>NC_071506.1:69976927-70656569 GCF_027887155.1 Malaclemys terrapin pileata | reverse complement strand
AATGATCTGATTTGAAGATATGAAATTTACCTATTTATAATGAACAGCAAGTGACATAGCATCTTGTAACACAATGATCACACTTAACATCATTTCCTTATTTGAAACGTATAGGCCATACATCATTAGCAATATAATGAAAGAGGAAATGTTTTGCCAGCTGCCCAATTTTCAACTGATATAAAATCTAAATATTGCATAGCTAGTGAAGGGGAAAACACATAATCTTTCAAGACTACTAGATGTGTGCATGTTCCAGCATCAAGGAAAGACAACTTTTGAACCTTATTACAAAGAAATAGAACAGGTGTTTAGCAAGCTTTGAACCAGCTTGACATTTCATCGGACTAATGAATATCAATATGCCCTCTCTGTACACTAGATTTTTTCTATTACTTTGGCTTCTATAGATTTTTCTGTAGCAATATCTGTATGTTAAAAAAGCCCAATGCATTACAATATAATTATTCCATGTACAGTGTCTAACTTTACTTACACTAGTATATATGATAGAGGATACACTGTAAAGAAAAGCTTTCAAATGTTAGCACCAAAAATGGCCCTAAGAGTTCTTTCAAGTGTCTCGCAAGTAAAAATCAATCTCCAAAATACTACAAAATAATGTTAATTTTAGCCTCTCACAAAAATCTATGTCAGAATCAACAGGAATGCAGGCAGACTAAATACAACTCTGAAACTATATTCTGAAGGGAAATAACATTTTGCATTTATATAGTATTTTTCATCCTGAAGGATTCCAAAAGTGCTTCACAAAGTACAGAAAGAGTCATTATATGTTCAATATTTATGAGAAGTTACCTCAACAGAGTGTCTCAGATACTAGTTATTTCCCATTCTAAGAATAGGAAAATAATGTGGTATCTCTGACACCGATGGTTGCTAAATATTGGTAAATGTTTACATTTTAATGGCAACCACTTTATAGAGATATAGCATCACTGGAATGCACCCATGCATAGGGTGGAGGGCAGTTCTAGTGCATAACAGGCACAACAGCAGAGGATGGGGAAAATTGGAATAGGATAGGTGACACAAAACTGTACACTTACGGAAAAGTGCTGTGTGATCTTTAGTTGCCGTGCAGAACAGACAAGATCTTGGATTTTAAGGTGTTATCTGAAAAAAAAAAAGAGATATAAACAATGGCATACCAGACAGAACTGTTTGTGAACAAGCCTATCACTGAATTTAGATTCAGGCAACAGATGACCTACCGGAAAACCTCTCCTATAAGGAGTAGGACTAGGTTTGTTTTATATGCACTAGATGTTATCAATATCCACCAAAACTCTATTAATTTCAGCTGGGAAATGTTAGGCAAACAGTGAA
Source organism: Malaclemys terrapin pileata (assembly GCF_027887155.1). Classification (NCBI taxonomy): domain Eukaryota; kingdom Metazoa; phylum Chordata; order Testudines; family Emydidae; genus Malaclemys; species Malaclemys terrapin. Next base: position 70,655,219 of record NC_071506.1, on the reverse strand, counting down.
AACCCTCAGTCCATTTCCTAACAAGGCAGTTTGTCCAGTAATGTCTCTATTACTTGTTTCTGAACTCTCTTGGAGGGTTCATACTTTTGTCAGGTCCCAATCAGAATTTTCCCTTTGTTCACTATCCAAGACTGAAGGGTTTCCATAGAATGGTAGACTCCCTGTAGAACTTCAGGCATAATGTTGTCTATAAAACATACACAGTATTGTAACTTCTCTCTTCTGACACTATTGTCTTCTCTTTAGCAGCATCTCATGGACACCTATCTTAGCCCAAAGCAGATGTCTGGAACTCTCATTTTGCCACCATGTTTCAGTGGGAGGGTGAAGCACCACAAGTTTCATAAACAACTTTTTCAACTAAAGTTGAACTAAATAAGGCTCATCTATCAGGCCCCATCTTATGTACAGTTCCATGTGGCAATTGGGGGCCTGCTGCTTTCTCCAGAATTTCAAACCAACGAACCCATTTTCATATAAGTGATTACTCAGACACAGGTGTCTTAGTGAAATCCACTTGCAATTTTCTGCCACTACAGGGAACATTTGGTTTGAGATATTTCTTGTTAAAAATACACACACACCTTCACCACGCTGTAGATCAAAGGGATAATTAGAAGGGAAGGACAGTATCTAAAAATATATGTAAGTACCGCCAGACAAATATTTGTAATGTTTTTTTATCAGTGTTTCCATATTATGCTCTGCATTAATACCCATCTTTAGCAGGGACTGTGTTAGCAACTGTCTTTTGATTATAAGCACTGTTCAATAATAATTGGGCTTTGTGCATGTTGCCTGGCAGACATTCTTTTGCAGATTTTTCCTGAATCTAGTAGGGAAATGGAGAAATCCCACCAGCAGAGATATTTTAGCTGTCTACATTATTGTCATATATGTTGAATGGGGGCTGGGAAGTTACAGAGAAAATCCACAGTAATAATAGTTAGCAGAAATCCCTCTTGATATGATAATTAGGAGAAAGAAAATGGCATAGTGTTTCTTTTATTCTAAAGCAGGAAGCCTAGTAGGAAAGGTTGGGGATGGTTATAAGGAGATTTGCAGTGAAGCAGGGAGAGAGAGACCAAGACTTTCACAAGTGACTAGTAAGCTTGAGTGTCCAACGTGAAACTCCTTAAAGGGGCTTCATGTTCAGAAAGTGCACTGTTGAGCACCATCCCTGTGAAAAGTCCCTTCAAGATCTGTCAAGTTGAACAATCAAAACTTGAAGCAACCAAAATCACTAGTCACTTTTGAAAATATTGACCAATAGCTTTAAGAATAATATTGTTTTCCTTATTCTAACTTAGTTCCTCGTTCAGTATTAGAAGAAAAAATGAGTGTGATTCTTTATTACAAGTCATGAAATCTCTCCCCAGCTCCTGCAAGGAAATAAAAAATATTTATGCTAGCATAATGAAACTCGCTTCTCCTTCTAAAACATCTCAGAAAACAATATCTGTACTTAAATTTTCAGCTGAAAATCCAACAATAAATCATAGCTGGAGGATGAGCATTGAGTGAAATCAAGGGTTATGGTCTTGTCTCACTTATATATTTTGTACAATATTGCATGAACTCCCCACCTCCAAATTCTCTCGGTAGCTTTCTATGACTTATTGCTTCTTTAAGGAAGGGTGGAAAAATACCAGTAGAAGCTATTCAGCAAGGTTATCAGTTCATTGGCAATGAAGGCAGCAACAATACAAAAGCAATGACAAAGGCTGGAGTAGAGCCAAAATTGCTATGGTCCTACAGAAGAAAAACAGAATCAAAACCCAACAGACCTCAAAGTCAATAGCAAAGTATAGAATGCCTTTGAAAAGGTAAAAACAACGCAAAAGGGAAAAAAAGGAAAATTAGATAAAGGAAACTGAAAATGTGATGAAAAGTTCATCAAAAATAGGAACACAGCAAAAAAGAAACCAAGATGTTGGCTGACAAAAGAAACCCATTGTTATTAAAGAAAAAGTTTGTATTTTGTTACCTGTTGAATTTGGTTAGACAAGAAAATACATTTTATTTTAGTGAGGGTTCTGAATAACATATCCATCATAAGTATAAACTACTTTAATTGATAAGTAGAGCAAAAAGGTTCAATAAGTAGAGTTAAGTGCCTCTCCTTTCTAAGGGCTCTCATCTTAACTGAGCCCCAAAAAATGTTAGACTGAGATTGCCTCTCCAGTTCTGAGGATGCAGAATCAGATGGATGAAGTAATCATGCCACATTTCTTGTCATAAATTGTCCCAGTAGCAGATGCTCTGAAAGAACTTAGTGATGTCTGTTTCACTAAAGGTGAGATGGATCCTAGTCCCTTGTAAGTTTATGAACACTTCAGATTACTGCTAAGCAAAATCAATGCTTTCCTTGGAGAAATCAGTGTACCAGCAAACCTGAACTATGATATAGTCCAGACATTTACTCAAACTACCATTGAATGCGTATGATCTCACTAACTAGGTTCCACTCTGCTTCCAATCTTCCATTTGGGATAAAATTATAGAAAAGTGTGTGACAGACCAACTCCAACAGCAGCTAATATCTGCCGTGTATTAGACACCTTGCAGTCAGGCTTCAAACCTTGAGACAACAGAGATGGTGCCATGAATAATCAACTGAAACACAGAACCTTTTGAGGCTCAATCAAACAAGCACAGGGCTGGGAGCCTACAGATATGAGTTCTATCCCTCACTCTGCCAGAGATTTCCTTGGCCGCTGCTAAAACACTTTCTCTCTGTGCCCCAGTTTCCTCATCTGTAAAACAGCAATAATAAAATCTGCTCTGGGGAGAACAGAGTGGCCTAATACAGCACCTCCAAAGGCATCTGGCAACCTGGGGTAACCAAAATAATGAGAAGGTATCCAGAGTTGGGCAGCAAAAACTCACCATGTGGATGGGGATGACTAGAAAGCTGTTAAGTCAAGTGGTCCAGTGGGCTCGCTTCCACTTCCCCTGCATATCCTGCCATTGCTTGCCTGGCTCAGACAGTCTTGAATACCTTCCTATAAACCTTTTGCATTGCCATTGAGATGGAAACCTACCTGTCTCTTCCCATCCTCTCCTCCTCCCCTGACTTCTGTTGTTCCTCACTTCAGTAGAGAGAAGTCGAGCAAATCTCTGCTCTAAAAGGAGGTTGGGCGAAGAGTGACAGTAAGAACATAAGAATGGCCATACTGGGTGAGACCAATGGTCCATCTAGCCCAGTATCTGACAGTGGCTGGTGCCAGATGCTTCAGAGGGAATGAACAGAACAGGGCAATCATCGGGTGATCCATCCGCTGTCATCCAGTCCCAGCTTCTGGCAGTTAGAGGTTTAGGGACTCCCAGAGCATGGGGTTGTGTCCCTAACCATCTTGGCTAATAGCTATTGATGGACCTATGCTCCATGAACATATCTAATTCTGTTTGAGCCCAGTAATACTTTTGGCCTTCACCAGATCACCTGGCAATGAGTTCCACGGGTTGACTATGCATTGTGTGACAATGTACTTCCTTTTGTTTGTTTTAAACCTGCTGCCTATTAATTTCATTGGATGACTCCTGGTTCGTGTGTTATGTGAAGAGGTAAATAACACTTCTTTATTCAGATTCTCCACACCAGTCATGATTTTATAGACCTCTATCATATCCACCACTTAGTCATCTCTTTTCTAAGCTGAGCAGTCCCAGTCTTTTTAATCCCTCTTCTTATGGAAGCTGTTCCATACCCCAATCAATTTTCTTGCCCTTCTCTGTACTTTTTCCAATTCTACTGTATCTTTTTTGAGATTGGGCAACCAGAACTACGTGCAGTATTCAAGGTGTGGGCATATCATGGATTTACACAGTGGCGTTATGATATTTTATGTCTTATTATCTATCCCTTTCCTAATAGTTCCTAACACACTGACCGGATGTTTTCAGAGAACTATCCACAATCTCTTTCTTGAGTGGTAACAGCTAATTTAGACCCCCATCATTTTGTATGTGTAGCTGGGATCTTGTTTTCCAATGTGCATTACTTTGCACATTGAATTTCATTTGTCATTTTGTTGCCCAGTCACTCAGTTTTGTGAGAGCCCTTTGTTACTCTCCTCAGGCTGCTTTGGACTTAACTATCTTGAGTAATTTTGTATCATCTGCAAATTTTGCCATCTCACTGTTGACCCTCTTTGCCAGATCATTTATAAATATGTTGAACAGTACAGGTCCCAGTACAGATCCTTGAGGGACCCCATATTTAGATCTCTCCATTGTTAAAACTGACCATTTATTCCTACCCTTTGTTTCCTATCTTTTTACCAGTTACGGATCCGTAAGAGGACCTTCACTCTTATCCCATGACTTCCTACTGTGGTTAAGAACCTTTGGTGTAGGACCATGTCAGATGCTTTCTGAAAGGCCAAGTATACTATACCCACTGGATCACCCTTTTTGACATGGTTGTTGACCCCCCTCAAAGAAGTCTAATAGATTGGTGAGGCATGATGTTCCTTTACAAAAGCCATGTTTACTCTTCCCCAACATACTGTGTTCTTCTGTGTGTCTGATAATTCTGTTCTTTACTATACTTTCAACCAATTTGCCTGGTACTGAAGTTAAGCTTACCACCCTGTGATTGCTAGGATGGCCTCTGGAGCCTTTTTAAAAAAAATCTGCATCATATTAGCTATCAGCCAGTCATCTAGTACAGAGGCTGAATTAAGTAGAAGCACATTCTGTTTATTTTGCAGGATTTTTCCTTCAACTCCAAGCTAGTGGTACCAGATTCATGGAACAGGCTTAAGAGAGGGAGGAGGGGAGACAAATGATCCTCTCTCCCTTCCATCATCCGATCTTGTCTAAGTCACTGCTTCTGTTCATTGATGCTGTCTTCATCCAATCCACGTTGCTACTGATGTCCCTGCCTCCCACAGAAGGTGTAAAAAGCTACTTGAGCAAGGGGCAGGCATTAAGTCTGCTATCAGGAAGCAAAGCAATTATGAAAAAAAAAATTAGTAACATGTATGGGGGCAGCTGATTCACAGCAAAAGATACAAAAGAACTAAAGGGCAATGTAGCTAGGACAAAGCAGTTAAAATAATGAAGGTGTATATTCTATAAATTATAGATAGATTAAAAGTAAATTAAAGTAGATTAATGCTATTTGTTGTTATTTACTTGTACCAAGCTCAAAGATTTGCTGTGTCTCTATTTTAGGCACATATATGGCACCAATTACTTTACTATCTGAGCACCACCCAATTTTTAATTTGTCTGAAGCACAGAGAAATAAGATGACTTCCCCACAATCACACACGTCTATGGTGGAGCAGGGAATTGCACCCAAGTCTCCCAAGTAAGTGCTGTAGGGACTAGGTACACAGTTTAAAAAAGCGAAAGAGAGAACAAAGGACTAGAGAGAAAGGGGCTGGACAAGGCTGCATAAATTCATGCAGATTTTCAGTGTGTGTAAATCTTCTTAGGTTCTAATCCTGCCTGTGCAGTCACAGTGATTCAACTGCAGAACCCAACAGCATCCACGCATAATACAATATTAACCTAACCCGACAATGTGCTCAGCTTTACCTGGACAGAAATCCTACTCATTACTGCTGTATGCATTTGACTGCTCAGTCGGTATTTACCAAACAATGGAAGAGCATGCCTATAACACCTGAACAGATGAAGCCCCAGCATTTTCATATGAGGTATGTGAAATATCAGCATTAGACAGATGATAGATTGCTTTCCCTCCTCTGGAACCTCCTCTCTTTCTTGCCAGTTTTATAAATCATCTACAGCACTTGTATAATCTATGAAATTTGGAAAAATCTTTAAGAATCTTCAGAACTGTCACTGGATGGCACATGGAATTCTTGACTTGTTAAACTCTGGCCTTTTTTGTGATTTGATGCTTTTTGCCTTATTCTGTGCTCTCTCATATTCCTTTGATTCAAGCTGGTGGCAGCTGCAAATGTGACTGTACATGTGATTGAGGTAGAGTTATGTGACTGTAAATCATAGTCAAAGAATATTTACTCAATAGTCCATTCTCTACTGTCTCAGGCTTTTATTTGTGTGGTTCTGAAGACAGGAAGGGTCTGTTGGACTATTTTCTGTCTTATTTATCCTTACCACAATCTTCCACAGATGGATGTATCTTTTCAAAGACAGCCACTTATCTTTTTCCTTCTGCCTGTAGCAAATTCCATGTCTCAGGTCTACATAGGAATCTGCACCCTAGGGCATTTGAATTTAACAATGGCATAATTTATCTTAGTATTATTGCCCGACGTCTCTTTCTGTTATCTGTTCACATTATTTTTTTACATTAAATTTCTCAATAATTCCATCTGCTGCTGTATTCACTATGTAAAACATGAAGAAACTGAAATGGTCAAAAGCCTAGCATTAAAATGGACACCTTATATTTTACCAAGAGGTTGCCATTTTAGATGCTCCTTGCCCTTGCTGTTGGGAAGCAGGGATAGGCATTTTGTTTGTACTTTGCCTGTGTAATGGCCACCATATTGGCTAACACCAGGGATTGTAATAGGGACCTCCACCTGAAAAGCAAAAGTCACTATAGCTTGAGCTAAAGAGGCACCCTCTGGTGGGTAGGACTGTAAGATTCAAAACCTCTCTGGATAGTGCACAAAGTGTAGGGTGACCAGATCACTGACAGGAAATATCGGGATGCGGGGTGGGGGGAGCAAAAAAAAAAGCTGTTTTGCAGGTGCCGGTGGAATTATCAGGCCCTGGCCGTGCCGTGGCTGCTGCCCCCCACCCCCTACCCCCAGGACCCCGAGCACATGCGGCACGTCCCGCCGCCCGGCGGGGAAGGAGCCACTGGAGCGAGAGGCACTGGGCTCCAGACCCCAGCAGTGGCGGGGGAGAGCAGCTCAGGGCCGTGCGAGTGGGTACGTAAAGTTTATCGGCTGAGGGGGGAACCCCAGCCAGCTCCTCGGCCTGCCCTGTAGCGGGATAGCGTCCCCACCCCGCGCCAGCATGTCCCACCGGCCGCCACAGGCCAGGTAAGGAGCCGAGTCTCCCCTCCCCTCTCATCCTGGCTCCTCAGCTGAGCGGCATTCCTCCTCCCTCCATCCCAGGCTTGCAGCAGGAATGCCGGCACAAGCCTGGAGAGAGGGGATGGTGGTCAGCTTCCAGTTCCTGGAGCAGGAAGCACCGGGTGGGCAGGCAAGGGGGCTGCTCCCCCAGGAGGGTGATGGGGGGGCTCAGCTGAGGAGCCAGGACGAGGGGGAGGGGCCGACTTGGCTCCTTACCTGGCCTGCAGCGGCCGGCGCAACATACTGGCGTGGGGCAGGGACGCTACCCCCCTACAGGGGCAGGGAGCCGGCCAGGGTCCCCCCCAAGCTGATAAACTTTACATGGCCACTCGTGCAGCCCTGAGCCGCTCTCCCCCGCCACTGCCGGGGTCCGGAGCCCCCCTGTCACCCTCCTGAGGGAGCAGCCCTCTTGCCAGCCCCTCTTGCTCGCCTGGTGCCTCTACTCACCAGCTCCAGGAACTGGAAGTCGGCCACCACCCCCTCCCTCCAGGCTTGCCCCGCCATTACAGCAGCAAGCCTGGAAGGGAGGAGGAGTGCCGCATGCATGGGGAAGAGGCGGGGCCGGGGTGGGGATTTGGGGAGGGAGCCAATGGGGGATGGAGGGGGCGGAGTCGGGGCGGGGGGGCGAGAGCCCTTCAGGGAGGGCAAAATTGTTTGTTTGTCCAGTGTCCCGACCGCACATCGGTCGGGATGCGGGACAAACAAGCAAATATCGGGACAGTCCCGATAAAATCGGGACATCTGGTCACCCTAACAAAGCGGGACACATAACACACACACTTCTCAAAAGGAGCACACACGTTCAGCACCTTTTGCAGGAATTAGTCAATTTCTTTAGTAGCTGGTTTCTTAAACTAACATCTGAGCTACACCTAAGACCTGTGTGACATTCTCCGTGGTTTCATTTTGCTCTTACAAATATTTTCTTCAGTTTTAACGTGCATGTGTTCATACCGGAAGTCTAATCATTTACTATTGCATTTGAAAGGCCTGAAATTCAAGCATTGCTACCTTTTGGTCCCATTTCTGCAATATTTTAGAGCTGGGATTCATTTTATAGTGATTCTACCCCACCCCTAGTTGTGAAAACACAAAATGTAGGGGATGTAACAAGCAGCAAAATACAATTGTGGAAAATTCCACAAAACACTGTTCACAGTCCTGGGCCTTTATCCTGTAATGAGATCTGCATGGGAGGACCTCCGTGCAAAACTCCACTGAAGTCAATGGGGACTCCCCAACTCACTTCACATAGGCCACAAAACAGCAATCAGAACTGCTTATGGTTACTATCATCTTGGGATGGATTTGAGCTAGTATTTTCAATATGAAATTTGAAAGGCAGCCCTGGCATTAGCAGGGATGGACTTAGAAGGGCCAAAAAGGTTGGTCGCCCTGGATGCCAACTTCTGGGGGTGACAAATCAACATCCGAAAGGTGCTAAATAGGGTTTGTTTTGGTTCTTTGGCTCAGATGGTTTCCCCCCTACTATATCCCCTGGGGGTAGAGGGTGCTGAAAATGTTTTCTACCCTGGATGGCAAAACATCTAGGGCCAGCCCTGGACATCAATGAAGGCTGAGACAGTTAATACTTGTCCTTTAATAATTTTGTATAAATAGTATATGATATAGAAATAAACTGTCAAAAGCCATATTGTGTTTAATATTCCATGTCAAAATATGATATCCTACCAGTTGTTATAATCTATTCTTAATCCTAATGATTACAGTGTCCTCTGGGTTAAGCTGTTTCTTGTCATCTGTAACAGTCCAATTTATTTCGGGTTCTTGGAAGATTTTTTTTTTATTTTGCAGCAAAAGCAACAAAACATGTCAGAGTGAGAGGAGCATTACTAGTGTGATTGGAGACGTAAGAGCTGACCATATTTGCCTGAAGCACAGATATGGAACCCATATTTGCAGATCTGCCAATGCAAATAGAGCAGCACACAGTTTTGTGGCCCCCATATAATGTGGAGAACAGAACTAGCCTGAAGTCCCATTCAACCTGTGAACATCAAAACTGGGATTATTATATTTCTTTTAAGTCCTGTTTCCATTGAGGAGCCCTTGAGAACTGAGGCTTTTCAGAACCTGCGTATGGTTGGCCCTGATGCAGACACACAGTTTGAGTTTTTTTCTCTGCCAGCACCCCCCTCCAAAGTAAAGTCAGAGACAAGACTTAAGTGTGCAGTGAACTGTCTGTTATCTTCCCATAAGGTCCTGAAGTTATGAAATTTGAATTAATCCACTGGCAGTTCAGAATTTACATCCTTCCTTTTAAGTAGGAAGAGGCAAATTGGCACAGAAAAAAAACCAGTAACTTTTCAAACTTTTTTGAAATTTCAACTTAAATATTTGAGGATAGAAAAATATGCAGTTAATTCAATTTTCCATGACCTATGTACTTCCAGATTCTGTCAAAAGGCAGATGTGTCAAATTACCAGGAAACAATTTGGTATTAAAATATCACCAACCTGACAGGAGGCATGAAATACCACTTTTTCTTGAGAGATTTCCAGCCCAGTGTTGTGAACTCATGGAGTTCAAGTTGCTTTGAGAGGGATCTGGACTTTGTGATGAGTTTTCAAAAATACAACTTTTGAAATTCACCCCCCTCTATACCTACCCATTTTTTTCTTGCACTTTGAAAACAGCCAGTATTCAAAAGGTAAAAACTTGCTGCTGAATTTTGGTGCATTTACAGGGAAAATCCCTACAAAATCTTATGAATGAAACCACTGATTCTATAAAATGTCAATAGCATTATTTAGAAATTATTCTAAAAAATTACAAATTTAATAGAGAATAATACCATTTTATACAGTTTTGAACCATTGTAAAGAATCATATAACAGGGGTAAAATTCTCTATTACCTTTATAGGGTAATTTTTAAAAAATGTATAGAAAGGAGATAATTTTTTATTTAATTCTACTGGATTTTTCCATAAACTTTACCTAAGTAGGTCTGGTTTTATTTTCTTTAAGTAGGGTCAAGGTTACCTTATAGTCCACCAAAAGGAAAGAAATTCAAAATGAAGGGTGAAACTCCATATAGGACACACTTGTAAAAAAATTTAAAGGTTTTGAGGAGAATGAGGGAGTTATGTGTAGTTTTAAATAAATTATTATATGCCCCTCAGTTTATCTGTTTGATATTAACCTACCAGATGGACAGAAGCTGTTAAAGGAGAAATCAACAAGAAATGAAACAATGGCTAACATAAGGCATCTAGAGTGAACAGCTTCCAAGGAATTAAGACAGCAATAGCTAAGACATTGACTGGGCAGTAGTTACCTATCTGGCTCCATCCAGGCTGGCATGGCTTACTCTTCATAAGTTTGACAGTCCAGGGTCAAAAGGGATCTTCAACCTTTAAAATGATAGTTTTGGGAAGGAGGAAGGGTCAGTAAGTTTTCAGACAGACACAGAGACTGCATAAGCAGGCTGGGTCTCCCAACCCAGAGATGGGAATTGATGGACCTACCAGAGTTATGGATAGAGACATTGCTCTTAGGTAAGAAAATATGCATATAGAACTCTTTGTTGTGTTAACCCATTTTCCTAAATGCTGTGTTCTCTTTGGCAATTACAAGCTACTTTATTCTGAAGATGTTCTTTCTGAGTATATTTATAGACTCATAGACTCATAGACTCATAGACATTAAGGTCAGAAGGGACCATTATGATCATCTGGTCTGACCCCCTGCATGCTGCAGGCCGCAAGACCCTTCCCTGGACTCTACCGTTGAAGTCCCCAATCCTGTGTTTTAGTGACTTCAATCAGCTGAGACCCTCCTGCTAGTGATCCCTGCCCCATGCTGCGGAGGAAGGCGAAAAACCTCCAGAGGCTCAGCCAATCTACCCTGGAGGAAAATTCCTTCCCGACCCCAAATATGGCGATCAGTAATACCCCGAGCATATAGGCAAGAGTCTCTAGCCTGACCCTTGTTGGCCATTATGCTGTTCATGTACCATTGCTTGGTTTTCCTTGGCTACTATGTTTTATCATTAAACCATTCCCTCCATAAACTTATCCAACTTAATCTTAATACCAGACAGGTCCGTCGCCCCCACCGTTTCCCTTTAATCAGCTGCAGGTCCCCACAGAACAAGCATTTATAAGTGCCCAAAGCAGTTGGGTCTGTCAAATTAACAGTTGGCAAACAGAAGGCTGCAACGCAGAGATCCAGTCTAAGAATGGTAGGATCGCCCGTTTCCACCCAGAGTGAGATACCAGGAACCAGGCCTATCACCTAAAGAGTGCACTCAAGAAGGACTGAAAGAGGTCTAAGGCACAGCTTGCCTAGTATCTGTGACAGATGTATTATTGGAAAGACCAGTCATATGAATTCTTATTTAGGAAGCACTTAACAGGGTAAAAGAGAATACCATGTACTGCAGAATGATAATTTGAACTACTCTGAAATTACTATAATCTGGAAGGAAATGACCTTCAGAATTCTGAATCACTCAAGTAAAAGGAAGCCAAATCTGAAGCCATCTGTGAGCTATGAGATGCAAAAAGCTTTTAATCTTTGGTGATGAACAGTATGCTTATATACTGGATATTTTTGTTTATAGAAGGGAACTTTAACTGATAGTGTGCCAAACTATATGACTGCTTGGTGCAGGAGAATATACTGTGATAATGGGACAGAAGGACATTTCAAGGCTTTAAAAGTTTTCTTTCCAAGTCTTGGTCTATTTGTTGAAACAGTTGACAACTAGTGTTGCAAATCCATTCCCCGTACTGATTTTAATGGTCTTTGAAGTGAAATGAAAAGCTTTGTTTCTCTGTGTCAGAGCTGGAAATCATACCTTGGGCTAAGAGCAAACTGCCAAATAAATCACAAAAAAGGTGGACATCAATTCAAGTTAACTGGTGACTGTTAATATTAAACTCAGATGTAGCAAGAAAAGCCTATCAGTCTCAGATTTTGCTACATTTTGCTACATTTTCCTTACTACCTGCATGCTGAAAGACCAGGAAGCATTTCATGCTCACAGCCTTTCCAAACGTGAGAAACTTTGAAAGCCTTCTTCCCTTCTTGTTTCTTCAAGCCATGGCTTGAGGCCCCTCAAGTCCCCTCAAGCTGCTGGGAATTGGTAAGTGCTGGTCTTTGCATTAGCTCAGTCCACCTCTATCTTGTGCCTCCCCGCCACTGCCATCTCTTGGATATTTCTTTCCACAGCTGCTAAGGTAAGAGAGGAGGATTTTCAAAATTGCCTTTAAATGCAAATATGCAAATAAAACCTGAGAGACATTGTGCAAATATCATTTATGAATAATAAATTAGTTACTGGAAATAAAATATTCTCTGCCACGCTGTACCGTTATTTACTTCTATTTACAGTAAGTACAAATACTATATGCTGCACTTAGTGGTGATTATGGTAGTTTGCTGTAGCATAATTACACTTGTCTAATAAAGATATGACAATAAGAGTGGTGTGACTAGAGATTGTACCTCAAGAATTAAGCCATTTCACAGTGTTAATTAGACAGAGGGGAAAACACTTACAGGTAAATGGCATTTCTGTTCCAAGACAACTGCTGCATGTAAAATCCTTTGCTGGCAGCTCCTATAGATGACATAAAGAATTCATTATTTTAAGTCTTTTAACTTCTGCCCTCAAACATATTGCACTAAATCCAATGGATCAAATGAGACAATGTTGCGATAAATTAAATCTTGTCCTAACAGTGTAATCAGAATGTTCTCCTGCTGAAGTGACATTCATTGTATTTTTTTCCAGAGTGTAGCCACAGAGGTGATAAAAGCTTTTTTCCCAATGATTTCTGCTGAGATGCTTTCTCTCCCTGGTTTTGAGGAAAGGACCTGAAAGGAAAAATCCCCCACCCCAAATCCTCTAAGATTAAGGTCCAAGATTATTGTTCCCTGCATATAACCGACCTTGTGGCCAAGTGCAGTTGCCAAGAAACAATGGCATTCCTTCAGCTTCCTTGTGGGCTAGCAGCCACAAAGCTTGGAAGTCTCCAGAGGGTTTTGAGAGAAGTAAATCCATGCCCCCTTCTCTATACCGGTCAGCAAAATTTGATGGGCACATGGGGACACTGCACCCTGTAGTGCACTGGGAGATCTCCCTGTCTGCGGGATTACCACCTTCAGAATTGCCACCACTTTGTTCCAGTTCAGAGTTGTCCTTTCAAGACATAGTCAATCATGCAAGGTAATGAGCATTCACAACTCTTCCTGCAGAAGAGCAGCTTGAACAGCAGTGAGTGGACACTTTCTTCCACTGAATTTGGAGGTCATTTGGAGTTAAGAGCACTTCGCGCTAGAGCTGTACAAATAATTGATTTTTCAGTTTGCTGGCTGAACAGTAAAATTGAAAGAAAAATCATTTGAGTCAATCCAAAACAAAACAAAAAAACTGGCAAACCATAAAAACAAAAAAAGAAAATTTTCATTTCGGGTCAAATTAAATATTTTGTTTGACTCAAAACAGTTTCATGAGAATTTAAAACTTTTTCAAATAAAATTGAAGCAGCATTTGAAACAAAAAGTCTTTTCAAATAAAAAAGGAAATGTTCCATTTTGTTAATGAAACATTTTGATTTTTTTCTGATTTTTTTTCAGCTGAAACAATTTGGTAAATTCAGAACAAATTTGTGAAAAGTTTCAGTTAACCAAATCTGCATTTTTTTTTCAAAAAAATTCCAGTCAAAAAATTTGGCTCAGCTCTACTTAGCACCTTGAAGGATTAAGCCCACAATAAAATGATACCTAATTGTTTTTGTAATTACACAGATTTGTCTGTTTCTTTTACAGATTTGTGTCTGCCCTGGAAAGTTTCTCTAACGTATCAACTGAAATAACAGAGTTTTGATGTGTGAAGTTTCATGTGTGTTAGCCCCCATTTTTCCTTTCCTCCTCCTCTGAGTGCCTGGGAAAGTGTTCTTTCAATGCAAAACTGTCAAATGCCTGGGGCACAAAACTTAGGTTTTATAAAAAAGGCTGAACACGAGCTAATATTAACAGATATTTTTCTGAATTTAGGGCTGGGTTCAACATCTCCTTGCCAAATAGCTAAACCAGCTGCTAGAGCTTTCCAGAGAAATCTGAGAAAATTCAATGCAACCTCCCGAGGCGCCCTTCACAGCAGCACTTCCCCACTTGCCAGCACTATAAGACTGTGTAAAAACAAGGAAATCTTTATTAGGAAAAAGGAAACACAGTCACAGACTAGGGAAAACACAGCATAGAACTTTTAAAACCAGAATAATATACAAATAAAGAGAAAAATACCCCCTCTCCCTTCAGGTACTTTGGCAGCCGGTGAGAATTTCCCACAGGTAACAGGTGGCTGCATTATCTCAGCAATACACCAAATCCACTCATGGTTTAGACCAGCAAGTAGATGTAGTCCAAGTGTCTTTTTGCAGGTCTGTCTCCAGCCCCAAGGAATCTGTCTGCCTGGAAGTGCAGCCATCTTAATGAGTGTGCTTTATTAAGATGCTGGGTAGGTGGTGCCTCATCGGAGTCTACTTAGCTCTGCTGTTGTCCTCTGTGTCATTGTTCACTGCAAAGTTCTCACAGGAGAGGAGCTATATGCACTTAGGACCTCTGAGCAGAGTCCCAATTGCTTGGAAATGAGATCTTTGCCACACAGTAAGAGCTGTTTCCTCACTTGGACCTTCTCTGGGAGCCCATTACCCATTAAAATCCAATTTCATGTATAGTCACGACCTCCCAAGTGTCAGTAGAGGTACTGTGGATAAATAGTCTATGCAAATGAAGCGCTCTATGGCAGAACTTTCACCTTTATACCAAGAAAGGGATCGGAGAGCTCCTTCTCCCCTGACCTTCTGGTCATATGGTTTATATAAATATTAGGGGCCAGATCCTCAATACCTCCTAAATCCTGTTTGCATAGAAACCGCACCATTATGAAGGTGTCTTCAGGGCCGGCTCTAGGATTTTTGCCGTCCAAAGCAAAAACAATTTTGCCCCCCCCCTTATTTAATTACCCCACCCCCGCCTCAACTCCACCCCTTCCCCAAATCCCCAGCCCTGCCTCCTTCCCCCAGGCTCTCAAGCCTAGGAGGGAGGGAGGGAGGGGGAGAAGCGGCGCCGCACCGCGGACACTCGGAATCTCCCCCCATCCCAGGTCTGAGAGCCTGGGAGGGAGGGGGAGACTCCGAGTGGCCACGGCGCAGGTGCCGCTTCTCCCCCTCCTTCCCAGGCTTTCAAGTCTGGGAGGGAGGGGAGCAGCGGCGGGCGAAACGGCTGCTTGGGATCTCCCCCTCCCTCCCAGGTTTGAGAGCCTGGGAGGGAGGACAGGCAGCGGCACGCGAATCAGCTGTTTCGCGCGCCGTGGCAGCAGCAGTGGAGGTGAGCTAGGGTGGCTGGGACACATTTTTAGGGGCGGCATTCTGGTGCCGGCCATGCCGCCCCTAAAAATGTGCTGTCCCAAACACCAGCTTGTTTTGCTGGTGCCTAGAGCCGGCCCTGGGTGTCTTAAAGCTGCCTTAAGGTAGCAGCTGAGGATTTTTCTGTTGCACTATAATGACTTTCAAGGAATTATCCCTCACTACAGGCCCAGAGATCATTCTGGGATGGGGAGGAATTGGAGCTGGAGTGCAATGTTTTCTAGCAATCCTGGCCATTGAAGTGGTTCCTTAAGGGCTGTTATATACCAAGCCAAGCTAGAGCAGTCCTAATGTTCCAGTGATTTTCTAGGTGCCTAACATTTTTGAGATTGTAATGCCTAAATCCAGGGCCATCCCTAGGGGGGTCCAGGGCTAGGGACATAGCTGCCGAGTTTCTATCTGCCAGGGGGTGCTCCCCCTCAGCTCTGCCCAGGCCCTGCCTCCACTTCCCCAAGGCCCCACCCCAACCTTGCTTCTTCCCACCTCCTGCTCTGCCCCTGCCCCAGCCCCACCTCTTCCCACCTCTGTTCCGCCTCTTCCCCACCGAATCCCGCCCCCTTGCTCCTCTCCCCTCCCCCCCTGTGCCTCCAGATGCCACAAAACATCTGATCAGCAATAGGCACTGGGAGAGAGCGGGGGGTGGGGCGCACCGGTGGGCAGGAGGTACTGGGGGGAGGGGAAGGTTGGTAGGGGGGGCTCCTCATCACACACCCCCGCCTGCCCCCTCATGAAGCGCAGGGGCCCCTAAAGCATGGGGCCCGGGGCAGTCGCCCCGATTTGCCGTACCATAGGGATGGCTTTGCCCAAATCCCTGTGTGGATCCAGGCCCATGTAACTCGAGCTAGAGATTTTTGTGTTTGGATGGGAGTCAGGTTGGGGCAACACTTGAGGTATAGCTCAAGCTAAACATGCAGTAAAGACAAGTCTGAAGTTGTATTTTTCTTTAGACGTAATTGCAGACGATATGTGAATTTTATTCAGCCTTCGGCATTTCATTTCAGTCCCAGGAATAATACATTTTACCGTATCAGTTTGGCTCAACTATAAAATGAGAACATTTTTACAAAGGGTAAAGAATAAGACAACAGTGCAGAATGTAAACTATAACTATTCACAACATTAGAAAACTTGAGTTTAAAAATTACATTTATAGCTGCCCTTCCAAGAAAAGTTCTACAGTATTTTTAAAATAACCTCCCTAAGGACTGAAGTATTAATATTGTGAATTCAGTATTTGAGGGTGATTACTGTGGTACTTTACAATAAAAGGTATGTTTCTCCATCTTATAAAATGTACATTTAAATTGTCCAAATGTTCATGGAGCACTTTAGCATCCAGTGTTTATAACAATATCTCCATCTGAATGACTGGTGGAACAGATGTATCACATATCGCAGCAGAAGTCCTGGAAAGAATATGTGGAATAATGAGTGAAATAAATGATTGAGGAAATCAGAAAGCAATCTACAATGGTACTAATGCTAAGCTTGGTGCTTTTGAATAATTAACTTTATTAGCTCCATAGACATGAGAACATTACATGCAGAGCTGACTGCATTTACCATATGCTGGACAGCCAACTAATGTGAAGATCCTTTACTGCAACAGAATGCTAAAAAGCATACTGCAGGGAAACACAGTTTTACAGAATAGCATCAAAGTATTGAGCATGTGATTGAGTCATTGAGAATGTGGCGATGTGGTAATATTTCAACGCATGTACTGTGAAAATGTGGGCATCATACAGATTGCCACTGGAATAGGAATAGAACTGGTGATGCCATAAAGAAAGGACTTTCAGTCATTGTGTGAGCAGATGAAATCAAAAGAGAATATCAGCAAAGCTGAAATGTAAGGCAGGGGACACAGTTTTAGTGACTCATTAAAAAAGTTTGGGTATAAAAGTCAGCCAGCATACAAAGGGTACTTTTACTCTGCACAGCCACTTATGGTGGCATGTAAAGTACATATTGCATGCTTCCCTAGCACCTGCTTAGGTGAGTAGAGTAAAGACAGCCTGAACCCTTAGGGTTCAGGGAAGACGCCAGCAGCTGGGAGGCTATGGGAAAAGGCTTTGGCAGCTCGCCACTACTGGAGCCTCTCACTGCAGCCGGAAAAGGTCCTGACAGCTCTCTCAGGCTAGGTCTATACTACCCGCCTGAATCGGCGGGTAGAAATCGACCTCTCGGGGATTGATTTATCGCGTCCCGTTGGGACGCGACAATCGATCCCTGAATCAGCGCTCTAACTCCACCAGCGGAGGTGGTAGTAAGCGCCGCCGACAAAAAGCCCCAGAAGTCGATTTTGCCACCGTCCTCACAACGGGGTAAGTCGGCTGCAATACGTCGAATTCAGCTACGCTATTCACGTAGCTGAATTTGCGTATCTTAAATCGACTCCCCCCGGTAGTGTAGATGTACCCTCAGACGGGGAAAGGCTTCGGTAGTAGGGAGCTGCCAGAGACTTTCCCCACTGCCTTCCTCCTGCGAGAGCCTTTGATTGCCACTTGTAGCTACACAACAGCGTGGATGCAGTCTGCTTTTCACAGACGCCTGTAGCTACACATTCCCTACATGCCCCCATGTAGCATAGACTACCTAAACAGGGGCATGTGTATTTTATTCTATAAACAGCCATTCTATTTTTTTATTACTACGTAAATGGGGGAGTGGCAGTAACTTGTATATTAAGATTGCCTAACCATTCCAGTTACTAAAAACATCCAACACAGTTTGTAGCAGGGACTTTATTTGGCAGAGGGTAGTCATGGGGCCAGAAAGGCTGCACAATCAACCTTAAGTCTGGCATTTATTTAGCAGTTAAGTTCTCATCTGTGTAATATTAATAACACTCTTAACATAGGTTGTTTATTAGATACACATATATAGCATGACTGAAGTGCTGTCACAGTGGTCTGGTAAGGAATAAGGCTTTTGCAGATGAATATAAGGCAAAAATGCCAAATCATGTTCTGCAGACACTGAACTTCCTTCTGTTCCTCTTCCCCAAGCTCTAGTACCAGTGAGCCAGACTCCTCATTTTCCTCATGCTGTTATTCTCATACTATCTCTGAGTGCCACCCAGTCCTATTCTAGTCCCTCATGATCTCACTCTCTCCTACTGCAGCAAACTACACCAGCAAAGCCTAAGAACCAGCAACCTTTGAGGCCCCAGGCCCAGCTCCCACCCTCTACAGCCAGAAAAGCAGGCCAGGAGGACGCCCTAGATGTCTCTTTGCCTTTGCTTGAGAGACAAAATATTGATACAGTTATAGCTGATATGAAAGAAAGTCTCTTTGTGTAGTGACTGTATAGGAAGAATGCGCCCATGACTTCATATCCCTAAGGAGTCTTCTATTATCATGGAACTATTTTGCAACTTCTCCAAATGGTGAGAGGGTGCAGGAAATGGTGAGTGTGCATGGGATGATAGGGACACACTCAGAGAGAGATAACATAGGTAAGTGCATGTGTGATGCTAGAGCTCTGGTGCAGGGTAGGCTTGGAGTTGTGGGTGCATAGTACTTCTGGAATAATGACTGATAGAGAACAAAAGTTCCTCATTCATTTTATAGCACATATACATCCAAGGATCCCCACCCGTTGGCTGGGATGCACTATGTAAGCCAGAAAGACACACAGGAAGTTGTCTGACCAACCCAGTGAATCCCTGGCTGTGATCTGCTGGATCCTGCCTACTTGCCTGACTCCTGATTCACTGTTCTCAGCCTGTTCCTGTCTCCCTCATTTCAGACCCCATCTGTTTCCAGTTCCGTCTTTCCTGCTTCACTCCAGGTCCATGCTCCCCTAACTCTGACTCTTGGGCTTGGCACCTAACTCTCACCCCAGCTTCAGCTCCAGGCTTCTGAATTAACCATTAGGCATGACTGCCCATGCCTCAGTCTCTACATTTAGGGCCAGATTCTACCTAGACCAAGAGTGGCAGGGAGCCTTCCATGCCCATTGTACAGAAGGTCCAGGCAGAGATGTAGTCCCTGCACTCTGTGGTAGAACTTGGGTGTCCATGAGGAATCAGAATGTCTCCTCTTTATTGCAGCCTTTGTTGATGCATATCACAGCTTTTCCCTATCCATTTTTTAAGAAGAAAACCGAATTCCCTATTATTCTAATTCCTTCCACACACCCAGATTGATTTGGAACACATTCCTCTTTCCCGCCCTCATCCCACATGAGTGACCGCTCTCTTCCCAACCAGC
This sequence comes from Malaclemys terrapin pileata, assembly GCF_027887155.1. Lineage (NCBI taxonomy): Eukaryota > Metazoa > Chordata > Testudines > Emydidae > Malaclemys > Malaclemys terrapin. Next base: position 70,635,570 of record NC_071506.1, on the reverse strand, counting down.
TGGTATGGCATAGGTTTGGAGCAAGTTGGGGAGAAGAGTGCAGACTGACTCTTGACCATTGTAGCTGGAGGGCTGGTAGGTAATTGTTTTTGCAGAGGACCCCAGATTTGCTTGAACTGGCCCTAATGGTTTATATTGACTTTAATGAAAGAATAAAAATATAGTTTAAAAAGTGTGCCATCAAAAATGCTCTACACACCAAACGAAATGGCTTCTGATGCGTTTAGTTTCACTCCTGATGCAAATATATCTAAAAATATACATTTGCATATTTTTGGCCTAATCGTGCACACACACACACACACACACACACGGATGCTGCACTAACTACTATGAGTATTCTAACTTATGTTAATGGGAATACCCCTACCAGGTAGTATTTGCAGAATCTAGGTCATTAGTTTAATGGGTTTTTGTTTGTTTGGCAAGACAGGATGACCTAGGCAGTCTAATTTTCTAAGACATGATAAAACTTTTAAACCAATAAAACCAAACAATATAGTGACGGGCACTTTAGCAGTAGCAACAGATAGATTCGGGGAGATTTTCAAAGTCGCGAATCTCTTCTTGGTACCTTTGAAAATCACTTCTATTAGAAAACCCTTATTGTAGGTCTACACCTGGACCTAGGGGTATGAGTCACAGCTCGTACAGACATACTCGTGCTAGCTTTTATTGAACTAGCTTACTAAATAAAGTAGTGTGGCAGCAGTAGCACTGGCAGCAGCTTGGGCTACCTGCCCAAATATGTACCCACAACTTTGTACTCAAGGGGCTAGCCCCTCCTGTCACCCATACTACCACAGCTATGCAACTATTTTTAGCACACTAGCTCTATGAAAGCTACTATGAGTATGTCTCCCTGAGCTGGGAATCACATCCCTGGCTCCAAATGTAGACATACTCTTAGTTTACTGTTCCTAGAGGCAAGTTGAAGAGAAGTATAATGTAACTATCAGAACAGTTAACTAATTCACCAGCTTTGTGCATGCTTGAACAGCGTTGTTCTTACCTATTTTATGAAACAGATAACCATCTCTAACCTTTACTATCATTTGCATAATAAGCACAATTTAATGTGCTGTTACATTTCTTAATGGTCCATGTTTTAAGCTATCATTACAGGTGCCTGAAACTTCCTAACTGATGAGTATGCAATTAAAGATTAATATAATGAGCAAAATAATTAAGAACTAGACTTACATCTGCCTTATTTGAGTTATAATGATACTTCCACTGTTTGCCATGACTTTAAGAGACAGTCTGACTATAATCAAGTTTCTCATCATAATCCTTCGAGGATTTCTAGAGTCGAGTTGAATTACTATCAGGAAGATATTACACATTTCTTCTTGGAGACATGTATCATGTAGTTGATTAAAGAAATCAGTGTTCAAGAAGTAGAAATGTCATTCTTAAAGGCAAGAGTCTGAAGATCACAAAGGAAGTGGTCAGGAACCCCTGTGCTCTGAATGAAAGTTAATATAAAAGTGCAAAATTGACACAAACAATAAAAATAGTATATGTGCTCATCATCATATAATGAACAAAATGAACATAATCTAAAGCCTTTATCCTGCAACTTCTTAATTTTACTCACATGAATACTTCCATTAAAGACAATAAGACAATGGATGTACTCACACATGTAAAGTTAAACATATGCACAAGCGTTCGCAGGATTGAGGCTTAAAAGAAAGGCAGAGATGACAAGATATACCAGGATGCTCAGAAAAAAGGACAAAATGGAGATTTCTGTTTTAACAACAGATTTACTTCTTCCAGGCCACAAAGAAAATGCGAGTTGTCTGCAAGGATTTGATCATGGAGGGGGTGTTGGCTTCTCATATTGAGATAGGGATAACATGCACACATAGCATACTGCGTAGTAAAAGACTCAAACTTTAAAACTATTTACATCCTGAAAGGCATATTTACATTTTCCAACTTTTATGTGCTTTTCCAATGTACTGAACAAAGAAAAATGTAAACAAATTTATAACCTTATTACAGGATTCCCTGTTTATTTTACATATTATCTCCTTACAGCTGAATAAAACAAGGATATTTCTGTAGTATATTTTTGCCATTCAAACTTTCCTCTCATTTTGTCATGATGTCATCAAAATGTGTAGTTGCCCTTATTAAATTGCACCACAGTATCGAAGACTAACCCTCTATAAACTGCACTCCACAGCACCTGACTTTAGACCTCTTTCCCCTGCTTGCCAAACCCTCCTACATCCCTCCTAAAAAGAGCCTCAAACTGATTTGCTCACCTTGTCTTCCACCTCCAGAACCCTTCTGTATCCCCTTCTAGAAAGTGCCCCTCCCACATCCAAATTCTCTAGCTAAATGTCTTGGACACGTTCCCCTCCTGCAACTCCTCTGACAAGCACCAGGAGCCGAACTCTCCTCTTACGCACCTCATTCCCCACACAGCTGCTAAACCTTTTCCCTCTTCAGCAAGTGTCCTGACCCTATTCTCTTCTCCTGCCTGGCTACTAAACTCTCTCTGTTTCCACGTCTCATTGACCTGAGACTTCAGTAGCTCTCTAAGAGTTAAAACTTGTTCAGCGGATCTTGAATAGTTCATTTCTCCCAGTAGAAAATAAAATTCTGTTTTCTACAAAAACTTTCAGCCATTACTGGTATTCTGACCATTGTCAGCCTTATAAACAAGCAATAAAAATGAACACACTATAAAAAGTACCAGCTGATTCCTGCCTTGCTTTCATTGGTGCCTCTACAAGATTCACTTAATGAGAAAGTAAGTTAAATCACGTTGCGCTGTTCTGCAGATTTAATTTCTTATTTTAAAAAAAATACTTAAAATTTTTTTCACAGCTCAGTGCACCAGTTTGGTTTTTAAAAGTTCTCATGTTTTTACAGTTTACTTTGATAGTAACATCAGAGTTGAGTCATATGTTGTGTCTGAAGACTTAGAATAGATGTTATCAATTATTGAAATTATCATAGGCACAAACATAGTATCAGGAGGTCAAAGTCAATATGGGTTTATAAAGGGCCTGCACATTCCGGCTAACAGCAGATTAGATTGGCACACCATTTCCTTGGTGAGGAAGAAGAGTCGAATATTGCTTCAGGAAAAGGTGGGCTGAGATTTTTGATGAGACCATTCAAAACCTGAAGGAGTAATTCTGTCATACAGGAAGATCTCTGCAATAGGAGTAGTGCAATAAAAAACTGTAACAAGAGAGAGTTTTTGAGGTGGAGAAGGAGTTCAAATCCAGCTTGAATTAATAATGGCCAGAAGTCATTAACATGTGCTAGTTGTTTCATGGGATATCCCTGAAACCCCAAATCATTACTACAAATAGCACCCTTATTTACAGGCTCAGCAAAGGGATGATGGATTGTACTGACACAGCAACAGAATTACTCTCCAAGCCCAAAAGACAGCCCATTTCGTTTAAGGCTGGTGTACAATGTACAATGGCACTGTCATGTTGTACTTACTGTGTGAATAAACAGAGGACCTCAGTCTTCATGACTGTCATTCTAGCACCATTCAGAAGCCTTATTTTCCCTGGAAATATTTATAAAAGATTAGCCCCACAAATCAGTCTTGCATCTGGCCAATACATTGATGGTCCTATCACAAAGACTTAGTCTAAACGTAAGAGGTCTCCTATATGGACAGAGCAGCAACAGCATACCAGAAAAAAAGACACTTTCTTTTTAAAGAACTCTTTCTTCTTATCTGACTGTAGTCCAGGTACACTAGCTCAGAGGCATTTATTATGGCTAATCAGGAAAGTATTCAATTGTGGAAAAGGAGGCAGCCATCCTCAGTTAAACTTTGAGTTTGCTATGCTCTGAAAGAATATCTGTTTTGGAGCTAGGAGATCACTACACAACGTTTGAATAAAACTGACATGACAGCAGCTCACTAGGAGTTAGGAAAAGACCCTGAACTTTATGACTCAAACTTTATTCAGAACTCATTTGCATTTGTATTTGATATATGAACTATGTGGCCTTTCAGACCCCCTGTGCTGATGCAATTGCATCTGTGCTGTGGATTTTATTTCTAAAGTTCACAGTACATATTAGAGTTGATTCTATAACTCTATTTAAGGCCATGAGTACAGCATGAAATAAAATTTGGTAAGCCAATTTGCAAATGAAAATTAATACTATTGTAGGGAGATTCTAGTTATTAATATGACTATTGAAGTCAACACCAGAAATGATCATGGTATTTCATTACCAGCTCTAGGAGTGTGTTTGTGCTATTCTCTGTATAGGAAAATGAAATATAAAGATGTTAATTAAATCTCGACAATTAGATTACAAACCCAGAGCCCCAGTTCTGTCACCATTATTCATGTTATATACAACCATACTCCACAAGTGATCTCACTGAAATCAATGACATAGCTATCATAGAAATATATTACTCTACAGGAGTAGGGGTGACTTAATTGAGCCCATAAATATAAGGTGTCTCTAACGCTTATGCTCTAATAAATTTGTTAGTCTCTAAGGTGCCACAAGTACTCCTGTTCTTCTTTTTGCGGATACAGACTAACACGGCTGTTACTCTGAAACTTGTCATAAATATTTGAATGTTTCATAACTTAATTTATGTAGTAAATGTTTTTGATACCTATCTTTACCTTCCTTTACTATTAAGAGTTAGTTATATGACCACAGTTATAGCTAATGTGACCACCACATCAACACATATGCCGTATTTTTATATGTATGAATCAAAATTACTTTAATTCAAATCTGCATGATAAATATGTCAGATGAATTGAGAAGTGGCTGAAGGTCCCTAGATAAAAGGTAATGATAAATAGCAATGTATTGAGTTGTGGGCAGGAGTAATGGGTTACCCTCCGGTATTCATGTTAAATTTGATTTTGGTTGACATCCCTATTAATACTTTGCAAGTGGGAATAAAAGGAACATTAAGGAAACCGAGAACTAAATTGGAACTTAACACTGGCCAAAAATAAAATGAGATTAAATCTGAAAACCTGTAAATGAATACATTTAGAGATTAATAATCCCACCCTCCTAAAAAATATTCATTGCAATTGACAAAATTGGAAAGCCTTAATGCCAAGAGAGATTTAGGTGGGTTTAGTGGAGGGCAAATTAGATACAAGTTTGCAGTGTGATAGGGTAGAAAACCTGACAGTTTTTTGTTGCATATGCAGAGGCAGTGGTCTAGCTGGGATTTTATAAAGCATTCATCACCATGGTCTGGGCAATTTACCAAAGCATCCTGGAGCAGAGAAACCATATCTATGCTTTATTGCAGGGTGTAATCATACCTTAAACACAGCGCAGTTAGTTCTCAGTTCCTCATGACCAGAAACTTATACAGATATGTCCCACAAAAGCATCAGAGATACCTAGGAAGCTGGTGGGATTGATTTACTAGGAAAAGTTAAAATAAAATAAAATAAAATAAAATAAAATAAAATAAAAGTGTATAGTTAAGCAATTAATGAAGGAGGTCATGAGAGAAGTCTTTAAGTATCTGGTAGGAAAACACCAAGTGGGAAAGAAATTATTTTGAGTTCTATAAAGAGACATTACTGGGAGTAATTAGATACAATTAAGAAAATGAAAATTTAGGGTCAATGTTAGAACTTCCTGACAGTGAGCTCTATAATGTAGCTATGGAATGTTCTCCACAAGGAAAGCTAAGGTCAGTCGGGACATTTAAAATTAGATTAGTCAGTCTAATTTTACAATAAGTAATACTTGCATTTGGCAGTGAGATGGGCTAGAATATGACCTAATGGGTATTTTCTGTGTCCAACTTTTATGAGGCAAAGGAAATCAACTAAAATCTGACATGGGGTTGGGAAACTTCTTAAGGTGAATGGTTACAGCCAAAGGCACTTTCCAAATAATTTCCTCTACCTATTTTGTTTCCCTTATTGTGATTATGGATTACAATTTCCAGACCATTCACTCACAGCTACAGGAAAAGTCTAATTCTGCAAGCTTTTTAAGCAATACTTTATTCTTTTCTTTACACTTAAAAAGAATAATCACACATTTTAAAAGAGAATATGAAAAATTATATGGGGAGCTGCACTGACAAAAAATCACATTGAGTCTGAAATATTAAAGTTCTTTCCATTGGGAAAAACAACCTGTTTCTCTTTAAGAAAGTCAATTATAGATGGTAAAAATACACCTTTGATATATAGCCTAAACCATGGCTAATGCAAATTTGAGTGAACATAAAGCCAGCAAAACATTTTGTACATTATTAAGAAAGAGCAGAAAAAAAGGACAAAATTCAGTCCATTGAAGCAGCCACAGATTTAACTCTATTAAGGGCTTCACTCCATTCAAAAATTACATAAATTATTTTATTTTGTTTTTTGAAAAATACTGGACAGTTCAGTCTTATTTTTTTGAGTTGATTTTCTCACCACGACAATATTAGGTTTCCATATCCATATCCTTATGTCTCCCACCTCCACACACACACACACACACACACTTTGCTGACCAGTAAGTTACATTCTTATGACTGGTGTGTGAATTCCATATCAGCAGCTATGGTATGAAGAAACAAAACATGTAATGTTCAGGTGAGTTTGGCATGGCACAACAACTTATGGGTGAATCTATATTTAAAAACATCTAGCAATTTACTTGTGCTGCTGAAGGATCTGCTGTGAGTGAGAGTCCTTTTTGGCATCTATGTTTGGCAAGACAAATCAGAACTTCTCTCTGATCTGCAGACCTTCCATCTAGGTGCTTCTATGAACATCTCACAAACATTCATGAATTTATCATCACTGCATCCCCATGAAGTAAAATCTATGCATTTCACATTTTGAGAAAAGGTAGTTACATGCTCTATGTGGGCAGGGCCGGCTCCAGGCACCAGCCCAGCAAGCAGGTGCTTGCGGTGGCCAGGGGGAAGGGGCGGCACGTTGGGCTGTTCAGCGGCAATTCGGCAGCGGGTCTCTCTCAGATGGAAGCAGCTGCTGCCGAATTTCCACTGAAGAAGAAAGCGGACTTAGTGGAGTGGCTGCTGGAGTGCGGCCGATTGCGATCGTGGCTTCCCCCCCCCTCCCCCTGCTGTTTGGGGGGGGCAAAAACCCTGGAGTCGGTCCTGTATGTTGGGTATGTTATAGTGGCCATCTAGAAACTCCAAGTAGTGCAGAATATGGTTTCCATTTTGGTACTGGTGCGTCTCACAGAGAACACATTAGCCCAGTGCTCAGCAAACTGCAGCAGTTGCCAGTGGGCTTGCTAGTTGGGTTTAAATGCTTCATTTTATCTTTGAGGTTGTCTTCATGGGGAGATTTACCAGTATAATTATAGTACTGTAGTTATATTGGTGCAACTCCCCGTGTGGACACACCTATTCCAGAATAAGTATCCAAATGGGGACTTACAGCAAAGTAACTATAGTTCTATAATTATACTGGTCAATTTTCCCATATAGACAAGCCCTTAGGAAGCTTTAAGTAGCTTGGGACCTGGTTATCTCAAAGCCCACCTTTCCGCAGTTGCAATCAGTGAAAGTACTTGAACTAGGACCCACTCATTTTAAAAGAGAGGGGGCTACTGACAAGACATTCTCCATGATGGGCCTTAAGCTTTGGATTCCCTCCCCTACCATCATCCTTGATCAGCCGGAACAAGGATTTGTCAGCCTGCTGGACATTCTGCAAAGTCAATCTATTCTCTTGGGCATTTGTGGAGGAGGAGGAAGGCTAGCAATGTTAGATAATTGCTTGTTCAGTAGCAAATGCAAAATATTCACCAATCAGGAAAGTGATCAGTACAGCTCCCAGGATAAGATTTAATTTTAGACATCTTTTCATTTTGAATACATCTTTTTAAGTCCTTCAGTATCACACAAATCTTTGCCAGGTCTTCAATCTGTATTTCCACAGAGAAGGAAGCAATATTGGCTCAGAGTTTCTGGCATCATTTTCTCTGCCCCTTATGATCTAGAGTTTGATAAATTGCCTCCTGCAAAGTGTCAGCTAGGTCAGGCTGCAGCAGGGAAATAAAACAACAGTACAGAGGAAAAGAAATGGTTAATTTTTTGTTTTTTTAAGTCTTAGAGAGACACTCGCAAACACCATTTCAGTTAAGAAATACTTGAAACATAATGCTGGGACCACAGAAGACCTTCCCTTATGTACTGCTTCGATATTATTTCAAGACTGCCCTAGTCCTAGGTTTATTAACATCTTAAATATCTTTTCTTCATAAAAACAATAAAAAAGAAACTTGTTAAGTAGCTGGAAACTAGCATAACCTCTCTCTGGCTATTCACAAATCCCATAAATCTGCTTGCTACTTCTCCTATCTCAAGCATGAGTCAGGATGCACAGAGATAACAAGGAGGAGGAAATGGCCTCTAGAAAGACATTTTCATCTCCAGAGGGTATGTTATGTTTATTCATAAAGATAATAATATAAACCATACTCAAAAAGGAAGGCAGACAGATTACTTTTGGTAGACACATAATGCACGATCCTCCCTGCCCTTCAGTTGTCGTATGTGTCCTCTCAGGGGAAATAACGACACACATTTAGGGAAGAGCAGATACTTGATCAAAATTCAAGTCACATTGGAGCATCTGAATCCAAAAGGACTGTCAAAACTGGACTTGGTTACATTTAGTCAAGAATTCTGGGACAGACTCTGATTTCAATGGATAATTGAAGTCAGTGGTGTTAATCTGGATTTACAATGGTGTCACAAAATCAATCACCTAATTGCAGTTCATGCAGAGTTAATCTTGGACCGTCAAAGACATAATGCAGCTTACTGTCACACTATAACATAGCAAATAATAAAAAACCAAAATCACTTACGTGGAATTCAAACCTATATCTTCACCGGTTAAAAAAAGAGGTTATTATCTACAAATATTCTAATAATTACATTGAAGCACACAGAGTGAATATTAGCAGTTTAAAAATCTATTAAATCAAACCTTTGCTATTCCAGAATACACTGATAAAGTGACAGTGCTCCATTTTACTGTGACTTTAGGAATATACTCTGCAACAGGAAGTGTTAGGGAGTAAGGATTTAAAACCTTATTGAAATTAAGAAACTGGTAAGAATTTACATAGCAATCTTCCTGTGTGTTCAGTATTGATACCCTTTGTATATATTTTTATGCTTAGACTTTTTTTGGGAAGTACCTCAAGGAGCTTGCAAGTTTATTATGAAAAAGCATCCAAAAGTTCTGGTACTTATTCAACCTCTAAGGTCTAGAAATTGGTCTGGGAGTCCCAGAAGAATAGGCTCTCTCTTGAATTTTCTAATCTGTTCTTGTTCCAAAGGGGTCACAAATTTGATGAGAATCATCTCTCATTTAGAATGTCTATGCTTTCATTGCTGGTCCTGGCCAAAATCAGAAATTGCAGAGCATGTGAGAATGGAAACAGAAAAGTTAACTGAACTTATTCCAAACTCTATAAAGGCCTACTTGGAGTAGGAAGAACAAGTTTGACTCATTTCTAACTTTACCCAAACCATAGCTGCCACAGTTTAGACCAATAAAATTTTCTAATTGGCTATTGAATTCTGATTCTGTGGTTATACCTCATCTCCAAAATTGTTATTTGAGACTTTCAAAGCAGTCCAGGGCATTCAGAGGCACATCTTCCAAAAATTTTAATAGAAGACATATGGCTTAATATCCTTCAATGTTTAACATAACGATTGTAAGAAAAGATGGCTTCCCAGTCCAAGTTAATGTTACATTATAGCAGCTAGAGCCTTCACAACAGAACAACCAAACAACTAATGGTTAATGAGGACCACTGATGAAGGGATGTTGCATGCCTTCACTGTAGACTTCTCTCCTGGAAGACACAATGTTGTTGCTAACATTCTAAGGTTACATGCATAAAGCACAAGATCCCAATAATATTTTTGCAGCTCTGTTTCTCATATGAATGATTTACCATTTGACCACTTCTGACATCTTTGTCCAGGCTAGAACTGCATTTTCTCGGAGTCACGGAAGCTCTCAACAATTCCTGTTTAAACCCATTTTAGAAGGAGCAGTTATTATGCTGTTACTAATGCATACACTGTTGTGCTAAGAGCCAAGTTGACATTGTTTCATCTGGCTAAACCTCTACTTGCTATCAAGCATTCATTAAACTTTGCTTTTACAGTTTCATAGTTCATCTTTCCAGCAGCCCTAAGTGACAAACCTCATCTGCCTCATCGCTCAGACAATAAATAAGGGTGTTTATTTGTTCTTCGTCAGAGAACTCTTTTGATTACTTCCCTGATGAAAAAGTTTGATCCCTGTAGTGACTTGGTGAAGTCATAAGCTCAGGTTGCACAATATTTATTATATTATATTTTTGCTATTCAAATCCCTTCTATGATGTCACTGTAAAAATATACAAAGCTACTCAGATTACTTAAGGAACTAGGTAAATTCACCTTTGAAAGCATAAAGTGATACCTCTTTCAGAGAGCTAGTCAACAGATCACCCTCTTTCATAAAAATGGACATTTATTGCAAGCATAACAACAATACAAGCCACAGTTACCAGCCTGGCTGCCTTTCACTCCCTGAAATGTTATGGTTATCCTGAGGCTTGATGGGAAACTTAATACCAAGTTTTACTATGGATTGCTTTTTCAGCCATCAAGATATTTGCAGGGATATTGTACTGTGTGACTTCAGAGTGATACAGTTCAGCAGAATGCAGTAATCACTGTGATAAAAACAGATCAGAGTTTGAATACTCAGCTGATATGCAAACATCTAAGAAGAAGTTAAATAAAAGACTTTGGATTGTCTGTTCAGTACCCAAACTAACCATTCCCCCCTCTCCAAACAACCTGGGGTTGCACCAAATATCTGCTGTTAGTATCACTGCTGAAGTAGAAAACACTCCCCAGAAATGTGATAAATGGGATATGAAGAAAGAATACTAAGGAAAAATATTATTCTGTTGCAGAAAACAAACCCACTCAAAAATAAATATAAATCAGCAGGATTATTTTTTACACTTTCTCCTGACTTTCTCTAGGTCATTACTAGATTCACTATTTCCCTTTTCAGATAGGTAAAAGTAGTTCATGTTAAAAAAAATAAATTTAATTAATTAATGGAGATATCCTATCTCCTAGAACTGGAAGGGACCTTGAAAGGTCAAGGAGTTCAGTCCTCTGCCTTCACTAGCAGGACCAAATACTGATTTTGCCCCAGATCCCTAAATGGCTCCCTCAAGGATTGAACTCACAACCCTGGGTTTAGCAGGCTAATGCCTCAAACCACTGAACTATCTTAAACTAAATTTGATGGGCAGTTATTGTGACACTCCCTGGCACTTGTCAGCTTTATAATGACTTAGATAATATCATAATGCCCCCTAGATATAAACACTGTGATCATCTGATGATCACTCAAAAAAGGCAGCATGAGGAGCAGAACTTATGAAGAACTACCCCATCAGCTGTAACAAGGCCCAGCAAGTGAGTCAACAATTTTTTTATGGTCAGTGTTACCAATGATACCAAATGATGATGATCAATCAAAGATACCTCTGCTGTCTCTGCTAAGAAACAAGTTGTGCCATTATCTGGATTCCTAAGTCTCCAGGAGATTCAAAAAACAGTTAGGGATAAATCTTTAATAAACATAGCCTGGAATTTTAAAAAGCATCCAGTTATTTTAGGTCCTCAAGTTTTGAACAACTTTGGGCCTGATTTTCAGAAAGTGCTGAGAGCTTACAAATCCAACTGAAGTCTATGGGAGCTACGGGTGCTCAGTATCTCTGAAAGTCTAGTCCAAAGTGCCACAAGTTGGACATGCAAAATCAGAGGCTCCCAAAATCATTGGTCACCTGGATCACGTGGATCGATAGGTCTTCAGCTGTTGTTAAGACTGCGCCGATCACAACACATCCGCCATTCTTCTCACATACTTGCCTTTCTTCTCCATGTTCGTCCAAAACGTTTAACAATGGCATCCCATCTTCTTGGAGGCCGACCAGGTGGTCTTTTCTGTTCTCGCAGATACCTCTCAGTAATGATTGTGGTCCACCTATTATCCGTGAACCGTGCTATGTGGCCCGCCCATCATATCTTATTATATCTGCTTTCCATGACAATATCTTTCACAGCGCTGCGTTCTCTAATAATTTCATTTGGGATACGAACCAGAAGGGAAATTCCCAACATAGTTTGTTCCATTGCCCTTTCAGCTACCAACAGCTGCTGTTCTTCTCTCTTCGTCAGTGCCCAGGTTTCACTGACACAGGGCCGGCTCGAGACACGGGCCGAGCAAGCTGGTGCTTGGGGTGGCAGCTTTTAGGAGGCAGCATTCCGCCCAATCCTAGGGCGGCACGGCCGCTTTTTTTTTTTGGTGGTGTTCCGCTCCGGCTGCCCTGTAGGGGGCGGCAGCGCAGAGGATGGGAGTGCCCTGCAGCAAGCCTGGCAGGGCAGCCTGCGTCCTTCCCTCCCAGCCGAGCCCTCCTGGCAGCTGGTGGGGCCGCGTGGCAGCGCACCACTGAAGTCCTGGCCGCCCCCCTGTTTTTCTCTCCCCCCGCTCCCTCCCTCTCCCCCTGCTAGCCGGGGCACATCTGCAGTGCAGGGAGTCCCCCTGCACCCTGGCTCTGCCCCCCCTGTTTTTTTTTTTTTTTTTGCTTGTGGCGGCCAAAAAGCCTGCACTGACATACAGCACTATTGAACTGAAGATATTTGTGTGTGTGGTCTTGTCGATTTTTCCTTTGAGGACGTCCTTGATGGAATTAAACACACACCATCCTGCCCGAATCCTTCACAAGAGTTCTCTGTTCATGTCTTGGTGCATATTCACTTCTTGGCCCAAATAAATGTACTGTTCCACTTCTTCAATTTCTTCTCCTGTTAGCGTTATTCAGGCTTTTCTTAAGACATCTGATCGCATGTATTTTGTTTTGCAATGGTTCATTTTCAGACCGACCTGACTGCTTTTCTTGTCAAGTCTTTGTAGTATGCTCTGCAGTTGGTTGGTGCTTTCAGCAATTAGTACGATGTCGTCCGCAAATCTGAGATGAGATAATCGTTCTCCATTTATATTAACACCACTCCTCCAATTGATCTTCTTCTTAACCATTTCAGGGCAGGTGGTAAATAATTTTGGTGAAATCATATCTCCTTGCTTTATGCCTTTCTCGATTGGCATGCGGAGGGGAGTTTCGAGGAGAGTAATATCTGTTGTATATCCAGTATTCGCTTCCTTCAACAAACTGATGTACTGTGTATTAATGCCCTGCTCTGTAAGCGCCTTTAATATTGCATTGAACTTGATGCTATCAAAGGCCTTTTCATAGTCAACGAAAGCAATGCACAGCGGTAGTTTGTATTCCCTCACTCTTTCTAGAAGCTGGCTAAGGGTAAATATATGGTCAATCGTGCTGAAATTTCTTTGAAATCCTGCCTGCTCTCTCAGCTGTTGTTCATCCAGACTCTGCGAGAGTCAGTTCATTATCACCTTTGTAAAGAGTTTATAGATAGTTTGGTCACTTTTGAAAAACATTTGGCTATAGATCCTTCATCTTACATTCTAGGCAAGTCAGCAGCATTAATTCATCCGCCCACGTAGCATATGATCAAATGAAAGCAAAGGAGTCAAGGACCTGAACAAACGTCTACCCTTTAAGCTGAAAGAGCAGTTCTGCTGGAACAGCTCATATGAAGAAACACATGTGAGCTACTCTAATACTTTTTTTTTTTTTGTCTTTAATGGTTCATTTAATGAGCAGCTAGCCGGATAACTGGAGCTAAAAAAGACAGACCTCTTCCACATACCCAACACTTCCCAAACAAAGAACCCAAGAATTACTACTCTAAGCTATTTTACAACTATAAAAAATACTATAAATTACCATAAACAATACTAGTTTCTCACCTGGCACAAGATATACAACGCTCATCTCCAAGTCACAGACCATTTAAATTGCCTGGAGCACAATTCTCTTAACTGCCTTTCAGTTATTATCTATTTATGGTATTTGTAAGGCCTTATAAAGACCTAACAGAGATTGTGAAAGGCCAAATGATCAACATACTGGAAGCTCAGGAGACAAATGGCCAGCAGGTGTGCACAGGAGTGAAAGGATCTATGACACCATAGACATATGAGAAGTAAAATGGCCAAACAAAGCGATCATGCTCCAGGAGAATAATCGTTACATCTGCCTTGAGGACATGATGGTCCCTACAGAAAACAGTAACACCACACAACTATGAGCAGCTGTCCTACAGTTACCTGTGGTGCGTGGATCCTTTCAGTATCACTTGCAGCACCTCACTTGGGTGCAGCTAGCAAACATGATCCTGGATAGTCATGGATTTAAGGGCACCAAGTGATGATTCATTCGGTCAGTATGAGTAATAGCTTTTAACTGACTCCTGTCAGCATTGTATACCCTAGACACCTGCAGTTTATCTACTGGCTACAGATGTTCCCTCCCTGAGGTCTATAGTACCTATGTGATTATTATTCATGGTCTCTATAGACTTGGTCCCGCAACATTCACATCAAGGGAAATTTTTCCATTGACTTAAATGAGAGCAGGATCAATTGTCCTAGCCTCCGGGGCATATTAGAGCCCACTTCAATGTGTCCACTCTATCCATACTTGTTTTCTATATGGGTGCTGTTATTATATAGAGCTGTAATATGCATCACTGTTGCCTTGCGTAAACATCAAGGAATGATGGCACTTATCTTTCCCTCCTAGTAATCTGCCTCACTGACACACTACCAGCCAGCTATATGCCACACAGTGACCAGGAATTATTTATTTCAGGGAAACAGGATAGTAAAAAGATGGGGGTGTTGTTTAGATAGATGGTGTGATGCTGGCATACCAGGTCATGTCAGAGTGTATTCAGGACAATTAACTTGTGTATTAGATCAAAGCAATTGTTCAATGTATAAGTGTTTTCTGGGATGTTACATGCACTGTTTTTACTTACCTGTGTCCTGTCATAATGTATTAGCAAACATTTACACTGTAAATATCCCTGTAATTAAATAACTTATCAAAGAAGCCTTGTGGAATAGTAATGAAGGACTGTATCAGATTGGCCATTGTGCGTGATGACTGGAGGTCAGAGACGCAAAGTGCATTCCTGACTTGTCATTAAAGGAAAAGCCCATGGGGGTAGAGAGACTGTCAGCTTACCTTCTGTCTGACGATATAAGAAAGGATTCAAAGAAAGATCCTTCATCGCTGAACTGTTGGGACTCTTACAGGGAAGTGTACCAAGTGCAAAGCGCAGATCCCCAGAGACAATCTGGGTACACTGAAAGACTTTTGGGAGACTGGCAGTTTATTACATCACTGCCATCATTTGGAATTTCAAACTGTGATTCACCTGTACATACATTTTACCTGCTTTAATCTCAATAACGCTCATTCTTTTTCTTAGCTAATAAACCTTTAGTTAGTTTATTACAGAATTGTCTGCCAGCATTGTCTTTGGTGTAAGATCCAGAGTACAAATTGATCGGGGCTAAGTGACTGGTCTCTTGGGACTGGGAGAAACCTGATGTGGTGTGATTTTGGGTTTCAGTGACCTTTTATCACAAAGGCCAGTTTGTCTGGGTGGCAAGGTAGACTGGAGAGTCTAAGGGGATTGTCTGTGACTCCCTGGTAAAACTGGTATAGTGATCCAGGAGTTCACATTTGTTACCAATTTGGTGAAATCTATTAACAGATCACACCACCAGCTTTGGATATCTGCCCTGTTTCTGACAGAAGACCCTGAGGAAGACACTCACAGTTGTGGACCACTCCAGACAGTGTGACAGATGGGTTCATCAGTGTTGTGCATGTTATTTTTGCTATGGTGGTAAAGTTTTACCAAAGCAGTAGGTTTCATATCCCACCTCATTTTAAGCTTCTTTCTTTAATATTGCTCACATACTATTATGGTGGAGGTCATGCTAGTACCTAGATAGATAGTTATCTTGTATTCCTCATTTTGGATCTTTTCTGCAGTATTTTTGGCCTCAGCAGATGCACTAGATATCATTTAAAAATCTAATAACCAAGTAAACAGATTGTATAATAAGGAAACTCATTTACCTAAGGAAAAGGGCTGAGCCACTATTCTCAAATTTATCACTTCTAAATAGTGGTCGGAATTGCCAGAAACTCTGCCAGTGGTTTAAGAAGTGAACATGACTTTGAAATACCTACAGTTTTGTTTTGTTAATGTAAACCCCTCTGGAACTGGTTGTTCCTAATATATTACATTAACTCTCTAAGTGACTTACCCCTGGACTATGCAGCTCAGGACTCCATTTCCCAGATTGGCTACAGTCCAGGGCAGAGACAGAGCAAGCTGGAAGCTACTACCATAACTAATCATAAGCCAGAACTCAGCAACAAAGGGTTTGGTTTACTTTCAGCTTTGGCTGTTGTTCGAGTGGGGTAGAGAAAGAAGCATCACAGCCTGGGAGTTCTCCATTAAACTTCCCATTCTTACCCAAAGGGCAACTTTGAACTCTGTTGGTGGTTACTGGGTAGTTGAAAAGTGACAATCCAATAGGGATCAGCAACCCAGGAGGCTGGGGAGCGATTCCAGGTCAGGCTACCAAGAGTCAGCCTAACTTTCCATTGGACTCCACACCACGGAGCCTCAGGCCAATACTATCTTTTTACGGGATGAAGACCTTGCAAAAAATCCCATGTCTATTTATTTTGATTATGAAAGTTTTAAGCTGGCCAACAATTACAGCACTGCATTACCCATCAAAGGACTGCCTCTCAACTTGCAGTCTGCCTAGGCAGGTAGCAATAGGGAGCCAGGACATTGGGCCGGTTGTACATGGTGGTAGGTTGGGGGTTTAAGGTATTGTTAATATTTTATTATTCTACTTACTCCTATTTTTTTCTTATCCCTCATCCTTTGTTTCCTATACCTAATAAAGTTCTCCCTGTTGTGATATTGTTATTTTGATGATTGTGATAAGAATTTTATTCCTTGTATACTGGACTACAATTATAACATACTACTGGTAATAAACATTTTTCCCAGGGCACAGTAACCCTTGTGATCCAGGCACTAGGAAGGATTCCCCTTTGGATGGAGGCATCAGATGCTAAGGTAAAGAACCCAGACCCATGTCCCTGAGGGGAGAAGCTGCTCCAAGCAGCAGGCAAGTTACTTTAATCTGTGACAGAGTTTTATCAAGTATTTCTAACAACATCCTCTACCTATACTTGCCTACTATATAAGTACTTCGGTCATTCAAAAACCTTTCAATGGGATTTAGGGCCTATATCATTTAGAATTACCTGTTATAAATATATCAGTAAAACAAGTCACCATCGCCTCCCACAACCAACCAACCTAGTTATACCAGTACAAAAACTGTGTGTAGATCAGGCCTTAGGGGCTTTTGAATATTTTACCCTATGTCTGCTTAGTTTTGAGACAATGTAAATATAATCCCATTTGTTCATTAAAACAACAAGGAGTCCGGTGGCACCTTAAAGACTAACAGATTTATTTGGGCATAAGCTTTCGTGGGTACTGTTATGTCAAATTGTCAACACAGTTCTGTTGTAAGTTATGGGTTTCTGCATTCAGTTGTTATCTTCAATAGTTTGCACCCGGCCATTTTTTCATGATCAGGGAACATAAATATCTTCTGCAGATGAATACATCAAATGAAACAGCACTTGATAGCATTAATCCACTTTTATAGAAAAAAATCAATCAATAGCTCTTGGCATGTGATCTAATCTTATCGCTTATCGACAACGATTCTTGCTCATTAGACATTTCTGAAAAAAAGTCACGTGGCATGATCATCTAATGTTTTATCAGGCTACATCACATTTTGGAGCCATAAGGTTAAAAAAAAATACATATCCAGCAGTTAAAGGCTTCCTAACATGGACAGATACATTTGATGCTAGAAACATTTTACACATAGATGTATATAATTATGAAATTAATCAGCAACCGATACATTTCAAACACTGGCCAGAATCCGATAGTGCTTTTTAAAATGATCTCTCACTATGCCTACTGTGAACTTTCCACCATATCTTTGCAGCTGCAGTGAACTTACAGAATTGCTGGAGAGAATCTAGGTTCAGAAGCAACAGTCTTACCTGAAGCTTTTTATTACAATAATGTTTCATGGTAGGGTAGGCAGTGTGGTCTAATGGATAGAACATTGGAAAGGAGTTCAAGAGATCAAGGATCCATTCACAGATGGGCCAATGATTTACTGTGTTACTTTGGACAAATCACTTCACTTTAGTTTCCATTCCCAGCCTTCATCTATTTAGATTGCAAACACCTTGGGGCAGGAGCGGTCTCTTACTTTGTGTATATGCATTGTCTTTCACAGTGGGATACGGATCTAAGTTGGTGCCTCTTGGTACTACCATTATACAAATATAATAATGCTGTTCATTATGAACCTTAGATTAGATTATTTAAAAGTAGAGAATTCATCAGACCTTTCTTCCTTTCCTCTTTCTAACCCTCTAGCTAGTATAAGTGTACTGCAAAGTTGTTATTCTCCTACCACCTATATTACAGAAATAAAAACCTGAACACTTACCTTAGGGAGCTACTGTTCTGAGCTTCTGCTGTATCTCAGGAGACACTACCACCACTTGCTCACTGCTGGAATACACCATCTTGGAATCATGTTACTGCACATACCCAGTGCTGCTAATTTATATTTTCACACAGCTCCACATAATGGCAGAAATGATGTATAGTTGCTTCAGATTGAGTTGCAATGAAGAAGTTGCAAAATATTGGTTTGGGTTCTTTGTTTTCCTATCTTTTGTTCTGTCCTACGAGTAGGTGGTGTTGGAGTTCTCTTGTTCCTGCTGGCCACATAAGGATGAAGGGGGTGGGGTTATTCATTTAATGATTTAAACACATTCTGTGGAGAAACAATGAAAAGGCAAAGTACGTTGATAGGCTCCCTAAAGAAAGCCATCATCCATTATGGCAATAGAAGATATCCCTCCACTAAATGTTCTGCAAATGTTTGTCCATAAAATTCTTGCATGAAAAATCTTCCTCCTTACACATCACCTTCCATCTCTGAGGTAGGGTTGCCACTTCCAAGATGCAGAAAAACTGGCCAGTGCCTACCCCACCACCGCAAAAAAAAAAAAAAAATAGTCCCTGCCCTCCCCCCAACAACAAAAAGGGTCCTAGTACCAACTAAAGCTAATTATAAAACATTTTAGTAAGAGAACCATTTTCCACACACCCTCCCCCCCCAAAACAAACAAAAATACAATATATGTATTTTATATTATTTTATCATTTTTCTTATCTTATGCTATCATGGCGCTGCAGTTCAGACAATGGGGTGAGAACTAGAGAAAGCTCTAGCATGTTACAAATGAAAAAAAATGGCACATCAAATCTTTTAACCTGCAAGGCAGTACAGAAATTGGCCAGGCTTGTTAAAAGCCAGCCTGGTGTCAACCTTGCATTGAGTAGGGGAAGCATAGTATAGCAGAATAGGAGTGATGTGCTCAATATTCACTTACAAAATCTATTATTAGTAACAATTTTTAGCCAAACTAGTTTAAAAAGATGAAAGCCTTTAAAACCTGTTGTTTGGCAAGAAGAGGTGGGTGGGTTTGGAAAGGAAGGAGTTGATAAATGGGTCTAGTTCTGGGACATTTTCTTTATTATTGACTTGAATGTGCACAGTGCTGTTGGAATCAAGAATTTTTTTAGGAAATTGCATCAGGAAGCTGTGGTTCTGGTGAGTCATGCGTTTGACCTTGAGGCTCTAAGACCCTGATTCAGCAAGGTACTTAAGCATGTGCCTGATATTAAGCACAGCAGTAGTGCTATTAAAATCAATAGGACTGCTCAGATGGGTAAAATCAAGCATGTGCTGAAATGCGACCTAAGGCTGCTGAAGAGGCACTAAATAGTCACTTGTATTTCCCTGTCTGCAGGATCTTTGGAAATAGTTTCTCTTCACTGGGGTTTATCCTTATTAAAATTGCTACAGTGACTTAAAAAAAAAAAAAAACATACATTTTTTTATGCTGATTTTTTTTCAGTTTTGTAGATCTTCCTTTCTACCCTCCAACCCCTTTGCCACTAAAAAATGGAGAAAGAGCGAAATGAAAGGGAGCAGGGTATTGGGGTGGGTTGTCAAAAAAGGAAACTGAAAAAGGTTTGGAGGGGGGGTTGGCTAAAATTTCATTTTTTGAAAAATAGGTCACTTTTTCACAAAAAATATTGACCAGCTCTACTATAACCACTTTGAAGAAAGAATGAAGAGGGAATGTGAAATTTCATTTTAGTTTTGATCAGAAGATTTAATCTTGGCCTTAACCTGTTCATCCTCTTTCCCTGGCTGGATCTCTAGAACTGCTACCATCTTCCTCTTCGGGGTTTCAAACAATTCTGGTAGAAAAAATTCCTCATGCTTCTGTGGCTTAGAGTTATGATTTGAACTTAAGTGTTCTCCTTTCTAGGGGAGGAGCTAGAGTCTGTGGAAGGAGATCTGGATTTGAAATGCTTTTTGGCTTTTCTCCTCTGTTTTGGGGCTTATTTTATTTGCTTCAGCTTTACTGAGAAAGGGTGGTGCTCCCCATTGGGAGACTGGTCTATTTTCTGGTCTGGTGTTCGCTCATGGATCATCTTTCTGTAGAGCACCTATCACCGCACATATAATTGGAGAAGAAAAGGAGGGGAATATCTCAGAAAGCCCAGATCTTCCTCTTGAGAAGGCGTGTCAGATGGGATGCCAGATTCCTTGACATGTGGCTCAATTTAAATTCTGGGAGAGGACTCCAGAACTTTTACCATTAGAGATGGATTGGAACAGAGTGGTTGGGGGATTTTGGTATTTAACACCTGATGAGTCCCTGTTGAGGAGCTTGGTTTGCTGAGTCACAGGAGCTGAGGAAGATTAAGCTAACTTTGTAATGTAGGCTTCCTGGCTAGTGCCGGAGGAGAGTCTCTAGCTAGCTGTCCAGACTCTGAACCATTTCCTCAACCGAGTGAGTTGGGAGCAGAGTTCATCTGTTAGGATGCACTCCCCACAGATGCAACCCCTGGGGACAAAATGAAGAGTAGCTCAGTGGATGATCCAACCTGGGGATGAGCACCCCAGAAATTCTGATATTGTAAGAGATGGGGAGAAAGTGGAGACCACTGCTGCTCCAAAATAAGCTGTTAACAGCCAGGATTGAATAATATAGAAGGGTTTAACTGCCATCCTGTTTGCACTGCAGGAGACAGGGAATCTGTTATGAGAGTGGAAGGGGCATGATCAAATTCCCTCGTCAACTCAGAACTGCCTGCAGTATTTGCAGGAAGAGACATGCAGCCTAAATGTCTTGTTCTGGGGGGAAAAGTGAGGTCTAGAAAGCCCTTTTAGGTTCTGCCTGAACCTGAGACTTTTTGTAATACTTTTATTTGCCCGAGCACATTCCTATGTGTCGATGAGTCAATCAAATACATTTCCATTTTCTCCACCACAAGGAGCTAAGTTTATTTTATTTACTTTAAATGCTTCTACTGCATGACTGTTTTGCAGAAAGTATATGGTTTCTCATAAAACTCTGCAAATAGTTCTTGTATTTTTTTCCTGAAGAGTTGAGTAGAAATCTGTGTTAACTCTGTAATTATGACTAAATTCTAGTTTTATTGACTAAGACTATCTGTGTTATTTCCTCCAGGATTGTCAATGAGAGTGTATATTTATACGCAAGTACATTTTTCAGGGTTTATGCTTTTTCCATTAACTCTGTTACCAATCTTTCAGGGGAAGAAAATATATATAACTTGCAGTTGCACAGGAAGATATTTTATATTCTATGCACACACAACTAAAATAAAAAAAATCAAATAGAATCCTGTATTTTGTCTAGTATAAATACTCCATATGCAAATATTACAGCTACTCACTGAGCCAGGAGCAATGTTTCCATGACACAAATAATACTTTAGGAAGATATATTTATCACCACCTGAACTATGAAGAATATTTGCATCATTGGGGCTGTATGATCAATATACTGACCTACAAACTGTGGAGTAATATCTTTATCCTTTTTTTCATGATAAATAAGGTAATATCTTGCTAGATAATAAAACTAGGACTTCTTTCTATAGAGTGGAAAAACGTATGGGAGGAAAAAACTAAACAGAAAAGTCCATCAGGAGTTAGATAAGGAAACATATTACTTGTGAGAGATGCCAAACTGTCCTGGGAATTGAAGTCTTATCTTTATCCACAGAACACACATACACAGTACCATGTGCTCATTCAGAACAAGCTAGCCCAGACTGCCTAGTCGATGTGCCTGTCGTTCTGTTCTGGAAGGATCATTTTCTAGGAAACGAGAGAGAGTAGTTTAGCCTTCATACCCATTATATCTTTGACTCTGCAGGAACTGCCAAGAAGGATGCCAATTAACGTCAACTAAGGTTATGGTTTTTGTTTTATTCAACATTTGCCCACTGGGATCTTGAGTGAGACCAAAATTTATTTCACAGACCTTTGAACAGTCATGTGACAGTAATTACTTTAGTTCAGTATCAACTTGGTCAGAATGGAATAGGTTGCAAAGAAATGGAAGCCTTATGATGGCTCTAAGTCATCTAGTCTCTAAAAGTTTTAGAAGTTTTTTCATTGCCACCAGGAGTCCACCTTGTGGCATAATATAACATGAACTTTCAGAGGTTGCTCTGAATGTGTGGTTTGTGGGTTTGATCTTACTTCTATTGAAGTCAATTGCAGCTTTTCTATTGTCAGGAGTAGGCTCAGACGTTATAGCAGAAATATACATCCAGGATTATTCTGTTCTTGTGCATGTACTGGGTTCATAATCTTGGAGTGCATTGTCAGTAGTTTCCATGTACCTTTTGGAAATATGTTTGCAAAGAAAGATATTGCTCCATCTTACATGAGTAACCCTTTTAGTCCAGATTCATTTCTGGGATAGGCCCCAGTTCAGGACAGAATCTCTATTCAGCAAATTACGTTCTATTCTATTTAAGCACATGCTTAAAGTTGAGCACTTACTTTTGTAAACATTTCAAAACCCACATTGGTCAACAACAAATGCTGGACATGCATATGCTTCACTTAATTAAAAATTTCACCCAAATACAGAGATTTTTTTCAGGGTTTTGTTGCAAAAGGTAACCAAACCAAACAACATGAAAGCCACCACCCCCCCTCCAGACATCTTAAATCAATGGTGTTGACACATTGTTGTGACTGTTAAGTTAGAAAGAAGAAATCAACATCAAAAAAAGTGTTTTCTTACCACCTAGAAAAGAGCAACACTATAAAGTGTATAATTGAATAATACTTTGCTTCCTCTTTCTCAAATTTAATTACACTATAGCATTTTATACATTGTACCATAAGAGTTTGAAAGTACTTTTTATTGCATTGGAGAACATTTACAATAAGTATCTTTAAATGCCCTCAGTATAAAGGGGAAATTTATTCATAATAAAATAGCACCTTATTTCAGTCCAGCACTTACTATAAGACGCAAAAATAGCGTAGCAATGTTTTTCAGTCACTTTTGTGATCCAAGTCCTTTTTTCTGTTTTTGCTGTGATTTTCATACCTGTTGTGAAATCTATAATCTCAAAAAGCCATCTCTAGAATCTCAAACACAAATGTGACCCATTCACAGGCAACATTATCTCAATTCAGCATCTCAATAGAGAGATGGGTGAATTGATCTGAATACAATAACTCCAGCTCCCTGCATTTGTAGGATCAAGAACCAAACTAATTTTGAGGTTCTGATGTGACTGGGTGCTCTCTATCCTGCCATTCATTTCTGCTATCAGTGCCCTGCAGTGGAAAAAACACAGTAAGGCTTTTCTTTTCGCAGATTCACTACTGCCATGATCCAATTCCCCTTGAAATCAGTGTCTGCAATTTCTTCTCACTTACACCAGTGTAACTCCATTGGCTTCAGTGGAGCTGATTTATCCCTGTGGAAGTGACAGCTGATTCAGGTTTCTATTGTTGTCATAGAGGTCTGGATCAGGTCTTAGATTACAATAGTTCAGAGAAGAACCCAAACAGTGGGACCCATATCTGAATCTGATTTCACGTTTTGTGTTTCCTCCATTTCGATCTCAATAACAAGTTTTTATTGCAGTCATGACATAATGTATATATGTAAGTTTTAACATACTTCTAAATCCAGCCTGAATGCTTAAAACACAAGTACACAGATTATTTTGGAAAATATTCACCATGAAGTCATATTTCAGGCACAGCATTTAGCACCATATGTATTTTAAAACATCCCTGGTTTTGTATATTCATGAGGTACAAATATGTCATACATAAACTTTACTATAAACTTTGCTTACAGAGCTTGTATTTAAACATGAAGTTTGTCCTAAAATTTAAGCAGTGATATAGACTTGTATATGGCTTTCAATAATGAAAATTAATGACAAACTTCAAGCTAAAATTCTGAGTGCAAGCTACACAATAAATATGTTTACCTTATTAGCATGGTGGGAGCAATTTATAGGACAAAATACATTTCACTGTGACTGAAATTTTACTATTGCTTTTTTCAATGACTTTCAAAATACATAGTTTATGAGTTTCTAAATATTATTTTAAGACTACACACCATTCATAGTTATATCTGAATATATAATGTTGAAATCTAATACACAAATGCTCTTGTACATGTTAATGTATCAACTTCAATACCAAATTACGAATTGCATGACATTAATGTTAGTAACTATTGCTTGTAATCTAAAGAATTACGTTGCACAGTAATTTAAAACATTTTCAAAGCAGCTTTCAATTTGTTCCCTGGTGCTTCCTCAATGATGCACAAGCTGACTATTTGTGTGTGATTAAATTTTCATGTCAGTCTGACTAGGCAATATTTGGTTGATCAACCAAATTGTCAGACAGTAATTCTTGTCCAGGCTCCTCATTGGGTATCAACAAAGGTACATATAAGATATTGATTAAGAAAGGTCCTTACATATAACTATGTATTTGTTCATGTGCAAGCCCCATTTCTATTCATTGTATATGCAAGACCAACTACTGAAAATTCCCCATCATTAGTTCCTCTGGACTTCCATGGCATAATACGGAGAACTGCTATACTCTTACATAGGAGGGTTTTTTTTTTTGTTTTTTTTAAAAAGTGAAATTCATCTCTGTGCAGACAGCTAGCACAAGGCATATGTACCGCTTATATTCCACTCAAACTCAGGCTTAAGTGGTGCACAGGAGTAAATTTCACTCTCTATCAGGTAAGGATTCTTATGACTACAGAAAGTGTCTTTCACAAATGAAGCTGATCTATTTTCAGTTCAATTAAAATGTTAACTTACAAAATCATCCATATTAATAAACACACTTTTCATAAGTCACTGACTGAAATATACTGCACTCTCCTTATAGAACCACTTTATAGTAGTTGGGAGTTAACCTTCAGAAATCTTATGGTGAAACATAGTTTTTAAAATATCGTTATTATGGAGGGGTTTTAGTTAGCTGTGAACTTTGATGCAGTAGCCCTATAACAATGTTGTAGCAGAATTATGAGAGTGGAGTGCATTAGGGAATATTCGTCAAATACTCTGCGTATCTCAGTAGAATACAAAATTAACATATATGTGGCTTTATAAGTGGTGTCTAGAATAAGGATGTGAATTGTCAACATTTAATCCAGATTTTAAGGTCTGTGTGATCTTGTAAAATCTACAGCATTTACTGATTTTACAAAATATTTACATGATGACATACTTTTCTGTGCATCCGAAGTCAAATGTAACCCAAAACAAGAATGACCGAGCTCTGTCCTACTCAGTTTTTATACAGATTTTCACATTGTTTTCAATAGAAAGTTCTGAGCATGGTTTGTCAGAAAGATAACAACAGCCTTGTTTCTAGACTTTTGTTGGCCCTATAAAATCAGATGTCCCTTAGAACTAATCATCTATAAATATAGTTTGTGAAACTATACTAATGACCCAGCATTTGTGCACATAGTTTCAATTATCATTATGTCAGTTATGTGAGAAACCTCGTGCATGACATTATGAAATGGCCTATTGTCGGTAAACAGACAATGACAAACAATTTAACCATGGAATGAAATAAGAGGGAAGCACAGATCCTTATGAATGTAAAGGGTAAGTGCAACACAGTGATCTCCCTATTAGCATTTTTAACTCTTCAAGACAAAGTTCCAAAGCAGAATTAGGTTCTAAAGTAGGGCTATTGATTAATTGCAGTAAACTCATGTGATTAATTCAAAAAAATTAATCGTGATTAATCGCAGTTTTAATTGCACTGTTAAACAATAGAATACCAATTGACATTTAATTAAATATTTTTGGATATTTTCTCCATTTTGAAATATATTGATTTCAGTTACAACACAGAATACAAAATGTACAGTGCTCACTTTATATTATTTTTATTACAAATATTAGCAGTGTAAACATGATAAAAGAAATAGTATTTTTCAACTGACCTCATACAATACTGTAATACAATCTCTTTATCGTGAAAGTGCAACTTACAAATGTAGATTTTTTTTGTTACGTAACTGCACTCAAAAACAAAACAATGGAAAACTTCAGAGCCTACTTTAGAGCTTACAAGTCCACTCAGTCCTACTTCTTGTTCAGCCAATCGCTAAGATAAACAAGTTTGTTTACATTTACGAGAGATAATGCTTTCGGCTTCTTATTTACAATGTCACCTGAAAGTGAGAACAGGGATTGGCATGGCACTTTTGTAGCCAGCATTCCAAGGTATTTACGTGTCAGATATGCTAAACATTCGTATGCCCCTTCATGCTTCATCCACCATTCCAGAGGACATGCTTCCATGCTGATGATGCTCATTTAAAAAAATAATGCGTTAATTAAATTTGTGACTGAACTCCTTGGGGGAGAATTGTATGTCTCCTGCTCTGTTTTACCTGCATTCTGCCATATGTTTCATGTTATAGCAGTCTTGGATGATGACCTAGCACATATTGTTCATTTTAAGACCAATTTCACTGAAAATTTGACAAAATGCAAAGAAGATACCAATGTGAGATTTCGAAAGCTAGCTACAGCACTCGACCTAAGGTTTAAGAATCTGAAGTGCCTTCCAAAATCTGAGAGGGATGAGGTGTGGAGCATGCTTTCAGAAATCTTAAAAGAGCAACACTCTGATGTGGAAACTACTGTGGAAAATGCATATCCTTTCCACAATTCACCCACATCCTTTCCACGAACGCTGTTATTCTCCGACAATTCAGAACCCAAACCACCAAAAAAGAAAACCAACCTTCTGCTGGTGGCATCTGACTCAGATGATGAAAGTGAACATGCTTCGCTCTGCACTGCTTTGTATCGTTATCGAGCAGAACCCGTCATCAATATGGACGCACGTCCTCTGGAATGGTGGTTGAAGCATGAAGGGACATATGAATCTTTAACTCATCTGGCACATAAAGATCTTGCGATGCCGGCTACAACAGTGCCATGAGAACACCTGCTCTCACTTTCAGGTGACATTGTAAACAAGAAGCGGGCAGCATTATCTCCTGCAAATGTAAACAAACTTGTTTGTCTGAGTGACTGACTGAACAAGAAGTAAGGCTGAGTGGACTTGTAAGCTCTAAAGGTTTGCACTGTTTTGTTTTTGAATGCAGTTATTTTTTGTACATAATTCTACATTTGTAAGTTCAACTTTCATGATAAAGTACTTGTATGAGGTGAATTGAAAATACTATTTCTTTTGTTTTTTATAGCACAAATATTTGTAATAAAAAATAAATATAAAGTGAGCTGTAGTTTATAGTTTGTGTTCTCTGTTGTAATTGAAATCAATATATTTGAAAATATAGAAAACATCCAAAATATTTAAATAAATGGTATTCTATTATTGTTTAACAGTGCGATTAATCGTGATTAATTTTTTTAATCACTTGACAGCCCTAGTTCTAAGCAGTGTCTGCAAAAAATGTACATATACAAGTAAATATGCATGTCCAACTTCTACTTTTCCATCTAAGTCAGCTAATTGCACATGAAAATGAACATTTGTGTGCATGCATTTTTTAAGATTCAACTTTGGACCCAGGTTTTGAAAGTGTCTCCTTATTTTAAAAATTGCAGCTTGAAAAAAAAACAAACCCTCATCTCTTTCACGTGAATGATCACAGTATCACAATACTAAGGGATTTGCCATAAGGTTCTACATGTGGGCAAGTTGAACAGATGAGTCCATTCTCTCTCTCTCTTTCTATATATCCTATTGATGTCAACGAGAGATCCATGCAGAATGAGAAAAGGAGTACACATAACTTCCTGGCAAATTAAACTGCACTTATACATTCTTTATCCCCGTTTGGAGACATGTGCATACCTGGCAAGCTCCCTGAGATGTGCTTTAAATTTCCAATCAGAGTCTCAACATGATGAGATTACAAAGAATTGTGCCATGCTACTCTTTCATTTTGATTTTGCAAAAACCCAAGCTCCATAAAGCTAGTATGGAATAAGAATAGAGTCTTATAAAAGGAAACTAAGCTGTTTCTCATAGTATAACACCATCCAAAACAACAACAACAAAAACCCAGCAGGTCAAGTACAAACTTCTTTTCTATAACTCTTTTCTTTAGAACAGTGCAATTTTTAAAAAATTTCTCATTACTAAAATGTGTGTGAATTTTAAAAGAAAACTTTCAGTCAGTGGTTGAATTCTAAGGACATGTCTACACTTGCCTCTGGAGTGATCGATCCAGCAGGGGTTGATATATCGCATCTAGTGAAGATGCGATAAATCACCCGCCGAGCGCTCTCCCATTGACTCTGGTACACCACCGGAGGGAGAGGCGCAGGCGGAGTCAATGGAGGAGCGTCAGCAGTCGACTTGCCGCAGTGAGGACACCGCAGTAAGTAGCTCTAAGTACGTCGACTTCAGCTATGTTATTCATGTAGCTGAAGTTGCGTAACTTAGATCGATCCCCCCACTCTCCCCAATGTAGACCAGGCCTAAGATTCAAAGAAATCCCATGATCCCATGCTTTTAAATCTTTTTGCCTCCCTGCCTTTTGGGAGAAGGAGAACAACAAATTTAAAATTGAATTTATGAATCTAACATTTAACAACTTCCAATGGCAGAGTACAAGATATAATAACCTGTAAAGGGCTTTCAGTAGAGTCTTTCATGCCCTTACTGACCCTTAGATTAGATCTACCAGTGTTGAAAGATAACTTTATAGAATATGCCCACCATGGTGAAAAGCCTAAAGTGACTTGATTGTTTCATCAGTGTTTTTACATCAAACATTTTAGTGCAGGTATTGTAGTCAGCAGTGCTTGTAACTTCTTGTCAGAACCTTTGAATTGGGAGACTACAGCCCCCTAGTAGATAGTTCCTAAAGGTAGCTCCTTGTCCGAGGAATCAGGTTTAAGTTCTACTGGTGATTCTATAGGGTTTTCATTGTCTATGCAGTCTGAACAGCATTTTCCTTCCAGCTTTGTGGGGGTCGAACACTCTACTGAGGGACACGTCTCCACAGTACAGATTATTTGGCCATTCTGAAAGGTAATGTTGAAGTATTAGCACCTTTTTTCCCAATAGAAAAAAAACAGGACAGCACAGTCTCAGTATTTTTTTTACAATTTTCCAGTGCTTTGTATAAAATACAGTAACTGAAAGAATGCAGATGGTCTCTGTCATGCAGAATTGTATAAAATTAGATGATGTACTTATGCACACAAATAAGTGATCATTTTCCTAGTTGTAAGAACAATTTGACAGGTTTCTGAGGTTAATTAGAATACTCACAGCCAAAAAATTGTTCAGCAGTTCTAACTCATATCAAAGTTTTCTAATCTGATACCTTTCTTTTTTTAAAAAAATGTCTTGCACTACGCGACGGTTCAATTTTCACACCGCTGTGCATTGAAAAAATACAAGATTTCCATTCAGATTAATTATAAAACACTTTTATATCTAAGTTCACTGTAAGTAACTATATGTGTGTTCCACTCTACTATTGTTTAACATTAGCATATGCTAATAACCACAATATTTTTTCATTGTCTGTTATATTTGACAATTGAGTCTGCTACAAGGTATAAAATAATTGTAATACGGTAAAAGGCTAAGCTTTAGAAAAGGGTCATAACGTAACATTGCTGAATAACTGTCATAGGACAGTCACCTCCCAGGTGCCCTTTGTGGTGGCCCTACAAGCAGTTCCTTGCCTCAATTTCCCTCTTCCAAACTGACAGTTGTTCAATCGCCTGCCTGCTTTCTGCATCACATGTGATGGGTAACCCTGCCTGGAGCACCCCGCACTGGGAATCCTCATAGCCCGTCTTCTGGGATTTCATCCATTCACCCCTCTCTCCTTCTGGGCCCAACTTTCCAGCATTAAGGCATTAGCAGGTAAGCCCCTCTGCTGCTCCCTGCCGTCAGCTCCCAGCTTTGACTCTCTGGGTTGGGCAGGTCAGCTGGCAAATCCCTCTTCTGCCCTCCCTCAGGAACCACTTACAGTCTCCTGGCTCTGGCAGCTCTCACCTGGTGACCTCTCACTCCCAGGCAGCTCTTACCTCACCTTTTCCTGACTGACTCAGATAGCTCTGACTCCCCAGGGCTCTCTCCCACTTTCTTTATTTTGGACTCTAGGTTCTGGACTCTCCCTTGCCTTTGGACTGTCTCATTCATACCTCCCAGGGGCAGCCCTACCCTCCTCATTATAGCCAAACTAGAGTACACCTGGACTAGATCAGGACTGGTCTCAATTTCCTTTAAGGGGCCAGCCACCCCATTACAGTAAAAAAAAAAAAAGCATTTATTTATAGGGGTTATATTTAAGTCAATATTAGATCTTGGGCCAGATTTTCAAAGGTACTTGGTGCCTAAAGATGCAGATAGTTGCCTAGTGGGATTTTCAAAAACATCTAAGCAGGTGAAGCACCTAATTCCCATGGGTTAGATAAAGTCCAGGACAAAATGATGCCCCCAATCCCACAGATTTATCAATTTTATGCTGTAGTCCCATTGAGATGAAGCAGTCCCATTCACTCCTGTGTGTAAAGTAAAGCATGTGTGTAAGTCTTTTGCAGGATCAAGGCCTATGAGCTGGAATCATTAGATACAAAAAATTCAATACACAAGGATTTAGGAGTTGAAGTTTTGCATACATGTGTGGAGTGAAATTAAACCCTCTGCAGATGGCCCATGTTGTACATAGGCACTATGAATCCCACTTAAGTCTTCTTATGCAGAGGACCTGCAAAAATACCTGTGTATATCTTCAGCGTTATCTTGAAGGAGTAAGTGACTCTTAAATGGAATGTAGGCCTTATGCCCACTGTAGATTTGAGCACATGGAAGCATTATGTGCACATCAATGGCACAGCTAAAGTGTGCGATGTCAAGAAAGATTATGCAGTGGAATTTAGCATTTCTCTGAGGGTGGCAGAAGTGACCTCATCCATGGACAGGAAATTGATGGTGGGCTGTTGCTGGACCATACATCAAAGACCTACCAATTGGTGGGAACCATTTTGTGTAGCCAAAACTCACCTGTTTTTCAGTTGGAAGAATGATGAGACTTGAATTTGATTCAGAATGATATGGAACTATTTGTGCTAAATAAACTAACCTATACATCAAGGAAGTAACCATGCTGTTGGTGCGCCTATTTGTGAAAAAGTGAATTTAGCCCTCACAAAAAGAGAGAACCCAATTAAAGCTGCCTCACACCTTCTGTAAGTGATTTCCACTTATTCAGTATCAGAGCTAAGTTTCTCTGGTATGCACATTTTGCATTTAAGACGAGGTGCAGATTAGACTCAATCTGAAATATTTTGTCCTTTTGTTTAACTGTGGTTATGGCAAATGTTCACTGAATTTCTCCAGAGACTTATGTTCCCTATTATCACTAAGCTATGGAGAGTTGTGAGGCACACTTTTCTTTCTTAATTCATCACTGCAGGATGCTTCAGCTGGCATGATACCAAAGGAAAAAGAGAATTTAATAGCAGAGAAAACGTTCAGCAACACATACCTTACAGCTACAGCTAATGCAGTCTTCCTTCATCCAGTGTTCATTTTCCTTCCGCTGAATCCCATCATCCATGCAAGCTTCCTGCCTCAGGCGAGCCTCCAGCTTGTTTATCTGTAAAAGGAGAGGGAAGAGGTGGGATAGGAAAAGGTGGAAACTAAGCTGAATGAATCATTATTCTTGATAACAACATATTAAAGATTCAAAAACCTTCAGACATTTATTCATTTTCTTACCACCAAACTTTAATCTTGGCTTAATCAGCATTTCTATTTTTGCACAGAACACATCTGCAGTCCAAAAACTACTTGATGATTAAAATACTTTATTTTCCACTTGTATTGTAGCTGATGACCTCACAGCTCTGGCACTCCCCAGGAACCTATATCATGATGTAATTTGGATCAGTGATCAATATGTGATGAACTTCCAGCAAAGAAGCTGTATAGCACAATGAGCCTTCTACTTTCTGGAAACATGAGGGGGTGGGTGGGACCCTGCCTGAGGTCACAAAAGAAATGCATCATGGTCTAATCCTAGTTCATGACAGACACTGGTTTGCACCACAAAGCCATGAAAATTTAGCATGAATGGCAGTCACTGTTCCTTTAAAAAAGGCCTACCACTGGAATAACAAGGATGCTGATGGGTTCTGGAGGCAGCTTGCACAGAATCTCTCTTCACTGTGCTTAATGTCCAACCAGTGTTATTAGGTTACACTTGCAGGAATGCCAGATCAACAGAACATTTAAAGAAAAGCCGTTAAAAAATTACACTGCAGCCCCTTCATTAAGTGGTAAGGTAACAGTAGCCAATTTAAGACAGTTTGTGTAATTTGGAAGGGAAAAAAGGGAAAAACAAAGTCTTCAGAAAAAATAAACATTAAAAAAGGAGGTAAAATGATGAATGAAAGTGCAGTTTTATTGCCAAGGCACAGGTCTATTCTCCTCACATTCTGAATGTTTTGCTCCTATTAATTTTAATGACTCACTGCTACAATCTGACACAGAAAGGAGAAGTCATGCTAAATGCTCTCTGTACATATTTTTCAAACTAATTAGTGAAAAATTATATATTTTCCATTTACTGTAAAGCCCTGATTCTGCAGTGGATTCATGCTAGCCAATCCCATTACAGCGTCAGATCATAATTACAATTCCTAACTTAGCCATGCCCAAATGGTCCAAGGGAACTAGTTCTCTTATAAATGAATGACTTTCAGGTCAGCTCTCTGGCTACCCCTCTGTAGGATATTGCCCTGAATCAACTGCCTGAAAGCCTCCTAACCTTTAAAACAGACTATCTGAAGAAGGCCCCAACCAGATTGACCTACATTTGTAATGGGACCCAGCTAGGGTGACCAGACAGCAAGTGTGAAAAATCAGGACAGGGGGTCCTCCATGGAGGAATCTCCAGCTCATACACATGACTTCAGCTCATACACATTTTCCTTGAGAGTGGGTGATGCAGGTCTGAATAAGGACTTGGGGATTTGATCCTAGAATATTAAAATATAATACAGTTTAGTTAAAGTTAGTAAGTAGCAGTAAACCGATCACTGGGAGGCAAGTCAGTGGCTTTCAACTTTGAGCTTACACAATTCCAGTTCCAGTCAAACACAGGGAACACGGGCGTAGGAGGAAATAGAATTCCTACCTGTGGAGAATTATTCTTCACTTTTGATTAATAAGAACCCATACTAAGCTTCGAGCATATACCTCATGCATTATTTTACGTAATATGAAAATGTACTGTACCCGAGCCTTGCTTCAAGTATATTGTTTTATATAAATAACTTCTACTTTGAAGATCAAGTGTTTCTAAATTAATAATAAAAATAGCAGCAACCAAGTGCTGTCAGACCTTTTGCACCCATTAGCGGTTCATACTTAAAAAGGGAACGTCAATACGTTTGCCTTGAAATCTGCTCATTTTGTTGATAGAAGTACTAACAGACTGTGCTCTGGAGAATAATTTATCTTTGAAACCCCAAGTCACACTTAAGTGTTTTCCTAAATGGAAAGTTGAAGTTTGAAAGAGAATGAAAATGCATAAATTAATTCACAGGTTATACAGTATCAAATGTTTTTTTAAATGATTTTAATTGAGGACCTCTGACTTTTTACAATTGAATGTATCTTTCCATCCTGCTGTAACTTCTTACAAAATTCCTCTCTTGGCACCATCCCAACACTACGGCAATTGACTGGAGCAACAAGAACAATAAAAACCATTAACACAGCAGTAACACACATGTACTGCGTGTGTGTCATAGGATACTGGAAGACTATTTTTTAGCTTGTTAGCGCTCCAGGTAGGATCAAACTCTTCTGTGTTTGTACACCTCCAGCACAGTGGGACCCCAATCACGATTAGGGCCTTTGAGTGATAACAATACAGAAATGAATAGATTCAT
This sequence comes from Malaclemys terrapin pileata, assembly GCF_027887155.1. Classification (NCBI taxonomy): domain Eukaryota; kingdom Metazoa; phylum Chordata; order Testudines; family Emydidae; genus Malaclemys; species Malaclemys terrapin. The sequence continues at coordinate 70,601,087 of NC_071506.1, read as the reverse complement.
TTATTCTAAATCCAAAAGGGACCATTGTAATCATCTTGTCTGACCTCCTGACTACCGTGAATTAATTCCTGCTTGAACTAGAGAATCTCTTTACAAAAAAAATATGAATTACCCTCACTGTTAATAATGTATGCCTTATTTCTAATCAGAGTTTGCCTAACTTCACCTTAATACTAATTTCAGTCAAACATATGACAACTTCTTTTTATTTACATGAGAAAAGTGGTTTTATTTAGATGTAGCAAGGTTTCACAAATATGATCCAATTGTTTGTGCAGTTGCAGTGAAACTACTGCATATCATTCTTCTACCATGACATTCAGAAAAAGGGGGTTATCATCAGAGTTCAAGATTAGGAAATAGATCTGCATCCCATAATTACTTCAGTAATAACTAGGTATCTTGTATTTGAGCAAAAGAAGTTTGATCTATCTGGAGGATCCTCCAATGAATTAGAATTGTCATTTGAGGGAATAACATTCCTTAAAGAAAAAGCAAAAACCCCCATAGAAATATACCTCCAGCTATTGAGCTGAATCTCCCACAGTAGTGGTTTTAATTACAGCAAAAATCAGAACTCTGCCGTCCACCACTTAGATCCAAAACGGTAATTTATGAGAAATCTATTGCAACAGTTCTATCCTTATATAAAATAAAATTCTTTTCATGCTTTAAAAAGGTGCTAAATGGATTTAGTAAATGTTTTGATATATTTCAAACGTATTTCTGCATCATTGCAATTATCAAAATATTGAGCTGTTAAATCAATGTCTGCCAGCTGCATGCTGTATGTGCAAAAGGGTGGAAAATCTGTCTGAGTACTCTGTAGGACAACGGAAGAACAAGAAATAAACAGACATAATTATCTACTGATACTCTGCTTTTTCCTATTGTTAAATTTTATTATATTTTTGAAATGTATTTCACTTATGACAAGTATTGAGAAGCTGATTGTTGCTGTTTGTTAATTACACCAACAATAACTTGAAATGAAAATATGTCCTTTATATCAATCAAGAGGTTAATTTCATAGGCTCAGATCACACCTTTCTGAAACACAGTCAGGGAGGTGGCATGTTTCCTCTCTCCCTCCCAACAAAGCCCTGACAACCTGTGGATTTTGGAATAACTGTTGGGTGTCATAGCCATCTGTGCATAGGTCGTGTTCTTATGCCAGAGAGAGGTGAAGACGGAACTAAAACAATGCTGTTACAACAGTACCATAGGACCATGGCTTCCCACACCTACTGATGCCCTGGAACCTCTGGAAAGGAAAGTTCTGCAGTGAAGTGATGCTCCACTTGAGTTAATAGAGCCTCAGACTATTAAGTGGATTCCCCATATGGTGGATGTATCTAGGCACCTGTCCCCATCAACCCACACTATGTGTAGATCTTCAGTTCAGCTGAGGGCTCTCTGCAGGGTCTGAGGCTGGGATGGGTGAAGCCATGAGGTAGGTTTCCCACAAAGAAAGCAGGTATGATCCAGCATATATACAATACAGTCTTTACTTTACATCAATTAAACAAGGTGACATTAGTTTGAGACAGAAACCAAATAAATCACAGCTCCTGAGAGATGATTTTCTCCATCACATTTTAAGCATGGTAGCCATTAAATACTGACATGTATATGACAGAGCTTTGAAGGGAATGATAAGTTTATAGGTATTTTTGTTATGCTTATTGTCACCTGATGGCCAACATGAGAATAGCTATTTACTGTTAGAAGCCATAGGGCTGTATAGAGCATGCTCCAGTGGGCGGGGTGAAGCGGGGTGTGAGGAAGTTTTTGCAAGATAGAGTATGGTTAGTTGTCTATGAACCCGTTTTTGAATCTGTACAGTTGTATTTTGGTTCTCCATATACTGCACTGGCGATGAGGATCAACTGGAAAACGATAACCAGCAAGTTCTACACATTGTATAAGTGACAACCTTTTTTTTTTTGATTGCAAAGAAAAATAGCTGCATATGGAAAACGAAAGAGTATGATACAGAGTAGGAGGACTGGATTCAGTAGTCAAAGAGACTTTCCTAGTAGTCCATTGTAAATGATATAGAGGGTGATAACAAGAAACATGCCATTTTACTGAGTGTGTGTGGACCAAAACAGAGTTGGATTAGAAGTTTGCTGGCACCAGAAAAGACCAGAGCCAAATCCTTCGATGAGCTGGTTAATGCTGTCATGCACCATCACAACCCCATGCCATCAGAGATCGTGCAGAGTTTTAAATGTAACAGTTTTTCCTGTCAACTTGGAATGTCCATGGCTTGTTTTGTAGTAAAACTGCATCGTTTGTCAGAGCACTGTGGTTTTGGAGATGCATTAAATGCCATACTGTGGGATAGACTTATCTGTGGTGTCTGTGATGAAAAAATTCAGAAATCTCAGTTGGCAGAGTCCATCTTAGATTTTTAAAAAGCACTGGAAATAGCACAAGGTATGGACGTAGTTGCACAGCATGCTTTGGATTTACAGGGAAGCACTAAGCAGCACTTAGATAGCGAAACAGTCTTGAGCACCGTGCACAAATTGTCCAGCACTGCACAGAAAGCAAATGAATCTTTAAGAAAACAGGTATCTCCTTAAGAACATACAAAATTGCTTTTACGCTGAGGAGAGACATGACCAGATCTTCTGCCCATACAAGGATAGAGAGTACTGGGTTTGTCAGAAGTGAGGTCACTTTGCAAAAGTTTGCTGTAAAAAAAGAAGACATATGGAAAGGAAAATGAAGGTCACAAGAAAGAGGTTCATCATACTGCAGAGGAGGAAGAGGAGCCAGAAGCTGAGGACTTGGTAAATACTATGTTTAATGTTACCAGCAAAAGCCAAAAGGAGAAGACATTGTGAGTGGATGTCACAATTAATGGACAAATAACAACCATGGAGATAGATATGGGCGTGTTTCTGTCTATAATCAGCAAGGTTACTTATCACCAGTTGTGGCCAAGGGACAATACACCAGAGACGGGATTGGCAAAGGTGGTGTTACGTACATATACAGCATAACAAATTCCAGTTAGAGGTACAGCTGATATGGAGGTGGGATACCAGGACCAAAAACCATCCCTCAGGGGGCAAAAATGGTTAAAGCTATTAGAACTTAACTGGGCAGACAGCGACAATGTCCATAACACTAACTATAGAAGCACATATTGAAAAACACTCAGAACTGTTCAGGGAGGGTCTTGGTATTCTGAAAGAGGCCACTGGCAGAATTTACGTGGATCCAGATGCTAAATCATGTTTCCTTAAGCGAGGGCCAGTACCCTATGTCATGTGCCATAAGGTAGACCAAGAACTGAACTGATTTACAGGCAGCTGGTATTATTGAGCCCATCCAATTCTCAGACTGGACTGCTCCTGTTGTCCCAGGGTTGAAATCACATGGTGGAGTGAGTATATGTGGAACTATGAGGTCACGGTCAACCATGTGGTCAAGTTAGATATGTATCCACTCCCCAGGCTTTAAGATCTGTATGCTACCTTATCGGGGGAAAACTTCCACAAAAATCAATGTAAATAATGCATATCTCCAAAACTCTCTGGACAATAGAGCTAAGCCCTATGTAACAATCAATACTCCCAAAGCATTGTTTCATTACAACTGCCTCCCATTCTGAACGTCAGCAGATCTGGATATTCTTCAAAGGGTAATCGACAATTTATTCCAAGGAATGCTACATGCCTATGTATACCATGATGATATCCTGATTACAGGGGAATCGGAGTCAGAACACTTGCAAAACTTGGACCAGGTACTACAAAGATTGACTGATGCAGGTATGCATCTTAAGAGGGAGAAGTGTATTCTTCAGGCTGCTGAAGTAATTTACCAGGGACATAAAATTGACACAACTGGCTTACATCCAACAGAGAAGGTACAGGCCATTACTGAGGCACCACCACCAAAGTAAGATGAGGATAAGATTCTAGTGGACAAACAAAAAATAGATTTTGCAGAAGCAAAGAAATTGCTGAAGCCATCAAACTTTTCAGTTCATTGTGATAGCCAGAAAGAACTAGTATTGTCTTGTGACCACCATGTGGGGTGGGAGCGGTACTAGATCACCAAATGTCAGATAGATCTGAGTGTCCCATCAGTTATAAACCAAGATCACTACCCCCAGCAGAAAAAAGTTATTTCCAACTAGAACGAGAAGGGCTAGTCCTGCTTTTGGGATAAAGAAGTGCCACTCTAACCTACATGGCAGGCATTTTTTTATACATTCAGACTATAAACCTCTGAAAGGCCTGTTAATTGACAGCAAACCTGTACCCATTATGGCATTTGCCAGAATTCAGAAATGGGCTCTTACCTTATCAGCTTATGATTTCGAGTTCGATTATAAACCTGGAAAAGTACTGGGTAATGTGCATGCTCTGAATAAACTTCCTTTACCAAATAGCCCATCAAAAGCATTGCAACCTAGAGAAAGCATCCTCCTTATTGGACTACTGTCCACTTCTCTAGTCAGTACAGCATCAATAACAAGAGAGAGAGAGAGAAATAGTCATTATTGTCTCGAGTGCAGAGAATGGTTACAAATGGCTGGATAGAGGAGGTAAGCACAGAGTTCCTACCTTATTGTTCCCAAAAGCAGTCTTTAAGCATCCAGGACAGGTGCTTATTATTAGAGTCCCAGGTGATCCTACATCCAATAAATAGACCAGTGGTGCTAAAGTTGTTACATGCGGCACATCCTGGCATTGTATGTATGAAAGGACTCTCACAAAGTTGCGTGTGGTGGCCGGGAATGCTTCAGAAAAACAAGACCGTTGTGTGACAGTGTGTAGCTTGCCAGTCCAGCCACCATGCTCTACTGAAAGTTCCTTTGTACCCAGGGGAATGGCCTCAGCAACCATGGGTGAGGCTTCATGTAGACTATGCTGGTCCATTTATGGGGTAATTTTTTTTTAAGTAATTGACCTGTCTTCAAAATGGATTGAGGCACATATAATGCTGTCTTCTACACCCAAGGCTACAACTGATAAACTTTGACATATTTTTTCTATTTTTGGATTGCCTGAGACAGTGGTACCCAGTTCACTGGTGATATATTTCAGGAATCACACAAGCAAATCATAAAAGAGGGAATGAAGAAGACGACACATGGAAGCATGGAAAACAAGCTGGCCAGGCTTATTTTTCAGTATCACATGACACCACAAATCACAACAGGAAAGCTGCCTACAGAACTCTTAATGGGAAGAAAACTAAACACACATCTGGACTCACTACAGTCTGAATATGTTGCTAAGGTGAAGGAAAAGCAGGCAGCACACAAGTTATATTATGATGTATGAGCATCACAAAGAACATTAGGTGTAGGTAATGCAGTATATGTTCTTAATTTTCACAGTGTCCCTCACTGGTTATCAAATTGTATTGTAGCACAAGTTACCTGTAGAGAATTCTCATTTGGATGTTGCGGTACCAGGTGTTAAGGACTCATTAGACTACCCAACTGCTACAACCAGATATAGTGAGCTTGCTGAGGACACCGTACCAACCACTACAGCGGACTTGGAAGATAAGCCTCCAGAGACAGTTATATTATCAGAAAGCCCTTCTGCACCTGCTATTGATCAAGGACCAAAGTTGTTTCTACTGTACCATTCCAGGAGATCTCCTAAATCTGGAGACAGTGTGGACTTGTAGCAGTAAGGCAATTATTCTAGAGAGCAGAATAAGCCCTTGTAATTGCCAGACGATTAGTGTAGGCTACCCCAACTTCTTAATTAGGATGTTGTGTTGGTACCACATTAATGTTTTGAGTTTATTATTACTAATATTTTAAAAGGGGTGGAGAGTAATGTTGTAGGTATTTTTGTTATGCTTATGGACAACTGGTTGCCAATGTGATAATAGCTATTTGCTGTTAGAAGCCCTAAGACTGTACTGAGCATGCTCCAGTGTGTTGAGTGGGGGGAAGGATGTGAGGCTGTTTTTCCAAGATAGAGGCCAATGAGTTGCCTGTATGAACCTGTACGAGAATTATTTATCTCCTTTTCCCCATTCTAATCTGTTTTGGGTCTCCATATACTTTAGGAATCTACTATTTTAAATCATATTAAGGCTCTACTTCTATAATACAAGCATATTTTCACTCCAGGCATGAAAACAGCATTTTCTCTCTTTGTGGCAAAAGACCATTATTTTGCCATTTTCTACAGTCTGCATCTGAATTCTTTCTCCTTAAATATCATGTTCTAAATTTCATTGAACCCTATCATCCAGCTGATTCTGAACCACATCACCCTGTTATTCTTTTCTATATTATATTTTTTATTGCAACATTGGTGTCTTAGCCCTTGAGAGGATGCCTTAATGAGAAAACAAACTTGTTGTATGAAAGGGAAAAGCTAGAAAAGAAGAGGCAAATGAGAAGATGAAGTTCTCATATGAACACTCTCCATCAATTTTAACTATAATCCCCCCTCATCTGTTTTTGTTTGCTGAAGATCTCATTAAACTATGTATCAATGTGTTTCTTGAATGATGAAATACTACTTAATTTTCTCTTTTCCTTCAGAGGTTTATCTAACATATTCCTGTTCAAAATAAATAATGTCTTTCTACAAAAGGAAAACAAATTTGCAAATCTGTCTGTCATATTTCTAATAACTGTAAAACCTCTGGAGACAGGGGACTCCAGATATTTGCAGTTAAGTTAATATTTGAGCTTCAGTTGATTCAAATTCTATAAAAACATGAACTCTGAGTGTAAGAAAGGCTGGTGGGATTCCAACACCCACAGGTCCGAACAAAAGATCCACATATATAGTAGAGTGAAAAAGCCACTGTTTTATTAACAGAAAATTAATTCTGGCCTTCCCCCAGGCTTGAATGCTCACAAGGTTCCAATTCAGCAAGGTTTCCTATTAAACCTTAAGCTCAGGCCTACATTTTTAAGCATGCAGTTATCCCACTGAGACTACTTATGTGCTTAAAGTTAGACATGTACTGAACTGGGGGCAGGGTCCCCTCCCTTCCCTCAGGAGCTACCTATCTGTCCCAGAAACTTCCTCTGCAGGGGGCTGTTTCCATCTCTCTTGTAGTCAGGGTGCAGTAAGGAGCCACACTTAACCCAAAGAATCAGCAATAATTAACATGCAGCTAGTTGGAAAATGTATTTGTGAACATGTTCCCTAAATCTGACTCACTTGAATGTGGCCATGTTCATACCCTTCACTATTTGTCAAATTGCCCTTCCTTTGGTAAAAGTGAACAGAAGATGGTGATGAGAGAGGAAATTACCTCACTTTCTTCCTTTGGTTGGGGAAGTAGGCCCTCAGTGGAATGACTCATGGGCCCCTCCTCAACCTGTAGACATTCTGCAACTGTCTGTGTGACTCCTGGGGAGAATGATGTGCAATTCCCCCTGGCTATATCTCCACACAATGTGGAGCTACTCCCTGAGTCCCTCCCCTTCCATAGATTACAGCCCTGCAGAGTGCCCTCCACAGGGTCTTTGGATGGTGGGAGAAAGAGAGGGTGGGACTACATGACAGAGGTGGTCATCTCCCACTACCACACATGAGAAGTGAGATAGAGTCATGGAGGGGTTTAAGCAATGGCCTACCCCAGAAAGGAACCAAGTGCCATTTTCCCATCTTACAATAACATGCCTAAGAGGTTACCCAAAGGCACGGTACTGACTAGAACCCAGGTCTCTAACTATCAGATGTCAGATCCAAATCTTATACACTCTCAGAATACCAACTCAATGTACTCTCTGCTTTAACCAGTGTACACCACATTCCCAAAGGTAGGAATAAACTCCATGATTCTTGAGCTCCAACATTCTACTGCAATCTAGCAAATAGTTGTGTAACCCACTGCCAAAGTCTATGATTACCACACAATGTAGTGGCTGGCTTCCATAAAGGATACCAGTTAGTCTGCTGGTGCAGGTACTAGAGGTCTGTACTGGGGATCTGAAGGCCCAGGGTTCAAACTATGTTGATGAGCTACGATTCTTATGATTGTGCATGGTGTCTGTTTTTCCCATTTTCTTAAAAAAACCCAACAACAAAAACGCAACTCTGTTACTGTGTGAGGTTACAATGGAGAGGCAGCATCTTCTCCAAAGTGAAAGCTGATTTCAATTTCCTCCTTGTATCGTAAAATGATAAAAAAGAAAGCCCTTGTTCTTCAGATATTTAGCACTTTGCTAGCATTAATTCTGATCATGTTGGAGTAAGCAGTATAAAGAATTAAAAGTCTCCAAAACTGTTCCTTTTCAAAATTTCTGAAGTGTCTAATGTTTCTTTATATCTTTTTATCAGAATCATATTCTATCACATAATTCTAAACATAGGTACTGGCTAACTGCTGGTAGCTTCACAGTTGTTTTTAAATCTAAGTACAGATCTTAAGTGTCATGGCAATAAATGCTATACAGATGCAGAGAGATTAGATTGGATATTGACAGTGACCTTTGTAACAAGGGAAGGAATAGTAAAACAAGTTGCCATTATTTGAAAAGCAGACATGATTCTCCACCATTGAAGTTAACGGAGAAAAGAAAAAGTTGATGGAAATATACCCTACGTAGCCACCAACAAATCTGATTTAAAGCACATTGAAATCAATTAAAAGACTTCCACTGACTTCAGTGATCAGGCCCTCAATGGCTAAAATATATATTTTGGAGAGAAATATTGCTTTTTCACCTGTAAACCTACTACCAAACACTGATACAGTGCTATCGTAGAATCATAGAAATGTAGGGCCAGAAGGGACCTTGAGAAATCATCAAGTCCAGCCCCCTGCACTGTGGCAGGACAAAGTAAACCTAACTGATTGGTATTTGCCCAACTTGTTTTTAAAAGCTTCCAATGATGGGAACTCCACAAACCTCCCTTGGAATCCTATTCCAGAGCTTAACTACCCTTACAGTTACAAAGGTTTTCCTAATATCTAACTTAAATCTCCCTTCTTGCAGATTAAGCCCATTCTATATCCTTTTCCGCCTCTTTTTGAAAGTAATTGTAAGGAAGATTTCATAAATAATCTGTGCAATGACAGCCAGATTTGGAGGCTGACTGAAAACTATGCAGGGAAACAGCAAATCTGTTTCATTTAACAAAATCTGGGTGCATATCATTACATAGCTTGGGAGGAGAAAGCTGGCATCTGTAGAAGAATGGAAATTTCTTGGTGTGCTGTGTCATATTTTCTCTAAACATTCTCACAGCACATAGTTCCATTTTAATTCTTCTCTCCCTGCCTTTGAGCAAAAGGTGGATTCTGGTTATCAATTCTCTGTAGGGCATTTTTGAATGAGTTTGGTATTTCAGGTTTCAGAGTGGTAGCCGTGTTAGTCTGTATCAGCAAAAACAATGAGGAGTCCTTGTGGCACCTTAGAGACTAACAAATTTATTTGGGCATAAACTTTCATGGGCTAGAACCCACTTCATCAGATGCATGGAGTGGAAAATACAGAAGCAGGCATAAATATATGAACATATGTGAATTGCCTTACCAAGTGTGAGGCCAGTCTAATTAGACAATTCAATTGACACCAGGATACCAAGGGAGGAAAAATAACTTTTGAAGTGGTAATGAGAGTGGCCCATTTCAGACAGTTAACAAGAAAGTGTGAGTAACAGTAGGAGGAAATTAGTATTTGGGAAATTAGGTTTAGGTTTTGTAATGACCCAACGACTCCCAGTCTTTATTCAGGCCTAATCTGATGGTGTCCAGTTTGCAAATTAATTCCAGTTCTGCAGTTTCACACTGGAGTCAGTTTTTGTTGTTTAAGTATTGCCACTTTTAGGTCTGTTATTGAGTGACCAGGGAGACTGAAGCGTTCTCCTACTGGTTTTTGAATGTTATGATTCCTGATGTCAGATTTGTGTCCATTTATTCTTTTGCGTAGAGACTGTCCGGTTTGGCCAATGTACATGGCAGAGGGACATTGCTGGCACATGATGTCATATATCACAGTGGTGCAGGTGAACGAGCCCCTGATGGTATGGCTGATGTGGTTAGGTCTTATGATGGTGTCCCTTGAATAGATATGTGGACAGAGTTGGCACCAGGGTTTGTTGCAGGGTTTGGTTCCTGGGTTGGTGTTTTTGTTGTGTGGTGTGTAGTTGCTGGTGAGTATTTGCTTCAGGTTGGGGGGCTGTCTGTAAGCGAGGACTGGCCTGTCTCCCAAGATCTGTGAGAGTGAGGGATAGTCCTTCAGGATAGGTTGTAGATCCTTGATGATGCACTGGAGAGGTTTTAGTTGGGGGCTGGGATGGCTAGTGGCGTTCTGTTACTTTCTTTGTTGGGCCTGTCTTTTAGTAGGTGACTTCTGGGTACCCTTCTGGCTCTGTCAATCTGTTTCTTCACTCCACCAGGTGGTTACTGTAGTTTTAAGAATGCTTGATAGAGATCCTGTAGGTGTTTGTCTCTGTCTGAGGGATCGGAGCAAATGTGGTTGTATCTTAGAGGTTGGCTGTAGACAATGGATCGTGTGATGTGGTCTGGTTGGAAGCTGGAGGCATGTAGGTAAGTATAGCGATCAGTAGGTTTCCAGTATACGGCGGTGTTTATGTGACCATCGCTTATTAGCACTGTAGTGTCTAGGAAGTGGACCTCTTGTGTGGACTGGTCCAGGCTGAGGTTGATGGTAGGGTGGAAATTGTTGAAATTTTGGTGGAATTCCTCAATGGCCTCCTTCCCATGGGTCCAGATAATGAAGATGTAATCAATGTAGCACAAGTAGAGTAGGGGCATAAGGGGACGAGAGCTGAGGAGCGTTATTCTAAGTCAGCCATAAAAACGTTGGCTTATTGTTGGGCCATGTGGGTAACAAGAAAGAAATGAAGATGAGATTACATATGTCACGCTCTGGGGTGTATCAATATCCCTACTATATACCTTCCATAATAAACTGTATTATGTTAATATGATTACGTGACTCTTGGGGTAAGTTTGTTGTCTGTAGTATGTATATCTGTATTTGTGGTGTGCTTGCTGCTTGACTGAAATATACCATGTGCTCTGTTTGTTTGGGGGACCATGTGCTGACAGTGTGTGTGCTGAGCCTAGCGGCTGCTAGGCAAGGCTGAGAGCTTCTTAACGAGGCTGTGATCCCTAAGCCTTTTAGCACCCATCAACCCTTAACCAGGGGGCGGGCCTACTCAGGGAGAACAGGGGTTTAAAAAGCCTGCTCCTAAGCGACCAGAGGAGCTAGCCAACAGGAGTTGCTAACGGGAATTTTGCGAAGGAGTTTATAGGGGGAGTGTGAGCAGGGGCTAGGACTCGACATTAATTAAACTAAAACCAAAAACACCCCCTTGATATAAACAAAACAACAACAAAGGAACCAGCTGGAGTAGTAAAAAGAGAATGCAGGCACAAGTCTAACAACAGAGTGGGGGCTACCCAGATTATTGCACCCAATGCAGCATGTATGATTACCTGCCCTATGGGCGGGTGGCATATGTGTGCATTCAGTGCAAGGAGCTCCTGGCGCTCAGAGACCGCGTACAGGCTTTGGAGACCAGAGTGCCTGAACTGGAGGAGCTGAGGGAGACAGAGAGGTTCATAGATGAGACTTTCCGGGACACAGTAGAATGGTCCCACCTCCGGTGTGAGAGCCTCTGTGAGGAGGATGAAAGTCCCAGGGAAGGAGAGCATCTAACTGGAGCAGAGGGAAACAATCCTATAGTTGGGACCCTCCTTCCAGACGATGTGTTGGTATCCTCTCGTACTGAGGATACCTCTCCGGGGGAGGGAACTCCAGTTATTAGGAAGAGACAGGTATTAGTAATGGACCATTCTATCATCAGAAACATAGATAACTGGCTTTGCGATGACTGGGAGAACCACATGGTGACTTGCCTGCCTAGTGCGAAGTTGTGGATCTCTTGAGACATCTAGATAGGCATATGTGTAGCGCTGGGGAGGAGCCAGTGGTCGTGATACATGTAGGTACCAATGACATAGGGAAGGATAGGAGAGAGGTCCTGGAGGCCAAATTTAGGCTGCTAGGTAAGAGACTGACGTCCAGGACCTCCATGGTAGCATGCTCTGAGATGCTCCCAGTTCCATGTGCAGGGCCACTTAGAAAGGCAGAACTGCAGAGTCTCAATGCGTGGATGAGACGATGATGGTGTAAGAGGGGTTTAGATTTATTAGGAACTGGGGAAACTTTTGGGAAAGGGGAGCCTATACAGGAAGGATGAGCTCCACCTAAACCAAAATGGAACTGGATTGCTGGCACTTAACATTAAAAAGGTTGTAGAACAGTTTTTAAACTAAGGGCTGGGGGAAAGCCGACAGGTGCGGAGGAACACATGGTTCGGATATCCCTTAGGGGAGGATCTATTCATAGAGAATCTCTGTCCTAGTGAGGATGAGAGGATGATAAAATACAGGCAGGGTCTCATCAGAGAAAGTCAAATTAAAAAAAAAGAGTCCCATTCAATTACATCGTGTAATGGCAGACAGTTAAAAGGAGACAAGTTTTTAAAGTGCTTATATTCCAATGCTAGAAGTCCAAATAATAAAATGGGTGAACTAGAGTGCCTTGTATTAAATGAGGATATTGATAGAATAGGCATCACAGAAACTTGGTGGAATGAGGATAATGAATGGATTACAGTAATACCAGGGTACAAAACATATTGGAAGGACAGAACAGGTTGTGCTGGTGAGGGAGTGGCATTATATGTGAAAGAAAGCATAGAATCAAATGAAGTAAAAATCGTAAATGAATCAAAATGTACCACAGAATCTCTATGGACAGAAATTTCATGCTCTGATAAGAAGAATATAGCGGTAGGGAATATATTACCGACCACCTGACCAGGATGGTGATAGTGACTGTGAAATGCTCAGGGAGATTAGAGGGGCTATTAAAATAAAAAACTCAATAATAATAATGGGGGATTTCAATTATCCCCGTATTGACTGGGTACATGTCACCTCAGGACAGGATGCAGAGATAAAGTTTCTTGACACCTTAAATGACTGCTTCTTGGAGCAGCTGGTCCTGGAACCCACCAGAGGAGAGGCAATTCTTGATTTAGTCCTAAGTGGAGCACAGGATCTGGTCCAAGAGGTGAATATCTGGACCGCTTGGTAATAGTGACCATAATATAATTCAATTTAATATCCCTGTGGCAGGAAAAATACCACAGTGGCCCAACACTGTAGCATTTAATTTCAGAAAGGGGAATTACACAAAAATGAGGAGGTTAGTTAAACAGATATTAAATGGTACAGTGCCGAAAGTGAAATCTCTGCAAGCTGCGTGGAAATTTTTTAAAGACACCATAATAGAGACTCAACTTAAATGTATACCCCAATTTAAAAAACATAGTAAGAGAATCAAAAAAGAGCCACTGTGGCTAAACAACAAAGTAAATGAAGCAGTGAGAGGCAAAAAGGCATCCTTTAAAAAGTGGAAGTTAAATCTTAGTGAGGAAAATAGAAAGGAGCATAAACACTGGCAAATGAAGTGTAAAAATACAATTAGAAAGGCTAAAAAAGAATTTGAGGAACCATTAGCCAAAGACTCAAAAAGTAATAGCAACATTTCTTTTAAGTACATCAGAAGCTGGCTAAACAACCAGTGGGGTCACTGGACGATTGAGGTGCTAAAGGAGCACTCAAGGAGGATACGGCCATTGCTTCGGTCTTCATGGCTGAGGATCTGAGGGAGATTCCCAAACCTGAGCCATTCTTTTTAGAAGACAGATCTGAGGAATTGTCCCAGATTGAGGTGTCATTAGAGGAGGTTTTGGAACAAATTGATAAATTAAACAGCAATAAGTCACCAGGACCAGATGGTATTCACCCAAGAGTTCTGAAGGAACTCAAATGTGAAATCACAGACCTACTAACTGTAGTCTGTAACCTATCATTTAAATCAGCTTCTGTACCAGATGACTGAAGGATAGCTAATGTGACACCAATTTTTAAAAAGGGCTCCAAAAGTGATCCTAGCAATTACAGGCCTGTAAGCCTGACTTCGTACCAGGCAAACTGGTTGAAACTATAATAAAGAACAATATTGTCAGACATATAGATGAACATAATTTGTTGAGGAAGAATCAAAATGGTTTTAGTAAAGGGAAATCATGCCTCAGCAATCTACTAGAATTCTTGGAGGGGGTCAACAAACATGTGGACCAAGGGGATCCAGTGGATATAGTGTACTTAGATTTTCAAAAAAGCCTTAGACAAGGTCTCTCACCAAAGGCTCTTATGCAAAGTAAGCTGCCACGGTATAAGAGGGATGGTGCTCTCGTGGATTGGTAACTGGTTAAAAGATAGGAAACAAAGGGTAGGTATAAATGATCAGTTTTCAGAGTGGAGACATGTAAATAGTGGTGTCACTCAGGGGTCTGTTCTGGGACCAGTCCTATTCAACATATTCATAAATGATCTGGAAAAAGGGGTAAACAGTGAGGTGGCACAATTTGCATATGATACAAAATTACTAAAGATAGTTAAGACCCAGGCAGACTGCGAAGAGCTACAAAAGGATCTCTCAAAACTGGGTGAGACTGGGAAACAAAATGGCAGATGAAATTTAATGTTGATAAATGCAAAGTAATGCACATTGGAAAGCATAATCCCAACTATATATATAAAATGATGAGGTCTAAATTAGCTATTACCACTCAAGAAAGAACTTGGAGTCGTTGTGGATAGTTCTCTGAAAACATCCACTCAGCGTGCAGCAGAAGTCAAAAAAGTGAACAGAATGCTGGGAATAATTAAGAAAGGGATAGATAATAGGACAGAAAATATCATGTTGCCCCTATATAAATCCATGGTACGCTCACATCTTGAATACTGTGTGCAGATGTGGTTGCCCCTCTCAAAAAAGATATATTGGAATTGGAAAAGGTTCAGAAAAGGGCAACCAAAATGATTAGGGGTATGGAACGACTTCTGTATGAGGAGAGATTAATAAGACTGGAACTTTTCAGCTTGGAAAAGAGACAGCTAAGGGGAGATATGATTGAGGCCTATAAAATCATGACTGGTATAGAGAAAGTAGATAAGGAAGTGTTTACTACTTCTCATAACACAAGAACCAGGGGTCACCAAATGAAATTAATAGGCAGCAGGTTTAAAACAAATAAAAAGAAGCATCTCTTCACACAATGCACAGTCAACTGTGGAACTCTTTGCCAGAGGATGTTGAAGGCCAAGACCATAACAGGGTTCAAAAAAGAACTCGATAAATTCATGGGGGATAGGTCTATCAATGGCTATTAGCCAGGATGGGCAGGAATGGTGTCCCTAGCCCTTGTTTGCCACAAGCTGGGAATCAGCGACAGGGGATGGATCACGTGATGATTATCTGTTCTGTTCATTCCCTCTGGGGCACCTGGCACTGGCCACTGTTAGAAGACAGGATACTGGGCTAGATGGACCCTTGGTCTGACCCAATAGGGTCATTCTTATACGAGCCTGTGAACTGTCAGCTGCTTATAAGCAGATAAGTTGAAAGTGTGCATTCACTTATCTTAAACATATTTCTGTTTACTAATATGCAGGTGCAGAACATACAAGATATCATTACATACATGTTTTACCACTAGTAGGCTGAGAAGTTGCACAGCTGAAATTGCACACTAGAAATCACTGATTTAAGTATGTTTTCTTCATTTAGGTTCAAATACTCTCACCTGCAGAGAATTCACACTCATTTTCTTTATGCAGTGGTTCTTTGTGTGATACAGAACATACCTCTCCTAGGACTGGAGGATCTTCTGTGACAGTTCTGACCCCAACACAGGGCAAAGGTTGGCTGGTATATCCACTAGCCGTATGCTTCCCCTAATCCATATTTGGCGTGGAATCTTGGCCGCAATGGGTGAACTCAGTGAGTGTTATGCCATTGATTTGACTGCAGCTAGGATTTCATTTCACCCCTGGTTTTCTGTCTTGCAGGCCATACTGCCAGTCACTCTGCTTTCATGGCTGGTAGAAACTTGGGAAATTTCACGTTTTTCCACTCATATGAAAATGTACCACTGACACATACTAATTGGGCAAAAAAGAATTCCCCAATATTATTAGACTACAAGTCAAAAATAATAGCAGTAATAATCATAAAAGTTTTTAAAATACTACCTATCAAATCCCCTAATGCTCCAAGTGAGCTACATCATCATGAAAAGGAATTAAAATAATATTTCTCTATTTAGAAAACCCTTAAAATTCAAATAGATAATGCTTCTGAGGGTTAAAAAACCACAAAGTTATCACCTACCGTCAGAATAGTATAAATGTAAAGCCATCTTCAATGGGCCAAAAATGAAAACTTTTCAAATGAAGCTGCCTTGAAATGCAGATTGTATATTACTACACAATTTCAGGTACATGTATTCATGATTGCTTCTGGCAAAAACAGTATCTCATAAAAACTTGAACATAGTTATCCAATTTAAAAAAAAATAAAGCAGATTAGACATCAGTCTCAATCACATTTCAAAAACAAACATTTAAACAAAAACTGACCATTAGAAACAAAGGAAAGAGTGTTAAAAATATGCTGTAAGCCTGTCTGCTCTAAAAACACCCACTGAAATATCATGTCTGATCTTTCACATACTACTGGTTGTATCTAGTAGTAAAAACCTTTACTGTAAGAAACTTTCAAAGGAAAAAAAAAAGGTAACATATTTTAAGCTATTTTTGTCACAGAGAATCTGAACTTTGGAACTCTCAATTTCCTTTAACAAAACATTTTGTACTTGGTCATAATTATGATTTCTCATACCATGAAAGATCCAGCTATGTCTAATGAAACTAGCTGAAGGCACATTCACTTTAGCTACCCAGCCATACATCTAAGTTTAATGTAGAAGAGGTAATGACAAGACAAACCTGCTGTTTTAGAGCTGCAATGGTCTCATCAACTTCGGCAGCAAAATGGCTGAATTCCTGAGCAAATCCACTGGATACTATGTCAGTGAGATGCGTTGTACTAGCTGCCTTTCTATGCTTGTGCAAATCTCCCTGGTGTCTGAAATACAAGTTAAATTTACCACCAGAAAATGGAAAATAACAATCTGAAGAAAAGGTTTCACATGGGCATTATAGGATTTATGCTGAAAATTAACAGAACTTTGGAAAAAATAATCTGAAATGACAGTGTGCTTTTGATATTTTATCTCACGAGTTGAAAACTTTTTTGAAATATAAAATGAATGTCATGTTACATTACAGATGCATTGCTACATTAGTCAGACCTCAAAAGTAATTTTTTTTCTGAAAAGCTCCCTCCACATCAACAACCCCTTGACAAATGAAATGTCAGACATTATGCAATGCATAGGTGGGAAAGGTGCTATCTGTATTATGTATTCATGACAAGAACTACATTAAGAAAGTAATAAGCATAGCTGTCAAAAAAAAAATCACACCTCTAAAGCAAGACAAGTAAGCCAATCCTACTGAACACAATGAGAACAACAACAAAAACGGTTTATGTTAGGGCCTCTCTTCACTACCATGCTAAATCGCCACCGCTGCCATTGATGTAGTGGTGCCAATTTAGCAAATCTGATGAAGACACATTACAAAGAGCTCAGCTTGTTTAGCCTAACCAAAAGAAGGCTGAGGGGAGATATGATTGCCCTCTATAAATACATCAGAGGGATAAATACCAGGGAGGGATAGGGATTATTTAAGCTCAGTACCAATGTGGAAACAAGAACAAATGGATATAAACTGGCCATCAGGAAGTTTAGACTTGAAATTAGAAGAAGGTTTCTAACCATCAGAGGAGTAAAGTTCTGGAACAGTCTGCCAAAGGGAGTAGTGGAGGCAAAAGACATATCAAACTTAGTCTTGAAGCCAGATAAGTTTATGGAGGGGATGGTATGATGGGATAGCCTAATTTTGGCAATTATTTGATCTTTGACTATTAGCAGTAAATATGCTCAATGGCCTGTGATGGGATGTTAGATGGGGTGGGATCTGAGTTACTACAAAGAATTCTTTCCTAGGTGTCTGGCTGGTAAGTCTTGCCCACATGCTCAGGGTTTAGCTGATTGCCATATTTGGGGTCGGGAAGGAATTTTCCCCCAGGGCAGATTGACAGAGGCCGGGTTTTTTTTTTTTTTTTTGCCTTCCTCTGTAGCGTGGGGCATGGGTCACTTGCTGGAGGATTCGCTGCACCTTGAAGTCTTTAAACCATGATTTGAGGACTTCAATGGCTCAGATATAGGTTAGGGGTTTGTGGGTGAGATTCTGTGGCTTGCGTTGTGCAAGAGGTCGGACTAGATGATCATAATGGTCCCTTCTGACCTTAAAGTCTATGATTCTATGATTGAAGGGAGAGCCCATCGACTTAATTACTCCACATCAATGAGAGGCAGAAGCTATGTGAAAGGGAGAGCATCTCCCACCAACATAGCGTGTTGTAGACATCACTTTAAGTCAATATATGTTACGTTGCTCGGGGTGGTGGTTTTTTCATAGAGTAAAATGAAGCGTCATCCTTCTTTTGTTTTATCTGTGTCAGCAAAAACTGTCCATCTGCTGATTCACTTTGAGCTGTCCAATACTTTTCATCCAACATATAATTTGGGATAGACATAGGTCCTTAAGAGCATTACAAACAACAGGCAGGATCCTCAGCTGATATAAATCAATGTTGCTCCTTTGAAACAGTTGACTTCAGTGGAGGCAGGGTAATTTATACCGGCTGAGGGGCTAGCCCTTTATATTCATAGGCTACTACATTATAGTTCCAGTTATACATAAGACAACTATTCTAGAAAAGCACTTGACAAAAGTCAACAGCTGTCTTAAAAAGGTATGGAATATTTTTATATTGAGTGTGAGTTATGTGAATCGATAACGGGTATCTAAAACAGAGGATCTGTGTGAGAGGAAATACTATCACATGTAAAAAGAACAGGAGTACTTGTGGCACCTTAGAGACTAACAAATTTGTTAGTCTCTAAGGTGCCACAAGTACTCCTGTTCTTTTTACGGATACAGACTAACACGGCTGCTACTCTGAAACCTATCACATGAAAGGAAATAAATAGCAGGATTCAGTAGTAAAACTGATTCTGTTAATTTTATAAAATATGGGAGTGACCTGAAATTCATCATGATGAAGAAAAAAACTCTGTGGAAGTTACTGAAAATGACAAACAGAAAAGTGGGGACAGTGAACTCTAACAAAACGTCAATAGCATTCAAAATTACTTGGCGAACTTAGGAGAAGGGAGAGTTACTGATGGTTGCCTAAGCAATTCAATGTAGAAAAACTGTTGGTATTGTAATGAGGCTATTGAAAGAAACATGAAACTGATGCACCCTCAAGAATCACAAACATTGCAAAATACTCGTGTAGTAAGGATAGGTGGGTAAAAGTCCAAGCTTAGGAGAGAAAAAATAAACTAATATACCAGGATGTATAAACAAAAGCAAGGAATGAATTTAGCTATTGGAGAAAATTACCCATGTATGAGAGATTGGTGAGGCTATATTCAGAAAACTTGTAGGCAGTTCATGAAGGAGAAGTCTAGAAATGGAGAACATGCAAAAGAAGGGAAACTATAATGAACTGAAAATATTGGATGCATCACTGAATTATTTTTAAATAAAAGTTTAAGAAGCCTATGGATTAAATTCTGCTACCAGTTACAGCTGTGCAACCCCAATGAGAATACAATCTGGCTGGTGGCCTGTATTTTCTGAAAAAGGAAGGAATTGAGAGGGGATCTCAGGGACTTCTGAGGACAGAAATGATAGATGTTATATATCACTGTCACAGGGTGACTGGCCCCTTTAAGAGGGAGCAGGGCCCAAGTGCACCTGTGATTGATTACCTGCTACTCAACTGGGCTTCAGAGAAGGCACCTGAGCCTTATAAAGGGGAAGCTGCTGGTAAATAGCTGCTAGAAGAAGCTACTGAGAGAAAGAGAGAGAGAGAGAGAGAGAAAGAGAGAGAGAGAGAGAGAGAGAGAAAATCCAAAGTACATTCCCTAGAAGGAGGGCTGTGAAATCCTGGACTTCAAGGAGAGTTTGCTGCCTGGGGAAGCCAGGATTTGAAGCTCACAGCCTCAAGCAGGAGGGCCATGAAACCCCTGAAATCAAGGGTTAAGGGACAAAGGGGTTTTTGGGGGGAGCCAGGCAGTGTTTAATAAATTACAGCTCAAGAGAGGGGGATTCTTATTTTATGGACCCTGGGTGTAAATAAGTTATTTTTGAAGCCTCAGAGGAAAACTGAGGCAGGGTGCCAGGCCAAACGCAGGGCACCTTGGACTGGAACCTGGTGACAGTCACATTATTTGAACTAGTGTGAAATACAAACAACAAGAGGGAATTAAGATGACCCAAGGAAGGAAATTTAGGATGAAGAGCTTTACAGAGAGAATTGAGAGTGGAAGCAGTAAAGGATGAAGGCACACTTAACTGCTGGAGGTGCTGTCTCCTAGAAGAGATATAAAACTGAGATTCTGACCATTTATGGTCATAAAAGAGCCACTGACACTTTTTGCAAAAGTAGGGCTGATAGTCCCAGTATCCTGAATATTTACATTATGCTTATGTTGAAATTATTCCCGAAGTTTCTATTTTAAAATCAGTATTATTTCTTTATTTTAACCATATATTTACAAAACAAGAAACTCGACAAATGAACATTACCTACATAAATGCAAACCCAAACATTTAGTTCTTTCACCATCAGCCTCCATCTCTCTATATTCAGTCAGGCATAAATTATTGTCCTGATCATTAAAGTCCACCCATTGAGAAACAAAAGTATGGACTAAAGAAGAAAAAAATAGCATTTCAAACACTACATGGCAATCTCAGCGCAAGTAATCATAATTCCTCTAAACCAATACTGAATTAACTCACAAAAGGTAGTGTGTTATATCAGCTACAGACAAAATCAAGGAAAATATATTTTCCCAAACCACAAAAAATCATGATATATCAAAAACACCCCTTTCCTTGGCATCTCCTATTGGGTATTATAGTAATCAGAATGAGTCTCTTGAGGTTTGAAATTTCCACAGTGACAATGTTCAGTAGCCCTTAAATGACAGTGTAGTACAAAATAGCTAGTAAAACACCCATGCTTATGAATGAAAACTCATAGCCATTATCATTAGTAAAAACTCAACATCATCCTTCGAATCAGCAAACCCCTAACATCTTTCAAAGTAACATTTTTCATGATCTGATTCCCATATGATTTCACTTTGATTTTGCAAATTTCTAAATATTTTCTTTTAATATTGTTTTTCATTAGCAGGAATGATTATTTTAAACTCTTGAGTGTAATTCATCTGGTTTAAGCATGTTCCTTTCCAGGTTTATCTAGCACAAAAAAATTTCTCTCCTAATGGACACTAAATAATACAACAACAACAAAACAACATAGCTAGCTCCTATACAATGCTCTTCATCAGTAGCTTCCAAAGCACTTTAAAGATGGTGGGACATTAAATAAGTTTAATAGCCAGGTCACTTCTTAGCTTCTATCAATACTTATAAACACCACATTTTACTGTTTCCTGCTAATTGAATGAAAGGGAATTTTAACACTTAATCAGATTAAAATCAACTAACCTTTGCTATGTTCAAATCAATTTTGTGAGCCACCTAAAGTAATTAGACTATTTTAAAATGTAAAAATGGCTTAATAATGATAGTAATAATCAAAAGTCAGCAACAGCATTAGATTGGAATATCAGCATCTAAGGTCCATCGTAATTCACCTCAAGTGGAAAATGACAGACAAATTGTATTCAGATATAAAGAAAACTAAAACATTCAAAAGATCTCTTTTTCTCACACACAATTTCTGCATATAAAAGATTAATAAACAAAGAGCTTTTGAAGACTAAGTAGTAACCAAAATCTTTCATGTACATACTTTTCATGCTCATCCTGAAGGTGGCTAGTTCATAAACACATACCTGCTTCTTGTACTGGTCTCCTCACCCCTTTTGTGCTGCTCTTTGGGATAACTGTATTCAGCAGACCGTTTGCTCCTAAAGTGGTGAGACAGAGCCCCAAACTGTCCCCTTGTCCTACAGTCTGTGAACACAATAATTCATACTAGTATTATTTCTGAAATAAGATTTTCACAGAAAAAATGCACAAAAGTTGTAGTATCAAGTTGCTTTTGTGTGACTTATATAAGCTTCAATCCAGCAAAACACTTAAGCTCATGCTTAACTTAAAGCATGGGCTTAAGTTCCATTTAAATCAATGGTTTTTAAACCTGTGCCTAAAATTAAACATAAATTTAAGCACTTTGCTGAATAAGGGCCAGACGCATTTCTATTTTATTCACCTACTTTTATTGTACTTTTAATCTTCAACAGTGGAAAAAACAGATGGGCGAAACTATTCCAAAATTCATTCTTAAAGACTACTCGTATCAAGATATGCTATTGCTATATGCAACATACCGTATTTTTTTGGGGGGGGGACTTATTTATTGATTTTTTTTTCATAAGAAGACATTACAATTACATTGTTTTGACTTGTAAAGGTATGTATCTTACGACAGAATTAACAGTGTTAAGCAACGTATAGCATATTATTGCATCATTCACATTTCTCTCTCTTTTTCAAAATTATTTAATCACAACATGAATACGGTGCATGTTACACACACACACACACACACACCATTCACAGTAATTATTTTGGGGAAGTTGAGTGCTTTCTTGGTGTGTTTAGCAAGATGAAAGCCTTTTCTGCATCTATAATTAGAATGTAGCCCTCTTTTTTAGCACTCTTAGAATGCAGTACCACATATTGGATTTTTCTTATGTTATTTAAGGGGCTTCTACCTTTTATAAAGGAAGTTTGGCTCTGGTACCCTAATTTAAACATTATTGTCTCTAATATGGATGTTAGTAAGATTTTGATTAAAATACTATCTATATTTATTAATAAGATAGCTAACACAGCTCAGAGATTGCAAGACCAGAAGGGACCACTGTGCTCATCTAGTCATAGAACATCCCCAAAATAATTCCTAGTGCATATTTTTGGAAAAACATCCAGCCTTGATTTATTTAATGTACAATATATACAGTGGTCTTCTACTCGTGCATGTATGCTATAACATTATCAATGGCTAAGTCTACACTTAAACCACTACAGAGACACAGCTGCAGCTGTGCTGCTGTAGCTAGCACTTCAGCGTAGACACTCACTACAGCGTTGGGAGGGATTCTCCCATGGCTGTAGTTCATCTACCTCCCCCAGGGGTGGTAGCTAGATCAACAGAAGAATTCTTGTATCTTGAATTCATCCATCGACCTAGCGCTGTTTACACCAGGGGCCAGGTTGGCATAGCTACATCTCTCAGGCATGTGGATGTTTCACACCCCTGAGAGACGTATGCTGATATCAGTTTTCAGTCCAGCCCTAAAACCATACCACAGAAAAGAAGAACATTCCATAGAAAGGTGCTAATTGCTTACATTTTTCAGGTGGCAACATTACAGAGGCTAAAATCAATATCAACTAATTTGATTATTCAGATTGCTCAGTTTGTACATTTAATTATCTCATTGATTTTTGTGATTTTTTCTCACTAATAATTACATACTGTGTGTATAATAGAAATGGAATATGTGTGTGTGTTTGAAGCTACTGATCGGTAGGTAACTTAGGATCTTTTTCTAGCCTTCAAAATACAGGCCATAAGGAGCAAATGGTTTGTAAGAAGCCCAAGGTTATCTGGATCAGCTCTGTTTGAGTTGGCTGACAAACCAAACCTTAACATTGAGGAGCTGGCAGACAAAGGCTAAAATTTTCAAATGGACCTGTAAAATTGTGACTGCTACTTTGCTAGTATAACTATTGCACACTTTTTTTTAAAAGTGTGCAAACAGAAATATTAGATGCAGACCAATGCCCGTGGGGAGGGGTAGGGGAACACATGTATGAGCACAAGATGTGCAGGTGCAATTTTAGAAATCTCATTGAAAATTTGGCCAATAATACCTGTTAAAGAATCTATGAATTGCAACAGTCATCACCACATTGAAATGTCAACTCAGAAGATCCTAAATTCTGAAGTATTTCCCCAGACCGTAGGCACCGTAGCAGGGGATTTTACTGTAGCATACAGATCTGTCGCATCTTATGCTGGGGTTACGTTCCACAGTCAGCGCATAAAGCGAAAATCGCGTATACTCAAAATTACATTGAGTGTAATGGCGGGCAGAATCGCCCGCGCTACAGGTACAGTATTAAAGTTGTTATTTTTCTCTCTCTTTTTTTTTTTTTGCCGGCCACGTAAAGCTGAAATTGCGCACGTTAAATGCGTGTAAGATGTGACAGACCTGTATTTCCTTGTGCTGCTAACCCTTTCCTACTGCCTACACTTGAAGAAATGACAATGATAATTACCCATAATTCTTCCTTTAAAAAAATAAAAGTACAAACAGAACTAAAGCCTTTAACTGCAGACTTCAACTCACGCTATTCTGAGGTCACAACACATTGTTTTTCATGTTTTAATCAAAGAGCCAATCAAAATATATATTATAAATATAATATAAAAGATGAAGACATGGTTTAGAAAACAGAAGGATAAAACATATAAAGGAAAGCCTTGAAAACCAAGGAGAAAAGAATTTTTAATAAGAACTGTGATGCTCCCCAGAGGTGAGAGGCACCTCACCACTACCTGCCTTTAGCATGAAACAGTTTTGTTTGTGCCTGCCGTAGTTCAGCTCCCTGAAACCAACACAAGCACTGCCTTCCAGGTCTCTGCAGACCTTCCTCTCTGTAAGGAAGAACTCTGTGTAGCTGTAAAGCTTCTCTCTCTCTCTCACCAACAGAAGCTGGTCCAATAAAAAATATTACTTCACCCACCTTCTCTGTCTAGGCTAGTGGGAGATACACACCAACCTCTGTCTGCTCCTTGAAGTGTTCCCCTGAGGTGCCCAGCCCTTAACCACTGGACACACTGAGAAATTACCAAGTTAGCTGTCCTCAAGGGAGCAGTATTGACATAGCTTGATTGGTACTACGCAGGATCAGCTCTTTATAACATTGAAATATATTTCTAGTGAGACACTGATATTATCAAAGATTAAGATTTAAAAAGATACTGAATAAGGATAATGGAAACAGAAGTGGTTACATATGAAACAAAAAGCATAACACATTTCTTAGAGTCTAAACTTAAGCTTTAACACGCTAAAATCCTTGTCTAAAGTAATTTCTCACCTAAAGCAATCTCCCAGCATCACCAACCAACAAGATTGGGATCTAACTCTCATGAACATAAAAAGTGCTGTACTTTTTGTTTTCTTGGTGAAGGTTCACAAAGTGTCCTTTTGCTTCTCCTTAGATTTCCCAGAACTCATTGTTTTGCACTCCCGCCCCCCCCCCCCCCCAGTCAGGATGACCACCTGTGGTTTAGGCTCCAGTGACTTGTCTCTTGTTGACTCTATATGCAAAACAGGCTTCCATTGTGTTATCTTATATGCTTAATTTACATATTAACCTAGACAGACAGGTGAATGTACATCTCTGTCTGGCAAAACATGTTTGACAACCCAGCCTCACAGACTGGGACACAGACTCAGTTCATATACATAATTCCTTAAATATGGTCAGTAAGTACATCTCACATCAATCGTGAGGGCTCAGTATGGCATATGCTTTTTATTATTAGACATTTCACATAACCCTTTCTGAATAAATCCTATGAAAGCAGCATGTTATGTGTAATGAATTTTTCAGGTCTGATAGGAGTTGCTGTTACAGAACAATGAACCCTTAATCAGCTGGCATTAAGAGGTTCTTAGAGTCACAGGAACTTCATATGAAAATTTTTGTTTCATTAAGATGTTCCTGTAAAGGGCAAAATGTCACATCCAAAAATGTTTTCATGTAGTCAAAATCTGAGAAAATAGATGTGGCGCCATCAAAAGGGACTCTGAATTTAGCTGGCTGTATAGATGTAAATGCACCCTCCTCTGTACCTTATCTTTGGAGAATCAGATAATTTTATCTGTTTGAATTACTTCAATTATGTTTACGTTAATGACTCTCAAATATACCTCTCCTTTCTACACCTGTCTCATCTGACAATTAAAATCGTAGTCTGTCTTGTTTAATAGCCCACTTAAACTCAACATGGCCAAAGCTGACGTTTTGATTTTCCCCCTAGAAGCACCTTCTTTCTCCCCTCACCATCAATATCACTGTGGCATCACAACCAGCCACCCAGGTACGTAATCTGGGTAACATTATGTATGTGGTCCTTTCCCTAAACCACCAAATCTTTCATGCAGGGCCTCCTTGTCTTACATCTTTTCTGGCACTGAAGATTCCAGCCTGCTGTAAATTTTTTCATAAGTTCATTCACAATGCTGCTGCTAATCTCATTTTCCGAACTTTGACCAAATATTTCTATCACTCTGCTGACATACCCTTCTGCAGTGGATCAACTGTAATTTCTTGTCTTCACCTTTCAGGCCAGTCACAATTTATTCCTGTCCAATCTAGCCGCTCTATAAGCTTGTTGTAACAGCAACTGCCTCCTTTGCTCCAGCAATGTACCCAGGGCTAGATTTTCTGCTCTGCCAGGTTCATTAAGCACCATGGCAGGAAATATTCAGAGGGGGAATATTCATGCACATAAGTTAAAGCTGCACTGGGCACCTTTAACTTGTTCTGGTCTGGACCAGGGAGAATCAGGGAGCCTTGATCAGGTGTCAGTTCCTCTCTCACTGGTCAGGCAGAGTGGAGAATCAAGCCTCCAGCCAGGGGTGAAAGTAACTTAAATGACTTACCAGTACGCAGGGTGTCTGGGGTCCTGGGCAAGGTTGTGGGGATGGGTGGCTGTGGGTCTTGGGTGGAAGCAGGGGGTCTCGTGCAGAAGGGGCGGAGCTGGGGCCAAAATCCCCCAGCCAGCCCTTCAGCGCTGCCCAGCCCACACTGCCTGGGGCTTTGGTGGATATTTAAAAGGCCCGGGGCTCTGGTTGCAGGTGCAGCAGTGGCAGCGGTGGCTGCGAGCCCCAGGCCCTTTAAGTCACTGTCAGAGCTCTGGGTAGCAGTGGCAGGGGCCGGGAGCCTGGGCCCTTTTAAATCTGTCCCTTTTGCCCCTCTCCTCTCCTCCCCCCCGGTCATCAGCAGCCCTGCTGATATGGTCAGCTGTATACCGGCAGCCACCTTCTTACCGGTACGCCATACTGGACAGGACCGGCTTACTTTCATCTCTGCCTCCAGCCCTTATCACACACCAATCAACTTTGTCCTAAGACATCTCTGGCCTTATTCCCATATCACCCATAACCAGGGGAGAAAGACCGATTTTGTTGGAGTTATCTGCCACATTATTCACTCTCAAACCCCTCTTTAAACTTCACCTCTGCCAGGATGCCTCCAAGACAGCACCAGCCAAGGCTGGCTGAGCGAGAGGCAAGTCATGACTAACGCTCATTTTGATACGGCATTCTGGTCTTCTCATCTCATCCTCCACTTCATTCCTGCCCTCCAAAACCCCTTTACTTGATTTGCTTACTTGTTGTGTCATCTTGTAATCCAGACTGTAAACTCTTTGTGGCGGGAGGTTTTTTATTAGACATTTGTACAACACTGTTGTGATAATTGGGCTTACAGATGTAAGCAGAGTCAGGATGAGCTCTACCCTGACATCTGGTGGTGAATTATGGCGAGTGTGGAAAAGAACTCCAGGGGCTGATCTTGTTTGCATAGGCACACCCACTCGCCTGGCATGAGACAACAGCAACTCAAAGTGGTTACTTTGGCTGGTGTGGGATCCCCAGTTTTTTCTGTTATTGGGGCAGGAAGAATAAAGTTTTGTTACTCTGATTCTGTGAATCAAGGCCAGTGGAACTGTTGTATGACAGAAGGACTGAGTGAGTCCTTCACCATTACCTAAGTAGCACTTGCTTGACAAGGGGCATGGGTTACAAAACCCAGTGAATTGAGAGAGGATGGGCCCCCTCTGAGGGTTTGAAACACCAATTGTACTACTGCCTCTCTCCACTGTTGAATGTCAGAGCTAACTTTGATTCCATTAGGAGTCTAGTTACAGGCTGCTGAGCTGAATTCACTTTGGGCCAATGGTGCCCTAGCACTGGGGCTCCCCTACTATGAGCTGAAATTGCTAAGAGCTGAAATCACAAAAGAGCTAAAGTTAGTAAGCGCTGAGATCACTGAGTGCTGTGTTAACTAGTGGGGGTGCCTGAAGCTATATTGCTAAGCAGCTGGCGGAGCAATTTGTGGGGACAACTGGAGGAGCAGCGAGCGGCGCGGAGCCTTGCGGGACCGGTTGGAGAGGCCCAAGGAATGGCGAGCGGAGCTGTTTGTGGGGACGGCTGGAACGGCTCACAGGTCGGTGAGCGGAGCAGCTTGTAGAGCGGAGCAGTTTGTGGGACGGCAGGAAATGGACTGGCTCATGGTGAAGGTTGTGGCGGAACCCCACAGAGAGATGGCCAGCTGGCCTCGGATCACTTAAGGTGCCCCTTAACACCCTGCGTGCCCCCCCTTTTTACTCTGGGGCTGCACTGGCCAGGGACAGAGACTTTGGGGTCTGTTGGACTTTTGGGACTTTGGGTGGTTGCTGGACCCAAGAGACTTTGGGGGTGTTGGACTTTGGGGACTCTGGGAGATTTTTGGGTTGCTGGATTCAAGAACCAAAAGGAAAGGACACAGCCCAATTTGCTGGGGTGGGTTTTTTGCTCATGGCTTGTGTTATGAATCCTGTTTGTGGTGTTTTTCCAATTTAATGCTGATGTCATTTACCTCATGTTATTAAACATTTTCTGTTACACTCAGACTCCGTGCTTGCGAGAGGGGAAGTATTGCCTCTTAGAGGCACCCAAGGGGTGGTATGTAATTGTCCCAGGTCACTGGGTGGGGGCTCGAGCCGGTTTTGCATTGCGTTATTGAAACGGAACCCCTAGATACAGAACCCGGCCCTTGTTGCTGCCAACTTAGATGGGAGAAGGGTTACACAAATTTATTTTAATTGTGAGCGCAACTGTAAAAAGTATGTGAAGATGTCACTATAACTTAGAATAACATATGTTGATGGGGAAAAGTATGAAATGGGGAAAGAACAACAAATTAGTCCCAACAAAAAGGGCCTGTTGAGATGGTTCGAGGACTATGTTGAAATCATGCTTGGTAAAAACAGAAGATATGGAACCAGAAATTAATGAACCAAAATTGGTGTTTCGGATATTAGGTCTAACTGATGCACAAAATAATGAGGGAAGGACTTTTCCACCCATCACTCCCTGTTTGGGTCCTTAAAGAATGAGACTTTGGGTAGGAAATATGAACAACAGACAGAGGCTACTGGAGGGAACTTCACCACCCTGGCTGCCACACCCACCATTTCCTGGGACTTCGGCTCTTTGTCACCCTGATCCTGAGAGATGTCCCAACCACATCAGTCCAGAAAGAGGGACCTAAATATCATCATCACCCCGCCAGCTCCAGGTGAATCCCAAACATCACCTGCAACTACTCCTCCAGCCCATCTCAACTAGTTTCTTCTCTTTTATCCAAAAGGATAGTTTATCATCATCTTTCATACCATCTGAAACACTGTCAAACAAGAGGGTTTTTCCTTCTAAAACTCTCTCCGGTTAAAGGGAAAGGGAACAAGAAATGTTAAAATGAAAGCCTTACTTCACACTTCAAATGCTTTAACTATTTTTCTTTCTTTTCTATATCTTTAATAAAAGGTAACAAGGATTTTAATCCTGTTTTTGCCATAGCAGGCTGAGGTCTCCATATACCAAAAACCAAACCTAGTTTAACACTGTTTAATGTATGACAGTGACTGGGTTATATTAACACCGGCTTTGGCACATTTATTCCTTCTAAATTAATACAACAGCACCTAGCACAATAGGACTAGGTCCTGATCCCTGATTGGGGCTCTTATATGCTACTGTAACAATAGTAATAATTGTACAAAATTGTGTGAAGTTAGCCATTGAGTCCTGGTCTGACTGGAGCCTCGACCATTTTGCAAGCACAAATCACTGTGGGTGCAATTTATATTAATTAGACTTCTAACTACCAGATTTGAGATGTAATTAGGTAGTTCAACATTTAAATGACATTATTTACTCCCACAGTTCTTTCTGCCTATAATCAGGGCTGGCTTTAGGCCGATTCAGCCAATTCGGCTGAATCGGGCCCCGCGCTGCAGCTCTCCACCCCGCCCCCAGCTCACTTCCCCCTCCTCCCTTCCCCTGCACGCTCCGCCCCCTGCTCCTCCCCCCGCCCCTGCTTCCTGCGAATCAGAGGTTCGCGGGAAGTCTGAAAACAAGCAGGGGCAGGCAGGCAGGCTGGCAGCACCAGGTAAGCTGGGGTGGCGGGGGGTGCGAGAAGGGCTCCGGGGAGGCGAGGTGCGGCCCAGTCCAGCCCCGGCCAAGCAGCTCACTCTGGCCCCGGTTCTGGCCGAGTGCGCTGGCCCGGCCCCGGCCGAGCATGCCCGGCCTCAGCGACTCTGACCCGGCTCGGCTCCGGCCCGGCCCCCACGGCTCGGCTCCGGCCCGGCCCCCATGGCGCGGCTCGGCGTGCCTCGGCCCAGCCCCCGTGGCCAGCCCCGGCCCCCCAGCCGAGCACCCCGGCCTCAGCAGCTCTGACCCGGTCCGGCCCCCGCAGCTCAGCTCCAGGCCGGACCCAAGCCCCGTGACCCTGGCCAGAGCTCCGGCCGGAACGCGGCCCTATTCCTGGGGGCGGGGCTTGCAGCAAGCCCCGCCCCCAGGAATCGGGCCCCGCTCTTTCTAAAGCCGGCCCTGCCTATAATATTGATCTTTCGAAGATCATTCTAAAAAATCAGGCTACTGACGTCTCAACACATTCTTGTTTTATTTGGATAGCAAGTGCCAAGTCAGGAAATGTATGTATTTGGTGATTCTGAAACAGAACTCATTTTTTTTTTCTTACTGAATTATGAACCCTCTTCCTGTACTGAAAGGGAGTGAAAGTTACAGTTAAAGTATAGATTTTGTTGATACATGACGGACTGGAAGAAGAAACCAATATCTAAAAAAATCCTTCAGCCATACACAATAATTCATTTTCTGATGAGGTTTCAGTTAATCCTTACATTTTTTTCAACTGATTCTATATCATCAGTTAGTGTTACTTGTTAAGTATTGATAAGATGTTTCATCTTTAAATCAAGAGCTCTGATGTTTCAGGATTTGGTTTTCTGGAATCTTGACCTTTCTTGATAGGAAGATATTTTCTTTGATAAGATGATTTTCCTGGATGGTTGTGTGACATTATCTGATTAAAATATGACCATGTAGAGCATTGTTGCTACCACTGTTATATAATTGGAACAAATCTTGTACAAAGTATGTCAAGTAAGGTGTCTATGGAAAGATATTGCTGAATATGATTTTGCTATTTGTATGCATGTATCATTTTCGTATTGAAGTTATGAGCATTGGCTCTATACCTGTATTTCAAATGTTTGCTTCTGTGTAGCACCCACCAGGTATTTATCCAGCACATTTTGAAGGAACTATTCAAGTGAATGGCCCATTAAAGAACATTTAACTCACAAGGGAAGATGCCCATCTACAATTAATGGACTTTTCTGCTGTGACTAAGCGAAATCATGCACAGACGTGTGACTTGCCCATGTGACTCCAAACACCATCTTGATATCTGTAATTTTCCTTTAGTTGTGCTGAGGGCTTTGTTTGAAATAATGGATTTCCCTCCACATGGCAGAAGCTATAAAAGGCCTGGAAACATCTCCATTTTGCCTCTTTCCTGCTCAACCCTTTGAACTATGAACTTACACTAATGGGAGCATTCTAACCAAGGGACTGAGGATCTTCCAATAATTTGGAAGCAACCAGAGACTTAACAAGCCAGCAGTTTATTCTATCACTGCGACAAGCCTGATACAATAAATGCAAAGTTTTGGGATGTATTTGGTTCCTTTAACCAATTTTAACTCTCACCGTTCTCTCTCTCTTTTTATAAATAAACCTTTAGATTTTAGATACTAAAGGATTGGCAACAGCGTGATTATTGGGTAAGATCTGAGTTGTATATTGACCTGGGTGTGTGGCTGGTTCTTTAGGATCAGAAGAGCCTTTTATTTGATGAAATTGGTTTTAAAGAACCACTCATCTTTAAGTCTAATGTTTTTCGTGGTGATACAAGGACTGGAATGCCTAAGACAACTGCTTTTCTGACTTCTTGTTAGCCAGTGTGATGAAACAGAAGTTTACTTTTGTTGCTGGTTTGGTATATCTTATGGGAGAATAACCACCAGTTTTGGGGTGTGTCTGCACCCTTAATTCTCAGCAGTTTGTTTTAAATTTGATATTCTTAGTGGTAACCCACGAAGGCATGGTTACAGGTTGCCATAATGGATTCCACTTTACTTAGATGAAATCCATGGGTGTCCATCTTAGTCTCCAAGTGGAAAACTGATGCTAAAATTGTTTCCAAGGAAAACTGTTACGTATTTGTTTCCATAATGTAAAGCTTTTTCAGAATGGTAGTTAACCTACACTTACTACAGATTGTTCTCACAGTGGCTGGACCACACAGAGCCACTACTTCCTGGGCTGAAAGACTCACATCTGTTAGCCAATGACTGTAGCAAACTCAAACTTCTGTGTGAGCCACCCACTAGAAGGGGACAGAAAGCCAGACTGAGTGAACACATGTTACAGTAGGAGGGCAGAAGTAGCAATATGTAGCTGCTACGGTCAACCCACGCTTCCCTGGCTATTTACACTGAAGCTCAAAGCCAAAAAGTTGTCTGAGCATGTTGGTGTTGGAGATATTTATCAGGGAAATAATGTTGTGGGGCTAACAATGGTCCCAAATAAAATTAAAAAGGCAAAGAGCAAAGGTAAGACTTCAGTAAATGAACAAAACTCAATAGGTAAACTATCAAAGTCCACACATGTACAAAGTCAACAAAACCAAACATGCATGTATAATCTCTGCGTCGATGCACTGCATTTGGTCATTTATGTTTTAGATCAATCATCATAAACTGAGTTGAAGTGAAACTCCACAGCCCAGTCTCCTTAAACTTCGAGAGACTTTGTTACTGGTTCCTATAATCTCTAAAAAGGGCCAAACCAAATATCTGAATATCTTCAAATTTTGAGAAAGTTTGGATCCAGATGACAATTTTGCCATTGGCTTCACTGGGAATTGGATAAAGTCCCAAATTATTCCATTACTCTGTTATAGCCCTTGCTAGATAACATCAAATGCTAAGCCTAGGGTATGATGAGAAGGAATAGGTACATTGGATAAGGAAGAAGCTTCATACTCTGGGAACAACTGTAATCATATGTAAGAATCTCTATGATAAAATTGTATTCAGTTTCCGATAGGACACAATTGTGGTGCAGTAGACACTGGCCTGAACACAAGGCAATGCAGAGCCACAACACTCCTCCAGGCAGAACCAATCACAGTCTAATGTGCTAAGAATTCTCAAGCTGCACCAGTTCTCTCCAAGGGCAACCTACAAGCTCTGGCCCCATTCTTCACCTCTGTTGAGACACTGTGCAACTCTGGGTGCGTGCGTGCAGGGTGGGGGTAGTAAAGATGTTCCTTGCAGGGACATGACGCTGCATGCTGTGCAAGAGCCAGTCACAATTTGGCCGTCAGTCAGTAGATAAGCATTTCTGCATGGGCCCTGGGGTATTTATTTGATTCAGCCACCTCCAATAATTGAAACTGCTCTTCCTCATCATCTTTCTGCCTGGTGCAATTAAAATCCACAATCATGCTACATCTGTTTAGTGAAATTATCATCTCCGGTGCATCCTAGAAATAAAAGAGCACTCCTGGTACAGAAGGTCTACATGCTGTATTGATGTGAGTGACACACTAAGCCATGTTGCCAGTTGATTAAATAAATCCTTCTTCAAATACAAACAGTTGCAGGAAGAACTGACAGATGTATATTTTCTTCTGGGACTTATGAAACCATCTGGCTTTGTGATTTCCAGATGGACGTTTCAGAGCGAGTTCTCACTTTGAGATTTTAAGGTATTCCATAGATCTGTATTTCCTTTTTCAGATTTGTGAGCTAAAGTATCCCCAGCATTGAAAATTATTGCTGACTAATGAAAATTGAATTTATTAGATAGTAAGATGTGTATTAGATTACCAAAACATTCCCTTAATAAATTCATTCTATTAAAAGCTGTTGCATGATTAACGAAAAGAAGCCCTTCAAAGCAGCGTGGAGAACATCAGACTTCAACAGCTTACAGCAAACTATAATGAGACAATTAAGCCATAAAATTGTTTTCAGTCCTGCTTTTGAATTTAGTTGCTATATTTAACTTTATGCCATAAGGCAATCTCTCAAAGTTGCCTTTCTGCTGTTTCAGAACAACTTGCTTGAAACCCTTATTGTAAAGCCGGACAAGGACAAATATACTAGTACTAAGGACACTGAAAAGCTCTAAAAACCCAAGTTATAATATAAGAAATGATAGAAGCTCAAACAGAGATACATAACATCAAACAAAAGAGACAAAACAAGACAGGTATTTTAACAAAATAAGAGGTTAAAAACTCTGGGGAGCATACCCGTTCCCAACTCAAACAGTTAAAAAAAAAAAAAAAAAAAAAAAAGGGTTCTCTCATCTTTACACTTGTATCAGGGCCTCTGCTCTCCAGACTCTGGACCACTCCACAGAGCCTTCCATTAGGTCTTTCATAACCCCTGATATTCCTCATCTCTGAGAGACCAGGCTCCCTCTTAAAGCCCCACCCTTGGAGTATCATCATGGGATGCCTGGTTACCTGATCCATGAGCCCGAGCCCAAGGGAGATGGATAACTAGATGCAGGTGAGGCTAAGTCAACTCCCCCTAAATGGCCTGCCCACTATATTACAGTGACCTTTGCACTCCATGGTCTTGGGGTTAGATGGGGGCTCTTTTGGTCACTGATGTAAATTAGAGCAGCCCATGGCTTAACTGGACAGTACATGCCCCCAGAGGAGCCATTTAATTGGTCCAGGATTGTAGTGAACTCTGTCCATAGCCTTCCACCCCAGACCATCCCCTATGCTGGGGGACTAGAAGCAACAGGTGTAGAGCCATTTAGGGCACTTGTATGTTACCTGGATCTATCCTTATGCAATGGGCTCCTTAGCTGGCAGCTTAAGCCAGTTTGTGCCCCATTTGCTCTGCCTTGTAATGTAATGAAGCCACCGTTTAAAAAAAAAAAAAATCACATGAGAGTCTCCCACTCTCCCACTAAGGATTGGGTTCCTTCATTTATTGTAAAACCAGAACACAGTACTCAGCTTGCGTAAGCAAGCCCCACACACTGGAAATCTCTGGGAATGGAGGGAAAAGAATCCGTCTCCCACACCATGGATATGAGAATCCCTCCCCCACTCCATGGACAGAACCACAGATCCACTAGCTCCAACCCAGCTTCTTTCATGCCTCAAAACCACCTGAGCGGAGACCCCTGAATGGTTCTGCTGGATCAGGCCTCTTCTAGGCTGCAGAGAACGGGGCAGGATTTGGCCCACATTTACCAGTGCACTGAGCATACTATTTGCTTTGTGAAGTTCATGACTCCCTCCAGATACTATTGCATTGAGGAAGACATGAGCTCCACAGGCAACCGGGTTCCTCTCTCTTCCCATTTCCCTACAGAACTTTTGAGCACAAGTGCTCTTGGTGGTCCTCAATTGTCACTGCTTTTTACTGCCCTTTGGAGCTTAAGAACTATTCACAGGGATCCTTTCTTCTGCCCTGCATAGATTTTATAAAGCATCATCCAGCCTAATAGACCTTAAACAGTTCCCTGTCAAGCCCTGATAACTTTATCAAGTGAGCTTTCACTATACCAATCGGTATGTCTACTGAGTAACCTCATATTCAGAGTAATGACCTGTAACTCAAAAACAGCTTGACTAATGTTATTTTTGCTTAGCAGAAAAACACAGTAGTCATCCTGCAACGAAATCCATTGTAACAAACCAGTACTAGATAGAACATGCAAACCTGCGACTAGAACTGGGTCTTTTATCTCCAAAGACTATAGCTTCAATCACCTGAGCTAGGGGAGAAAGACTTTTCTAGTCTCTCTAAACTGCCATCAATGGACAAATTGCTCATACAATATGATACACACCATAACCATTAGAGTTAGTCACAGTCATTAATAACTTTGCTTAATCATAAGCAGTTTTCTTCAAATATAGCCAATGCATCTGTTCTCAAGGAGATTTAACTATGTGGATGGTCTGAAGATGTAGCAACAAGTCATTTTTGCTAACAGGACACACAAATTAGATACAAGTCAAAACTTCAAATCAAAATACTTAATGACCTGTAAGTCAGAATCAGTTTGACCAATTTCCCACAAACTTAGTATGAGAATTCTTCTTAATCTTCAGAGTAACTGTTAGCCATTAATTAGTATTAGTAGTGGTCAACAGTGCCTTTTCAGGAGAAAAAAGTTGGAGTTATTTCTATGCATGAATAGTTTAAT
Organism: Malaclemys terrapin pileata; assembly: GCF_027887155.1. NCBI lineage: Eukaryota > Metazoa > Chordata > Testudines > Emydidae > Malaclemys > Malaclemys terrapin. The sequence goes on along the minus strand of NC_071506.1, from coordinate 70,564,587 downwards.
TTTACTGTGTACAATAATCTCTGTATCCAAACTGAAATCATTCTTTCAAAAATTGTTTTCTTTTCATTGAAGAGCCTGCCACTATAAATACTATAAGAACAACAAAACTGAAAAACACAGTTTTGGCAAATAAAAATGATCTGAGAGTTAATATTAGTAGTAGTTTTTCCATCTGCTACTCTGTTTATTACTGACCTTCACAGCAGTCCTGCCACAATCTCAAATCAATCTTTGGTATCTCACTGCAGCTCATGTATCCCTGAGGGTAGTCTGCCTTTAAGAAGACATCAGGCTGGACCTGCTGGATGTTGTCCCCATTGTCACAGAGTACACGTGCCAAAGAGGCCTGCTTCAGCTGAGTGAGTTGTGCCATTGTAAACACTCCAGGATTTTCATACCAAAACCTAGTCAGCAGGCAAAAAGATAGGACATCAGGGATCTGCTGCCTCAGAATTAACAGCATGTCAAACAGTGATAATGAGGCAAAGATAAGAGCAGACAGAGAATGCACCATATGGAAGGGATCACATTTGTTCTCCAATTAAATTTACTTTAATGGCTTTCATGTTTTATCAAATTCTTAAATGTTATGATCTTGAACTGTTACCTGGGGTATGTCTACAACACTGCAAATGGAATTGTGACTGCAGCATGCATAGACGTACTGAGCTAGCTTTGATCTGACTAGCTTAAATAACAATAGCAGTGAGGCCCTGGCCACACAGGCAGCAGCACAGGCTGTACAACTCCACCTGGGACTCAGGGTATATACTCAACTGGCTAGCCAGTGCTGCTGCAGCAGCTTCACTGCTACTGTTATTCCAGCTAACTAGATGAAAGCTAGCTCAGGTATGTCTACATATGAAGCAGTGAAGATGTACCCAGAGTAGAGAGATTGGGCATACATGATGATGAAGCATGTTACCAAACTGGAGTTCCCAGCATTTCCTGTATCATAAATAAATGTTTCAAATTGTGCAGCATTCTGACATTCAGCGTTCAAATGTCAGCATTCTGATATTTTATATAACGGAAAATATCAACATACCAAAAAAAACCCAACCAAACAGCAGCATATAAGTGACAAGAATCATGCCTGCCCCAAATCAGTCTCATGATAGGATCTCATATCCCATTCTCCTTCTGCATCTCCTCATATGTTTGCTAATTTCAGGCTTCAATCTGAGACGGGCTGAGCTGAGATCTGGTTGAAATTTTTTCAGTCGTCTTAGCATATGCGCAACATGCCTCATGTGGCACATGACCAGGATTCTTTACTGAATTTGGTCCACTACTTTTTTCAGTTAAGAGAGCTTTTAAATAGCTTTTTACAAATATTTTTTCATGTAAAACTATCGATCTCGTTTGAAACATTTGTTTTTTGTCAAAAATGCCATGCTATTATTTTTTTCTAAAACTTATTAAAAACATGTTTAAAATAGAAAGCCCTATTGAAATGGTTAATTACATTTATCATTTACCAATACCCAGCACACAAACCATTTCAATAATATTTGTAAAAAAAAAGTGTTTTAATTGTGAATATTTTCAAATAAATGGAAAAATGGATCCATTCCAAATCCTTAGAAATGAAAAAAAAGTATGAATCATATTGCAAAACAAAGACAAAGCCCTTATATTATAAGCTCTTTATGACAGGGACAGTGTGTTTTAACATGTTAGTAAATCACCATGCACTTCACAGTACTGTGCTATTTAAATAAATAAGTAAATAATATGCTAAATGCATATGTTTCACTACTCTCCTCTCTTGATATGAGACAGATTTGCTTAGCTCTTCTAGGTCTCCTTATTTAAAAAAAAATAATTTTAAATTTTTGTTTTTAAAAATATCACATTTTATTGTACTGCAGAGAAGTCATGGAAACAACAAAGGGTTTATTCCCGATCTGAACTGGAGGATATACACTAGTACTGGAGTGTTCCACAAATGAGATAAATACTGCTCTCAACCCTCCCCCATCCCGCTAGGGAAGTTTGGTTGGATCAGCAATGGAGTGGGTCTGGTGAGTACTTGTGCACAGCCATGCTGGAGCACTTCCTCTCCATGCACACTCCTGGTGCCTCAGAGTGCATGTAGGGAATGTGCCTTCAGGGAAGGGGAAAGTGTTCACCTCCTCCCTCTGCTTCCCATTGGCTTGCTCAGGGTGTGTATGGGGTAGCTGATTGGCTCTCTTGGGCATCAGCGACCTTCCGTACTTCAAACCCTGCTGGGGCAGACAGGGTAGAAGTTTGCATTCCTTGCAGCATCATGGATGCCTGTTTTTAGTTTATAGGAATAAGAACAGGAATTGAGTATTAGAAAACAATCTGGAAACGTCTAGCGGGTGCTGTGCAGACAAAAGGCTGGAAGGGCCAGCTTCCAGAGGAAAACAGTACAAGACTCAGGATATGGCTGGTGTACCTACTAGCCTATAGGGAAGGAGATACCTTAAGTGTTCAGGGATTGAGGTATCCTTTGGAGAATCATAATTCCTCCTCATGCGTGGGAATGGCAAGATCATTTAGACCTGGGCTGAGACTTAGGTTTAAGCTGAAGAAGATCAAATGAAATGGATTGGTTATATGACATGAGGCCATTTAACCATGCACTGTATCCAGTAAAATGTCTTGAATTCAAGGAGCATGAAGGTGGTTGATAGCCCCCTTTGGTTAAAGTTATAAAGTTGCAGCCTGCTTCCTTAGCATCCACCCGTTTCATTCACCTGCATGTCCTGATCAATACCAATAACCTAAAATATATGACAGCTTTTTAATTTTAGATTTAGTAAACACTGGCAACAAGGGCAAATGATTACAGGGAAAGAGGGTTAGAAGCTTGTCTATTGTCCTACAAATATCTCTGTACAACTATAAAGAAATTAGTAAAAAAAATCATTTAAATCTAAAATCATTTAGTTTTAACATTTCTTCACTTTTGCTGTCAGCTGATAAACTGTAGCTGATTTACCAGTTTAACAATAAAAAGCCCCAACATCCTTAGATTCTTTCAAGCCTCAGTTATGATGGACTCAAATACTATTGTACGCTATGTTAAATCTGAGGTATATTATGCGTGTAGGCACCCTTTATTAGCGCGGCCTCTGAACTTCATTTCTAGTGTTCCAGTTGGGAAAATCTTGAGCACTGCAATCCAGCCATGGAGACTAAAATTCCCATGATGCCTTGGGTGAAGAGAGAATGCCCACGCGCGGTGGGCTCCATTTTGGAAAGGTGCTGAGATTGTTTTAGTGGAGCTCTGTCCATAGATGCTGATAATCTGCTGTCAGGAAGCCAGAAGCTGCTGCTGAAAGCCTGCTGGAAAGATTTTAAATAGGGAGCCTCAGGTGTGGATGGTGGTTTCACTGGACACAGGGCAGAGATTGTTGCTGTTCCTAGAGCTAACTGAGGTGGACTTGTAGTGACGTCAGTATGAGTAACCACCACCCTTGTTTGGGAAAGTGCTTGCAAGAGAAGGGGACAGCAAAGAGACTTTAAGGGGGAGGGATAGCTCAGTGGTTTGAGCATTAGCCTGCTAAACCCAGGTTTGTGAGCTCAATCCTTGAGGGGGCCACTTGGGGATTGGGGGCAAAATCAGTACTTGGTCCTGCTAGTGAAGGCAGGGGGCTGGACTCGATGACCTTTCAAGGTCCCTTCCAGTTCTAGGAGATAGGATATCTCCATTAATTTTTTTTTTAAAGGGGTTGTCTGAGTCTGAGAGGAGGCAGAGTGGTCTTCTCATGGAACCAGAACCCAGGGTTGCTGACATTTGGTTAAAACAACTCCAGTCTTCAGAGAGGGTGTGCAGCTTGGCATGATCCCAAATTAGAATTGTTCTGCCCCTTGTTGCCTTGGCTGGACTGATTCACCAGACCACCAGAGTGCTGTCTCCAGCTTCAAGATCTTCAAAGTGTACCCATGCACGGAAGAGTTTAGAACTCTGAAATCCAGAGGAGTGTACCCTCGGGGGAGGTGAAGGTTGCAGTGTAAATGCAAGTTAGATAAGTTTCCTCTACTACTGAATATTGTATTTGTTAATTGATTTATTGAATTGCCCCCTGCTGATTTAACTGAGTAGTCACATTCAGTCTCAGTCTGTCATGCCATGTTTCCTTAAATTGTTAAGTAAAGGTGTGTTAACTTTAATATCAATGTATAATGGGTGTATATTGTTTTATAATTGGTATTCTTAAAGTAGAGCCATTGCACAGATTAGCTCAGGTCTATTCCTGGAGCCTCCCAAGGCACACCATTGAGCGTGTACAGGGCCCAGCCAGATGGAGGCCCCACCTATTTTAATTCCCTTTACAAGTAAAATGACTGCAGCAGAGGGGTGGACAGAGGATTCCCACCTATCCAACATCTCCACTGGGAGACTCAGGATCTCATTTACTGTCAACAACATCAGGTGCCTTGACACATAGGTGAGTGTTGCCTGCTCCCAAGTAACCCAGGGAGGAAAGGATGATTACATTTGTATGGTATGCAACTAGATTAGCATTTTATGGACACAACTATCATGCAAACCTGATTACCTATCTCCATCCCTGAGACGTTGAAACTGAGTGACAAAAAGGCACATTAGGGTTGGTCCCACTCTTGTACCAGGAATCAAGTCCTCCACCATCAGAGCTGGCCAAAAGTCGATGTTCAGTGGTGTACCATACAGCCTAGAAAAAGAATCCAGGTAAAACTCACATTACAAACATGGCGCTAGACTGGCATTTTGCTTCAGGCTCATTCTCTTTGGAATGTAGGTGTTTTTACAGAGGTTACTTAATCATTACAAACTTTTTTTGAAAGTCAAAACACACACAATGATTTCTCATCAAAAGAATTCTTATGATCTCACAACCTCCAAAAATGTTTTTGACCTGCTCACTAGGCAGCTTCTCAGATTTAAGATTTCAAAATGTGTCTGAGACACAGTGAAAAAAAATATTGGGATGAGTAGATCCAGCTCAGACCCAACATTGCCTTCCTCTTTGAACACTAAACAGAATAAATATACATTTTTCAGCAACATTATTTTAGTAAAGAAAACAGCAGTTCTAGTCAGGGCCGGCTCCAGGCACCAGTCCAGCAAGCAGGTGCTTGGGGCGGCCAATGGAGAGGGGCGGCACATCCGGCTCTTCGGCGGTGGGTTCCTCAGTCCCTCTTGGAGCAAAGGACCTGCCGCCGAATTGCCGCCGAAAACTGAAGCGGCGGCGGTAGAGCAGATCGCAATCGCAGCTTTTTTTTTTTTTTTCTTTTTGCTGCTTGGGGCGGCAAAAACCCTGGAGCTGGCCCTGGTTCTAGTGGATTTGGAATCTAAAAAAAAAAATTTGCAGTATATTAATAAGGGAGACCAATCACTTTGTATCTAGATCAAGTGTTAAAAGACATAATATTTCTAGTCTGTAAAACTAGAAAGCCAGTGCCTCCCGTATTCTTTAGTTTTAAATTGACTGATTATTTTAATGAAACTGTTTCTCTGGTCAAACTGTACAGGGAGACTTTGGCAAACCAGTAAAGTCCTTAAAACCACCATGGCTTATTGTTAAAAAGCAACCTAGTCAGCAGCTGTAAAGTGGCCATGCAGTTTGACCAAGGCAGGAGGGGAGGGGGGTTTAGGGTGCCTCAGAAAGGGGAGCTTGACCCCGCGTCCCTCCTGATAAGAATTGTGTTAAAGTTGCTGATACATGTGTTTTAAAAGAATAGGATATGCCCCAGGAATGTCTATTGAGGTCTCAAGGTTGCAAGTTCTGAAAAAACCCACACCTGGTTAATCAGTAATCAGAAGGAGCCTCTTGCTTGCCTAGTGGAACTGTTTGCGTGACAAGTTTTCTTTAAGGGACATGTCATTGTATTACTGATGTATAAATAAGGGGAAAAAGCTTGAGATAGGTGGGACTCTCCTTTGGGGGGGACTCTTCAGGACTGGTCTCTCCCTCTGGATGCATCTTGTGTTCCCCACTGGCAGATGGGCTGCCACTGTGCCACTCGAGAGCCACACTCAGCTTTGGTAATTATCAAGGGTTGGGGGTGTTTTACTAATCTTGTTGTAGACGTGTGTAAGTGCTTGAGGCTAAGCAAAGTTTAGCTTTAAGTAAAAGCACTCGTGTTGTCCTGTTTGTGCCACCCATCTATCGGTCGGACGGCCGTGTCTCCCCTGATTTATTTCCTGACACCTCCTCGCACAGAGTAAAAGTTACCAAGAGCTTTGGGTTAAAAAATCCCCGGGTAACACTACATACTGCTTTGATTTTTAATTATATGAAATCCAAGACAGGATCTCGGAATACTGCAATTTAATGATTAATGTCATTCATTAACATGGATAATAAGTACACCTCTACCCCGATATAACACTGTCCTCGGGAGCCAAAAAATCTTACCACGTTATAGGTGAAACCGCATTATATCGAACTTGCTTTGATTTGCCGGAGTGCGCAGCCCCGCCACCCCCCTCCGGAGCACTGCTTTACCGCGTTATATCTGAATTTGTGTTATATCAGGTCGCGTTATATCGGAGTAGAGGTGTAGTTGCCAGAAGATCAGGAATAGAAATTATACAGGAGATTTTCTACATCCCAATCAAAGTAGATATATTTCTAAAGTGTTCCTAAAACATCAGACAATGTGGATTTTTAGTAATCACATTCAGCAAAATAAAGGTATCAAATATCTGCTATTGCTCTTGATGCAAAGAAGACCAGCAATAGGGAAATCTTGGACTATTTATTATTTTTATTTGTATTATGGTAGCATCCACAGTGTGTGAGGCACTGTTCAAACACACAGGGCCTGATGCAAAGCTATTGAAGTAAATGGCAACCATTCTAAAATGGATTTTAGATCAGGCCAACAAGGACCCACCCGAAGAGCTCACAGCTCAAGAGAAACACAGTGACAGGTGAAGAGTGTTGGAGAGGAGTTATACATATAATCACATTTCTTCATTATTTTTATGAGGCCTTTCCTGCTTTGAAAGTACTTTTCTCTTTAAGTAAAGCAATGATGGAGACCTAACATTTATGTCTTATTTATCCTAGCTCAGAAAGACACACATAGGCCAGGTTCTCGGGTGCTTTTCAGACACTTTGTGCTGCTCACGAGGCGGAAAGGTGTTGCAACCTAGTCACAAATTCCCAACAGAAAATTCATTTGGCATATGGAAACTCCCTGCTGGGCATAAATATTCCACAGGTAGGTCTGCACCTCTGTTCACCCGCAGCACAGGGAGCGTGGCAGGACAGAGCTGAGCAGAGCATCACTAATCCTCCACTAATACAGGGTTCTCATTAAAGACTGTACATCAGTAGCAGAAATTAGAATATTCCAGCAGCAGCTCTACCAGTGGTGTAGGAGCCAGGGACAACCTTCAGAGTCAAAGAGCCAGTCTTTGCCCCACCCCAGCCCATCCTGCATCCCCCTTCTGCTCTGAGCAATGCTCTGATGCGGGAGAGAGCCCATTCTGTTATCTAGACTTGATACGCTCATCACAGCTTCTTGACTATGTCCATTCAACTGAGTATGCTCTAGGAATTATTTTGGGGGAGTTCTATGGCCAGTGTTATACATGAGGTCAGACTAGTTGATCACCGTGGTCCCTTCTGGGCTATGAATCTATGAGTAACAGTGTAGGATAGATATAGCATTATTTTGGGCGGTGATTGCTTAGAAAGGATATATAAACTAATGGAATTACTTTATTTTTAAATGGAACAATATGGTTTCTTGATTTATATGTTCACATTTATAGCTGGCTATTTTCTTAAATAAATCATTAGTAACCACATAATAAATATCAAAGCCAATTTGCAGCTTTAGGGACTGACCACCTCTCATTAAAGTTCATGGAAAGAGTCCCATAGACTTTAGTTATTTGTGGATCAAGCCCTAAAGGATAAAGCTGTCAATTTGTAGTCTTTTGTTATTGACAAGCAGGGCCGGCTCCAGGCACCAGCAAAGGAAGCCGGGTCTTCAGCGGCGGGTCCCTCAGTCCCTCTCAGAGGGAAGGACCTGCCTCCAAATTGCCGCCAAAGAATGAAGCGTTGTGGTAGAGCTGCCACCGAAGTGCCGCCAATCACAGCTTTATCTTTTTTCCTTTTATTTTTTGGCTTCACCGCTTGGGGCGGCAAAAAATCTGGAGCCGGCCCTGTTGACAAGTATTCCAACTAGCACTTCTCACAAATGTACTTCTGGGAACAACGTGCCTGACAGACATTCTTCTTTGTTAGGTGGCCTGAGGTTTATCTTGCATTTCCTATACATATATTATGCTATTTCTATTTGTAAAATTTTCTGTTATAGGACTTGTTCTCACTTATGACTGTGAGCTAGTCTGAGTTTTCTGTAATAAGGCCAATTTCTGTTCTCAATTTTCACCATGTTCATCTGCCTAAGGGAAAAAAAACCTATATAGTCACAGCACACAAGCAGCACAATATTATATTTCTACATGGAGTTTCTTCTTCCCGCAGCTGGGTTTTCTACATCCCTTTATCTGTCTTTGAGGATCCTTTTTGTTTCCCCACCCTGTCCCTAATTCACCCATCTCAACTGAAGACTGAATGGATTTCATTGGTTTCATCAATGTTACACCTGGTTGGAGAGGATCACTGTTCAGTAACCACGACAACTCACCCCCTTCCTCCTCTAGAAAGCAATGCAGAGCACTCAGTCTGTACTGGCCCAGGGAAATGAGACCAGAGAAAAGTAGTGCTCTTTGTGCAAGATAATTACTGCTAATTCTACTCTGAAACACCTTAAAAACAAAGCTGTAAGGATTTCTTACACCAGGTACTTGTTCTAGATTACTTTAGTTAAAACCACTACTGTCTTGAATTATTCCTAACATTTTATTCCTAATAGGTTATTGACAAAAGAGGAAAGAACTAGAACAACAGGCCTCTTGGGGAACAATTAAAAAAAAAAAAACAGAGGAAAGATGATTATTTTTCTCAAGAGCATTTTCCCACTACTTCGGCTCAAGTTCTAACAATAATTACACTGAAAAAGATGTTGGGAGGGTGGACATGGAAGGCAACAGGGCATGTTACGCGTGGAGCAAGAGGGAGTGGAGAAAGGAGTGTGAGAATGAAAACTTTTCTTTTGAAAAAGACTTTATCGGCTTGTTGACTTGATTCAAACTTGTTAGCACTAAGACCTGAGATTGTAATATTAGCTCAAATGAGGAAAATTGTATGGGGATATACAGTGCTTAAAAGTCATAACTGAATAAGATAAGTGACTCTTCAGGACTTTTTTTAAGCTACAAAACTAACTGAAGTCCTGAAGTCACACTGGATAAATGAATGTGTCTCTACTGGAAAAACAGAAGAGATGACAAACAGAAATGATCAAAAGATATGTAAAGTTTCTGGGTCAATAACTGGGTAGGTACCTGAAGTCAATGAGATCTGCTGGGTTTTCAGCACTTTTAAAAGACAGACCCACTTATTTATGGATTCAAAGCCTAACTTTAGGATTCTCTTTTCCAAAATCTTGGCACAAGAGACTACAGTACTTAATGGATAAACTAACATTCAGAGTATATACTCACAGTTCTGAAGTAACAGAAACACAAACGTGAATAAATACAACTCAGAAATAACAATATGTAAGGGAAAATTACACTAGGAAATAAAATATAAAATGATTTACTGAAAAAAAAAAAAGACATTTTACCTGGGATAAATGTGTAACAATTTGCAAATACTTTTTGGGCTGCAAATTTGCCATGAGGGTATAAAAATCATATTTACTACTACAAATGACAGTATTTCCCCATGAAAAATTAATGTACTTACATGTAAATGTTTCAGCATGTGAGAGTGTGAAAGTGAAAATGAACAGATCTAGTTATAAAAATGGGCTTTAATGAAAACTCCAGATCTGAGCCCTGAACTATGGGGAAGGGAGTGAGATCAAATTTTGTAACTGAATTTGACAGACAAGTTTCCATCTCTGTTTACAAGTACCACATACAATGGAACTGTGTTGCTAAATGTTGACCACTTTTGCTCTTAGCAGATTCTCAGATGATTTAATCTCTTTTGGTCTTCGTTACTGGAAAAGGTGATTGTGCAACCTTCATCTTGCTCAGAAGCTTGCTGTAGTAGAATTCTGAAACTTGCAACCACGGTCTACATGTTTTAGCATACTGACACTGGCTGCTCAACAAAAATATTCACCTTTATATTTTGGTTTTGACCTGCCCGGTGTGTTTCTGACATCTAGACACATTTCATTCAGGTTATGTTCCACATTGGCACCTTTTAAAGTTTCAATTTTTAGTCATAGAATCATTGAATGACAGATTTCTGTGCCTATGTTCCAACTCATTGAAATAAATAGCTTATCTCAAAATGCAAACCAAAATGCCTTATCTGTTTATAAGTCACATCTTAAAGCTTTCTTGTTCACTGTTGCATTTTTATCAGTAATGAGAATTGTTTTTGTTTTATACACTTTTCTGCACTTTGAAACCAATGATGCATACAGTGCTACATAAAAAGCAGTAGTGCTGTATATTTTTTGTGTAGAATTATACAATTTTAGATTCCAATTGCAGTAAACAAATTACTTACACATTCAATATGAATACTTTTGAGTGCATTTTATTTGCACAGGAGGAAATCAATGCACAGTATTGATTCACATAGCATTACTGTATTTTCCACTCCATGCATCTGATGAAGTGGGTTATATCCCATGAAAGCTTATGCCCAAATAAATTTGTTAGTCTCTAAGGTGCCACAAGGACTCCTCGTTGTTTTTAGTAGTACTAGTGTTTCAGATGGAATTAAATTCAGGGCTGTTAGCTACGCTGCTATTTTTAGCTCACTAGCTCAATCAGAACTATCATGGGTATGTCTGTCCAAGCTGGAAATTACACCTCAGTTTCCGTGCAGACATTCCCTTAGAGAACAAGAAGCTAACTAGCCATGTCATTGACCTCCCCCATGCTTTTTACAACACAAAGGGAAGGTTGAGTCGCTATTTATTTTGTCAAGCTCTCGAGAGATCATTATAAACGATTATTACTTCCTTATTTCATCATATTTAGAGGCTGGTGAAAGAAAACATAAGTTTAAAAAATCTGCTATACTACATTATCTCTATAATGTGTTATATATGTTAAAAACCTCTGCAAGCCATGTATAGCTAGTGAGACTTTATTCTAGTAAGAAGGGTTACATACATTTTCTTGGAAATGCTCAGAGCCTTCATAAAAAAAAATCAAATCCCTATATTTCTCCATAAACATAAGCAAAAAGATAGAGCGCCAGTCACCTTAGGTCAGCAGTGTGAATCCAGCTTAGGTCAGGGATGACAGAAAATCATTACCATCTGACTACTGTTTGTTAGCCTACATGGAATGAGTTCATCATCACAGTCCACTTCCAAATGCACAGGTGTTTGCATCAGAAAAACCAATAGCGTTAGTCATGAGGGCACTAATTATCAGTATCATTGGAAGTCCAACAGAGAAGCAAATAGGCATGAAATATGACCTATCATTTCACTTTTAATTATGGTCCCTCCAAGTTAGGGTTGAGGCACGATAGAGAGACTAGAACCACATTAACACGGGGAAATGCTTTCTGCCGTACTCATTCTGCAACAGATCTTTAGTAAGGTCAATCTAGCATTTGCCATTTAAATTATTATTATTTATACCACACAACCAACATCCTGTTTGCTTGACTAAACAAAAGCACTTTCAAGCTAGTATTAGACATAACATCACTGGGTTGGGGGGAAACAAGACAGTAAGGAGGAGACTGCAGGAGGAAAGACAGGGGCAACTCATCAGTGAGATATTATTGGAACTCATTGAGGACTAATGTACTATTTGGTGGAAATTTGTTCCATTACCAGATCATCACAAATTAATATCTCTGCTGACTCATTTGTTGACTAGGCCTCACAACAGCTGTGGGTCCTGAGGAGTAATTACAGTGATCAGATCAGTGTCCTTGTGAACTAGCTTAGGAAGGGGATTCCTCGTGTAAAGAGTTCATAATCAGCCCAGAAACAGTTGTGGGAGAAGCAGATAAGCCAGGCATCAAGAAAGAAATGAAAGAATGGCATGTTTGACAGTAGGTGGGGGAAGCAGAGAAGATATCAGAGGACAGATAAGGAGTTTTGTTTTGTCCATATTAAATTTAAGTTGATGGCAATACATCAGAAGTAGATGTGAGATAAATAATGTGAGATGCAGGACTAGGTGAGGAGTGTCAGATAAAGAGTAGAGAGGTAGCTCTGGTCTTCTTCAATGTACAGACAGTAACTAGGAGTATGTGAGCACATGAGATCACCCAGAGAAAAGGCATACAAATCAGAAGAAGAAGGAGCCAAAAACAGAGCTCTGCTGGACTCCACAGTAAAAGGGAGAATAGAGGAGAAGCCACCTAAAAGACACTGAAAGGGTGATTAGAGAAGAAGGAGAACCAGTAGAAGAATGTATAAAAAAAATAAGAAAGGATAAGATGCTGAGAAAGAGGATATGCTCAACACTGTCAAACACAGCTAAAAAATTAAGGAGGATGAGGATGGAGTAGAGGTCTATAGATTTGGTCAAGAAAAGCTTGTTAGAAATCTTGTGCAAGCAGTTTTGGTGGAGTGGAAAGGGTGGAAGCCAGACTGGGGGCAGGGGATCCAGGATGGAGATGATGGAAAGGAACTCAAGTAAAGAGCTATCAATGGCTCATCCAGTGTGTTTGGAGATGGCAGAAAGGAAGGAAGGAGGAGAATAGCTGGAGAGATAAGTAGGACTGAGGATGGGGAAACCTTATGATGCTTGTATGTTGAAGGAAAGACGCCAGAGGAGAATGACAAGTTAATTAGAAGAGTAGATGTGAGGTTAAAAGTGGGGGTAAGAGTTCAGATGGGAGATGAATGGGGTCAAAAACGTAGGTGGAGCACTTGAGGAGAGCAGGCAAAAAGTGTCAGTGCCAGTTATTGGGAAAAAGGAAAAGGGCTGAGAAAGGCTGAGGGAAGATAGAGGAAGAGAGATAGAGATCTGGAAGGAGAGAGATCTCATCAATCTTGTCTGAAAAAACAAGAAAGGAAATTGCATGGAGAGGGAGAGAGGTGTGTAACTAAGATTTTAAGAGGGAGTTTGCAGTTAAGCAATTTTAAAACCATTTAAAAACAGACTTGCCATGGCCTCTGATGAGACATTAAGATATAGTATTAACTGCCATGTATCACACACAATAAGTGTATTTTCACTAATACTCACTTTTTCAGCTTCTCTCTAATTTTTGGCTCTTTAATCTCATTGTGAAGATCCTCAAACTTCTCAACTGAGGTTAAATTACAGAAAACCCTATAGTCAACGTATGGAGGAATCCCATGGTCACGCCCCCTCTGGATATTCGTAGCTGCCAGATCCAGAGCCACTGAGTGTGCCATGGAGAAAAGCCTCTCGGTCAGCTCCAGGTTCAAAAGCTGAGAAGATACTCGCATTTTACCAGCAACGCCAAAAAGGCCACGCAGGAGTGGATCAATGCCACCTTCCTGGATTATCCGGAATGGTGAAAAGAAAGCTTTGTGGAGTGGAAGGTGGCCTTGTGGGATTTCTCCAAAGGTCTCATTCAAGCGATAAAGAATCGGATTGATCAATGTGTGGCCAAACCTAAAAGCTGCAGTTGCAAAGGCATTAATAATCCCGGCATTCACATTGGGGTTATAACCTTTGTAGTCACCCATCATCTTCATGCCATGGTCACCAAGGATCTTGGGTAGCCAGTGGCTATAGGTAATATGTTGCATCTGCGCACCAACAATCTTTCTGGCTTCATTGTAAATAGTATCTCCATCCCAGTGTGGGTTCATTTTCAACAGTGCCCTTGCTATGCGGTTATGTTCACGGAACCACAATGTGTGCATGGCTGTGAGGCCCAGCTGCTCATTGGCTCGGTGATCTCCTGCAAGGAAGCAAGGTATAGAGCTTTCATTTTCATCTCTTGTGCATTCAGTCGGGGGACCTGTGGCAAATGGTAATAAGTGCTTTCCAGAAGATGGGACAAGCAGGCCTTCCTTGAGGAGACCATGTTGATTTGTATTATCCCTTAATTCTTCTGACTCACTGTCAGAGCTTCCATAAATGTTAGAAGCATCGATATATGATGTTAGATGGTTTATCTGCTCCCTTGCATAGACTGAATTAATTATTAAAGAGGTCATCCCACTTCCACAAACTGGGCTTGAGCGAACAAACAACATGCATTTAGAATTTGTCACTCGGGGATCATTCTGAGGAATAATGATGGGGAAGCAAGGTGGATCATTAGTACACACTGAGCTACAAGACTGTCCATCAGAAAAACGAGACATACTTAGTGCAGGGACTGTCTGATCCAAGTCATGGTCTAAAAACTGGCCCCACTGCATGAGCATATGCGTGTACCTATCATCAGGAGTTATGGTCTCTGTACCAATCATTTCTGTTGAAATAAGCCTTGGTAGTGGAAGAGGATAGCCATTATACAAAGAGTCATGACTGACACTCCTGGGTAAGTTAAAGCCATTTTCGTACACAGGTTTAAGGATCCGTTCAAAAGCAATCAAAGAGGCACCCCACATTGGGTGCTGTAGGTTGTTGCATGTTCCATCGTAGCTTCTGTACTTTTGATGGAAACAGATGTCAGAGCAGTTTGGGAAACGCCTGTGAGCTGTACATCCAGAGAGATTGGCAATCAGACTGAGGTAGTGTGGGGAAACCAGGTCATTGTAGCGAAACTCTGAAACACAACATTTGAAGAAATTAATTGATCTCATATAAAAGAGAAGTGTAAGAATCCATGCAAGATTCTTAAGTTCAATAGTAATTAATGGTGTTTATACCTGGATAAAAGTCGCTTTATCTTAAAGTGTTTGTCATGATATAGGCCTTACTGAATTTCTGTGGGTCTGCTCCTGCTCCTGGAGAAGTTAATGGCAAATCTCCCACTAACTTAAACAGCGGTCAGGATTGAGCTGTGGAGGAAACACTGAAGCGATAGTAACAACAGCTAAAGTGGGGCATGATGTGAATACCAGAGAGGGCTAAAAAATAATATACAGAAATGCTAAAACTCTATAAAATAGGTTTGAAATATGGGCAGGTAACAACCAACTGATATTTAAGATGGAAAATGCAAGCTAATATAGCTGGAAGATGAGGGAGGAGGGAGAGAAGCCTTATCAATGGGAGGCAGATATTTGGAAGGCAGTAATGCTGAAAGAGGACTAAGAGTGATAGTGCAAATTAAATTTGAGCTAGCAATGCAACATGAGAGCAAAAATATTATTTTGTTTCTGTTTTTAAAGCAGAGACATTGTCATGGACTAGGGAGGTAATAATCGCTGATGAAACCAGACCGAAAATACTGCATTCAGTTCTTGAACCTGAATGACAGCAAGTTTTAGATAAACTGGAGAAAATTCAGAGAAGAACAACTGACAATATTTAAAGGGCTGAAGAGATTGATTTATGAAGAAAGATAAAAAGAAATTTAATAGGTTGGCCAAACAAAGGCTAACAGGGATATTAGAACTGTCTACGAGTATTTGGCGGATAGAAACATCAAAGAAAAAGAATGCACCAGGGGATGAGAATAAACTGATAGGAGGAAATTGGGCAAAGGAACACACAGAGTGAACATTAGAAAACTGTTTTTAAACATAAAAATATATTAGCCTTCAGAAGACACTCCCACTGAAGATGTCAAGTGTCAGAGGGGTAGCAGTGTTAGTCTGGATCCGTAAAAAGCAACAAAGAGTCCTGTGGCACCTTATAGACTAACAGACGTATTGGAGCATAAGCTTTCGTGGGTGAATACCCACTGCATCCAACGAAGTGGATATTCACCCACGAAAGCTTATGCTCCAATACGTCTGTTAGTCTATAAGGTGCCACAGGATTCTTTGTCAGTGAAGATGGTGAATGATCCATCATTTCAGTAATTTAAAATTGAACTGAATAAAGCACTGGAAAGTATACCATAGGAATGAATCTGAGATTGGCATGGGATAAACTACTGGTAGAAGTTTTTATATCCTCTCCATCTCTAATTTCTACAGTTCCATAAACCACACAAAAATACCCTGCATAAATCAGAATATTCTTTCAGTTATTTATAATTTTTTCACTACTGAAAACAGTCCTCTAAAGCTCTTCTACACATTTCCGTTGTAGCTCAATGTACGTCAGTGCCACATCCTGCCCACAATACATTTCTCTTGTAATAAACTCCATTGCAAAATGTACATTACTAAGAAATTGGGTAAAGGGGAGACTACAGAAGGTCATACTGAAAGGTGTACTGTCAGTCTTGAGGGAGGATCCTAGTGGATTGGTCTTGTGACCAATCTTATTTAACATTTTAATTAATGATCTTGGCCCAAAAATGGGAGTATGCTAATAAAATTTGGGATGACAGAGAGTTGGGAGACATTGCCAATACAAAGGAGGACCAAAATATCAAACAAGATTTGGATGACCTTAAAAACTGGAGTAATAGAAATGGGATGAAATTTAATAGTGCAAACCGCAAGGTCATGTACTTAGGTAGTTGTGACAGAATGTATCCCGTGTCCACACCCTGAACACTATTGCAATAATCTTTATACAAAGTATGCCTTGTGAGATATTTAAAAACTCAATTTGCTGACCAATAATATCATGGCAAAATACATGTAGCAGTGATATATGTGAAGCTATAAACATAAGCTGAGATAATGACTAAAAGTATGTTTTCTGGAGAAGGGAGTGGGCCAAACCAGTTCCTCAGAGACAAAGAGCAAGCTGATGCCTCAGCCAGGTGTAAACAAGGCTGATAGGCCATTACTTGCTAGGTGGCCATTCTTTGGCAGGAAAGGGGACAAGGGCAAAAATATCTACCTCTTAGAAAAGAAACAGCATGCAGTTGCCTTCCACACAGACCGCCTGTTGCCTTTCTCCCAGCTGGAAATGCTTCTCAAAACGGGCAACAAACTATAACAAGATACCCCAAGGCACCCCCTCTCTTCCTCCCTTTCTGTCCACTGATTCACTGAACAAAATGGGACAAAGGAAGCAGTCATTAAACAGAAGAAGGGGTCCTGGCCTAAGAAGTTTAGCCAGTAAGACTGTTGAAAGCATATGAAGAGAAAAACTTTGCTTTGACTTTAACATAGTTTGGTAAATTAGACATTAGTTGTGTTTTATCTTTATTTTTCTTGTAACCATTTCTGACTTTTATGCCTCATTACTTGTATTCATTTAAAATCTATCCTCCATAGTTAATAATTTTGTTTTATTGTTTTATCTAATCCGGTGTGTTTAAATTGAAATGTCTGAAGAACTAGTAAGATGGCATAGTATTCTTAAAGTAATAATGGACTGAACTTAATAATACTTCTATTGTCCTGGAGAGGGCTGCGCAGTACAGGACATATATTTCTGGGGGGAAATCTAAGACAGAGTATGTTGGGGTCACCTTGCATTATAACTAAGGCTAGTAAGAGCCAAGGTGTGGCTGGCTGGCTGCAACACACACATAGACATAGTTAGAGACTGTTTGTGAGAAGTCCAAGCTGGAGGCTACAGCTGCAAAGCAATGTAAAGGGAACCGAAGCTTAGAGGGTAGGGGTGATATGTCTACTCATTAATCTGGACTGTACCATAGGTATGTCACAGTTATATTCTGCTATAAGTTGCGGTAGCAACAGAGTAGGAGCTGGAAGCAACAGAGTAGGAGAAAGACCTGGGTGTATTGGTTGATGACAGGATGACTATGAGCTGCTAATGTGATATGGCTGTGAAAAAGGCTAATGAAATCCTAGGATGCATCAAGTGAGGTATTTCCAGAAGAGACAGGGAAGTATTATTACCATTATACAAGGCACTGGTGAGACTTCATGTGGAATACTGGGTGCAATTCTGGTTTCCCATGTTAAGAAAGATGACTTCAAACTGGAACAGATGCAGAGAAGAACTACTAGGATGATTAGGTGAATGTAAAACCTACCATATGAGAGGAGACTCAAGGAACTTGACATGTTTAGCCTAACAAGAAGAAGGCTGAGGGGAGATATGATTGCTTTCTATAAATACATCAGAGAGATAAGCACAAGGGAGGGAGAGGAGTTATTTACGTTAAAGGCCAATGTTGGCACAACAACAAATGGATATAAACTGTCCATCAACAAGTTGAGGCTTGAAATTAGATGAAAGTTTCTAACCATTAGAGGAGAGGGTTTCTGTGTAACTTTGGAGCTGTGATGTACCCTGCATCTATTCCCCCTGTGTTGGAGTCTGATCAACTCAGCGTAGCACTGCTGTATGGCAAATAAAGATACCTGCGTGACAAAGGCGGGAGTAGAACTGAGTTCTTGGGAAACGGAGTGGAAAGAGGTCTCAGAGGGAATCCCAACAAGGACTTCAGTAACTCGGCCAGAGGTTATAGCACTATTGCAGAAGTAGGTGAGTGAGGTTCTGTGCCCTGCAACTTATCGGAGATCAGAGTAGATAATCATGATTGCCCATTTTGACTTTAGTGTCTATGAGTTAGCCACCTCTGCAACAGCTTCCCTTTTCCATTTATATCCCTGCCCCAGACTAGCCATGTGAGAGGTAGGGAAACTGGTAATGCCTCACATGCTGGGTTGGAAAGGGATACACCTCAAACTTTCTTTGCCTCTGATTAACTCCAAGTGATGATATAATGGAGTGACAACATATAACCAATAGTTATCTAGTGGGACCAATTCTTTCAAAATACAATAGTGATTACATGGATGCATCCCTACTGTATGTGAATATGAATGGTGTAGATGAATTGCATTTAAATTATAATTTAAAACATAATAGCAGTAAAGAATAAACTCTAAGGTAAATGAGAGGAAGAGTGCTTTGGAGCAAATTACCTGGAATAAAATGATAAAATAATAATTTGTTTATTATGTTCTAATATTAACTACCCTGTATGGGAAAAAAACACATAATCCCTGAACTAGAAGTTCAGATTCCATCTGCACAGGCAAAGTTGTTACCCCTCTGAATCTTTAATATAAAAGATTAAAAAGTAACTTGAAAATAAACTCAAGGCAAAGATTGGTTTTATAGTAAATATACTTGTTATTAGCTCTGAGAAAAAAATAGCTGGAACTTCTTCTTACTGAAAAAAAAAAAAAACAGGTGCTGAACATCTGGCTCCTATACTAAAGCATTGCATAAGGAGTTTCAAACACTTATAACATTTGGTATATGAAAACACAATGACACCAAAGGCTGTGAATATGGAAGGAAAATTACCTTTTATTTGTAAGAGCACAACAATAGCAAAAAAAAAAAAAATTAAGCACAGAATGTGATCACTGATAACAGCAAATCTTTAGTGTTTCTTATGGTTAGTTTGTTTAAAATACCACCCAACACTTTCTCTAAATCCTATCTGATGTCACAGGCTTTGTACAAGAAATATCAATGACAGGTAATGTCAGTCACCCAACCTAATGTTTTAAAAAAGATGGACATAATATATATTTGTGGAGAATGTGGGAATTATCTGCATTGTTCTGTATTAATTTTATATCTGTCTATGGGCTTGGTGGTTATTGTGTTGCTGGCTAAAAGGTATCTCAAGAGTTAAATCAGTTTGAGCTAGCTTTGAACTGCAGATACCAAAAGCTACTGGGTTCACACAGCCATATTCACATGTCCATTGGACACAATAATTCCTTTGAAGCTTACCTCTGCAGATGTGGAATTGGGTGTGGCTAGTTCGGAGGGAAGGAAGGTGGAAAGCCTCCAGCTGGAAACCAAGGGTTTTTTTTTTTATGATGGAACTTTCAAACAAAGAGGTTGGAGAAGCAGTTAAAAAGCTGAGCCTTGGAGAAGAGGGGAGACAGATGAGTTGCAGAGAATCTGATTGTAACATGGTCCCCAGTTGCTGAGGCACTAGGAATAAGTAAGGACCTACCTAAACTTTCAAGGGACAGCCATGTTTATGTAAGACAATATGCATGTAGGTTTGTCTTATGTTTTACCCTTTTCTCCCTGATTCTGATGCTGCTATGAACAAATAAATCACTCTGAGTGATTTGAACAAGCTTTGTTCTCTGTCACTGGAGATTCTAGAGCAGATGTCAAACCTAGTTGGACCCCCTGGAGGTAATACTGTTGGTAAATAGAGGGTGCTATAACCTGGTGGTCCAGTAAAAAGTGTGGTGGGTGCACTTCTTTCAAATCTGAAAGAAGTGCATCAAAGATGGCCACAGCGGGAGACAGGACATTGGATGAGGTGAGCCGGTACTCTGAGGTGGTACTGAGAATTCACTCTCTCATG
Source organism: Malaclemys terrapin pileata (assembly GCF_027887155.1). Lineage (NCBI taxonomy): Eukaryota > Metazoa > Chordata > Testudines > Emydidae > Malaclemys > Malaclemys terrapin. The sequence goes on along the minus strand of NC_071506.1, from coordinate 70,544,281 downwards.
TGCTTGGCTAGCTGGTTCTTTCTCAGATGCTCAGCATGTATTTGATAGCCATATGTTGGGTTGGGAAGGAATTTTCTCCCATGTCAGATTGGCAGTGACCTTGGGGATTTTTCACCTTCCTCTGCAGCATGAGGTGAGGGTTGCTTCCCAAGATCATCTGGGTCTAGATCATTTAACCAACTCCCTGCCACTGCAGGGGTCTCAAGCATAGATGCATCTCAGTCCCTTTTATTGTCTGCCTGTGGCATACAATAGTTTAGTCTCCTGAGGGCTGTGATATCTTGGTCTAATTTTGGTTCTTGGGTTTGCAGTTGCTGGGTGGTGTTGGTGGCCTGTGATGTACAGGAGGCCAGACTAGATGACCTGGTGGCCCCTTCTGACCTTGAATTCTGTAACTCTGGCTCAGGCCTTTCGCTGACAAGAAGTGCCCACAGACTGATCACAGGTATGGTTCACCCCTCATCCAGAACAATATCATATAATCTCATAGATATAAATCATATACACAGAGCCAATGACAGCAGGGATTCTTAAAGAAATATCTTTAGAATGAGAAAAGAAGAACAGAGGAACAGAAAAGAGTACCAGCTGCCCACATCAGATAGATCCAGCCTCCATTGATCTCAGGTGTTCCATCCCCCGTGGATCCATAGAATAAACAGAATTAGGAATTCCTGTCCCTTCCTTATTTTGAAGCCCCCTAAACCGCTACCCAGTGAGGGGCCAAAGAGACAATCATGCCTTTAATTCTGACAATAATTTCATGTTATTACATAGTAATAATAGATAGCATGTTTAAAACAAATATAAGGAAATGCTTCTTCATACAAAAACAGAGTCAACCTGTGGAACTTATTGCCAGGGGATGTTGTGAAGAACCAAAGTATAACTGGATTCAAAATAGAATTAGGAGAATAGGTCCATCAATAGCTATTAGCCAAGATGGTCAGGGACACCGCCGCATATTCTGGGGGTCCCTGAGCCACTGACTGTCAGAAGCTGGGACTGGATGACAGAGGGTGGCTCACTTGATAATTGCCCTGTTCTGTTCATTCCCTCTGAAGCAGTGGTGGGCAATGGCGGGTGGCTGTGCCTATGGACGGTCAATGTAGACACTGTCTTGAGGCCCGCCAGCAGATTACCCTGACAGGCCACGTGCCTGCTCTGAAGCATCTGGCTCCAGCCACTGTCAGAAAACAGGATACTGGGCTAGATGAACCATTGGAGTGACTCTTATGTTCTAATAATGGTATGATTGTATATTAACTCCATATTAAAGAATTGCAATAGAGGGATTTTTGTTAATATTCCACCTTGCAGTGCTTTTCATTACTATATTGAAGGAAGAGCCAGAGAATTATAAATGTGTATTCTTGCGTTAAGCAATAGTGAGGATACAGACATGGACAGTTACACTTCAGGAGATACTGCTGTGCCATCAAAGTCCTCCAATTTATGCCCCAGCACCATCTGATGAAGCCTTGAGGTCCTCCACATTGTCTCTGAAACTCAGGAACAAATTCACCCAGTTAAATCCTCCACTATTACTTCTTCCATATGGCTGGTGTAGAGCAGCAACTACAATTTCACCTGAACTGCATCGAGTCAAATGGCTACATCAGAAGTAGCAGAATTTATTGCAGTGATGCCTCCTTCTTATTCATAAATTGGGTGGTAGGTAGTAATATGTTTGATGATTTGTCATGGGGAGCCACACTCACATGCTGGGGAGTCCTTGATTTTCCATTTGTGCATTAGATGTCTGCATCTACTACGGTTGGTTTGGATTCGGTACAGAGTTGACCAAGATGACTGTGGAAGATTGAACCCAGGAACCTTCTGTGGGGGATCCGGCACAAGGTGCTTATTTTTTAAGTCTTGTTTAGCCCAATCTGCTTTCCAAACCTTCTCTGATCGTAGTCCGATTGCATGAGGCAAAGCAGATGTTCCCAGAAAGACTTACAAGACTGAAGAGATTGGGGGGGGGGGGGCACTGTCGAGGTCTTGGTGGATAGGAAGACATCTGTTTTCCTGGATTTGCTGAGCTTCACAGAGCATTGCAGCAATTTGGCATATCAGTGGGGGAGCGAAGTTAAAAAGAACATGTAGTTATGGCGTTGGTGTCGACTTAAGGGTTCCAGTGACACACCGCATCACTGTATTCAGCTGGGTGTCAACAAGTCACGTGTGGCTGCATCTGCTTCATATGGGTGAACAATATTCAGCTACCGAATATACAAGTGTTATTGCAGATGTTCGCAACGCTGAGGCCGATGCACCCCAGGTTGTACCTGCTAGTTTCTAAATTATGTTGGCTCTAATTTTTATCTTTGCAGTTACCTTCTCAAGATGATCATGGAAGGTAAGGATGCGGTCGAGTTCTACTCTGAAGTATGTTGGAGTGTAATCATGTTGCACATTTTTACCACAGAAAGCTACTTTGTGTGTTTTTGGCATTCCTATTATCAAGATGAAATGCTTACTATTGTTTTTCCAGGGTTTAGTTTCAGCTTCCATTTCCAGAAGTATTGTTCCATAGTTGAAGGTCCTCAGTTAATGCTTTCTCAATGTCATGGAGATTTGCTGCTTGGATTGTCATGGCAAGATCATCTGCATACCCAAATTTTAATGATTTAGTTGGAGGCATGCCACTTACGGAAATATTAAAAAGTGTTGGTGTCAGTACAGAGTATTGTGCTGGCCTGTTTATGGTACACAGTGAGCTGGTCTTATTACCCAGGTACACCCATAGGTGTCTGTTATTCAGCATGGACCACAGAAGGTGAAGGGTTTCGTAGCAAGGCATAATTTTTGCAAGTTTCAGCATCAGACCCTTAATCCATACAGTGTCATACGCAGAGGACAGGTCAACAAATACTGCGCCAGTCTTTAGTTTTTTCTGACAGTCAGCCTCAATGTGACTTGAGAGTACCAGAACTTGGTCGCAACAACTACGTTTTGGACAGAAGCCTGCCTGTTCGACAGGGATAACTGGCTCAGTAAAAGGATGTATTCTTTTAAGGATGATGCGTTCAAGAAGTTTATACGTCATGCATAGTAGAGCAATCAGCCTAGAGCTTGCCACTTCATCTGTGGGCTTCCCAGGCTTTGGAATGGCAATTACCATTGCCTCATGCCATATTTCAGGGATCTGTACCATCTTTAAGGCAGAGGAAATGGCCAACCATCCCACCCCCCAATGCACACACTCTCTTGCCAACCTGATGCAAAATTGGCTACTCAGATTTCCTCCTATGAAAAACTGACAATATCCTGAATTAACTTTACTGAATTAAGTAAAATCTTATTGAATTAGGTTTAATACCTATGGGGCCCATTGTATTACAAATGCAATTGTGTATGTGTCACTGTATGTATGTAACTTCTGTAGGAAACTGAATAATGCAATCTTTGGAAGGTATTAGGAACTTCAAAGGGCTTTCTGGAACAATATCTGCGAGGAGGATATACTAGGAAGTAACTGGGAGTAAGGGGAATGCAAATAACCCACTTCAAACCCATCCTTTTGAAGCTATGCCCTGAAGAGGAAAAACATTGTCTACTAATTACCTGTTTCTGAAAACCCCAGCTCAAAGACCCCATAACTGTATAAAGTGTGGACTAAACATATTTTAAAGTGCTTATTCAGAGCTGGAGCTGTAATGAATTTATCACCACAAAAGAAACCCCTTGGGTGATGTTTGGAAAGACTCCTTTGGTTGGTGTGATATCCGGTATGCTTATTAGCATGCATATAGGTTCTTTTATTGTTTTAAAATGTATTCTCTGTAGTGCTTTTATCAGAAGAGTAAAATAGTCTTGCACACAAAGAACTGCGTGGTAACTTATAACTGTTGACAATTCCTCGTGTCCATCTCTGAAGAGAAAGCAAATAGGAATGCTTGGGCAGTTTGCCTCTGCTGGGAACAACACAGTGAAGGCAGGGAACTGTGAAGCCTGGAAATACCCCGGGCAGAAAGGAGAGAGACATGAGTCTCCACCCACGCCAGGCTACAGCACGGGAGCTGGAAGCTTGAGAGTGGGTGGCACCATACAAATATAACAATTTGAAAGGGATACAAAAAGCATAGAGCTACAAGGTACTTAAAATGAAAGAACAGATGAATAGACCATGTAAACTTCTTCTCACCACCTCACTAACATATTTGACCTGACCATCCACATCTGGGCTGTTAGATTGGCTGGGTTCCAAAGTAGAATCTAAGAATGACACTCTAGCTAGCCAGTATCATCATGCACATTAAGCCATTCTCTGAGGCTGCAAACAAGAGAGCCACCTAGTGCCAGTTGTAACTGTGGTTGGTTTGATGTGGATATATGTCCACTGGGAACTGGACTGAAAGCACCAGGTCAATGAGAAGATTCGAATGGTGTTCAGTCTCTATGAGCTTGAGGTGCATTTGAACCAGTGTTCTAGAAATGACATGTTTATATATCCATCACTAATCTCTCTCTTTCTAATTGTGTCACAGACATTCTGAAAACTCACAAAATATTATGTGAGAGATGAATGTGAGGGTGCTCAGTGGTGAATGTTGATCTGTATCCCAAAATGGGATTTATGGAATGGATTTCTAAGACGGTGTGTTGGAATGTCAAAGGAGAGTAGACAATAGATAGTGAACACATTGTCTGAGGGATAAATGGACACTTGACTCAGTCTCAACAGTGCCTGGATTTCCAAAAAGGCTTACGTTGGTTTTGGCTTTTTTTTCTGTAACTCCCATCTAACTTAGCTTGTAGTGAAGGATTACATGAGACTAAATGTGTGGGTAGCCTGTTTATGACTTTGAAATCACTCTCTCTAATGCTTTGTTGCATTTTCTAATAACCCTAAGAAGGCTGTTATTCTCTAAATCGCTGGTTACAGGCTCCAGAAGGGAAGAAATGCAGATATCTACTGGGGCCTATTCAGTAATCATGGTTGGCACAGATGATCTGTTGTACCCAGATTCCAGTCTAAAAGATAGAATTGCACTCCAAGATGGATAAGGGCAAGATACCCAAGACCTGAACTGCGTGCTCTCAGAGAGACCAGGAAAGAGGGCAGTTAGCCCTGTAACTATGACTACGTGAAAAACACATACCATACCATCTTAGCCATGTAAAAGCTGAAAAGGAATTTTGTACACAACCCTTCCTGCACTCGTTCTTCATAAAGAATTCGAGGCACAATAGTGCTCAATGCCATGGGAAAAAAATAAACCAAGTGGAGAAAACAGAAAGTGTGTTTTAGGTGAACAAATCAAAAACAGGAAACAAGAAGCATCGTTGTTTACAGACAGAAAGAGATTAAAAGTTTGCTAACAAGATTCCATTAGTCAAGTGCTAGCAGCATGCTATCATGTTTCTGCATTTCTTGGACTAGAACAAGCTCTTAGAATGGAGAACATTGCCTCATTAAACACATGCCAGCTCCCTCTTGTATTCTGCCACCCAGATGCACTTTTATCACCTTTTACATTATTCACAAAATGCCTTGATTTGTTACAATGACTCGAAGTGTTCTTCAGCACTCCTGGTGAGTCAAAGTAATAAAATTCAGGGAAACAGTTAATGTACCCTATGGTGAGTATTTTTCTACCCAGCTCTATATGGGTGAAATTCACCTACGGCTTCCCTTTTGGTAGTTTCACTGCATAGTGAAGGAAACCCACTATAGAGTGATTGAGTCAGGGGACTGCACCTTCCCAGGTGATCTTCAATGTTCTAAAACTCAAAAAAGAGTCCTACAAAAAGTGGAATCTCGGTCAAATTACAAAGGATGAATATAAACAAATAACACAAGTATGTAGGGACAAAATTAGAAAGGCCAAGGCACAAAATGAGATCCATCTAGCTAGGGACATAAAGGGTAACAAAAAAAAATATATTAGAAGCAAGAGGAAGACCAAGGACAGGATCAATGAGGGGTGTGTGACAAGATGGCCGATGTTCATATGTTGGGTCCCGCACTTTTCTTGGGGGGTGGGGGTAAGACGCCACCCCTTGCCCCTGCTCTTAGGTACCGAGGGCCCCGCTAGTGGCCTGGGAAGGTGGTAGAGGAGGGAAGCAGGGGAGGATCTGGGTTTGCTCCTCACAACCTTGTGGGTTTCTTACCCTCTTTCCCCCTTGGGTGGGGTTATCCTCAGTCCTTAGATGCTGGGGGGGGGAGGGGGAGAGTTGTCTTCCTTACTTTGGTTCTCTGGTCTTTCAAATCTCACAACACACCTCCAAGCTCCAGTCCGCTCTCCTTCCTCCTCCTCCCCTGATTGCCTGAAGCAGGGGGTTTTATTAGGTTCCTGACATGGCCTTAATTGACTACAGGTGCTCCAATTAACCTGTAGCAACCCTCCCTAGTCTATAGGAAACCACTTCCTAATTAGCTTAGGGCTTATATATTTCCCCTCTATCACTCTACCACTGCTCCATGGGCCTCCTCTATCACAGGGAGAAGACAATAACAGAGAATGTGGAAATGGCAGAGGTGCTTAATGACTTCTTTGTTTCAATTTTCACCAAGAAGGTTGATGGCGATTGGACATCCAACATAGTGAATGCCAATGAAAATGAGGTAGAATCAGAGTCTAAAATAGGGAAAGAACAAGTCAAAAATTACTTAAACAAGTTAGACGTCTTCAAATTATCAGGACCTAATGAAAGGCATCCTAGAATACTCAAGGAGCTGACTGAGCAGATATCTGAGCCATAAGCAATTATCTTTGGAAAGTCATGGAAGACGGGAGACATTCCAGAAGACTGGAAAAGGTCAAATATAGTGCCCATCTATAAAAAGGGAAATAAGGACAACCCGGGGAATTACAGACCAATCAGCTTAACTTCTGTACCCGGAAAGATAATGGAGCAAATAATTAAGAAATCAATTTGCAAACACCTAGAAGATAATGATGTGATACGTAACAGTCAGCATGGATTTGTCAAGAACAAATCTTGTCAAACCAACCTGATAGCTTTCTTTGACAGGGTAACAAGCCTTGTGGATGGGGGGGAAGTGGTAGATGTGGCATATCTTGACTTTAGAAAAGCTTTTGATACTGTCTCGCATGACCTTCTCATAAACAAACTAGGGAAATACAACCTAGATGGAGCTACTATACAGTGGGTGCATAACTGGTTGGAAAATAGTTCCCAGAGAGTAGTTATCAGTGGTTCACAGTCATGCTGGAAGGGCATAATAAGTTGGGTCCTGCAGGGATCGGTTCTGAGTCCAGTTCGGTTCAATATCTTCATCAATGATTTAGATAATGGCATAGAGCAGGGATCTCAAACTCAAATGACCACGAGGGCCACATGAGGCTAATACATTGGCCCAAGGGCCGCATCACTGACACCCCCACCCCCGCCCCGGCCCCATTCCACCCCTTCCATGAGGCCCCATGCCCCTGCCCTGCCTCTTCCCATCCCTTCCCCCACCCCCATTCCAAGCCCTTCCCCAAAGTCCCCACCCCAACTCCGCCCCCTCCCTGCCCCTATTCCAACCACTTTCCCAAATCCGCACCCCTGCCCTGCCTCTTCTCCTCCTCCTCCCCGCAGTGCACGGCTCCCTGGTCCTCCCCCCCTGGAAAGCACTAAGCACCGCCAAACAACTGTGCCTGAAGGTAGGCAGAGGAGCAGGGACACAGCATGCTGGGGGTGGGGGAGGGGAGCTTGTCAGCTGCAGGAAATAACTCCACGGGCCGTGTGTTTGAGACCCCTGGCATAGAGAGTACACTTATAAAGTTTGCGGATGATACCAACCTGGGAGGGGTTGCAAGTGCTTTGGAGGATAGGATTAAAATTCAAAATGATCTGGACAAACTGGAGAAATGGTCTGAAGTAAATAACAAGAAATTCAATACGGACAAATGCACAGTACTCCACTTAAGAAGGAACAACCAGTTGCACACATACAAAATGGGAAATGACTGCCTAGGAAGGAGTACTGTGGAAAGGGATCTGGGGGTCATAGTGGATCACAAGCTAAACATGAGTCAACAGTGTAACACTGTTGCAAAAAAAGCAAACATCATTCTGTGATGCATTAGCAGGAGTATTGTAAGCAAGACGCAAGAAGTAATTCTTCCGCTCTACTTTGCGCTGATTAGGCCTCAGCTGGAGTATTATGTCCAGTTCTGTGTGCCACATTTCAGAAAAGATGTGGGCAAATTGGAGAAAGTCCAGGGAAGAGCAACACAAATGATTAAAGGTTTAAAAAACATGACCTATGAGGGAAGACTGAAAAAATTGGGTTTGTTTAGTCTGGAGAAGAGAAGACTGAGAGGGGACATGATAACAGTTTTCGAGTACATATAAGGTTGTTACAAGGAGGAGGGATATTTTTTTTTTTTTAACCTCTGAGGATAGGACAAGAAGCAATGGGCTTAAATTGCAGCAAGAGAGGTTTAGGTTGGACATTAGGAAAAACTTCCTATCAGAGTGGTTAAGCACTGGAATCAATTGCCTAGGGAGGTTGCGGAATCTCCATCACTGGGGATTTTTAAGAGCAGGTTTGACAGACACCTGTCAGGAATGGTCTAGAATACTTAGTCCTGCCATGAGCTCCTAACCAGCTCCACACAGACCACAATGGGCTAAGTGGGTGACCATATAGTCAGAAAATATGTGGATCCAGTTGCCAAAAACTTCTAAAGCCCAGCTGGTACAGTAGGGTCACAACAAATATTGCAGCCAAAGGATTAGAGCAGCAGCCAAGGAGGAGCTGTGGTTTGTGGAGTAAAGTCCATCTTTCCCTGACCCTCACCTAGTTATTAAGCAAAGCCCAATCATGAGGGATTTGTGTGGGGAAAAATATTTAAGTGAGTGCATCATTATACTCCAAAGAGCCATTTGTAAAATGAAATTCAAAACAAAATCTGTATACTTTAACAGAGTCTGAATTCTTACTCTGACTCCATTGATCATCCTCTAGGTTACTCTGCAAATCTCATTTCCATTTTTTCCTAAGTGTGGGTTTTATCCCTTTCAGTGAAGATAATTTAAGACTGTATCTAAAGCTGAAAAGAGGTGTGAAGGATTTGCCCTTCTAAATTAAAGTAATGCTTCTAGGCGACAGCTGTTGTTATCTTCAAATTTCAGCCCTAAATTTTTAACATAGCTCCTGGTTGGTATCTCTTTCAAACACTGGGAGACTAGTAGAGTAACTTGTTTTCTGTAACTTTCTGAGGACAAGAAATTTGGCAGCATAGGCAAAAATCTGGGGTATTGACCTCAAACTTCCTAAATACTGGTCATTATAGCAGAAACCAGTTCTTGGGGATTTATGTTACTGTGAATATTTATGTATTTAGAAATTAACATTATGCATATCATCAGGTTTCAAGATGCATATAAAATGTTGAAAATAAAATGTAGACAAATATGTCTAAAGTGTACTAAGAAGAATCTGGCTTATAAATGTTTAGGATTTAGGCTCATGCTTAGGATTTAGGCTCAGCAAGGGCTCTTTGAACATGGGATTTTCCTTCAGGTACGGATTGTGCAGAAAATAAAGACAGTTCTATTATTGGTACTGCATGCAAGCAATAAAAACATAGTAGTATCTCCATGAACAATTTTGGGTACATTACAATAGTCAGTTTTTAACAAGCAGCGAGTGGGTTTTGGACACCACCAATTTTGGACATATCTGAGTTTACAAACTAGAAGACAGAATCCGGTGTCTGTAAGATTCATTCTCTTCCTCTTTTTGAAGGGATACAACATTTTTGGTTATTCTGTGCTATTGTGTCATAATTAAGACTAAGATTTAGTCAGGGGTATCTTTAGTAAAAGTCATGACAAGTAATGGCTTTTACTATAAGCACCCCTGAGTAAATCTTAGCTGCCCTGCCCCGCTGCACTGCGGGGCCTCAGGTCCAGCCCCACTGGTCACTGCTCTGTGGGGTCTCAGGACCAGCTGCCTGGGGCTGCCGAGTAGTGGCCGGTGTGGCCACCGGGGCCACTGCTCCGGGCGAGGTTTGCCAGGTGTCTGGTTTTCAATTGGAACGCCTGGTCGAAAACGGACCCTGGAGGCCAGCAGGTCTGGCTCTTGGGGGAGGAGGGAACCACAGGGCTCCCGCTCTGAGCACTGGCTCCGCACTCCCATTGGCTGGGAACTATGGCCAATGGGAGCTGGGTGATGGTGCCTGAGGGCGAGATCAGCACGTGGAGCTTCCTGCCCCCCCCCCAGTCCCCGCCTAGGAGCTGGACCTGCTGCTGGCTGCTTCCAGGGTGCCAATTGTTCGGGCGGCCCTGGTATCAGCCACACGGGCTGCTGCAGCTGTGGAATTTCATGGAAGTTACGCAAAGTCATGGAATCTGTGACTTCTGCAACCTCTGTGAGAAACTTGCAGCCATAGTCATAATTTATACCACTTGCTGATTTTTGATATCGCAATAGCAACCGAAATGTTAAAATGGAAGAGCACTATGAAATAGAAGATTTTGTATTTTTTTTAAATACATATAATGTATAATAACCCTAAAGGTCACACTCCTTTATTGACAAGACAAGTATGGATTTGATAATATGAAATAAAGAAATGTGAATTAATAATATAGTCACTAGAATGCAACTGCCATTAGAGAGAAAGAGATGGAATTCTGAAGAAAAACAAAGAGCAATTCACACTATAACAGCATGACAATATCAAAAAGTATTAAAAAATGTAATTGCAGGCAAAGAAATATAGACAAGTGAATACAAAGAATACAAAGAAAATTGTTTCAACCACTGTAAGTACATTAATGCAGAAGTTGGGTAGGAATGTTTCCTTATCCTTATAATTTCTCATCTGAAAGATGGTTCTTCTGTTACTGCAATTCCCCATTGCATTATGGGGCATTGATAAGAAACTCAATAAATGCCACTGTAGTGAGTCGGTGTGGCTCCCCTCCTGTCCAGAAGAGGGAGCCCACGTGCCGGCACCAGAGTGGGTGGGACCACCACCGCCTGTCCCCGCCCCCCGGAAGTCAAGGGGCGGGACAGGAAGTATAAAGGCCGGCCGCCAGAGCTCAGTTGGGTCTCAGCCACCACAGGGAGCAGACGTGCGGCCGGTAGCTCCTGGCCAGGAGACCGTCGAAGACCGGGGCTTGGACCCTGGCTGGCCTGAGCTACCCCGGGCCCGCTACGAGGAGGAGCCGCCGGAGCCCGTTCACGCCCGCCACTGGGAGAACCCCTGGGAACCGGACCCCACTAACCCTGAGGGTGAGACTGGACCCGAACCCCTTCGCCCCTGCTGCTATCCAGAGGAGCCGCCTGAGGACCATTGGCCGGACTTCCCAGCAGAGCTACCAGACTTGCCGCCGAGCCCGGGCAGAGAGGAGCCCATGGAGATGGACTGGCCCGATCCCGGCGTAACGAACGAGGTAGGCTGTGAGGGGGATCACGGAAGTAGCCCGGGGATAGCCGACCCCGGTCCGGCTGCAACTGAGTGTGAGCCTATGTCAGTGTGTTGCGGCCTGGATACCCCACTGACCAGCAGCGGCAGCAACCGCTGTTAGGGCCCCGGGCTGGAACGCAGTGGAGTGGGTGGGCCTGCGTTCCCCCCTGCCACCCCCTGCACGGGTGGCAGGCTTCCCCCTCACCCAACGCTCGGCTACAGCAAGCCTAAGCGTACCTTACCAGAACTAGTTGCTCGCTCAGCCCCTGCAACCAAGGGCCTGAGCTAACTGTGTTTGCCCCGCCCTGATCCAGGGCCTGGGCTCTGAACTGTCTGCTCGCTCAGCTCCCTGCAAACAAGGGCCTGAGCTAACTGTGTTTTCCCCACCCTGATCCAGGGCCTGGGCTTTGAACTATTTGCTCGCTCAGCCCCTGCAACAAGGGCCTGAGCCTAACTGTGTTTGCCCCGCCCTGATCCAGGGCCTGGGCTTTGAACTCTTTGCTCGCTCAGCCCCTGCAACAAGGGCCTGAGCCTAACTGTGCTTGCCCCGCCCTGATCCAGGGCCTGGGCTTTGAACTGTCTGCTCGCTCAGCTCCCTGCAAACAAGGGCCTGAGCTAACTGTGTTTGCCCCACCCTGATCCAGGGCCTGGGCTTTGAACTCTTTGCTCGCTCAGCCCCTGCAGTCAAGGGCCTGAGCTTTAACTGTGGTTGCTCCGACTCTGCACTAAAGAGCCGGAGTTTCGGGACTAACTGACTACTTGTTCCCACAGTAGTGAGTCGGTGTGGCTCCCCTCCTGTCCGGAAGGGTCGAGCCCCGGCTAGGACCTACTACATTTGGCGCCCAACGTGGGGCACGAGCCCCTGCCCCTGTGAGAAGGGGCTAGAGGGGGAGTGGCAGTTGCCCCCCCCCGTTCTAAGGAATGGATATGGAGCGGCTGTTTCAGCTGCTCACGGAGAGCCAGGAGCGGCAGCAGACGGCCCAGCTGCAGCAGCAACAGCAACAGCAGGCCGCTCAGCTCGCACAGCAACAGCAGCGAGATGCCGCCCAACTCCAGTTGCAGCAGGAGCAGCACAGCTCGAGCAACAGCAACAGCTGGTGCGGCAGTTGGGAGTCCAGCTGCAGCAGCTGCTGGTCACGCTCCCTCGCCCCGCACCGGGGCCGGCAGGGGAGGCTGCGGAGATGCCGCGGTTAGCTGCCCCCCTTCGCTTGACTAAGATGAGCCCAGACGACGACCCGGAGGCATTCCTGGTCACGTTCGAGCGGGTAGCCCTCGTCGCCGGGTGGCCCAGGGACCAGTGGGCTACCCTCTTAGCCCCCTACCTGACGGGGGCGGCCCAGGTGGCCTATCGTGGATTGGCGGCTGAGGAAGCACGGGACTACGACCTGGTGAAGGCCGCGATATTGGACGCCCTCGACGTCAGTCCCGAGACTTTCCGACAAAGGTTTCGGGGCCAGACTTACCCCACCGGGGCCCGACCGCGGGTAGTGGCCCAAACCTTAAAAGAAGCTTGCCGACGGTGGCTACAGCCCGGCACCCGGACGGCGGAGGAGGTAACCGAGCAGGTGGTGTTGGAACAGTTCGTGCACACCCTACCCTCCCGAGGGTGCGCCTGGGTGCTTCGCCACCGGCCGACGACACTGGCCCAGGCAGTGTCACTAATGGAGGACTTCCTGGCCGCCGAAGATGCAGTAGGGCCCACCTTCCGCCGCCCCGGGCCCGAACCAGCCCGCGGCGAAAAGAAAGGGGAAACCCCGAGCGGACCACGACACCCCGCACCGAGGCCCGACCCCCGCCGCGAGATCCGGACCCGGCACGCGGACCCGACTCCTCGGACCAGACCAGTGGCCCCGGGCCAGGGGCCCCCAAGGGCTCGGCGAAGCCCCCCCCGGAGCCCAAGCCGAGAAGGCCCCCGGAGCAGACGACCTGAACTCGGACCCTGCTTCAGTTGTGGGAAGATGGGGCACCTCCGGCGAGACTGTCCGGAGATGGATTGCAGCTATGGGCAAGTGTGGGCGGGCCACACTCGAGCCAGGCCAGCCATGAACCCCAAGCTGACCGTCCCGGCGGCCGTCGGAGGGCGGACTACGCGGGCCTTGATCGACTCGGGTTGTGGTCAGACGTTGGTCCGTAAGGACCTGGTACCGCCGGGTGATACCCGCCTCGGATGTATTCATCTGCAATGCATCCATGGGGACGTCCGACCATACCCCAGCGCCCGGGTCCCCCTAACCATCGCGGGGATCACCCGACACCTGGTGGTTGGGGTAGCTCCCCATCTTGCATACCCTGTGATCCTCGGTCGGGACTGGCCGGCCTTTGAGGAAGTCCTACGGTCCACGCCGGCCCTGGGGGCTGATCGGTTGGGGTCCTCCTCCGAGACCCCCGAGCAGGGTCCGGCGACCGAGATAGACGACACGGACGCAGCGGGACCGCCACCGGAGCCGGCCCCTCAGCCCCGCTTCGATACCGATTTCTGTCGGGACCAGCGAGAGGATCCCACCCTTAGCCGCTTCTACGAGCAGCTCGCGGCAGTAGATGGGAGTGTTGTGGACCCCCAGCGGGCCACCCTGTGGCCCCATTTTGAGCTGCGCCGGGACCGGCTCTACCGCCTGGACCGTGACCCCCGCACCCAGGAACCACAAACCCAACTGTTAGTGCCCCTGTGTCACCGGAGGGCGGTAATGAAGTTGGCCCACGATGTGCCAGCCGCCGGGCACCTGGGGCGAGAGAAGACCCTCGCTCGAATCCTGGCGCGCTTCTTTTGGCCAGGAATCTCTCAGGAGGTGAAAGAATATTGCGCCTCCTGCCCAGAGTGTCAGAGGGTCGCCCCGCCCGGGATCCCCAAGGCACCCCTGGTCCCCATGCCAGTGATGGAGACGCCCTTTGAACGGGTCGCCATGGACCTCGTGGGCCCCCTCCCGAAAAGTGCCGCGGGGTTTCAATACATCCTGGTCTTGGTGGACTATGCCTCTCGGTTCCCCGAAGCCATCCCCCTGCGAAGTATTACCGCCCGGTCTATCGCGGGGGAATTGCTGAAAATCTTTGCCCGAGTAGGACTGCCTAGAGAGATACTGACCGACCAAGGAACGAACTTCACGTCCCAATTGTTGCGACAGGTCTGTGCCCTCTTAGGCATCAAACAACTCCGGACGTCCGTGTACCACCCGCAGACGGACGGGTTGGTGGAGCGGTTTAACCGCACTTTGAAAAGCATGTTGCGGAAATTCCCCGCAGAGGACCTCCGCCACTGGGACCAATTCCTTCCACCCTTGCTGCTAGCCATCCGAGAAGTCCCGCAGACCTCAACAAAATTTTCCCCTTTCGAGCTGCTGTATGGACGCAGACCGCGGGGCCTCTTAGACCTGATGAGAGAGACCTGGGAACAGTCAGCGTCCCCAGCCCAGGGCCTCCTGAAATATGTCATCCAGTTACAGGAGTACCTTGCCCAGGCCGGAGCCCTGGCCCGCGAAAATTTGAAGACGGCGCAGGAACGGCAGAAACGGACCTACGATCAGGGAGCCAAAGTCCGGGAGTTCCAACCAGGAGACCGTGTCCTACTCCTCCTCCCGTCTAGTGAGTCAAAATTGTTAGCCCGGTGGCAGGGACCTTACGAAGTCGTGCGTAAGGTCGGTCCCGTCACCTACGAGGTGCGGCAACCGGACAAGCGGAAGGGAACTCAGCGGTATCACGTCAACCTGCTGAAACGGTGGCAGGACCGGGAGGGCCTCTTAATCAACCCATGCCCGCCCGAGCCGGAATTGGGACCCCAGGTACCCTCGACGGATGACCCCCCGGCACCCCAATTAGGACAATCGCTCACAGAAGAGCAATGTAAACAGACTAACTGCCTGCTGCAAACCTTCAAGCGAACCTTCACGGCCGTACCGGGCCACACGTCCCTGGTCAAACACTCCATCCAGACCGAGCCGGGAAAGGTGGTTCGAGAGACGACCCGGCCTCTGCCCTATCGGATGCGGGGTGCGGTCGAGGAGGAAGTAAGAGCCATGCTGGCTCTGGGCGTCATCGAACCATCCCAGAGCGAGTGGCGTAGTCCGGTGGTCCTGGTGCCCAAGCCGGACGGTACCCGCCGCTTCTGCATCGACTTTCGGAGGGTAAACGCCATCTCGCGCTTCGATGCCTACCCGATGCCCCGTGTAGACGAGTTACTGGGCCGCCTGGGGGAGGCCCAGTATATCACCACCTTGGATCTGAGCAAAGGCTACTGGCAGATCCCCCTCGAGGAGACCTCAAAAGAGAAGACCGCCTTTGCCACTCCAACGGGGCTGTACCAATTCACACGGATGCCATTCGGTCTCCATGGAGCCCCGGCCACCTTCCAGCGGCTGATGGACCAACTTCTGCAGCCCCATCAGGACTATGCGGCGGCATACCTAGACGACGTGGTCATCTATAGCCGCGGCTGGGAGGATCATCTGCCCCGGGTTGCGGCGGTCCTAAGGTCCCTACGACAGGCGGGCCTGACCGCCAACCCCAAAAAGTGCCGGATTGCCTGGCAAGAGACCAACTATCTTGGCTATACCGTCGGGGGCGGGCGGGTCAAGCCCCTCGTCGGGAAAGTCCAGGCCCTCCTGGACTGTCCCACCCCATCGACCAAACGGCACGTTCGGCAGTTCCTGGGCCTCGTTGGGTATTACAGACGGTTCATCCCCCAGTTCGCGACCATCGCAGCACCCTTAACTGGGCTTCTGACGAAGGACAGCCCCCGGCAGGTACGATGGTCCCCCGAATGTGAGGCGGCCTTCCGGACACTGCAGAAGTGCCTCTGCCAGGAGCCGGTTCTCTATAGCCCGGACTTTAAACGCCCATTCATCTTGCAGACCGACGCCTCCGGCGTAGGATTAGGGGCAGTCCTGTCCCAAGAAGTGGAGGGAAAGGACCACCCCGTAATATATCTCAGCCGGAAGCTGTTCCCCCGTGAGAGGAATTACGCAGTGGTGGAAAAAGAGGCCCTCGCGGTGAAGTGGGCCTGCGATGCCCTGCGCTTCTACCTCCTCGGGGCCCCGTTCACCCTCGTCACAGACCACGCCCCCCTCCGGTGGCTAATGCGGATGAAAGATAATAATGCCCGCATTATGCGGTGGTACCTCGCCTTACAACCCTACGCATTTACGGTCCAGCATCGAGCTGGTAAGGACCATACGAATGCGGACTTCCTATCCCGCATGGGGGAGATGGCAGGACCTGGCCCCGACAGGCGGGAGCCAGTCTTAAGGGGGGGGGTGTGTAGTGAGTCGGTGTGGCTCCCCTCCTGTCCAGAAGAGGGAGCCCACGTGCCGGCACCAGAGTGGGTGGGACCACCACCGCCTGTCCCCGCCCCCCGGAAGTCAAGGGGCGGGACAGGAAGTATAAAGGCCGGCCGCCAGAGCTCAGTTGGGTCTCAGCCACCACAGGGAGCAGACGTGCGGCCGGTAGCTCCTGGCCAGGAGACCGTCGAAGACCGGGGCTTGGACCCTGGCTGGCCTGAGCTACCCCGGGCCCGCTACGAGGAGGAGCCGCCGGAGCCCGTTCACGCCCGCCACTGGGAGAACCCCTGGGAACCGGACCCCACTAACCCTGAGGGTGAGACTGGACCCGAACCCCTTCGCCCCTGCTGCTATCCAGAGGAGCCGCCTGAGGACCATTGGCCGGACTTCCCGGCAGAGCTACCAGACTTGCCGCCGAGCCCGGGCAGAGAGGAGCCCATGGAGATGGACTGGCCCGATCCCAGCGTAACGAACGAGGTAGGCTGTGAGGGGGATCACGGAAGTAGCCCGGGGATAGCCGACCCCGGTCCGGCTGCAACTGAGTGTGAGCCTATGTCAGTGTGTTGCGGCCTGGATACCCCACTGACCAGCAGCGGCAGCAACCGCTGTTAGGGCCCCGGGCTGGAACGCAGTGGAGTGGGTGGGCCTGCGTTCCCCCCTGCCACCCCCTGCACGGGTGGCAGGCTTCCCCCTCACCCAACGCTCGGCTACAGCAAGCCTAAGCGTACCTTACCAGAACTAGTTGCTCGCTCAGCCCCTGCAACCAAGGGCCTGAGCTAACTGTGTTTGCCCCGCCCTGATCCAGGGCCTGGGCTCTGAACTGTCTGCTCGCTCAGCTCCCTGCAAACAAGGGCCTGAGCTAACTGTGTTTTCCCCACCCTGATCCAGGGCCTGGGCTTTGAACTATTTGCTCGCTCAGCCCCTGCAACAAGGGCCTGAGCCTAACTGTGTTTGCCCCGCCCTGATCCAGGGCCTGGGCTTTGAACTCTTTGCTCGCTCAGCCCCTGCAACAAGGGCCTGAGCCTAACTGTGCTTGCCCCGCCCTGATCCAGGGCCTGGGCTTTGAACTGTCTGCTCGCTCAGCTCCCTGCAAACAAGGGCCTGAGCTAACTGTGTTTGCCCCACCCTGATCCAGGGCCTGGGCTTTGAACTCTTTGCTCGCTCAGCCCCTGCAGTCAAGGGCCTGAGCTTTAACTGTGGTTGCTCCGACTCTGCACTAAAGAGCCGGAGTTTCGGGACTAACTGACTACTTGTTCCCACAGTAGTGAGTCGGTGTGGCTCCCCTCCTGTCCGGAAGGGTCGAGCCCCGGCTAGGACCTACTACAGCCACCTTTGCCTTTTAGTCATTTCTGATCCAATGCCCCATGATATAAGGGGAACTGTGCCTGTGGAGGGGGCATCTTCCGCAAAAGTAAAAGAAAGGTCCTGATTACTTGAAGTAACTAAAGCACTTTTCAAAAATGTAGAAGTGTTAAGTCCAGTGTTACAGTCAATTTCCAGCTCTGGTAATTCGTTATATCCAAAATCACCCAATAGTTTCAACTAGATAAATGGGTTTTCACTTCTTGTCCTAAGTCGTGCAGTGGTACTAGAATAGAATGGCTATTTTCCAACCGTAGGTGCAGTATAAACCCAGGGTGCATTACACTATGTATATTGCTTTGTATAATGCCTTCTGGATGAAAAAAAATAAGTATAAGATATTATTGCAGGTCAAATTTCACCGGTGAGATACAGCAATACATTGCAAAGTGAAAAGATACTAGCTTTTACTGATACTCACCTATTCCATCAAAATCAACATGCAGACCCTGTTTAACATGCTCCTGTATCAGCTGAAGTGTTTGCTCAAAAATCTCTCCTGCTCTTGAAATCTCTATAGTGAAAGGATCCCGTGGATAGTGGAATTGAGCCAACAGATCATTTGGAGTCCGCGGACGCCTGCAGAAATGAAAATACCTATTGAAACCAATATATTAAAACTAATTTCTGTGTAGAAATATGACCAGAGTTTCTCTGTAGATATACAACATCTGAAAATAATCACAAAGAAGTTAGCCTGCTTCAAGAGAGTAGTCTTAAACGGATGGTGTGTAGAAACCTACATGCAATAAAATATTTAATTTTCTCCCTTTATATGGGTGTTTTGTATATGTTATAGAGCAAAGCCAAAGCAATCATGGAGTGTTAACACTACTCTACAGTGGGATATCACAGAAAATATTATTGCTCATCTGACCCTCATACTCTCCAACAGCCAACTCATAAAGAGACATTTACGGTATTTTCAAGGAAAGAACATTCTACCTTCTCCTCACCGTCTTTTCTGGACTAGTTGTCTGATTTCCCTTTTGTTAAAGGAAAAACGCATTTGGAAAGAAAACAGTGTCAATTACTTGCCCCTCCAAATAAAGGGATAGCCTACTATTCACCCATGAATGGCTGAAGGCTACCACCAAATTCAAAGATTAGACTGAATTGACCTGAACTTTATGACTGACAAGAAAAAAGGAGCTCCGGTGTCCAGCTACACTGCAACAACATATTATTGCCTTTACCTTCCACACTTAAATGCCAAAGAAATATAATACAGTTACTGTCCATTCATGGAGGGAATTATACGATAGTGATTTCACCAAGAAAACAAATGCCTACAGCTCACAGAGGAATGAAAATTTCTCAGGGTTAGCACTGTCAATCCCTTTTTCTGTATTGTATTGCAGCAGCGACAGCCTCTAATAACTTAACCGCTTTTTCTACAACTTTGCTCCCCTTCGCATTGAGCAATGGAGGAAGCACAGGGACCAGACACTTTGTTCCTGTCCTGTAGGGAAGGAGGAAAGGCTAAGCTAACTTTTTATGGATGTTCTGTTTGGTTCTTTACTCCTGTTCCCAAAGCTTTGGTTACAGAGTTCCTGGCTAGATTAGCCCTTAGCAAGAAGGCACTCAGAGAGCTGTAAGCCACAGAAAGTAATCAGGAGGCAATTGAATGGTGATAGAGAGCCCAGGTGATAGATAGAGATGCTTTTTTTCCATGCAGACGCCATACTGCTTTCAGCAGATGGTGCAGTAGGACTGCTAATCGTAGTCATCCAACCACTGCATCCGCTGCAACTCTGCTCTCCTGGTGCCATGAATCCACCTCGCAGGTCCTCTCATCATTCGGTATAAATATCTATTCTCGTGGCATCTGTTGTCATCCACTGCTTCCGCTGCAACTCTGCTCTCCTGCAGACGCCATACCACGACAAGCATGGAGCTTGCTCAGCTCACCACTGCTGTTGTGAGCATTGTAAGCACCTTGCGCATTATCCTGCAGTATGTGCAGAACCAGAACCTGCAAAAGCAGGCGAGGAGGCAACAACACGATCATGATAGTGATGAGGACGTGGACACAGACTTCTCTCAAAGCACGGGCCCTGGCAATTTGGACATCATGATGGTAATGGGGCAGGTTCATGCCGTGGAACGCTGGTTCTGGGCCTGGGACTGGTGGGACCGCATAGTGTTGCAGATCTGGGATAATTCCAGTGGCTGCGAAACTTTCGCATGCGTAAGGGCACTTTCATGGAACTTTGTGACTTGCTTTCCCCTGCCCTGAAGCGCAAGAATGCCAAGATGACAGCAGCCCTCACAGTTCACAAGCGAATGGCAATAGCCCTCTGGAAGCTTGCAACGCCAAACAGCTACTGGTCAGTTAGGAATCAATTTGGAGTGGGTAAATCTACCGTGGGGGCTGCTGTGATCCAAGTAACCAACCCAATCACTGAGCTGCTGCTATCAAGGGTAGTGACTCTGGGAAATGTGCAGGTTATATTGGATGGCTTTGCTGCAATTGGATTCTCTAACTGTGGTGGGGCAATAGATGGAATGCATATCCCTATCTTGGGACCAGACTACCTTGGCAGCCAGTACATAAACCGCAAGGGGTAATTTTCAATGGTGCTGCAAGCACTGGTGGATCACAAGGGATGTTTCACCGATATCAATGTGGGATGGCGGGGGAAAGTACATGACGCTCGCATCTTCAGGAACTCTGGTCTGTTTGAACAGCTGCAGGAAGGGACTTACTTCCTAGACCAGAAAATAACTGTTGGGGACATTGAAATGCCTATAGTTATCCTTGGGGACCCAGCCTACCCCTTAATGCCATGGCTCATGAAGCCATACACAGGCACCTGGACAGTAGTAAGGAGCTGTTCAGCTATAGGCTGAGCAAGTGCAGAATGGTGGTAGAATGTGCATTTGGATGTTTAAAAGCGCGCTGGCGCAATTTACTGACTCAGTTAGACCTGAGCGAAACCAATATTCCAACTGTTATTGCCGCTTGCTGTGTGCTCCACAATATCTGTGAGAGTAAGGGGGAGACGTTTATGGTGGGGTGGGAGGTTGAGGCAAATCGCCTAGCCGCTGATTATGTGCAGCCAGACACCAGGGCAATTAGAAGAGCATAGCAGGGTGTGCTGCGCATCAGAGAAGCTTTGAAAACCAGTTTCATGACTTGCCAGGCTACAGTGTGACAGTTCTGTTTGTTTCTCCTTGATGAAAACCCATCCCCTTGGTTCACTCTACTTCCCTGTAAGTCAACCGCCCTCCCCCCTTCGATCACCGCTTGCACAGGCAATAAAGTCATTATTGTTTCAAAACCATGCATTTTTATTAATTCATCACACAAATAGGGGAATAACTGCCAAGGTAGCCCGGGAGGGGTGGGGGAAGAGGAAAGCACCGGGAGGGGTGGTGGATGAGGGGAGGAGGGAAGGACAAGGTCACACTGCACTTCAAAGATTATTGAATGCCAGCCTTCTGTTGCTTGGGCAGTCCTCTGGGGTGGAGTGGTTGGGTGCCTGGAGCCCCTCCCACCCCGCATTCTTGGGCATCTGGATGAGGAGGCTATGGAACTTGGAGAGGAGGGCAGGCAGTTACACAGGGGCAGCAGCAGCGGTCTGTGGTCCTGCTGCCTTTCCCGCAGCTCCACCAGACACCGGAGCATATCAGTTTGATCCCCCAGTAGCCTCAGCTACTGCCTCCTTCCTCCTCTCATCGCGCTGCCGCCACCTCTCATCTTGCTCCCCCCTCCTCTCATCTTGCTTGTCCCTCCTGTCTTCGTGTTCACTTTTTGCTTTCCTGGACTCTGACACTGTTTGCCTCCACGCATTCTGCTGAGCTCTTTCAGTGTGGAAGGACTGCATGAGCTCAGAGAACATTTCATCGCGAGTGTGTTTTTTCCACTGTGACGAAGTTCCTCCTCTATCTTGGTGGGTCCTGCGCTTATTGGCAGATTTTCTTGCCTCAGAAATTCACCATGTAGGTTGGGGAACAGCTCAGAGACCTTCCCCTCTGGAAGAACCAGGTCAATTGGGAGGTTTGGGGGGAACCCGGGCCCGCCCTCTACTCTGGGTTCCAGCCCAGGGCCCTGTGGACTGTAGCTGTCTATAGTGCCTCCTGTAACAGTTGCATGACAGCTACAACTCCCTGGACTATTTTCCCATGGCCTCCTCCAAACACCTTCCTTAATCTCACCACAGGACCTTCCTCCTGGTGTCTGATAATGCTTGTGCTCCTCAGTCCTCCAGCAGCAGACCCGCTCACTCTCAGCTCCTTGTGCCCCTTGCTCCCAGCTCCTCACACTTGCACTACAAACTGAAGTGAGCTCCTTTTTAAAGCCCAGGTGCCCTGATTAGCCTGCCTGCCTTAACTGGTTCTAGCAGGTTCCTGATTACTCTAGTGCAGCCCCTGCTCTGGTCACTCAGGGAACAGAAAACTACTCATCCAGTGACCAGTATATTTGCCCTCTACCAGACTCCTGTACCCCACTGGTCTGGGTCTGTCACACCACCTTCTTATCTGCGCTAGCCTCTGGGATGGAGATGATAGGGGGAGTGTTGAAACATTTGCAGCTGTGGGAGGAAAAAAAGGGAGAGTAGTATTTAAAAAGACACATTGTAGAGGACAATGGGTACACTCTTTCATGGTGAACCAAGCTGTTAACATTACATAGCACATATGCTTTCGATAAAAGGTCGCATTTTGCCTCTTATATTGAGGGCCAGCCAGTATAGTGTGAGAGATCACACACGCAAGGCCGGGCAAGAGAATTCGGCTTGCAGGCAGTCATGGTAAGCCACAGTCTTTCGCCTTCTTCAACCTTCATAATATGTGGGAATGGTTTTAAACAGCAGTGCTCTCCTTTCCCATACAAAGCACCCATTGGGTTGGCCGTTTAAAAGGAGGGGCTGTACTGGTTGCGAATGCATCCCAAGACTTCAGGGCACATTAATCATTAAACACGCTTGCTTTTAAACCGTGCATTATATTTACAAAGGTACACTCACCAGAGGTGCCTTCTCTGGCTTCATGGTGATGGCACCTTGGGAAGGCAGGGAGGGTTTTGGCTCCAGGGTGATACACAGTTCCTGGCCGTTGGGGAGAATGGTTTCTCCACTTGTGTGCTGTGCGCTATCCTCATCCTCCTCCACCTCCTCATCTTCCTTGACCCCCAAATCCTCATCCCTTTTGCATGAGACTCCCCCCCTTGCAGGTCTCCATTGACAGGGGTGGGATAGTGGTAGAGGCCCTCCCTAGAATTGCATGCAGCTCATCATAGAAGCGGCATGTCTGGGGCTCTGACAAGGAGTGGCCGTTTGCCTCTTTGGTTTTTTGGTACATTTGCCTGAGCGCCTTAATTTTCACGTGACACTGCTGCGGGTCCCTGTTGTAGCCTCTGTCCATCATGCCCTTGGAGATTTTTTCAAATATTTTGGCATTTCGTCTTTTGGAATGGAGTTCTGATAGCATGGGTTCATCTCCCCATACAGCGATCAGATCTAGTACCTCCCGTTCGGTCCATGCTGGAGCTCTTTTGCGATTCTGGGACTGCATGGTCATCTGTGCTGATGAGCTCGCCACGCTGGCCAAACAGGAAATGAAATTCAAAAGTTCCCGGGACTTTTGCTGTTTACATGGCTAGTGCATCTAAATTGAAAGTGCTGTCCAGAGTGGTCACAATGGAGCTCTCTAGGATAGCTACCGGAGGCCAATACCATTGAATTGTGT
This sequence comes from Malaclemys terrapin pileata, assembly GCF_027887155.1. Classification (NCBI taxonomy): domain Eukaryota; kingdom Metazoa; phylum Chordata; order Testudines; family Emydidae; genus Malaclemys; species Malaclemys terrapin. The sequence continues at coordinate 70,520,577 of NC_071506.1, read as the reverse complement.
CCACACTACCCCAAATTTGACCTGGCGATGTCGATTTCAGTGCTAATCCCCTCATTGGGGAGGAGTACAGAAATTGATTTTAAGAGCCCTTTAAGTCGACAAAAATGGCTTTGTCATGTGGACGGGTGCAGGGTTAAATCAATTTAACGCTGCTAAATTTGACCTAAACTCGTAGTGTAGACCAGGGCTAAGAAACCATGTCCTGGCTACAAGCAAAAATATGTTTTGACAACTTAATTACAGTACACTTTTTTGAATGCAGTATTGTTGTAACTGTGTTAGTACTAGGATATTAGAGAGATAAGGTGGGTGAGATAATATATTTTATTGGACCTACTTCTGTTGGTGAGAGAGACAAGCTTTTAAGCTCTGTGTAAGCTCAAAAGTTTGTCTCTCTCACCAACAGAAGTTGATCCAATAAAAGATATTACCTCAGCAACCTTGTCTCTCTAGTATTTTTTTTTTTTTTTGTAATTTAAAAACACCCACAAGTTAAACAGAATAAAAACAAGAACAATTTCTGTGAGCAAAGATAAAATAAATTCTTACTGCGAAAACAAATTTCTTCTTGTGGAGTTAATTGCACTGTCAACTTTTTGGATGGCATTGAGAATGGATGATTCAACAAAGTTATCACCAGCTTGTCTACCTTGCGTTACTGCAGAAAAAAATCCATAGTTTGAGAAATGTCTCATTTTTAAAGTTCAAATTTATGTGATATAAATAGCATTTAATAACATTTGGCATTTTAAAGTGACAAGCCTTACAAGAACAAAAAAAGCTGTAAATCCTGACATTTATATTAGATATTGCAAAGAATAGGCAATTATCTTCCATACAATAATCCTAGCTGGCATGTTCAGAATTGGTGAAGAGATACAGGATACCTTCAGATCACTGATTTAGATCCAGTTAGTAATGACAGAATGTTATAAACATACAGCTGCTTAGTGACTTTTGTGAAATGAGTCTCACTTCAATTCTTAGAGGAGAAGGAGCCACCCAAAAATCATAATAGAAATTGAATCTCAGTAGAAAGGGTCACAAGGACAAAGTACACTGAGCTTTCAACAACATTTTCGTCATCATAGAAGGAACCAGTCTGAGGTCCCAAAACCCCAATTGTTAAGAAACCATAAACATTGTTTTTTAAGGAACAATTCATTTTTGGGGCAAGGCACTCAGCACACATAATCAAACAAGAGCCACATGTTCATATGCTCTCACTGTTCTGTCAGAGTAAAGCAGACTGGCAATATTGAGGGAGCCTCACCATGGATCAGTACTACGAAGTTACATTTGAAAAAGGAAGTTAGCGTCATAAAAATGAAGCATCTGGGAGCCGGCAGAAGGGTATAAGGTAAAATAAACAGGACTTGTAAAAACCTTTCCATCCCAGACAATCTCTAGAACACTACAAAACCCCTGAAAAATAAGCAAGAGAGTCCATTCCCATCATCTCACCCATTTTCCAATTAGCCCTTGCTCCCTAGTAAAAGCCAGAAAAATAGTGGAGCTCTCCAACATGAGAGATTCATTGTGAAAAAAGTAGGGTAGTGATATCTGATAAGGTTATTAACTCATGAAAATTAGTCACAATGGTAGTTCAGATTAAGTGGTGCTTTCTCAGGAGAAAATATCTACTGAGGGAAGTTACGGGTTGCTCAGTGGACCAATCTACAGAACGTACAGCAGCATTTTTTAAAAAGCTACAAGCTACTTTGGATATAAATGAGAGAGCACAGACAATCTTATATGGGATAATACATGCAATATATTATGCTCAATTGACATCACTACAAACAAAGAATAAATAGAAGATAATATGCATGGATAGTTGTTATAGTTGTATAATAGAATCTATACACTTTACTATTACTTTGGGAGGGAGGCTTATAAAAGATAAAGGTCCATTTGTATTTAAATTTTAACTGATTGTACCACTCCTTTGTCAAATACAAAATAAGCATGGGAGCCCCTTATGGAACAAACATGTTAAACCATCAATTCTCATTGGTCCATTCTCAGAGACTGACAGAACCAATAAGGATTCCTGACTCTGAGAGAAAATACTTTGTCCAGATAGTTTTCTGCACTCTAGTGCTGAGAGCATGCACACAGATGCCAAAATACAAGCATTTTTAGCATACAACCCTAAATGGCTCTAAGAGCAACCCTCGAAAATAGAAGTACAAAATTGTGCCATGCAAAGCCATTAACGTCATCCTCCAATTTGTCTTTGGATTCCTTAGTTATTAGAAATGCATTGTTAAATTACAGTTTGTAGGACAGAATTAATTGGGAGATCAGCACAAATGGCAAAATTACTGCAGCATGTTCAGAAAGTACCATCTTACATTCTTACATTTCGTGTTTTATTACAATGACTTTCAAATGGGTACACACAGGGAAAGAGCAAAAAAAAAGAAAGAAAAAAAATCACTCAACATTTTTTCTTGATGATTTCTTCATGCACCAAGTAGCTCAATTTTTTTGAATGCAGCAGAGTTTTCTTCTTAAAAGGAAAAAATGTGATGTAAACCAAGGCATATCATGCACCTAGTAAATCCCCTTCTAGTGACCCTGAATAGGACTGCCACATGATAATTGTGTTACAAATCCCCGAAATACCTTTTTGTTGCATACAAATGTCATTACAGTTTAATTTGTTATATGCAATGTTGTTGTAGTCATGTTGGTCCCAGGATATTAGAGAAACAAGAAGGGTGAGGTAATATCTTTTGTTGGACCAACTTCTGTGTAAGCTCGAAAGCTCGTCTCTCTCATCAACAGAAGTTGGTCCAATAAAAGATATCACCTTACCCACCTTTTGTTTCTCTAATATTCTTTGTTATAGTATTTTCATTTAATTATAATGTATCTGCCTCTTTCCTTACTTTTGAGGGATTTAGTTTTTTTTAAATCCATAATATTCTTTTAACTTTTTTTTTTTTTAATAACTAATGAAATACATTCTCAAGCTTAACTTTCCCTCAGTTCAATTTTGGGTCTCAGAATAATTCTACTTCTTGAAAGGCATTATTGCTTTAATAAACACTTTTAAAAAAAGATATCTGCTAACGTTATATAGGACCTGCTTTTGAAATGGCAACCAGTACCTCAAAGCTATTTGGGGACAAACTGTTCTTGGTTTAACAAAAAAAGACAAGGATAACGGTAAATGTTCATGAGGTGATAATTTTCCTTGACATATATTTCATTTTCTTTTATGTTTAACACTATAATGTCTACTAACTGGAGAAAGAGAAGAGTGCTGTCAATTAAATATTTAATAAAAGCATATTTTCAATTTGCCTGTCAAAAAAACTCTACACTTATCAGAACTCAAGACACTAGGCAGATTTTCAGAAATTGAAACATTAGTAGAGAAACAGCTACTTGGAAACTTACTGGTAACAGTCAGCACCATACTGGTTGTAGCCAGGCCAAAAGAGTTCCTTGCAACACATTCATATCTCCCCTGGTCTCCTTGTCCTAAGTCTCTGATTGTAAGAGTGCCATCCGAGTTCACATGGAATTTGCCACTCTCAGTAATCTGAACACCAGTCTACAAACAAAAACACCCAAAGTGCATGTTATTGGTGTCTCTCAATTTCTTCTCAGAAAAGGTGGAAAGCTACTAATAATGAAACATCTCAAATCAACTACTGACTAGAGGTAGTCTGATTCATGAAGGCCCTAAACACATGGAACAATTTTTGTGGGGGACTGAAAAAAAATGTTTTAGATTCCACCACAGACAAGGCATAGGAATATAAATCAGAGTGCTTCAAAGTTGGGGGTGGGGATCTGTTTTTTTTTTCTTTCCCATTAATGTGCTAGTGCCCTCCCTCTTACTGATTTATCTGTACCCGGTAATTTGCAAAGGTGACCTGTGAGGACACTGTGGAGGTAGGAAAAGTCTTGGTGTAACTGACTGACTGAGTACAAAGGACTATTTGGGCAAAGTATTTTCTCTCAGAGTGTCAGGAAATCTTATTGATGCTATTAGCCTATAATGGATCAATGAGATTGGGGTGTTAACATGTTTGTTTCACAAAGTGGCTTCTTTGCTTATTTTGAGGTTGACAGGAGTGGTACAATCATTTCAGATTTAAATAAAAATTAGTTTTATTTCTTTACTATTACTTTTTTTCTATAGAGGATAAAGTGTTAGATATATACAGTAAACATAATAGTTATTGATTATATTTAAATCAGAAGGCTTTCTTCACAAATGAAAGGAAAAGGAAATGTATAGAGTCTCCAATACTGTAGCAATTTAAAGTTAAAGTCTTGTATATGTAAAAAACCCCTAGCAAGAATTCCATCAGGACAGGTACCATATAGGATAAACGTAGGGTGCTCTACACTAAGCCCCAACATGGGTGTATGCCAGGAGTGGGGCTGCAAGAGGAAGGGGGCAGATTGGGCTGGGAGCAGGCTCTCAATAGCACAGAGTACTTTGGCGATTCTAGGGTAAGAGTGCGATCTCTGATGGTTTGGTAATGTAAAGTGCAGTTATGACAACTATATGGGTAAGAGAGTTTAACAGATTAAGCTTGAAGGAAAAAAAGATACAGACCAGTGAAGGAATACAGATAATGCAAGATGGCGCTTGTTATAAAAATAATAAGGTAACCGTTGTTATGCAGATAATTAGTTTTGTTGTTAGGTAGATTAAGATGGTTTAAAAGGTTTTTGTGTTAGTTAAAACCACAAACTAGTTTAAGCTCACTGAAACCACTGCAAGAGGAAGGGTTGTGACCACTGCTACAGGAAGAGTCTGAGAGAAGCAGACAGTAGCTGACAGAAATAAGTGCAGTTCACAGCTAAGCATAGGATATAAAAGTGGGTGTTGAACAATGAGCAACCAAGACCACGAACACCTGGATGATGTAGTGGGACCCCCTTATCACTCTACTGTAATAAGGCCATTGCTTATAGTATGAGTGAAGCATTATTGCAGTAGGGGTTTATAGTCATGTTGAGTACAGCATATGGGATGTATTTCCTTTGGTAAAAAGCCAATCAGATTTTGGGAAATAAAGATACTTTCAGTGAATTTTCAACTCATAGCTTTATTCTTAGAACCAGATCCAAAAATTACAACAGCCAACCCAAGGAGACATGGTGGGATGTCATAAAGGAAGACATATTAGCATGTAGTATGATAGAGGATGTGGCATTGAACAAAGCACTTTGGAGGGAGAGGACTCCATTTGATGGGATTAACACAAGAAAGATGACAATGATTTTGGAGATTCTAGCACAGCTCCAGGTTATAGCATTACCTCCAGGAAGAACTGCAATGAATTAGAGCAGCCCCCGGGGCCACCTAATTTCTGAAGGAGGCCATTTCAGTCCCAAAGAATCCCAAGTCTTTAAGTATGGCATAGCACACTCTTTCAACACTTGTATGGTACTTTTACTGAAAATAGGCTACGGTTAAAAAAGCTTTTATGTACAGTAGATTTGTATAGAGATTTTACTCTTTTAAAGCCTTCCAAAATGTAATAGTTTAATGAATCTGATCTATTTTGGATGAATTTTAGATTGTTAAATTGTTTTAAAAAAGAAGATGTTTCTTAAAAGCAACAATACTTAGGACCAATTTATGCCATCCACTTGTGTTGCTCTCAATCTATAATCAGGGACAGAATCTGCCCTTAGACACAATGGCTTGCTAATTTTCTGATGTAAAGACTAAAAAATACAATACAGGCCTTTAAATGACAGACTAAATTGCTGAAGTTTGCTCTTTGTCATTTTCAAAAAACATTAACAAATATTTTTAAAAGGATTGTTTGAGGATTACAATAGGTGTCTATATTTTGGTAAAAAACACAGCTGCAACTGAACAACACTGGGTCCATTACTTTTAAGATTCTGTATCAGCTGGACAAGACTGAGAGCCCCGTAGATATAATCAAGTAAACCTACTTTTCTCCAGCTGATTGTGGGCTGAGGTTCTCCACGTGCACTGCAAGGAATCTCTACATTCTTTCCAACCTCTGCGCTGGTATCTTGTGGAAGTTGAGAAAATACTGGCAGAGCTGCAGAAAACACAAACACACATTCCTTATATTGTCATCTCTTCTAATACCCAACAGTGTCATCGACTTACACTTTCCTGGATTGATTATGTTTGCCATGGATAACAGATCCTCAGCTGGTATAAACTGTTATAGCATCATTGACCTCACTGGAACTATGACAATTTACATCAACTGAAGATCTGCCCCTTGGAGTTTAATTACTGTAACGAGAACAACAAAGCCATGCTATCCCATGTAATAAGAAAACAAGAGAAAAATCTTATTAAACTTTGGAAAGGTCTTATTCCGTTTACATTCATGCTATAACATTTACTAGGTTCAGATGAGTCCCATCTCCCTTAGATCATATAAAGGTCCTTTGTTAGCTTTTCTGTTTCTATAGTTTAGGGCACGGATACTCATATGTTCAAACATGTCTTAAGTTAGTAGGAGAAAAATACCTATAATGGTATTATCACAGATTACAGAATCACAGAAAGTATGTTTGAAAGGGACCTGTTAGGTTATTTGAGGATGTTGCATCAAAAAAGAAAAACACTATTTTAGGCCATAATTTCCATAAATGGGCCTAATTTTGATTTAGATGACTCTACTGCATTTGCGATGAATACATCATTAAGTAAAATGGTTCACTACCCTTTTGCCCTAACCAATTTTATTTTAATTTTAAAATTACATTTGACCTTTAATAACAACCTCTTACTTCCTGTTTTGCAACTGGTGTTTGATAGAAACAATCATTTCCTTCTAATTATTGCCCTTTAAATATTTATATGAAGTAATAACACATCGGGGAGGCACTCTTATGTTCTCACAAGTAGCAATGTTGACATTGATGATACTACATTAATAGATTAAACCCTTTTAAATGGCAAGGAAAATTCACTCTGCTTGCTGTAAATCCAAGAACTATATTTATAGATAATATTACCATATTCCATAATACGGAAACTGGATAAATATACCCTGGGGTATTTTTTTTGTTTGTTTTGGATTTATCTTTATGTAGGGCCAAATTCTCTGCCCACCACCACAGAAATGCTTCATGGGAGCTGGAATCCTCTCCTGATAGCCTGTGGAGTGTTACTGGAGTTGTTCCTCAGCAAAATACAATGTGGCACAAATGTGAAACGAACAAACCAGTTATGCACAGGATTCTGGTACTGAAAACAAACCATGATTTTGTCTACTATCCCCAAAAGTGAAAATGATGTTTCTAAATACATATTTATCATTAAAAGTGTGACCATCCGACAAGTTTCTAGGCACTTTTATAACCTTAAAAACAGCAGAAAACAAAACTCCTCATTTATTACCTTTGGGTTGCACATTCAGCTGGACGGTCACTCTCCTTACACCCAAAGTACTGACAGCTTGGCATTCATACTGGCTTTGATCATGTCGGGCCACATGTATAATACGCAATGTTCCAGATGAGAGCACTGTGTGGCGTCCATCAGGAGGTAGCTGACTTCCTGCAATGTGTCAAACAACGGAGACATACATATGGTAAATTACACTCATCTTATTTACATACTTATCATAGGGTTTTTTTAAATTATTATTTTAGTTAACATTTTGGGAGGCAATATATATTAAAAGGCATTCCCTTCAGAATTCTTGACATGGTTAATTGTGAGCATTTTGCTCTTTCCTTTCAAATTTTACCATTGGTGGTCTTTTTCTCTTTGCTTATTAAATAAGATGTTAATTTAGTCATACTTTTAAAACATTAAAATTGCCAGCAACTTAGCACAGAACTCGAAGAGTATTTGATAATACCAAATTCGGAAGGGCTAATATTCATTATTTAGACCTTGTTATGAAAAAAGATCCAGTCCACAAAAAGAGAAATTGAATGACCAGACAGTCCAATGAATTGATACAGTAGTTTTTCACCTCTGGAAAACGTAAATGGTTTAATTTTAGTATCTGCTGACAGTACTCGAGTGGGGAACAATGGGTTATTGAGCAATGTAAGTTGCTTGCTTCAATGTCATGGACAGATAATGAGCTATTCATCATCTTGCTAATAGTGTTGCTTTTTATTGAGGGGTGTGACAACAGAGAGATCACTATGTGATCTGAAGGAGAGCCAGAGTTGATAGGTGTTGAACTCAAATAATAAATAATAATAATAATTAGTTCCCATATAGTGCTTTTACTCCACATGTCTTTAGACACAGGAGGTAAGCATTATGATAATGACGGTTTTACAGATGAGGAAACTGAGCACAGAAAGGTAAACTGACTTGCACAAAGTCATTCAAACAAGGCAGTACCACAGCCAGGAAGAGAATGCAAGTCCACTGCTCTGTCCACTAGGACACACCCCACCTCAGCAAACCTGAACATTTGGCAAGGATTCAGACTACTTAAGGAAGCAATCAGAATATGCCTCATGAAAAAAGTTATCAGAAACTGGTTATAAAGTGAGCCCTTTTTCTTTAGCTTCCAGATTTGCACTAGTATTGTTGTGTAGGAAGGAATAAGGTTAGCTGGACACTAAGGTTTTTGTGTAACAGGATAAATTCCATAATATTTACTAAATAAATAAACTCTTGTCCATGTAATCCCAGGGTGACTATATCAGTATTATTTCCACCATGTAAACTGGATTGCCACAAAATTCAATAACTGAAGATCAAGGGGTATTGAGTTGTTTGCTAATTTGAAACTCTATTGCCAAGCAACCCCCTTGAGCTATTTCCTCGTTTTTAGTAAAATTACTAAGTAAAGTCCATAACATATCATTGCTATTTAGTAACATAAGGACAAATCCTCACATGTTGAATCCTTGCACAATGGCAGATTGTGCCAATACTGCAATTTATCACATAATTACAAATTGATTACATATCCATAGGTTCCATAAAAGAAGATTGTTCCAAAATATTAAACATACTGATATGAACTTATTTTGCTATTGCTTCCTTGGAAATAACTATTCAGAAGCAGATGTTATGAAGTGACCTTTTAAATCTATGGATATTTCCAAAATTACAATGTGCAAAATTCTAACCTCAGTTAAGCATGCAAAATTGAACAGAAGATGCACATGCTTAGCTGAGGGCAGAAGTCCACCCAATATATTTAATTTAAAAGAAGACGACATAAACCAGGTAAAGTGAGATTTTTGTTAAACAGTAACATTATGTTTTGTCATTAATATTACAGCAAGCAAAATTGTTCTACCAGTAGGCATCTTATTGTAATTATACACTATACAAGGCCCCAGCTCCAAAGAGTCTAAGGGCCAACAACTGAGGCTAGAAAGGAAAACAGAAAGGCTGGTTGTACAAACTAAGTTACAGCGGGTAACTCAAACTTAGAAATGGCGTGGGCATAGCATGATTGAACAGGTTGTAGATTGGTTTGTTTCTTAAATTGTATTGCATATACAATAAATGTCTTATAAAACAGAAATGTTGTCTTCATCCTACTTCTTGCGAGTGCTGCAGTAGGAGTTGATCGTAAGGAGGAATTTGAATGACAAGAGGAAGGTTGCCTGGCAAATCAAGTCTGTGAGGGAATTCCAGTAATGGGGATGGATATGGGAAAAGTGGATGACTGGGCACTGAGACCAGCATCATAGACAGATCAGAGCATGTGGGTTTTTTGAACACATGTGATGACATAAGAGATTAGGTCAGATAAATACAAATTGCTTTAAATAACCCAATTTCAGTAATTCTACGCAATACTTTCTTGATCTACTTTTAGTAATTCTTTCCAACAACAACAACAAAAAAAGGCTGGAGACTGTTTTTATTTATTTTACATATAAAATTCAGCACAAAAATTATGATCTCATGTAGATTTGGTTATACCTGATTTGGTCCAGGCAATCACAGGAAGAGGATTACCATCTGCTTCACACTGGAAATCTACCGTGCGCCCTTCTATTGCCACCTGATTGTAGGGACTTGCTGTAAACTGCGGAGGAGCTGAACAGAAAAAAATAATTGCTTGACAATTACACACTGCAGGTGTAAATCATGTCATGTGCGTTCCTTTACTACCAAGGAAGCAAAGTGTTTTTTGTGTTACCATTTGCAGTACTGAAAGCAGCTAAAATAACTGGGTAATATAGGTATGTATAAAAAGCATAAACCCATTACCTTCAGAAGAACTTTTTACAATGTCACTAGAGTCACCACACAAAATTAAAAACTTGGGAGAACATGGCTTGCAAGAATGATGATCTGTCACAGGTCCATTAAGACAAAACCTTATTGAAATAAGTACAGCTGGGACTCTGAGGACGAACAGTACACAGCTCTGGCTCCTATCAGAGTCTTCCTATTTACGGTGGATAGCAGCAAAACACATTCCTAAAACCCCATCTCTCAGAGAACATAATTCATGTCTCAGCATCTTATGCAAAAATCAACAAAAGAAACATTCTGAAATCAAAACTTGTGTATGATAGCAGCAGCAGTAAGGAATAACATGGAAGACTTCCACAATTCTTCTTCTGTCCGAGAAGCGCCAAAGGTGAAAGCCAGACTTCATCTCATTAATCACAGAAAAACTCTTTGCTTATGGTCCGAATGCTGCCCTTGCATCCTCCGTATACAAAATGCTAAGTACATGGATGGAGGCTACTGTTGCTGCTGTGGGGTGGGCTTTATAGCTGATTGCAGGTAAAAGTGCTTCCCAACTCCTCTTTCACAGTGTGCTGAACTACAGGGCAACGCTGCTTTAAGTGGCTGTGGAAACACTGGTTCCCCAACAACATACCTTATCGTGGGGAGAGGAAAGGACAGCTGAGGGGCTACCTCAGATTAGGTAGAGGTGAGTAGAGGCAGCAGCAATGGAAGGATGGATGTGGGAAGGAGCAAATTACTTCTCCCTGCTACTCCAGCTCCTGCTCGGTTCTAGTAGCCACAGGATTTTGCTGCTGTTTTCCCTCCTCAAATCAGTGGGTGTGATATAATGTGCCTTTCATAACATTATTCCTGCTTTAGATGAGAAAGTAAATGAGGATACAACAGTAAAGATGGACTAAAATAAGAACCAGTTATTCAAATCCCCTTCCCCAAACTTGGACGGTTTGGATGAAATGGGACCACCACTAATTTTAGTTTTGTAAAACCGAAAGCATTTTTTGCCATCTCTATAGCAGACAAAAGGCTAGAGTTAATTTAAAATAATCCGTTGGAGAAAGAAGATGAAAAGAAGGTAGTTCCTAGTTAGGTGTCCCTAACATCAACATCCAACCTTTCCATGTATATATGTCTCACACCCCCTTAAGCTGTTGCTTGCTTTTTAACTACATACAGTTAATGCAGATCTCACTTTGTGGAGGTAAGTAATTCACCATGTGCTGCACCACCTTAAGATATGAATATGAATGCCATATTTCTTCCCCTTTTCCCAGTTCCCCATTTCTCGGAGTGCCTTGATTCCTGATTTAAATTCAGGAAGACGACTTTCAGAAATTTCAAGCCACTGAAGTTAAACTGCAGTTCAAAACACTGCAACTCAAGGTAGCTCAACTGATATTATTGCATGCTTCTTTTATCTTCTATTTTATAGATTTTTAAAATAAAAATTACTACTACCGATAATTATTTCCAGTAAATATGAACATCTCATGATTGTGAGCTATATCCTTTAAAAAAAAATCTGTTTTCCCCCAAATCACTTTGCCCCAAAATGTACACTTCATCTTGACTTTGTTTTTGTGTTCCATTTTCTATATATATATAGTTTTGTGTTTCCTCCTCAACATACATGTATATATATAAAAACTACTACCAATAATATATATGCTGAAGAGGAAACACAAAAACAAAGTCAAGATACAGTATTCTCTCTCTCTCTCTCACTATCTGTATATGTATATATATATATATATAAAACACCAAACACCGCATGATCGGTTATGGCATGCAGAGATAGTCATTCAAACCACCTTATCTCTACCCTGTAGTGACACCATTTACTGAGCAAAAGATTATGATTAAAGCACTTTAGTGAATGCGGTGTCAGACAAGATGAAACTGAATTTTTAAAGGAAGTTTTAACTCCCTGCCCCCTCCATTTATGGTTTTTGCAAAAGGCACAATTAAGATAGTTTGAGTGCTTTAAGTGTGCATTTCAATACATTAACTGCTTTGGGTTCCTTTAAAATTTAATCTTAACTCTGAATTTCCTGGGTATGTAATGTTTGGTTTGGGGATAATTAAAACATCCTTGTAATATGTTATACCATTAAGTTACTGATATGTCAGCTCAACCAGATCTTCACCTTCATTTTTTGCCTGTGAATATGCATTAGGCACCATTTAAAACTCAGAATTCATTGTCTCAGGAACCTGTAGTAACTACAAACACCCAAAATTAGAACTTGTAATTCCATAGTGGCAACATGGTGTGAAAATGTTTAAATTTTTTAAAGGCACTGATTCCATATGTCTATGAACAGAAAGATACACATCCTGCACAGAATTTTAGATTGCCTAGGAAGGCATAACTCCTTTGAGAATATTCACTGTCTAATCAGAATTCTTCCTCCAGATGAGCTGTCTTGAAAAAGGAATTATCATTAATTACTGCATCACAAACAAAATATACTAATTATGTTCAAGTGAGATTCAAGAATGGCTAAGTACCATCAAGTGTAATGAGACTTTTGTCTAAAGTCCCAAACAACAATCCCATGTAGATTTTTCAGAAGATGCTATGGCAGAAAGCCATGTTGTAGGGAATTAATTAAAACAGCCAAAAGAGTTGGCTTAAACTTGAGCAAAACCCAGTACTAACTACAACCAGGAAAACAGAAGTCTAAAATCCAAATGATTTGGCATTTCCACATCTCATCTCTTTTGTCACTGATTAACTTATGTTCTTGGGCCACTACATTTATAATTGGGTAAAACTGGGAGTTCTAAGGTAGACCTTTTGATGTTGTAATAAGTTTGACTCTTTCACGCTCTCATTTATTGTTATAGAAAGCCCACAAGCAGATCACCAATACTAAAAAATTCATGAAGTTACTTAAAACACTTTATTTCCATTGAGGAATCTTAGTATCAAAGTTATTACTTATTGTTATGTTTATATTTATCACATAAACTGAGTTTTGTCATCTTACTAAAATCAATCAAGGCAAAACCTTTCTGGCCACACATTATAAAGATGCTTACTGGGAATGAGTTTTGATTTACAGTGTTAATTATTGTAAGTCTTATAAACTAAGCACCTGCCTTACATACTGATTTCAACTTTTGAATGGGAAACATATTTTCCATTTTTATTTATCACTTATCTCAGCCAATCTATAGAGCAGATTTTATGTTATTCACTCTAATTGCTGCCACAATATATATGGATACTATAGTAATCGGAACAAAAAGATGGAGCATCTGCTAAAATGACATATAAGCATAACGTATAAAACAAAACATGCAATCTGTTTTCACTGTGAAATAAAAGAAGCATCCTTTTGCATACCAGTTGGTTGATTAATGATCCAGCTAAAGAGAAATTAAAAAGCTACACACTGATACATAAAAGTAACAAGAAAGCAGTAAAGAACCTTGAAGGACAAGCAGATGGCAATTTCAATCATATGGTCTCTATAGATGAAAAACTGCACTCTGTTGCTGGTGTTATTATAGGTTGTACATTATAAATAGTATACATCCAAACAAAGTAGTGCAAAATGCATATACAGGTTATTTAGGAAGGACAAATAAGGATAGATAAGATGTGACATCTGTGGGAAATAACTATTTATTGTCAAGAAAAAATTAGAAGTAAAATAACCCTGAGATATTAATAATAATAATAATAATAATGGTAGGAGAGAACCCAAACAGGGAGGAATCAAAGATTAAATCCTACTGGACATCTGTGATAAACCACTAGTCCAAATACTGTATAACACAATTATGATAATTTGTGAAGAAGAAAAAATGAGAGTAATAAAAATAATGATAACCATTCAGATTATACCAATACAAATTCAAAGCACAAACTGGGCATTTTTGAATATAATAATGAAAACCTTCCTGCTATCATATGAAGAAGATACTAGAGAAAGTATAAAGATGATTTTGCTGTCATTTTTTATTTTTCTCCTTTAAATGTATGCATTTTTGCCTTTGCGATATTCAAAAACTTCAAACAGGAAGGCAAGGGCCGAATGATCAGAATTGATTTTTTTAAGACTTTCCATTTATTTTGATGCTTTGATATTGAACACTTTTCTTTGCTCAAATATTTACTGTTGCTTTTGTTCTGCCTTCGAAAGGGAGCTGCAAACCAACTGAAAGCTTGAAAGTTTATTGCGGTAGCCTCACAAAGGAACTCTTTATTCATTTATGAAATAATAATTTGCATTTTCTTACAACACTGCTCTCATAAGAAATATCCCCACAGCAGTGGCAACATGCTACAGAGGGAATACTTTCCTCAATCCCTTTCTATGTAAGCACTCAAATGTCACCCAACCTCCCTTTCCTCCCCAAATAAATCTATGCTAAACCTATGCCAATAGGTCCTGCCCATAAAAGGCCAAATCCTATTTGCCTTCTACATGCCACACTCTCACTGGTTAAGTCTTAAAGTCAATTCCAGAAGCTGATTTACTTTATGATCTAGCATGTGTTACAGTTACAAACATAAGTAAAGCCATTCTAGAAGCAAGTCTTGTTATTTCAATAGCATTAAAATGAATTAAAAGGTCACAATGAAAAAAAAAACTCTGCAAGAAGTTGACAAGGAAAAGCACATATAACAAGGCATGATCTATCACCTGACCTTTCAGATACATGTGGATGTATGCCTTGTCATACTTATTAGAAGGCACCTTTCCTACTCTTCTATATTCAAGGATATTTGTTATGTACTTGGCTTATTGAAGCTACTAAAGCTGTACAATTCAGCTCTAGAAAACAGTAGTGGCCTTTGAGACACCATGACTTCTAGGCTTCTCTGAAGTTTAGAAACAAAGGTGGTCATGTATCTTCTCTTTGCAACAGGTTGGTTTATTTATTGTTAGCATTACTGGGTGGATTCTGTTAAGTATTTTTAAACTGATGGACGGGGTTAAACTGATCTGAAGGGAGAAGAGAAATGCAGAGCTCTTTAATTAGACATGTAAGAAATCATTTACGGGGACTGTACAGTGAATTTTTTAACAAGGCAATGGCAGAAAGTGAATAAAATAGTTTGAAGTGCAGTGTATGGGCAGTGATGTGCATTGGAAGTTTTGATAGAATGTACTTATTCATCTGGCTCTGTACAGGGACTTTGGCCAACCAGTAAACAGAGAAAATAATTACCTCAGAACTTGCAACTTCTGGATCCATCTGGGAAGGCAACTTCCAGATGGATATGCTGTCCTGTATGGGCCATCACCACCAAGGCACAGATGGCTGCTTGAGCCCAGGATTTAGGAGTTCAAAAATGGAGAGCATAATGGATAAATGACATGGCAGACATATGTAACAGTGAATTATATACAGTATGGGATAGAGAGGAGAGAGTTAACAGTGTACAATAATTCCCCAAAAAGTCTTGGCATGGGGCCTAGCAATCAAACTAGAGCAGCGGTTCTCAAAGTGTGGGTTGGGATCCCAAAGTGGGTCGCAACTCTATTTTAATGGGGTCGCCAGGGCTAGCATTAGACTTGGTGGGTCCTAGGGCTGAAGCTGAAGTGCTTCATCCCGGGGTGGTGGGGCTCGGGTTACAGGCCTTCCTTGGGCTTCTACTTTGGCCCCCACCTGCGTGACCAGAAGAAAAGAGGTGTAAAGATTGCTAGACAGCCAGTAAATCTACCTTCTCTTTCTCGATCTCTCAGTATTCAAGTGAACTAGCGATGGCAGTCTATGGGAGCAGGGCAGGTGCTACCATTAAGGCAAACTAGGCGGTTGCCTAGGGAGCCAAGATTTGGGGGTGCCAAAAAGCTTTGCCCCCAATTTTTTTTTACAGCATTCCTGGGCTGGGCTGCCCGGTGACACGCTGACACGTGCGGCTCAGACTCCCTCTCCCAGCGCAGCGGCTGCCCCATGCAATTATTGTCATTGCCGGCAGGGGCAGCATGCTCGGGGAGGGGGCGTAGCAGAGGTGAGCTGGGGTGGAGAGCTGCCACACAGCTCTCCAGGGGGTGGAGATGCCACGGGGGGGGGGCGCCTCAGGGCAGGGAGGGGAGCTGCCGCGGGGGGTGCGCCTCAGGGCGGAGGGGGGGCGGGGAGCTGCCGCAGGGCTGGGGGTGGGTGCAAGATGGAAGTTTCGCCTAGGGCGCGAAACTTCCTTGCAACAGCCCTGCATGGGGTTTCATGAACACAATCAATGAAGACAAGGAAAGATTTTAAATGCCTTAAAATTTTCTGGGCTTGCTTTCATTTCAGGAATAGAAACTATACCTGGTAAGATTTTCAAACCATCTGTGTTGACCTAACTCGGCCCTTGTTGATGTCAATGGAAGCAGAATTAGGCCAATGGTGAGCACTTCAAAACTCCCACCCACAACACAATTTAAGTGACCAATCATATAGAATAATTAGCAAATTGCAAACAACAAATATTTAGAGAAAGAATTTTGTAAATAATCCAAAGGCTAAACTGGTTGGAAAAAATGGCTCAAACAATTCGAAACAGTAAAATAAATATTTAAAAATAATTTCTTCATAAATAATTTCTAAAGAGAAAAAAAGATAAATGATTAATGAAGAATCTATATCCAGCTGTGTTCCAGACTGTAGACATTTTCTGTCATAGTTCATCTTCTGTATCTCTGTGTATCAGTTTGCATTAGATATGTAGTAACAGTTTTCAAGTACATAAAAGGTTGTTACAAGAAGGAGGGAGAAAAATTGTTCTCTTTAACTTCTGAGGACAAGAAGCAATAGGCTTTAATTACAGCAAGAACAGTTTAGGTTGGACATTAGGAAAAACTTCCTAACTATCAGGGTGGTTAAGCACTGGAATAAATTGCATAGGAAGCTTGTGGAATCTCAGTCATTGGAGATTTTTTAAGAGCAGATTAGACAAACACCTGTCAGGAATGGTCTAGATAATACTTAGTCCTGCTTTGTGTGCCGGGGACTGAATTAGATGACCTCTCGAGGTCCCTTCCAGTCCTACGAGTCTATGATGATAAGCACGGCATAAAAACATACTATTACATTTGATTAATTATTGCAACTCATATCTAGGAATGAATCCTCACACACTCAACAAGCTCCAGTGGGTGTAAAACACATCAGGTTGTCTGCTTAGCAACACAGTTTACCATAAACACATCACCCCAATGCTCAGCTCTCTGCACTGACTCCCTGTTGAATACAGAGTCAAGTTCAAGGTCTCCAGCCTGATCATCAAAGCCGTCCCTGGGATTGGCTCTAACTACCTGAGACATTGCATCTGCCTCTGCCACAATGACTTCCTCTGACATCTATGATCCATCAGCACAATAAAGCTGTTGAACAATGGGGGAGACTCATGACTGCAGAAAACACCGTGGAACTAGATTATGGACCCCAGTACTGCAAGGGACCACAAAACTAACCATTTTCAGAACAAAATGCAAAACTTATTTATTTGACTTAGTTTTCCCTAAGCAGGTTTTTCCACACACACCCAAAATGCACATCCATACACAAGCCAACAAGCCATACCCCTCTAAAACTAGAAATTATTTTCCTTACTGGCTAGAAAGAGGGTTTGGGGATTTTTTCGTTTTTAGACACTATGGGTCATATAAGTTTACCCAACTGCTTATTTAACTATAAGGCCCTAAAATGGACCATCAAGTTTGATCAAAGTTAAGTCAAATGGTTATGTCAGCCTGTAGCAGGGGTAGCCAAATGATGTCTTGCACACCATCAGCTATTTTGGGTGTAGCTGTGCTGGTCAATGTTGGTCTTTCTTGATTTTATACAGCTGGTGTAAAATATTCTCATATAAACAAACCAAATGCATCCCTTGTGTATCTCTCCTAGAGTCAATGGAATTACCGGGGATGAATTTGGCCCAGTGTTTTACTAATAAACGTTGAATGCTTGAAATACTAATATATAATTCTAATAAATTGACTCTTGAGGGCTCAGTTCTGCCCTCAGATATGTATACACCTCTACTGTTCAGTCAACAAGTATTGTGTACATGTGTATCTGAGGCAAAATATGACTAACAGACATATTAGTATAGACCAGACAACAGATTGCAAAACAACAAAGAGTCCACATTTTCATCATACAGTTCAAAGCACACATCTTAACACACATGACCTGAAATTCATGGAAATCTCAACAGCAGCTTCATGTTCTACTTACCTTGAACAACAATATTTGCTGATGCTTGGATAGAGCCCTGGTTGTTATGAGCATGGCAGATGAACTGATTGTGGTCCTGCAATGTGACGTTCTGAATGAAAAGTCCTCCAGAAGAAGTGATGTTGTACCTGGATTCATCCAGCAACTCTCCATTTCCTCTCGTCCAGCTGATGTGAGGTTGGGGGTGGCCTGTGGCCATGCATTCCAAAGTGGTGCTGGTGCCAACTAATACCTCTGTATTCTGGGGTTGAATGATAAAACTGGGCTTGGCTAGGGAAGAAAGAGAAAAACAAGGTGAAAAGGGGCTTTAATTTCCACCTTTTGAAACTAAAGTGCTATGCTACTCTTTGAGTAAGGATGATCTTTCATGTAAAGCACTAGTCTAAGACTCCGAAGATCGAAGTTCAATTCTCAAGTCTGCTGCTGACTTCCGGATGGCCTGGGGAAAATTACATCATGTCCCTCTGCCTCAGATCCTCATCCGTAAAATAGGAATGACAACACTTCCTTTCTTCCACTTCTGGTCCCCTTAAATTGTAAGCGCTTCCAGCAGGGATTCTCTTATTATGTGTTTTGCAGTGCAAAACAAAATGAGGCCCTGATCTTGATCAGAGCAGTACTGTAATTCAAATTAATAATATGAAAAATTATACAAACTTCAGTGAATACTTACTAACCCTCAAGTAGAGGTTTGGGGATGTTTTAAGGAATATATCCGAGAATTAAAAAGAGATATATGTGTATTCAAGTAAATGAAAAATGTGTTTCCAAACTAGACATAACGCAAAGAAGCAGAAGCAGAAAGTATTTACTTGGAACACTGGAGTATCTGAGGAAAGCACTCTGTGTCTTGACTTCGCCTGCCACATTCCGGGCCATACATTGATAGACGCCTTGGTCAGATTCTCTGGTATTCTGAATCATGAGGGTCCCATCTTCAAGCAAATTCAACCGCCTGTCATCTTTCATATCCAATGAGTGGCTGAAAATAGAGGAGAACTCTGACAAGTTATCTTTGTCAAATCCGCATATTTTGGAACACTTCTATCATCTTACAAATTAAGAAAAAGACACTGAATATTTTTGGAAAAAGTATAAAGACCAGATCCTGATGGCAAACAAGTGCATTTACTATACATTAATAGATCATCTACATATTATGAAATTTGAATTTCATACTTGGGATGGAGGATAAATTAATGATACTAGGACCATGCACATGTTTCGATGCAATAGTCAGATTCTAATTATGGGTCTAATAGTGTGAGGTGCTGTACACCCTCATCTCCCAGTGAAGATAATGGGAGAGGAGGGCTCTCAGTACCTTGCAGGAACGAGCCCTCTGTTAAGTTCTTGTATTTATTCTGATTTTGTTTAATAAAATGGTATAAATTGTCCCCCAGTTCTAACAGTACAAAGTAGTAAGATTCCATCCTCTGTACATGGTCGCATCAAGGGTACCTGGATTTGGGTCTGGGTCCTGTGGAGAGTACAGGTATTGTACAGCCACTACTCCCCTCTGTGAACAAGTGGGGAGGAGAAAGGAGTGGATTTTGACTCTGCCTTTCCATTCCCCAGTGGAGCTGGCTAAACATATGAAGATAAGTGAACAACACCCTTTACAACACTGCAGTCAATTATTTTATCCTAATGCAAGAGGGACAAGGTACTTTGGGATGAACTTGTGAAACATTTATACATTACCTCTTACTCAAGGCTGTCATTAAACCCCACATTCTAGCACATGTGTTTTGTTTTTAATTGGCAATTGTTCTTTTAATTTTGCTGTTACCATGCTGGATTTGAGATTACACACCAGAAGAGCATTTGTTTACTCATTTGGGGCATCGGTATTGTTTGCTCAGGGCAAAATTTCTTTGTTCCTTTTTTCTGACTGATGCAGCGTGACAGTTTCTTATGAAAATAACTTGCAAAAATTTTAGTTTGCTTAGGCAGACTGGAATAGTTTGGTTTTAACAAGGTTCTGCATTGTTTGTAAACAATTATCCATCTATGTTGGCTACTGTAGATTTGCAAAAGGACATTCAAGACACGTAGCCAGTAGCTTCTTCCGAAGCAACTTCCCTGCTGGGCAACATGGTGTGACTATGATACAAGCAGCGTAAACATACAGAGTGACTCTTCTGGAACAGTTTGTACCGTGGTTGGGGGTCTGTATTTTTTTCCCCACAAAGCTTCAGTTATAGCTGAATTAATTGAAGAAGAATTTTTTTTAAATAATCCGAGTTTCAAACTACAATTAAGTATACTAAGTGACAATAGTATAACATCTTTGACAAAAACTTTGACTATAACACTTTTGACAAAAAACAAGCAATTTGAATAAGGAATAATAAGCATTCAGAGGCAAGGAATTTTAAGGACAAAAGGACATAATAAATCTTACACGTCTTATATTATAAAAAAATACATTATTTTCTCAAATATAAAGAAATGCATATTTCATCACAACCATCTTGGATTATTTTAAAAATTGATTATTTTTGTTACCTTGTTTTCAGTATCTAAATACTTTTATTTGGAGGGGCTTTTTAAATGGGGGAAATGTCAGTTAATCTATTTATCAACTAACAGCAGAAGTTCTGGGTACATTATTTATATAATTACTGATTCTTAAAAATAATGACAGATGTGTGATTTCAAGTGTGATCACATTCAATTTCTTTATTGAGTAGCACTTTTCATAACCGTGAGGGCTAGGGTGAATAAATGGTCCATTTCAATCTTTTTGAAAGAAATTATTTTTTTAAATATATAGGGACCTTCAGCTGAATCTCCCCCCTTGTCTTTATGACATCAAGTAGCAGCCCAGCCCCAGACTGGTTCAATTTCTTTAAACCCACCCTAAAAGCAGGGAAGGGGAATGAAACACCTATGTCCCACACAACACACACAAGGACCTGGTGCATCTTAAGGGTTGAATAAGCTACCCAAAGAAGAGAGGTAGTTGGGAAAAAGTGGGGAGGTTGCTACGAGAAGGGAGAGGCAGAAGTGCTACAGATATCTCCCCCTTCTTGCCCTGTGCCCAGGAACTGGGAACAGTTTTGGCATTAAAGTGGGAAACACGCTGCTTCCAGTAATAGTAGACATGGGTTGGGGGGTGAGGGGAGTGAGAAGTGGGAGGCAGTCATGTCTGGAAATACTAGTGACAGCCCACACCCCCATTCCTTTAAGAAGATGGTACAGCCTGCTGAAGAACAAACTCTTCTTTCCAAGAAAGAGGAGGGTATGCTGGGGACCTTAAGCCAGGGAATCAACTGCTGACCTTCCCCCTGCCCCTGCCAGTTCTTGCTGCTGACTGGCTCTGTGCTCCCTTCTGAGTCAGCAGCTCTTTGTCCTCTGTCCGGTGAGAGGAAAGGGAAAGTAGAGGGGGACTGTGAATCTTCTCTAGGGTATGCCTCTTGGTGTGAGGTATTTGTCCATTGCACCCCAGAAATCACTCACTGTCTTGGCTTGTATTTATGAAGAGGGACATCAGGGAGCAGAAACTCACTTTTTCTGAAGGGTTTTGAGGCATGTGTATATTTTGAGATACTGGTGAAAGAACCATATTAACTATGAGTCAGATTAAGGCTGCTGTGAAGGAATATGCATGTCTTTATACTCGATAAGAATGACATTTGTTTGTTACATGGGCAGTGATGTTATTAACTATTCATCCTTTTTCTTTTTTAGCTCTTGGTTTTGTAAATGTTGTGACAGGCAGCCATATGGTTGTTACTTAGAAATCTTTGTTTTGCAAATGAAATAAGAAACTAAAGCAAAACCTGTTTTATGTTTTTCCTCTTGTATAGGTATACACTACACTTATTGATTTTTTTAATAACTGGGATGCATGCACCACCAGATTATTAAATTAAAGGTATGAAAGGAATTAACCAATCTAATAAGAGTCTAGCTTCATTCAAGCCTGAATTCAGAAAAGTACTGAGGACAGTACATAAGCTTGTTCTTAATTTTGAACATGTTGTTCTATTGGATTTAAGTACATGTTCAAAGTTAAGCACATACTTCAGTGATGTCCTGAACAGAGATGGACTAAGCATGTACTCAAATGCTTTTCTAAAAAGAAACCTCAGTGTGCACTTGGCAAAGAATACAAAATCATGAGATAGAATGCACAGCACAGCCTACCTTCATTCCAAACAGCGGAAAGATGTGTGATGGAGTATGTAAACTCCACACTGGGACAGAAGGGGTTAAGGAGCAGTTATGGGCCAGGTAGCTCCACCCCGCTGCACCTGCAGAGCCTGCTCCAGCTGGAGGAGTAGTTTAAAAGACAGCCAGACAGCAGAGAACGAGACACCTATCTTGGGAGCTCCTGAGCAAGGGTGCAGCATTACTGCTGGCTGCAGGAGAGAAGACTGCAAGTGGCAGCTGCCCCAGGGACTAGCCTTTTCCTAGGACTAGGCAACTCTTCAGTCCATCTTCTGGTGGATCATTTGCAAGGCTTTTGACCACACCCTGGACTGGAAAGGGAAGTGGTAGGAAGCAGCTGAGGGAGGCAGCCCGGAAGCACTGCTTGGTATTTGATATTGCTGCCTCTCATTGGGCCCTGGGCTGAAACCCAGTGGAGAGGGAGGGCCTGGGCTCCACTACCAACAATCCTCTTGCAAAGGGGGAAAAACCCTTTTCTCTTGGAGAAAAGGGGGATAGAAACATTGCAAGCACTGAGGATAGGGCATACGCCCCACAGTAGCCTGCACCTGGGCTGAGACTCTTATGTAGAGGGTGTCGGAGTTGTAAGCAAGGTCTGAATGAGCTCTCCCCTGACATCTAGTGATGAGCCAGAGGAAAAGACTGCCCAGAGCAGACCATGTTTGCACAGACACGCCTACTCTGCCTAGGTGCACAACAGATGGAACTGCTTTGCCAAAATGATCAATTTTCGCTGGTTTTGGGTTACAAGTCACCTTTGTATTTGAATGCACAGGTAATGAAATGTTATCCTCACTGTATGAGTAAAGGGCAGCAGAACTGTGCTTAGCATGCCCAGATTGAGGGGGTCACCCTAAACTGAATCTCACCTGCTAAGCAGGGATTAAGGATGTCAAAGCCCAGTGAAGAGAAGAGTGTGTGGGGACAGGAATCTGCCCAAAGAGTCCTAGATGCCGTTGGACCTGCTCTCTCCATCATTCAATGGCAGAGCTGATTGGACTCAACTGAGAGTCATTGTTTCTGGCGGGTGATTCCTAGAGCGGACATCACTGGTGAGCAGGTCTAGGGGCTAAGCAGTAGACACTGTGTGGAGACAGTGAAAGACAACACAGAGACTGCACTGGCTCTGAGGTTCCCTCCTACCTGCTGAAATCACTGAGAGATGGGTTCAGTGACAGAACCTCAGAACATGATGTTGCGGAGCAGCAAACAGCGGCAGCAGAGGAGCAGTGGCCAGTGGCGGCAGAGAAACAGCAGCAGTTGTGAGCCAGTTGCAGAGGCAGCAGCTGAGACATTGCCCGACATCCCCTCAGGGGCGGGAGGTGAACCCCATGAACACACCACTGAACTCTTCACTAGTGGAGGACCACCAACTGTGAGTGAGGTGCAGCAGAGGGAGAGGGGACTGATGTTTTAAAGGAGCATTTGTTCTTTGGACTTTCCCTCCAGTAGGTGAGAAACTGAAGCAAAGGACACGGTACAAAGTTCTTTTGTTATACACAGACTCAGTGCTTGTGAGTGGGGAAGTATTGCCTCTGAGAGGTGCCTCGGCATGGTGTTAAGTTTTCCCACATTAGTGGGTGGGACTATTGTTTTATATTGTTAAGAGGGACCCCAAAACATTGAAGCCAGCCCTTGTTGCTGCCAACTCCACCTGACAGAAGGGTTACAGACGTCTATATATTTGGTTAGACACTGTTTCCTACGCCTCCCCAGAAGGGGGTTGGCTCCACTGGTGAGCTTGCCAAAGGGTCTAGTCATTGTCTACCAGAAGAGAGACCCCCACTGCATTGGAGCAACCACCAGTAGGGGACACAAGAGAAGGGGTGAAGCATGAGCCAGGTACCTATCCAGAATGTGGTACCACCAGTAGGGACAGCCTGTCACGGCATGCTAAAAATCATAGAAAATTAATCGATCTGGTTGAACATTTTCTGACAGAACAGTTTTCTGTCTGAAAAATATTGATTCAAGTAAACTGAAACGTTTCACAGGAATATATCACTTCAGTCAAAATCTTTGTCAGGAAACATTTCATTTCAATAAGGATAAAATCTTTTCTTTCTATTTTATCATTTTGACTTTTATAATATAATTTTAAGACAACATTAAAAATAAGTTTTAAACATAAAGGTCAAAATGATAAAATAGAAATGTTTTGATAACAATTAAATGAAATATTTTGGAATATTTTATTTTGCAAAATACCATTTTCACTTTTTGTTCCAATTTGCCGTGAAACCAAATTTTGAAATCTCAGAATTTCCCACAGAATGAAAATTCAATTTTTCAACTAGCTCTCCAAATTAACTGACAGACTGAAGAAAAGGACTCACATTCTTAGCCAATGCCCATCAGACTCAGCAATAATACCTCCTAGACAAGTCACTTAATCATTCTGTGCTTCAGTTAGGCCATCTTAAAAATGTGTCTCAATGTTTTCATATTACGTAGTGCTTTTTTCATCTATAGGTCTCAGAGCACTCTGGGTAAGTAAGCATGATTAGTCTGATTTTGCAGTTGGCTTCACTAAGTACAGATATGTGAAGCAATTTCCATGAGGCATTATGGTCTAGGGCAGGGGTGGCCAACCTGTGGGTCCGGAGCCACATGTGGCTCTTCAGAGGTTAATATGCGGCTCCTTGCATAGGCACCGACTCCGGCACTAGAGCTACAGGTGTCAACTTTTCAGTGTGCTGGGGGGTGCTCACTGCTCAACCCCTGGCTCTGCCACAGGCCCTAACCACACTCCACCCCTTCCCACCCCCTCCCCTGAGCCTGCCGTGTCCTCATTTCTCCCCTTCCTCCCCCCCCCCCCCCGCTCCCAGGGCCTCCTGCATGGCACAAAACAGCTGATCGGGAGGTGTGGGGAGGGTTGTGGAAGGCGCTGATCAGCGGGGCTGCCGGTGGGTGGGAGGCGCTGGGAGCGGGCGGGTGGCGAGCTGATGACATGTTACTGTGGCTCTTTGGCAATGTACACTGGTAAATTCTGGCTCCTTCTCAGGCTCAGGTTGGCCACCCCTGGTCTAGTGGATATAGGATGACCAGACGTCCTGATAAAATCGGGACTGTCCCGATTTTGAGGCATTTGTCCTGCGTCCCGACCGAACTATGGTCGGGACGCCATTTGTCCCGATATTTTGTTTCGGGCATTTTTTTTTGTTTTTGTTTTTTTAAACACGCACCCATCAGGGTCTTCGGCGGCAATTCAGCGACGAGTCCTTCAGTCGCTGACGGTCTTCAGCGGCAGGTGCTTTCTTTGGCGGCAAGGTTTATTACCCGCTGGCGAAATGCTGCCGCAGACCGTCAGCGACTGAAGGATCCTCTGCCGAATTGCCGCAGAAGACCTGCACAGGTGAGTGTAAAAGGCACCCCCCTTGCGGCAGTCCCAATATTTTCCACTTAGCATCTGGTCACCCTAAGTGGATAACATATGGATCAAGTGCCTCAAGCTATGGCTACACTGCAACTGGGACAACACACATGGGAATACCTGAGCTAGCTTTGACTGAGCTAGTTTGCCAAAAAATAGCAATGTATTGCAATGACACAGGCAGTAGCACAGGCTAGCCACCTGAATACATAGGTCAAGTCCTGGGTGGGCTCATACTTGAAGACAAGCCTGTGCCACCAGCCCTGCTGTTGTGGCTACTGGAATATGTGCTGCAGTCACAACTCCCAGTTGCAGTGTAGACCTACCTTTAGAGATTAGAGTTCTATTTATGGCTCTCTCACAAGCATCCTATGTCACCTCTGGCAAATCATTTTAACTTTCTGTTCCTCAGCTACCTCATCTGGAAAATGAACCTGTGCACATTGCACCTAAGGCATGGGGGAGTTCTGATGGAAAATGCAAGGGAGGAGGCATTTTAAAGGACCTTGGAGTTTCCTCTCATTTTTAAAAATAGGCCAAGGCAGCATAGAGGTCAGTGAAGAAAGTATTAAATAATAACTTTTCCCCCCCATGAGTTTCATTGAAAATGAATTGTGTAGAATTTTCATAACCAGTCTCATACAGAGTGACTTAGATTAGAAAACAAACACACACACACACACACACACACACACACACACACTCATTCTAGATTGCTAGTCCACAAACCCAGGTGTTAATAATAATTAGCATTTGAAAATAGACTAGTATACATGTGTAATGATTGGTTAAGATTTACTTGTTATGTATCCAAATTATCTTGGGTTTAGGATTTCCTTCTGCTTTGCAAGTAAAGTAGACAGTATTCCCTGGGGTAACATCTGCATCCCGTGGCTCAGAAGTAATACGAGGTTTCTCTGCAAGAAAAAGGAAAGGGTAAGAACAAAAGACACCAAAAAGTTTAATGCTGACTTTTGGAAGGAAAACATAATTTTTCAAAATAATTTAAGAGGTTTGTGACCTCTGTATTTTCAAGCAATTTACATAATCATGCTCGTATATTATTCAGTATTAGGATCTAGGATTGGGTTAGTCTATTTTCCTATTTTGGTGAATCTATTTATGTATGTTTTAGTTTATATAGTCTGTAAAATCAAAACCTTTCTTACTTACTATAGAAGAGAAAATGCTTCAAGTTTAGGAAGAAAATGTGCCAGTACACTAGAATTGGTCAAGAATTTTCTGTCAGAAAATGCCCTTTTCACACAATCAAAATTTGCTGTGGAAAAAATTTCATTTTTCCACAGGGAAATCCAAATGTCAGTTCTTTAGCTGTCTATCTGTAAGGGTCTTGTTAATTTCACTTTCTGCAGGCTGCTGGCAAGCTCAAAAAATCAGTTTCAGTTCTCCCAAAATGATTTTTTTCTGAAAATTCCTTCCTGTGAAAAAATTTGCAGTTTTGACTTTTTGTCATGATTTGGGATGATTTTTATTTCAGAAACACACAAAATTGGTCATGGGAAGGGATTTCAGTTTCTAGTCATATCTATAGTACACGGGTTTATGTTTAAAATAGCAGGACATCATGGGCTCAGGTTACCTGTAGATCATTACGCCTGTAGATTTTATATGCACTGTTAGTAACATTTTGCAAGCATTTGCACTAATGTTAACTATCTGCTTATTTTATGTAGCTTACTGATTGCAAAACAATGAACATTTTCATCTTTCAGTATTACAGAAATATAGTGGCCAATACATTACATTGTATTGATGCTTTCAGACATGAACGTCACAGCCATGAGACAAACATACACATTTTAGTAAATGTAAAGCAGAAAGGGTCTTAATCAGAGTTGTTTTTGGAAAACGAAAAGTTACAATGACCATTATGATAGTGTTATCCATAATGTTCTTTAAAAATTATGAAAAATGTGGTAAAAACCAAAATTATGTCCATTCCAAACCCTTCAGAACGAAAACAATTTTAAAATATTTCCCAGAACTAGTTTTTCATTCAGCCCCATTTTGTAGTAAGATACCTAGTAGTTGACACTGGTATTATATTAACCAGCCTGTCAATGTAAAGTAGTCATATCCTACCACAGACATTTTGTAGGAAACTTTCATTGGCTTAACACGGATTCTATTATAGTATGATAGTTGGATACAGCCTAGAAAGGCTGTAGTTAAGAGTGACACTATATTTGCACTAAATTAATGAATATGTACAGTCTGGTTCACCAAACAACAAAACTCTTTAAAATGTAATATTGTCATGTTCATTTTCCTCTGGCTGTGATATTTGCTTCCATGACACCCTGTGGTAGTTCACAATGATAGAAGATATCTCTGTCTCTCTCTCTGTCTCTCTCTCTCTCTCTCTCTCTCTCTGAGTTACATGTTTCAGTGCATGCAAAGGAGGAGGTGGATGGAAGAATATGCTTTGGAAGCAGAAATTTTAATTAACATTTTAATATCCTGAAACAGTAAGTACCTTAAAACTCCCATAATAAAACTGAGATGTCTGGTCACCTTAATCTACCATAAAAGCACATAGAAGTAATGGGCATTAAATTAGACTACACTGCTAATCACTTAACATTTTACATTAATTTAATTTGAATATAATTGAGTTTTTGATTAAAGGTTTCAGAATCCTTCACTTATCAATTAAAATCTAGAAGTGACAGATGTTCAGATAGACGTTACAACTTTCACAGTAAATTGCTTATTTTTCTGCAGCTTTCTCTGCTGCCTATAATCCTTCCATTCATTTTTTTCATCTCTTAATCACATCTTTTCAGCCATATACACAAAGACAGACTCCCAAACTAACCTAGACAAATACATCTTTAAAAGATAGTTAGTATAGTTGGACATATTTAATTCAAAATCAATAAATCTAGTTATCTTAGTATCCATAGACTCAAATTCTAGTTTACATTGCTCCAAGGAGCACCCTAGAGGAACCATAGAGTTGAGATGGGTCATTCAGACTCTGCTTTCTATTAAGAGTTACAGAGAGACCATTCTGAGGGATATAAGACACAGTACTAATGGAGGAATTCTGCACCACTGCATGCACACAGAATTCATGTCCCCTGGAAATTTCTTTGCTTCCCCACAGAAAAATGACTTTCTGACAGGGAAGCAAAGGAAAGCTGCAAGAGTGGTCACACACCCCTCCCCAGCAGTGCAGGCATATAGTTTTGGGAACCTGGAGGTGCCAGGGGAGTGGTAAATCACGGTGGTGGGGGATGGCTGGAGACGCCCCAGCCAGCGGCTCCTACGCTGTACTGGACCCAGCTCCTCTTTGCCTGCAATGAGCATCTGGGACCAGCTCAGATCCGATCCACCCTCAGAAACCTCCCCTGACAGCAGGAAGATCTGCACTACCCCATCCCCCAATTCCTGACTCCATCACTCCACAGCCATGGGGGAGCGCTATCTCATAGAACTGGAAGGGACCCTGAAAGATCATCAAGTCCAGCCCCCTGCCTTCACTAGCAGGACCAAGTACTGATTTTTGCCCCCGATCCCTAAGTGGCCCCCTCAAGGATTGAACTCGCAACCCTGGGTTTAGCAGGCCAATACTCAAACCACTGAGCTATCACTCCTTCTTGTGGCAAAGAGTTCCACAATCTAACTTATATAGATTCTGAAAAAAAATCTCCTTCATCCACCTTAAATCCAATACCTTTTAATGTCATTGGGTGTTTTCTAGTTCTTGTATTATTATTATTATTTATTATTATTATAATAAGTAGGCTGTGCTTTTCTGCCCTTCATATTCATATGTGCCAACATGACCAGACAATGGCTCCCCATGCAAATTATTCCTTGTATTACTATGAACAGGTATTAACATGGTGAAGGACAGAGGGAAAGATGGATGGACAGACAGAATAACACGCTTTGGGGGATACCAAAAAACATTAATGCTATGCTTGAACCGCATTATTATGCCTATTTGCAAGAAGGGAGGAATTCACTCTCTTTCCAGGTATCTTCCAGCATTTGGTTCTCACTTAGAAAACAATACATAGATAAATTTGTTTATCTGGATTGATTTTAAAACATGAAATGAAATCAGTCTTCAAACTGACATTCCTTGATATAAAAATACAATCCAAGATATAACTTTCCACAGAGAAATTAAGTATTGTCTTTACTCATTGTTAATAATCCCATTAAAAGCATTGTGCGTATAGAGAGGCAAGTGCATAAATCTTTGCAGGATTGGCACCTTACTGTATAAACAATGTTAACTCAGACAGAAATTGATCCTTAGTGTTTTTGAGTGATAACACACGAGAACTTTATTAATTTTCATGCACACAATAACAAATATTCCATCATATAATATAAAGGCATGAAGTACATTTTAAGTACAGTTTCGTTTTCTGTTTTTATAATACTCACTAGTACAGTTGATTTAAAAAAAAAAACGAAGTTGTAGTAATATAAGATTTCACTACAACCTATTCTATAAAATCTTTGCAGAGAAATGCAGAGAAACTATTTCCTGCATGCTAATTATGGGGATGAATATAGTCTAGTTTAGCAAGGTTCTACTTTAAGTTGTATTTTATGGGGAAAAAAACTGATCATAATCAAAGACTTCAATAGTTCTTCATTTTAAAGACCTGACTAAACCAAAAGCACCCATATTTTAACCGTTTCAATGAAATGTTCATGAAAATAAATAAATGTAGTTTATTTTCCCTAATATATGAAAATAGATACCTGTAGGCTTAAAGCCAGAAGACGCACAAACCATTTTCTCTCCAAAGATGCAAGCAGCCAACTTAACTTACCACAGTTGAATTCTTCCACTATTAACGATGCAATAGACCTGCCCTGAAGTCTCTTGGGATATTCACAGTTGGCAGCAGCTTGAGTATTTCCATTTCTGGTATATTCTTTTATTAGTTCAGCCAACCACATTAATTCACAGTCACAAACTAAGGCATTAGAGTCCAAGCGTCTGTGCATACATGAAATAAAAACAACTGTACATTAAATAACATGTCACCAACTGGATTATATTTAACATAACTTTTACTATTTTAATGCTAGTACAGTTCCTTCAAAATAACTAAACAGATAATCTGTGTGTCCCCACATACATACATACATGTACGCACACAGTAAAAATCTCTGGCTTGTTACATTTTGCATTTCCTTCCTTCCTGCTTCCCTGCTCAAGATTACAATCTATTCTTCAAAAATGATTTGTCTTTCATATGTTGGCATACAAAGGTAATCTCAAAAACTGCAGTAAACTGCCTTTTAGCTCCAGTATAATTCAGCACAGAACGTTAATAGCCACAAGGTGCAAATATCCATTAGAAAATCTGGCTATGTACAGGAAGGGGTCAGCTATAGCAGTCCCTACTCAGTACACTACAGAGAGAAGTGGATGCATGGATCACTTTCTCTCCACACCAATACACAGTTGCAAGATATAATCTGTTTCCCAGCACTTCAGTGACAAAAGGAATTTGTTGTGTAGTGTCACAGCTGGGTACAGCAGCATTTCTGGGCAGGGTGTGGGGAGACCCAGGTGTCCTCAGGGACCTCTTACTACACCTTACATCTTGCTCTGGCCCCAGTTTGGCATAGCACTTAAGTAACATGCTTAAGACCATTCCTACTCCACTGGAAGCTTTTGCTGAAGTTCCATCGGATTCATGTGTATGTTTAAAACTATATATGTGGCTTAAATGCTTTGCTGGGTCCTCTAGAAATGTGCTTCCACTCCTTCCCAACACAGATCCTCCTAACTGAACCTCCAGATGACTCATTTTAGTCGTAACTAATGGATGCCTTTATTTAAAAAAATAAATAAATAAAAATAAAATTGAAAAAAAAAAAACCTATCTGGTTTATCTATGTGTTGGTTTCACTTATATGACAACCACCTCCTGTTCAACGGTCAAGAATAAGGCTTGGTCCTAAAAGTAACATGAATAATGATGCCATTCAAAAAACTCACACTATTTAAAGTCAGAGGCAACCAGGAATTTGAAAACTAAATTCTTCAGGTCCATTACACTGTCAGAAGACAGGACACTGGGCTGGATGGACTTTCGGTTTGACCCAGTATGGCCATTTCTATAAACTTTAAAAATGACATGACCGAACTAACAGACATAGAAATATACAGTTGTTTTTGTAATGTTTTCATGAGGTTTTCTCTGTTTCTAAGATAGTATTTGAATGCATGTATACATTTTATGTTGGGTATGTAATATTTCTGGGATTCAATTTTCACAGAATAAAATTTTAGGGGCACTTTTTTCTTACCTGTACCTTAAAAAAAAATCACCCTTGAAATAACTATTTGGTTATTAGTGTCAGATTCTCGCCCTTAACCTTCTATCATCACACCATACATTCAGAGCCTGCTACATTGCATTTTAGATTGTTCAACTGCAAGGAATATGTCATGATGATGAGGTCAACTGCTATAACGTGAAGGGAATATTGATTTCCATTTATTTCAGGTACTTAAATGACTTCCATTATCTGAGTGCCTCCATAACTTTAATCTACTTATCTTCACAACACCCCTGTGAGCTAGAGGAGTATTATCATCTCCAGTTTACAGAAGGGGAGCTGAGATACGGACACTGAGGCTCCTAGGTCACAAAGGAAGTCTGTGGCAGAGCAGGGTATTGAATGTTGGTCTCCCAAGACCAAGGTTAATGCCCTAACTAATGGAACGTCCTTCTCCCCTATCCCAACCCCTGCCTCCACACACACACCACTTGGTGTATACTAGTAACTTACGTCAGTATACCCACATTACTCAGGGGGGTGGAAAAATCTTCCCCCGTCAGCAACACAGTTATAGCCAGGGCCAGCTCTAGGCACCAGCAAAACAAGCTGGTGTTTGGGACAGCACATTTTTAGGAGCGGCATGGCCAGCGCCAGAATGCCGCCCCTAAAAATGTGCCCTGGCCGCCCTAGCTCACCTCCACTGCTGCTGCCACGGCACGCAAAACAGCTCATTTGCGCGCCGCTATTCGCCCTCCCTCCCAGGCTCTCAAGCCTGGGATGGAGGGGGAGCAGCGGCGTGCGAATCAGCTGTTTCGCACGCCGCGGCGGCTCGGGGTCTCCCCCTCCCTCCCAGGCTCTCAAACCTGGGAGGGAGGGGGAGATCCCGAGCGGCCGTTTCACGTGCCGCTGCTCCCCCTCCCTCCCAGGCTTGGGCGCCTGGGAGGGAGCGGGAGAAGCGGCGCCCGCGCCACGGCCACTCGGAGTCTCCCCCTCCCTCCCAGGCTCTCAAACCTGGGAGGGGGGGAGACCCTGAGTGGCCGCAGCGCGGGCGCCGCTTCTCCCCCTCCCTCCCTCCCTCCTAGGCTTGAGAGCCTGGGGGGGAGGAGGCAGGGCTGAGGATTTGGGGAAGGGGTGGAGTTGAGGCGGGGCCGGGGATGGGGTAATTAAAGAACCGGGGTGGGGGCAGCCAAAATTGTTTTTGCTTTGGGCGGCAAAAACCCTAGAGCCAGCCCTGGTTATAGCAACCGAACCCCTAGTGTAGACAGCGCTATGTTGATGGGAGGGCTTCTCCTGTTAATATAGCTACCGCCTCTTTGTGGGCTAAGCCCACCCAGCAGCATATGCAGTGTCTTCACTGAACTGCTACAGTAGCACAGCTGCATCAGTGAAGCTGTGCTGCGATAGCATTAGTATAAAAGGGTAGACAAGCCCTCTCTCTCTCTCATCTTTAAGGGATGCTAACATGTTCAGGATGATTACAGTAGCTTAGCCAGTTATTCTATAAAACCATCCTCCCTGAAAGCTATTTTTCAAATGGTTCTTTTCATATTAAAAGGTGGTGCTTTCTGAAGGTAAAAAGATTAAGCATATAAACACATTTTAAGTGCCTTTCGGTAACAGTGTGGCCCTTGAGGCTCTCTCCGTCATTAGCTGGCCACCAGGAGTAGCAGGCTTACTTGCTTTGCAACTGTTTATTTCTGAGTTTCAGAATTCTTGAATCAAATACAAAACAAAATAATCAACTAATGGGAAGTTGAATTTTTCTGAACCTC
The DNA here is from genome assembly GCF_027887155.1 of Malaclemys terrapin pileata. Taxonomy (NCBI): domain Eukaryota; kingdom Metazoa; phylum Chordata; order Testudines; family Emydidae; genus Malaclemys; species Malaclemys terrapin. Next base: position 70,486,616 of record NC_071506.1, on the reverse strand, counting down.
AAAAAGACTGAAAAACAATCAAACAAAATGTTCTCCTGGAAATGATTTCAATGTTCGCTTTTTTTAATCAATATTGTAAGCTGGCAATTGGCTTTTGTGTAAATGGCACTTCTAGTTCCAAAACACTACAGAGAATAGTCTCACCTCAATATACGTATATAGTTCCCATTATCACCAAAAGGAATTACACTCACATATTGACAGGAGAATAGGCCCCTATGGAGGCATTAGTAATACAAAGTCATATGAATCTTCCATTTCTCATTTTTTGTAATAGCAGCATCACACACCTAGAGCACACCAATGGGCCATACGGTGTTGGTGTTCTCTTTTCCTTGGTGTTCTTATGTTCCTAGCTTTTGGTAAGGAGTAAGCTAAGGAGCAAGGGTCTGTTTTTTACTTCTGCAAACTTTAAGGGTATGTCTACACTGCAATTAAAAACCCATGGCTGGCCCAGGACAGCTGACTTGGGCTTGTGGGACTCGGGCTAAGAGTCTGTTTAATGGCCACGTAGACGGCCAGGCTCAGGCTGGAACCCAGACTCTAGGATCTTGTGTGGTGGCAGGGTCCAGTGCTTGGGTGGCAGCCTGAGCCAGAACATCTACACCACAATTAAACAGGTGTGCAGCCCGAGCCCTGAAAGCCCGTCAGCCGGCATGGGTCAGCCGCGGGTGTCTAATTGTGGTGTAGACATAACCTTTATCCTTGAAACTGTGAGGATAAGACAGTAAAGTTGTGAATGTTTTCTCTTTGGCCATGATTCAACAAACTGCTTGGACAACTACTGAATTTTAAACATCTCTTAAAGCCCATCATCACTTACTTAACTTTAAGCATGTACTTCTTCACTGGGACTTAAAGACATATTTGATTTTAAGCATGTGCTGAAATATTTTACTGAACAGGGATGGACCTAAGCATGTACTTCAGTGCTTTGCTGAACTGGGACCAATTTGCCAACTCAAATAAATCCTTATGGCCTGGAGACTTTTTAGAGCCTTGAGCCCTGTTCTGGTGCCACGGAAATAGGTGGCAAAATTCCCACCAAATTCAAGGGGGGATAGGATTGAGCCCCTCAAGCAGGAATTTCCACATCTGGTTTTGGAGACATCATGGCTTAGTAACAACAGTTGAGGAACAAACAGCAAAATTAGGAGTTAAATTTAAGTTTTGAAGTCCCACACCTGTAGCTCGCTAACTGATCATGAAATGTGAAAAGGAAGAGGAGGAGGTGCAACAAGAAAGGACTCCTTAAACGTGAGGCTCCTTACTCTTTAACCAATGTTTATTAGTTAGTGAAAACTCTCTCTGTAAGAAAAACATGTATGTCCATTTGCCGACCAAATAGGACATGGAAGAACAAAATGCATGATATTTGCAGGCATATAAAATTAAATGAACCATTTGGTTCTCATGTCTACAAACAGGCCATCCATTTCTATTAACTGAGCGTCACCGAATTCTGTCCTGATTTATCCTTAATTCCCCTTATTCCATATTTAGTAGTTGCTATCCACATTCCTTCTCTTCGCCTCATTTGCCTTCCCCTTCATTTCTCATTTTTCAGCCTTGTTCCCTTCCCCCGCCTTTTCTTTCAGCTTTGTGTCTTAAGAAATTTCTTCTAATTTCCGTTCAAATTTCACTTCTTGTGAAACATTAGAACAAACACAGTACATTATGTCACTTTCTCTATCCCATGGTGAAGAGCATGCCAAAAACACTATCAGAAAGCTGTGGTCTTCATTTAACTAACCTAATTAAAAACCTTTCTTCACAGTTCACACAGTTTTGCAATAGAATACGAATATCATTATTTACAAAATTGTTTTCCAACACTTACAGCCTCTTTAGTGAATCCAGATGAGAAAAACTTCCAGCTGGGATCTTAGACAACTTATTGTTATGCAGAAATCTGAGGAACAGAAGATATGCCTTAATAATTGACAGAGTCCTTTACAGAATTAGATATTAATATATTACAAAGAACATGGCTCTGCATTGTATGTTTTAAAATCTGACAAAAAACCCTTGCATAATATTAACAAATTAGTAAAGTTGTCGTTTATAAAAGCTAAGGCTAAGTCGGGGGGAAGGGGTTTATTATTTAACCACATCTTACTAATAAATATTGATTATATTTCTTTCAGATGACAAAAGCAATATCTGAGTCATTTATGACTAATGGCCTTTGTTTTCCCGCAAGAATAGGGGGAAATTCAAACTTTGTAATTAAATACTTCCTGTATAAATTCTTCCCGTGGTTTCAACTGGATAACTCATGCTTCAGTTTTGGTTCTAAGACATTGTGTAGACTTACTGTTCACAGTAAAACAACCATAATGTTTCCCCATTCAGAGGTGGTTATGTGTCAGCTCTAGGTAAGTGATGTAGCACATCTTTAGCATTTCTATTTAAGGCCTTCTCTACACGGAGGATTTCTCCGGATTAGTGCCATCACTAAGCGATGTAGCCACTCCAGTGTAAACTCCTGACAAAGCAACTATTTGAACTGGCTGCATTTAGCTCTGCTTGAAAGTAGCATAATCACCACTAGAGGAAATTGTGACATTTTGGCTATGTCTATATTACACGCCACTGTCAGTGGTATGTAGGGAATGTGTAGCCACAGAGACAAGCAGGCTGTGTCCACACTGTGGTGTATAGCTGCACATGAAAGGCTTGGGCAGGGGGAAGGCAGGGAGTGGCGGGGGTAAAGCTTCAGCAGCTCTCCCTATAAAAGCTTTTCCATCCCTGATAGAGAGTTTCCCTGCAGTGGGGAAGGCTTCAGTAGTGGGGAGCTGCTGCACTCTTTCCCTTTGGTGGGGAAGGGCTGTAGCGGTAGGGAGATGGCAGAGCCTTTCCACATTGCTGGAGGCTTTTCCTCTGATGGAGTCTTTCTCCAATTCCTCCCCACTACTGGAGTCTTTTCCTGCAGTGGGGAAAGGCTCTAGCAGCTGGGAGGCAGTGGGACACTACATGGCTAAAAGTAGCAGTGTAGACAGGAGAGCATGGCTTGGGTGAGCAGAGAGCCATGTAGGTTACACTCTTTAGGCCATGTCTATATTCTACTCACCTAAGTCCCACCTCACTGTCATCACTGCGACTTAAACTCATGCTAAGGGAGCTACCGGACGACATACTTTACAAGTCACCAACAGAAAAGTGCACTGTAGACATAGCCTTTGCCTGTTCACACTATGGGTTTGCAGCTTTGAGAGGGGTCTGGCAACTGATGGCTGTAACTGAGGTAAATTCCTAGAGCAGATAAGGCCTTAAATGAGTCACATTTAAAGGTATCATACCAAAAGATTCTGCTACAAAATCCTTCTGGAGTTTTGATTGAAATAATGTCTTTGTTATGTTACTTGAAAGAAATCTAAACTCACTTTCAGAGAGATCTAAAGTCAATTCACTGAAAATGACAACTTGGGATTGTTTACAGCCATGCAATTCAAACTTGAAATAGTTCTTCTTGGCTGGAGGGTTTGTGAAGGAAATCTGCATTACAATATCTTGCTCTCTTACTAGGGTGACTATTACAGAATTTCCTCTACTTTTCAGCACTTCTGTAGATAAAAGGGCACAGAATTTATTTAGGTCAGTCAGATTTTGAATGATGAAGACAAATCAAGAACTCAGAACTAATGAAAAGTTTGCCCAACCAGCACTTACAATCTTTCTAATTTTGGGAGGTCTCTGAAAGTTTCTGGCTTGACTGTTTCTATTTGATTGAAGTGAATATACCTGTGGAAAGACCATAAATATAGTTATTTCATCTTTTCTGGACATTGTGAAGCAATTGGATAGAAAGAAAATCAATGGCATTGGCTGAAAATACTGAAAGCACCCAACAAACCGACAGAACACAATCTCTGTAAACAGGAAATCCATGTATTTTTAACAATCCTTTTCCCTGCTGATCACAGTGCCAGTTTAAGAACCCACTGATACAGAAGAGGTGAAGCTGATGTCTACCAGCAGGTAGTGGCCCTGAGCCATCACTGTCTGTAACTGAGCAGAAGAACGCCTGCTGAACTTATTATACTGCTTAATGAAACTCATTTAATTTAATGTTTGCTTGCATAATAATTTGGGCTAAACATCAGAAAAAGGATGTGTAACAAGTGGCCAAACACAGTAACATTCGCATTAAGGACAAAGAATCAGTGAAAAGAGAGTTCTTACTTTGTACAGTAACTGAAGTTCTTCAAGATGTGTGGACCCTATGTATACTCTACTGTGAGTGCATGTGAGCTCCATGAGCCTGAAACTGGAAGAGCATTGCTAGCAGTGTCTGTAAGTCTGCTCCTGCACCCTTTTCCTCCTCGTGCTCCGAGCTAAAGGCCTAAGGGCAGTGTGGACCACCTATCTCCAGTTCCTTCCCTACCATGAATCATATGTTAGGATCTGAAGCAGGGCAGGTAGTGGAATACAGATAGGGACCATGCATCTCAAAGAACTCATGTTGCTGTACAAGGTAAGTAACTTCTCTCTTCTTCGAGTGCTAGTCCCTATGTGTATTCCATTGTGGGTGATTGCCAAGCAGTGCTTATTGAGGAGAAGGTTTTGAGGACCTCTGTGATACTTCTGAAAGGAGTACGACTGTACTGAGAGACATCATCCTCAGAAGCATCCACTAAGGCACAATGTCTTGATAAGACATTCACTGAACCCCACGTAGCTGCTTTACAGATTTAAACAATAGGAATGTCTTGAAAGAAGGCTACAGAGGTGGTCTGGGCTCCAGTAGAGTGACCTCTCAGACCTCGTGGTGCAGGGGTGTTTGTCAACTTCTAACACAGCAGAATCCACCCGGAAGGTCTTTGTGAGGAGACTGTTTCCACTCTCATCCATTCTGTGAATGATATAAGCAGTGCAGGTGATTTTCTAAATGGTCTTGTTCTTTGTAGGTAGAACGCCCCAGCTCGATGGATGTCTGTGGAGTGAGGCCACCTGTTTTCACTAGCAGTATGTGGTTTTTGGAAGAATGGCGGTAGGTGGATTCTCCAATTTAGATGGAAATCCAAGATCAGTTTAGGTGTAAATTTAGGATGTAGCCTCAGGGCATTCTTATCCTTGTGAAAGACTGTATATGGCAGATCTGCCCTAAGGGCTCTCAGTTCACCACCCTTATAGCTAAGGTGAAGGCAATTAGAAAGGTGACTTTCATGGATATAAGGGATAAGGACCAAGAAGCCAAGGGTTCAAATGGAGGTCTTGTCAGTGCTAAGAGGACAAAATTCAGGTCTCACATCGGAGTGCACCTACTCACAAGAGGAAAGGTTCTAACCAGGCCTTTCAAAAAAGTACTGTTACAGGATGGATGAAGATAGAGTAGTTATCAGAACATAAGTACGGCCATACTGGGTCAGACCAAAAGTCCATCTAGCCCAGTATCCTGTCTTCCAACAGTGGCCAATGCCAGGTTCCAAGGCCAATTCCCAGAGGGAATGAACAGAACTGGTAATCCTCAAGTGAGCCATCCCCTGTTAGTGACAGGCGCTGATAGCTACCAAATGAACCTGTAGTGAACTAAGTGAGACACTGTTGGTATTTAAGGAGAGAAGATATTCTAAAAAAGTCAGCATGTCAGAGTCTTCTGGGGTTATCTGATAACTGATAAATATTTCCACTTGGCTATGTACTATTTTCTAGTGGACTCTTTTGTACTATTGTTAAATGTGACCTGAACTACTCCAAGCATGCATTTTCTAAGTTTGATACCGTGGGTGCAGAAGCAGACTTAAAGGCACTGCTAGCAATACTAAATAGGGAAATACTGATGACTTGCTCCAGGTAAGCTGCTACTACTCATAGCATGAAGGGTACCTACAAGTATACTGTTGCAAAGCCAAAGGAGAGTACCCTATATTGGTAGTGGTGCCTGTCCATGAAGAACCTCAGGAACCTTCTGTGTGAGGGGTGGAAGTCTATGTGGAGTAGGCATCCTTCATCTCAAAAGCTGAGAACCAGTTGTCTCTGTTCAGTGACAAAATTATTGATGCCAGTGTGACCATCCTAAACCTCAGCTATCAGATAAAGACACGGAGTTGTCTGAGGTCTAAGATAGCTCTCCATCCTCCCTTTCTTTTTTGATGAGAAATTTTCAGTAAAATGTTGCAAAGGACCTGCTCTATGGCTGAAGAAGGAGGAAGTTCACCTCTTCAATTACCATCCTCTCCTGAGAGTGGTCCCTCAAGAGGGACAGGGAAGGGTTTTTTTGGAGGGGGAAGGAAGAGGAATACTATAGTACAGCTGGAGTGTATGATGTACGATGCGTTCCAAAGAGGATGGAGTTCGGCTGTTCTCAGTGGTGGCAGATGACAGAACAAGGAGTAATGGTCTCAAGTTGCAGTGGGGGAGGTCTAGGTTGGCTATTAGGACAATCTATTTCACTAGGTGGGTGGTGAAGCACTGGAATGGGTTACCTAGGGAGGTGGTGGAATCTCCACCCCTAGAGATTTTTAAGACCCGGCTTGACAAAGCCCTGGCTGGGATGATTTAGTTGGGGTTGGTCCTGCTTTGAGCAGGGGGTTGGACTAGATGACCTCCTGAGGTCTCTTCCGACCCTAATCTTCTATGATTCTACGTCAACAATCCAGCTGTTATCACCCACAAAGTTTGGGCAAAGTGGGCCAGTCGAGTCCCAAATTGGGTCTTGGGGCTCATGATTGATGAATGCGGCATTTGGACTGGTTTGCAGCTCTTGAAAGTACCATCAAAAATATTTCTTAGTGGGAGGTTGAGGTTAGAAGAAGGGGAAGCATTGTGTGTGCCCTGCTCCAGTTTTTGTCGCCTCCATGGGGGTTCATATGCCCTTTGGTGGTAAAAGGGTTGAGGCACTGACTGAGGCTTGTATGACTGAGGTCTGTGGTACTTCCTCCTTGGTGCTAGAATGCAGATCCTCAGTTATCAGAGAGTTGCCCTTGAATTCCCCAGTCAGTGTACAGATTCATCTCTTTTCTTCCTGAACATGTTGTTCCCTTCAAAAGACACATCCTCCACTGTAGATTATACTTCCCTGGAGAATCCTGAGGAATGAAGACAGGATGCTCAATGCATGACAATAGCCATTGCCCTCGAAGCAACAGCTGTTTCTGCTGCATCAACAGAGGCTTGGAGGGATGATCTGGTGGTCAATTTACCCTCCTCAATCGGAGCCAGGAATGTGATCTGCTAAGTTCTAATGTGAACTTAGAGCAATTTAAAAAAATTGTATTTTGAGGTTAATGCTTGGCAATTGGCTATATGAAAAGGCTGACTGAAGTGAAAACTTTCCTGCCCAATAGGTCTAGATGTTTAGCATCCTTACCTAACACAGTGGATCTTGTAAAATAAAAATTCTGCTATCTTGGCTGGCATGTAGTATTTCTTTTCAGTCCTCGTAGAGGCACAAATGGCTGGTGTATGCCAGATGACCTTAGCAAGCTCCATTAATTAAAGGGCAGCATAAACCTCCTAGGCCTTTCACTATGTAGAATGTCCAAGGACTTGTGAGGAATGTCTTGTACCTCCTTCAGAGAAATCTGGAGAGTATCAGCAACCTTCCTTAATAGGTCCTGGAACTGCCTGTAATCATCAAGCAGAGAAGATGAGGTTGGTGCAACCACCTCATCTGGGGATAATGATGTTGTTGTCAAGGCTGGCAATATTGTTGGATCTGATTCTTCCTCCTCATCCTTGGGCATTTGAGGAACCCTGGGTTCCTCTCCAAGAAGTAAGGGATGTTGTGCTCCCAAAGGGAACATAGAGACTTGGAGTATTGTGTGTATGGATCTCATGGTCCCCGGTAAGAGGGATCAAACGTTGGCTGAGTGCCAAGATCTACCTGACTTCCCTGAAGAGAGGAGCCTTCAGGGTTTTCACATTGGTTCATTCTCTTGCTACAGCTGCCTTTACCATTTGCTAAACACAGGCAAACACCTGGTGATGTTTCTTCCATCAGCTCTGAATAATACAAAGACCTCTAATTTCATCTTATGATTATAAAAACAAGTTTAAGGAAAGAATACTAAAATTCAAACTTTACAATTGGACTTTCTGTACCAGATTTTTGGTCTCCTAGTTTACTCTGCTATTTTTAAATCATACTTTAATAGGAAAAATCCACAATCCACAGTTGTCATGGCAGCCTTTTTCAGGTTTCTGTTTGACTCTATTTAAATCTCTTTAGCAATACACAGTTCCGCTTTCACTGGCAATAACCAACGTACAGGGCTCCAAGCAGTGGAAAATTTCCAGAGAGGAGGTTGCAGTAGCACTTGGTAGCCACTGCATCCCAAAAAGTGGGTGGCACTGGCTGTTGCCCTAAACAGAGTGGTGGGAAGCAAGGGGTGGGGGGCGGGGAAGGTTGAAGGTGGCATAGGCAGAGCTCAGCCTTTTTTTCATCTGCTCTGTTACTCCATGTGGAGTTTTTGCAACTCAGGCAGTGCAGACCGAAAACAGAAACCAGAGCACCTGTGGATTTTGCAAACTCTCTGCGCCCTCAAAAAACAAAAAAAACAACAACAAAAAAAACGTATTTCCACCAAAGATTTCTGGAGGTTTGATTTTAGAAATATGGACACCTTATGGCTACAGCGCCCCCAACAGACACTATAACTGCCTTTCTCCCAGGTAAATCCTATACTAGGGTGGTGCTGGAAACAGTGCCTGCCCTCCCGCAAGGGTAAATCCTCCACAGCGAGCCTGGTTCGGGTGCAATGCAATTTGCATCTTTACTCCAGCAGGGTCCCTAGTCCCTTAACTGAACAGAAGCTCTCCTAATGTGTTTTAATACAGCTAAATGTAAATGTATACAGCTGGGAATATAGGCCACACTTACAGAATGGAGGACTCTCTCCTGGGAAGTAGTGACTCTGAAAAAAAAGATATGGGATCTTGGTGGATAGTCAACTGAACATGAGCTCCCAAGTTGATTCTGTGGCCAAAAGAGTGAATGAGATCCTGAGATGCATAAACAGGGGAATGTTGAGTAGGAGTAGAGTAGTTATTTTACCCCTATATTTGGCATTGGTGTGACCACTGCTGGAGTACTGTGTTCAATTCTGGTGCCCACAATTCAAGAAGTATGGTGATAAATTGGAGAGGATATGGAGAAGAGCCATATGAATGATTACAGATTTAGAAAATACGCTTTATAGTGTTAGACTCTGAGCTCAATCTATTTAGCTTAACAGAGATGGTACGGGGTGACTTGATTATAGTCTGTAAGTATTTACATGGAGAACAAATATTTGATAATGTGCTCTTCGGTCTAGCAGAGAATGGTATAACATGATTCGGTGACTGGAAGTTGAAGCTAGACAAATTCAGACAGGAAATAAGGTGTCAGTTTTTAACAGTGACAGTAATGAACCATTGAAACAATTGATCATGGGTAGTGGTGGATTCTCCATCATTGACCATTTTCAAATCAAGACTGGAGGTTGTTTTCTAAAAGATCTTCTCTAGGAATTATATCTCTGGCCTGTGTTATACAGGAAGTCAGACTAGATCACAATAGTCCGTTCTTGCCTTGGAAACTATGAATAATTTACATAGACATACACAATCACAGGTTGCATATTTTTAACATTTGCCCTATACCATGTCAAGAAACTGTCCACATAAGTAAATGTATTTGAAGTTCTCAGACTGGGTCATCGCAAATCAAAATGGTCCAGCTGACATTGTTACACATTTCTGGCACCTGCAATCATGTTTCTGAGTTACTGTAAGATGCTCTAAGGCAGGAAGAGTTATCTTTTACCCTCAGAAAAGTTATTCAATACATCAAAAGCAAACTGCCCTTCTTCTAAACCAACACTCTGACCTGATGACATGCTTTCTTTGGTGGTTGAACAAATAAGAGCTCGTGCACTTGATCTCCTCAACAATGATAAACTGTGCTACTCCAGAAAGAAAACCTAGCCAGAAAAGATATATATTCCCAAGCCATTATACATAGCTGCATGCAAAAGGTGAAACAAATTATTCTTAAGTACATTTTGTTTACAGTAGAAAATAAATGCTTTTTGAACTTTTAGGTGCTTTTTTTATTCATTAACAGAGGAAAATGGGTTAAGTCCCAGTACATCAGGTTCTGAATCAAGAGCATACTCTGCCTGTGGTAGATTTTGAGTTCTGCTGCATATTATTGTTTGGCTGGAGCCCACTATGAATCCCACCTGTAAATCCTGCTCCATGAAACTTTTGATTGCCACCTGGGGATTTCTACCTCTCAGAGAACTAGACACAGCTTTGATCACAGCTGCCAGTGCACTAACATTGTTTTCTCTAAGCCTGTAACTACCATTTTATGTTATAATTCATTTCTGGACTTCAGCCACATAGAGCTTCAAGGAGAACTGTCAGCCACTAATAGGCTAGCTTACAGAAATTGAAGGAGAAAACAGAATTATTTTTCCCACTAAGTAAGTGTGCAGCTGTTTAAAATCATTGGCTTCTAAGCAAGTTGCATACATCATAGACAAACAGAAAACTTGCAGGAGTGTGGAAATACCAGCGTTAAGGTTTAAAGGACAAACAGACTTTTAAAATTGTGTTTCTGGAGGCAAAATATAGGAAAATTTAGGGACACATCAAATCAGTTGCGGGGGCTGAAGGTGGAATTCAGAACACACATGCACACTCTGCACAGGTCTTAAATTCCATATTCCAAAATATACTTGTGCAAACGTCCAGTATACTCCTCTACAAATTTAAACCTGCTGCTACTATTATGCTTATCGGTCATATTTATTATAGTAGTGCTTAGGGGCAAGCCAAGAATGGAGCCCCATTCTGTTAGGCACCACACAAACATATAATGAGAGAGAGTCCCTGCCCTGAAGAGCTTGTACCCTATATAGGAAAGACAGGCAAAGGGAAGGGAAAGGGAAAGAACAAAAGCAGAGTGAACAGTGCAATGGATGCAAATGTCATACTAGAGGTATGAGTATGTCCCTCTTGTTTTATTCTTGGAATCCTTTCAGGGGGGTTATGTTAGGAGGAGATTTAGCTACATGGAAATACAAAGGAAAGAAGGGGGAAGGAGGAGTTAGAGAGAGGAAGGAATGAGCAGTAGAGGGTTGGAGCAAACAGACAATCAGCACAGGGGAGAGAACGTCCACAGCAACAACTGTAGAAAGCACTGTGATGACATCATTTGTGTCCATCGGTCCCTGCTTGAACTGCTTTCTACAGCTGCTCTGCCAGATCAATCTCTTGCTGGCTCCTCCTTGCTGGCTCCTTTCCAAGGGCCCAATGGCTACGGGAAATGGGGCACCCATGGGTCCCAGCACTTCTGGAGGGAGTGGTCGCCCCAACACAGTTCTGGGTCTGAGGGCTCTCAATCGTGAGGGGAATGGTGGCCCCAGCTGACCCCCCATTTTACCCTATTTACTCCCAGAGCAACAGCATCTGCTTGAAAGATTTTCTGCATGTTGTGCTGGCTTCAGTCCCTGGCTGGCTTCTCCCTGCTTTTATCATCTGTTCTCCTTTTTGAGGCCTACTTCCCAATTATAAACCTTACAACTGCTTCCTTTGAAGCCAGTGACATCACACTCAATTTTCTACATTAACAGTTTTACTACTTAGCACGATGCTACAGGCTGCCAACACACTGAGCAGTACCTGAACCTTGATCAACTGATGCAAATTTTCCAGACTCAATTGCCTGTTAAGCCTCCACCCAGATTTAGGCATTTCTGACAAAGTGAATTCCCAATAGCCAGACGAAATTAGGCATGGTTTAGAAATGAAGGTATTTATTTAATTAAAGTATTTTCAATGTAGTGTAGGTTTTGTATAAGTGATAGACAAGGCTCAAAATTTCTGAAGCTTATTAAAAGATTTTTGCTCTGGCAATCAGTCAATAGATCTTTTGTGAACAGGTTAAGCAGTTCATGCTTTTTTTCCCCAAGGTTGGTAGTACTGCAAGTATACAGGGGGCTCAATCCTGAAATGTCCCAAGTGCCCCCTGCAAGGTCCTGAGTGACCTCAGTCCCCAGGAAAGTCAATGGGTCTGAAAGGTCAAATTCTCTGAAATGCATTTAAGTGATACAAAATGACCTTGAAATGGCTAAAATTGCTAGATGAGAATTACCCTTGTGAAGGGGAACTCTCCACTTGTGTACAGATGGCAGAGGATGGTGCTGCCTCTTATGCCAGCTGTCATCCCCCTCCTCCTAGTATAAGGAGATGGAGGCAGGAGGTTCTGGGGTATTCTAGGGACAGGACATGGATGGGTCAGGGTGGGGAGGAAGTGTTGTGCAGCAGAACTGTAATCTGTTCTAGGACTGTGTGGCTCTGAATCAAGGAGCCAGAACCAGCTCCCAAAGGCCACCACTCTCTACCATGTCCAAGCACGACTCAGATATAGTGGAAAATTGGAGCCAAAGACTTCAGCACTTTATAGGATGTGGTCCAGTATTTCTACTGCCAGTGGAAACTGAAAATAAAATGTACAGATTTCTGCACATATTTTTTGAAAGTTAACCAAAATTTATGAACCAAGAATTTTTTTAAAAAAACATTTAGGTACCTACATAAAAGTAGCCACATTTTCAGTGCAACTAATTTCACGGAAGATATGGGAGCTCAGCCCCTTCCGAAATCAGGCCAATTATGTAGGGGCCTGAACATGAATGAAAGGTGGGATTTTCAAAAGCATTCAGAGGAGGGCTAACTCCTCTCCCATTAAAATCAATGGGAATTTCACCATTGATTTCAATGGGAGGCAAGTTGGGCCAATGCTGAGCACTTATAAAAAGTCCACCCTTGGTGTGCAACTTTGAAACTTTTGGCTGTGGTACACAACCATAGACCTAGCCACCATAAGCACAGGCATGGAAACTATCTTCATCCTCCTTCAGGAGCTTACAGTGGTGCCTGCATCTGCACTGCTGCAGGAGGGGCCTGCCCCACGGGAACGGGTGCATATCCAATGTGGAAAGAAGGGGACAAGATCTGAAGCATTCACACAATGGGATCTGAGCCTTATATGCAAAGAAGCTCTGCACTACAGGTGCTTCCAGGGCCTGGGCACATAGGTGTTGGAGGAGAAGAATTGGTGCTTCTGCAACTACACAGAGCCACAGACCGTTCTCCTCCACAGGCCATGGGGCTGCATTAGGGAGGTTTCAGAGATCAGGCTGGGACTCAGGGGATCCAAGTTCTGTTCCTGGATATGCCATAAACTTGCTGTGCAACCTTGAGTGAATCACTTAATCTCTCTGTGCTTCAGGTCCCTGTGAAACGGAGATGATAGTTAAAAGACATTTGAGGCTGAATCCACAAATGTTTCTGAGGTGCTCAGACACTGTAGTAATAAACGCCACCTAAAAAAACCTACAAAGAATAAACAAAATACTGTGGACTTTTGAGAATGCACTAGCAGCCATTGAGTAGCATCCTACTGCCCACAGCTTTAGGGGAAGATTACTCAGTCTATACACCGATTCCCATCATGCACACTGTCGTCTTGGGATAGCTGTTAGAAATAAGATTTAGACCTCACTCCACCCTCTAGAAGCCAGTTTCAGTAGCAGCAAATGTGTAATGCAACTGAGCACAGAGGAGGTTCCATCGGTGTATATACACCCTCCTTTCATAAAAATAAACATGAAAAAAATGGAGAATACCCACACGCCAGTAATTCAAATCAAGATGCATGCTTTGTTCAAATTTCATGAAGAAATGAGAGGGGCAAGTGAGGGCAGTACAAGGTTCTTTGATTTTTAAAGTGTAAGTTTAAATTCCCCTTAATAATAAGCTTAACATCTATTAGGCCACTGGGCAGACAAATTGGTGTTCAAGTGTTACTCTCTGTGAGTTTGTTGGCTCCCTGCCCTCTCTGACAAGATAAATGCATTATGTCTAAATACTCTCTCTCCATAATATATTATAGCAGGTGCTTAGAGACATCTGCTACAGTTAATGTTGCAAAAGGCTTTCTATCATAACCCTCCTGATTTCACATGTTCATAGCTGTCTGAAATGCTCATCTTTTCAGCTGAAGCTTGTCATGCTTTATCTGTTCTCTTGATTTTGTTTTATTATTATTTATTTGTATTGCAGTATCTCCTCAAGGCCCTCAACAAGACTGATGCCTCATTTTGCTAGGCCCTCTAGCTACCCATAGTGAAAGACAGTTCTTGCCCTTCCACAGAGCTTAATTTCTAAACAGATAAGACAGATATAGGGTGGAACAGGAAACAGAGCTAACAGAGAGCTGAAGTGACTAGCCCAAGGAAACACATCAGGTTGGTGGGAGCACTAGGATGAGAACTCCTCCTAACTCCCAGTCTTATCCCAATTTTCATTTTGTTTTTAAAAATTGTACATGAGGGAAGAATAATGCACATTTCCCATGTTAAAAATATCCTAATCACACTTTATAGACGTAAATATAATATAATTTCTGTCATCAATAAACATTCACATCACAAAACACCTACTGTGTATGCATATCCATATGATTCATCTTCTATCGACAATCACAAGCAACCATCTTCCAAATCCATTGTGTTGCCTTTGAACTTGAACCAGCTTGGTGCTTGAATATTACAAATGAAGCGCCATGAGCAGGTATCTGATGGGCTTTTTCTGCTCAGGGACTATCATGGTACTTGTCCAGGCAGAAAAGATTTAGAAGCAAGAGGTTATGAAATTCCCAAACCATAGCAAGGGCACTGGCTTTCTGCCTATCCCTCTAAAATGTGGTGTTGTCAGACTATAAACAAAATGTAGTTAAGAATAATTTGTTTCAGCTTTTGCATGCAGGTATGTATATTGGCTTGGGAATATACATCTGCTCTGGCTAGGTTTTCTTTCTGGAGTAACACAGTTTATCATTGTTGAGGAGATCAAGTGCACGAGCTCTTATCTGTTCAACCACCAAAGAAAGCATGTCATCAGGTTACTGTGCTCATGACCACTGCCCTCACTACCTAAGGTGTGGGAAAAAACACTGTATTCTATTTTATTAATTGAGAACTAGTATATGATTACATCATTAAGGATTGTATTCAAATGTTTATGCTTATCTTAAGTTTTTATAAGGCACCTATTGCCTCTGGGGCAGAGTTAAACTTGCACATGCAATGTTTAATTTTTGCAAGTTCTGACCACTGAATGCTCAAGACTGTGAGCAAGCAAACACTTGTGCACATAATTAACTTTACACAAGTGAACAGTTCCACAGAACTCTCTGTTCTAATGACTTGAACTCAATGAAACAACTCATTTGCATAAGGCTAAGCATAAGTCAAGTGTCCAGGATGCAGCCCTACCTTTAAACCCTGAAGATTGCATTAATACAGTTTTGCATGTGATATGATCTAGTGTAAAGAAAATGTCTGATTTACACAGTCTGTTCTGAATACACATTGTACACAGTTTCAGATTCCACAGTGTGTACGTAGGTGCATATATGTGGGGCAATATGCTAGGGACACTTACAAAAAAAATCTATGAAAAATTCTAGACACTGAAAAATAGTACACAACTGCTTTTAAATTAAAAAGTATTTTCCTTTACACTGAGGGCTGCAGGAGTTTGTAAACAGTTAAAAGACAGCAAGCATGTAGTCCAGGTTCTCAAAATATTAAGCCACAGGGAAATCTAACTTATTCACAATAATAGTAAACTTGTTATTTCTGAAACAGTGATGAAAATCATTGCTGGATTACTATTCTGTAACATACTGCTAATTAAAAAAGGATGTTGTTTCATATGTTATTGTGCACCATACATTTTGACTTACATTTTCATTTTAATTATTAATATTTATTTTTTAAAGTCATGGTTTCCTATAAGTTGTACATCTTCAAATTAACAACATAGAGAGATGTAAAATTAATTACCAGCTCTTAATGCCAGATTATGGATCTCAGTAGGTTGTCAAGAATATATAAGAGCAAACAGAGAAAGTAATTTTTGTTGTGTGTTTAGTTGGTTGTGGGGGGATTGTGCCGGGTTGTTATTTTCCTTTCTTTTGATCACTTTCTGAATTCAGAGGTAACCTAATGTTGCTTTTGATTAGTGTTTACTGTAACAGATTGTTTGTGGTTACTCTAGTTGCTTTCTTAATTTATCTCTGCATAATGGGAAACATTTCCTTGATTAAGAAACTGCTAAAAGTTACTGAATTGTTTTCCCAAGCATTTCTTCTATGACTACAGGTACATTCTATCCTAATAAAGGGCACATAGCTTAATTTGTATGTCATCTGCATGAGTCACTTCAGTGTGAAACAGTACATCGCAATAGAGATTAATAGAATACATGGTACTTCTATAGCACCTTTCAACTGAAGATCTCAACATACTGCTCAAATATTAGTTACCTCTCTTATAGGTGAAAGAGCTTAAGTCTTATTATAGTGATTTTACCTATAGGAAAATGGAGTATCTGAGATTTACATGATTTACTTTAATACTGCAAATCAGGAGCCCTGGATTCCCAACCCCCTGCTCTAACCACAATAGAAACTATAGTTTCTATGCTGTTTTTTTCCCCCTTTATTTTACTGAGGCCGACTCAGTTGTTCTGGTTTACATGGACAAAAAAACAAAAACTAGTGTTTCTGGAAAGAGTGTATCCCTCTCCCTTCCCTCATATGTCACTGGTCACACCACAAACTCTTCAGCACAAGAATAGTATCTTCTTAGGTGTTTCTAGAGCGCCTAACTCAGTGGGGCCTCGATCCTATGGATGCTACTAGAGTTTAATCATAGCATAATACTACTACTAACGTAATTTATTATATTCAGATATTAACAGTGTTACAATAGGGCTCACTGAAATACTGCTATCTGAGTTTTACAATGATAGCAGATGATACTCCCCCACTCACACACACACACACACACTCTCTCCTTTTGTGACCCAGAAGGGTTTGTGACTCTTTCTTAGAGACTTTAATATCCTTCCCTCATTTCTTCCCTGTAACATCCTATGGGGGCCAACCGTTCCTTCTTTAGTTAATCAACACCACTGCCAGGTTGTCTGGAAGGTGAATAGAGAGTGAGGGAAGATGCATGTATGGCTTCCTTGGTTAGTGAGGAAAAAATGGCTTCAGTCTGGCTTGCAGTCTAAGCTTTCTATATACAAGTCTGTAGTCAGGAAGGGTGGAGGGAGAGAAGGGAAAGAAAACCTCCTCCTCACTTCACAGATTACTGCAAAGCTGTTTGGCTGTGGGGAGAATGGTGGCTGTCCCTTAGAACGTAGGTATTATCCCTTCAGAATAGAGCTAACCTTAGTTCAGCTGAAGAATGTCTACACTGCAATCACAGGTGTGATTAAAGCTAGGGTGGGTATGCCTACATGAGCTGGAAGTGAACTAGTGTGGCTAAAAATAGCAGTGAAGAAGCAGTGGTAATTAGCCTGGGTCTCACAATCACTGTGTCTTCACTACTATTTTTAGTTGGGCTAGCTAAAGTAAAGCTTGCACGCAGATGCCTACATGAACTGCACTCACACCTCCAATTGTATTCTAGTCAGACCCTAAGAGGGCACCATTTGGTCCAAAAATGTTTACTTTTAATAATTAAATTTCTCTTTAGCTGTTAATCTACTACTACAGCAGAATGGAAACTTATTTACAGTCAGCTGTGTTAATGTTCTGCACTGTTAGTATCGCAAACAAAGTCACTTTTTAGGAAAATGCATTTGTTAAAAATATTATTAAATACATTTCAAAGTTCGTTCATGATGGGGGGAATTTTTACATTATGGATTTTCAGATGGCTGGACTGGGCAAAATAGATGCAGCTCTCTTTTAAAGATCAACTACAGTACATACCTCATAAATGGACAATATATTTTTCCATTAAAAAAAGATCAAACCCAAGGCATTCCGTTCCCAATTTGATTTAACTACTCGCACACTGGTCTATGCCAAAGTTGTTTGGATCTTATTCTCACTTACCCATGTTCAGTTTTGATTAACATTCTTTATTTCCAACTCTATTTCCAAATTGTGTTTTGACTGGAGATTGGTATTAGATATATAATGTTTCCAGTGGCTTCAGAGAAATCTGCAGCAGGAAAAAAGAGCTCTCAAAAGCTAAAAACATGTCTGAGAGCTTTGCAAAATTCGACTCACCCATTCATTCTGGGCAAGTAATTTTTTTTTTGACAGGCATGTAAAATATCATCATTTATTTTTCTACTGTCACCAATCAAGGGCAGGCAAGCAGGTTTTGTACAAATATAGGAAAATGTTCATGGCAGTTATTCAAACCAGCTGGATGTGGATAAATAAATATCTTAGAGATGAAAATTAAAAGTAAACGTCTACATAATGGGCACAAGCTTTTGGCGACAACAGAGCATTTTAAAGCAAAACTATTACTGGAGATTTTTCATTTCATTTGTTTTTCTCCAAGTTAAACTAAACAAACAAAACCCAAACATATTTTGTACAACAACTTTTTTATAGTTTTAATGATTCCACTTCCTGCCCTGCACTATAGCTCATAAGAAAGAGAGAATATGCATTGCAAAACTCTGATGTTCTTCCACCCACCTGTCATTTAAAAGCTTATTCCCTTTTGCATTTTGCCTTTCTTTTCATCCTCCAATTAATGCTGGAGCATCAAAACCCCTCGTGTACCACCCACTGCCACTAACAAAACTGGGAAGCTTCCTTGTGACACCCAACCCCATTGCAGTAGTTTAAATGTCTCTTCATCAGATCATGATTATTTTGGGCTCTGTCATCCAAGTTCACATCCTGAGCCAAATGCTCCTGTAAACAAATGTTCTCTCGGCTACCTCGAGATGTGGAATAGATCAGCAGCCTAGCTGGGAGAAGGGCAGCGGAGTCTGTGTCTTCCCCTCCTGGAAAGATTAACAGATAGGTCCATCCCAGTTTTTATAGCTCCCAGTCTGCCCTAAACTTTCTTCTAACTGTACATTTTGAAAGGTCATCCCTCCTTCTGCCATTATGAAAAAGGACATAGGGGAATACAATGGACATTTTTCAGGAGCTGATCTCAGATGCCCTTGGATGATGACAACTGGACACTGCTGAGTGAATTCATGTACCAATCCTGACTTGAGCAGGATTCAGATAGCTGTGAGAAGGAGCACGGAATGAGCAATGTAGCACTAAAAATGTGTTTTGACTGTTTTGATGACATCATAACCTCAATGGAATGCTGAAGGACGTCTGCCAGTCCTCTACTCAAAAGCTCAACTTCCTTTTTAGGAGAGATTTCTTCTGTCAAAATGCCAAACTAGCCTATTTTCTTGACTTTTTTTTTTTTTAAGCTAAGGATAACTGTAGTAGACCCTATAACATAGAGAACTGTCTGTCGCATAGAGGAAAAGGCCAACATTTTCAAACCTGGGCTCTTAGAATCATAGAATATCAGGGTTGGAAGGGACCTCAGGAGGTCATCTAGTCCAGCCCCCTGATCAAAACAGGACCAATCCCCAGACAGTTTTTTGGCCCAGATCCCTATATGGCCCCCTCAAGGATTGAACTCACAACCCTGGGTTTAGCAGGCCAATGCTCAAACCACTGAGCTATCCCTCCCCCACAAATCCAGTCAGCCCTCTGAAAATCAGGCCAATTTTATATTTGGGAGCCTAAACATGGATTTAGGAAGCTGAATTTTAAGCACCCAGGTTTGAACATTTTGGACAGATTTTAATTTTTTTAAATTGTTCCTGAATGAAAGAGAATGTACACACAGACAAATGAAGAAACTCAATTTAGTCTGCCCGATTTCTTCACTGTTTGGGGTAGCATCCTCTTGTGAGGTAACAATGACATCTGGAGGGATAGAAAGGCATGACTGGGCAGTTCAGCAGTGTCCTAATGAAAAATTATGATTAGGTTAAAAATAAATAGATAAATTTTGAGCCACTGAACACTCAAATCTAATTATCTGATTTTGTTGTGCCGGACACAAAATTGCAAGGGCGTTGATAAAAAAAAAAAAAAAATCGATGGAGGCAGCTTTCCTGAAGTAAAATTTTCCCAGATAAGGGAGAGATTTTCAAAAATTAGTAAAGGCTTTGGAAGCACAAGTCCCTTTGAAAGTTAATGGGACGTAACTCACCTTATATAAACAACAGTACCCTAACAGTCTGACTGCAGTAGTTCAACCTGCTACTTGATTATTTCTAAAGAATGTCATGACAAGAGGCTCAGGGCCAAATGCTGCCCTGAATTGTGAGGTGGCAGTGGGGGGAGGGGCGGTATATTAATATGCTATTGTGTACATTATGGTACTATCCAGAAGCCTCAACTATTACACTAGGCATGGTGCAAAACACACAGTGAGAGACAGTCCCTGTTCCAAAAACAGTTTACAATTGGAATTAAGGCAAAATGTGACATGCTAGTGTAACAAACTAGGTTGGATGGAGAAAGGGGAGGGTACTTAGTCTGGAAGGTGTGGCAGGAAGGTGACATGAAGATGCAGGTACTTAGACTGACTATATACACCATTTATAGGATGGGGGGGGGGATTTTTCCTCTCTTCAAAAGATATAAATACAAAATAGATAGCAATATAATGCTCTACTGGGCACCTGAATAGCCATTATCAGCTGGCAGTTTACTGGAGACATCACAATAGAAGCAGATCCTTAAAAGGGATTTAAAGGAGGGCATGGTTGCTGCTCTACAGATCAGTTCAGTGAGGGTGTTTCATGCATAAGTGATGGCATGGAAGAAGGCATGAAGAAATTTATGGGAGAAGCTGACAAATGAACAACAATGGTTGGCACCAATGGTAGAGTGGTGTGCGGGGGGAATATAATATAAAAGAAAGGATACGCATGATGGTGTTAAATTGTGAAGGGGCTCGATTCATTTAAGCACTTTTGAAAATTTTACTCAAGAACAAGAGGCTTGTAACTATTTGATATGGAGGTAAAGGGGGCCTGATGAGAGGCCTTTGAAAGGGAGACAACATGGCTACAGTGACAGGAAGACGATCTTAGCAGCAGCATTTTGAATGGATCCGAAAGGGGCGAATTAGGTAACAGGAAAAGCTTTGACGTTGGAGGTCACAAGGGCCTGAATGAGCATCTTAGTATGTGTTCAAAGAGAAAAGGCTGAATATTGGAGATCTTACTGAGGAAAAAATGTAAGATAAGGATATGACTTGGAGGTTGTATTGTATTCTCCTGATATTCCAATTAACATATGGCACACTTACGCCAATACATCTAAGCATTTAAGCACGCAAAAGTAGTCAACGTTTTTGTTTCTTAATTGTATTATATCTGTTTTAGTGTTATATGGAAATTAATGCTAAGTAAGGACAATAAATTCAGAACATGACATTTTCAACCTATGGAATAATTAAAGTCTATAAATCTTTTTTAGGCAGAATTGTTGCGGTAACAATGCGAGTCGTTCATGCAATAATTAGATGTTATCCTGAGAATTACTAGGTTTTAAAAACATGATTCTCAGTAGCTACAGTAATTTCTCATAGTAGATGTCTTTACAATAGCAAATAAGTAATATTCTGCATCTTCTAGCCTAACACAAACAAAATCTCCATTTTGCAATAAAAGTAATCCTGAAGCCAGAATTAATTTGGAAAATGTTTTAAATGACTGATTTTCAAGGAAAATATTTACTGATAACTACTGAAAATTGAGACTAGCATATATCAGTAGGCCTATCATCATTTCATTTGTTATTTTCCCCACATTTTATTATTCATATTTCACTGTGTGACTATGAAAATGTTTGGCTGGCTGGGTCTATGTAGGATGATGTTCATATTTAGTAAGCTAGGCAGCTAAAGTACTATAAACATTTGGAAAATGTTTTAATATTTTATCACAGTGAACTATGTAAAAGTTATCCCTGCTGTATATCTTCTCCCATTCCGAGGCAACAGTTGAAGATACATTGTTGCATATTATTATACTCTCTAACTGACTCTGGCTACAGAATTGCAGTTCAATTTCTCTCTCTAATTTTTAAATAAAATCAGGGAATTATACCACAGACATTTCAATCAATTGCATTGTGTTACTTACAGCTGCTCCAATGATCCAAGTCCTTTAAATGCGTGTTGGTCTATTGTGTGGATTTCATTCTTGTACAAGTAACTGCAAAAAACAAATTATTGCAATGAGAAATAGAAGACTCGAACACCGCATTAACTTGTCCTCTTTTAGAATTAAGTCATTAATTGTATTAAGGACATTACAGCATCTCCTGAGTGACAAGGTAAAAACATACATGTTGGATAAACATATCATTTTTTTGTCCAAATGCTAAAGCTATCTTATAAAGCATATACAGATGTATTTAAGGAAAACAAGAGAATGTTCAGACTGGATACTTGTCAGCAGAGCTGAGCAAACAATGCACAACAATCTCTCACATATTTAGCCTCTAAGACTATGATTTCCTTACATGTATGTTATTAAATTTTTTCCATTTTTTTTTTAAAAACCATATTTCTGGGTTGATTGCACATGCTTATGCCATCCTCTAAATTCACTATTGGAGGCAGGATACCGGACAAGATGGACCAATGTTTTGAACTAGAATGGCAATTCCTACATAACTATATTCCCAAGTTGTGTTGGTTACTTGTGATTGCTCAGATAAGCTATATGGTATTGTATCTGTTCATTGAGTGGTTGATCTTATGAGCACTGCTGGTATAAAATTAAGTTTCTGTAAATACTTGAGCAAGCAAATTTCAAATTTAACTTTCAAATTCACACAAACATTTGCATGCAAAGAGTTGATTGTTTGAATCTTTGTGAAAAGCAAATACAAAGGGGGAATGAGCATAGCCAGAATGAATTAATTTGCTGAATGATAAGAATTTCACTCCCTAATCCTAGTATTTCTTTTTTCTAACCTTAACTATCTAAATATAAATACTGTTGCAGTGACAAAATTTGGGTACTCAAACAAGGGTAAGGGTAAGAGATTAACAGGAATCAAAACATGATTAGACATTTATATGAACAAGACCATCAGAGTTACAATAGCAAACATAAAAATAATATAATGTTATGACAGGAGTCATGAGGTGTTCTTACACA
The DNA here is from genome assembly GCF_027887155.1 of Malaclemys terrapin pileata. Classification (NCBI taxonomy): domain Eukaryota; kingdom Metazoa; phylum Chordata; order Testudines; family Emydidae; genus Malaclemys; species Malaclemys terrapin. Next base: position 70,463,588 of record NC_071506.1, on the reverse strand, counting down.
TGGTCTAACAAGTTGGTTTTTTCTTAACACGTTCTTAGTCTTTGAAAAAATGGTGTAACATTACTTTTTGTTATGCAGACATCATTGAGACAAACTGTGGCAGATAGGGGAGTTTGTTTCTTGCTGTATTTTCTATATTTGGGACAAAGTAGCTTCTTGGGACCCAGGTCTGCGTATGTTGGCTGACATTTTGGGGAAGCATATGGGTGCTGTTTGTGACTGCCTCTGTTCCAGGACTGGTTTGTTTAGTTTGGAAAAGAGAAGACTGAGAGGGGACATGATAGCAGTTTTCAGGTATATAAAAGGGTGTCATAAGGAGGAGGGAGAGAACTTGTTCACCTTAGCCTCTAAGGATAGAACCAGAAACAATGGGTTTAAACTGCAGCAAGGGAGGTCTAGATTGGACATTAGGAAAAAGTTCCTAACTGTCAGGGTGGTTAAACACTGGAACAAATTGCCTAGGGAGGTTGTGGAATCTCCGTCTCTGGAGATATTTAAGAGTAGGTTAGATAAATGTCTATTAGGGATGGTCTAGGCAGTATTTGGTCCTGCCATGCGGGCAGGGGACTGGACTCGATGACCTCTCGAGGTCCCTTCCAGTCCTAGAATCTATGAATCTATGAATCTATGGTGTACATGTGTAAATAAACAAGTTATATTAAAAATGCATCCTGACTCGATGTCACTGATTTCTCCTTCACTGGTAAATCAATCCATCACTACTTGGCAAACGGTGCCACTGGTGTCAGAAGGAGCAACAAGAACAAAAAATTTCTGGAAAGAGATAAATCCACATGCTATATGGCATAAGCCAGCCTTCCACTGATAGGGGTCAGGAAGAAATCTTACCTGTGGGCAGGATATCCCTACTGCAGGGTCTCCTCCACCTTCCTCTGAAGAATCTGGTACTGGCTACTGTGGGATACAAGCTAATGAGCTACAGAGATAACTGGTCTGATCTAATATGGTAAGTTGTATATTTCTTTGGATGCCTTCCAGCATGGTAGACTTAGGGTATGTCTACACTCCCCGCCAGATCGATGGGCAGCAATCGATCCAGCGGGGGTTGATGTATTGGGTCTAGTCTAGACGCAATAAATCGACCCCCGAGTGCTCTCCTGTTGACTCCTGTACTCCACCGCCGCGAGAGGCGCAGGCAGAGTCGACGGGGGAGTGGCAGCAGTCAACTCACCACTGCAGTGAGTATGTCGACTTCAGCTACATTATTCACATAGCTGAAGTTGCGTAACTTAGATCAACCCCACACACACAACACACAAGGTGTAGACCAGGCCTTAGTCTCCCAACACTAGTACCTATGAACAGGCAGTTGTGGGGATATGCTTTCCCCTAGGTCGCCTCTACCTCTTTCCCGGGAGTTAGTTTACTTGTCTATTCATTTATACCATGCTCTTCCTGAGTATGTGAGTGTCAGCCAAAACTTACAAAAACACAAAGCCAAATTCATATACTGAAAGCTTTATAGGACTCTGATTTCTTTCCATCCTCTACCAGTAAGTCTTAAAGAATCATTTTTAAAACTTTCTTGCCTTCCATTTTTCGTTTTCCCAACTGCCTCTTTTCCCTTTGTTCCTTCTCTTCTATCCCTATTTTTGTCCTTCAGCATCATGTACTGGCATAGTTGCTATTTCTTAGTAAGTTTCCTGTTTGTGAAAATGCTATGACGAAGAACTTGTCATTAATATGATGGAAATAGGGTTTCTGCTTTTTCTGCTTCTTAAGTAGAAACAAACAAACAAAATAAACATATTCTTCTTTTGTTTCCCTTTGACTGTATTTCATCTTGCTCTGAAGAAGTCAATCTCCCCAGGGAGGGCAGTCTCACAATCTGAGAAATACTGACAAAGGATGACAATTTCAGAAAATAAACAACATAAAAGTATGTGAAAGTTATACAGGGAGATATGCCGTCACTAGTACTAAAAGACCTCTTGGCCAAATGCAAACACACTAGACAACAGGACAGCATGTTGCATGTAAAATTATTCATAACAAAGGCCAGAACTACACTACAAAGTTTTGTCAGCATAGCTGTGTTGGTCAGGGGTGTGAAAAAACACACACATCCCTAGTGAAAGAGTTATGCCAGCAAATCCCCCAGTGTAGACGCAGCTGTGTCAACAGAAGAGTGCCTCTGTCTGCAGAGATAATGTCATTCGGGGAGGTGGTGTTACTTTGCTGACAGAAAAACTCCTCCTGTTGGCATATGCTGCACCTGCTGCTATAGCTATGTCAGCAAAGCAACTGTAGTGTAGACAAGGCCAAAGAGTGCATGCAAACTATTGGCTGAATGAAGAGAAAGCAAACTGACTGAACTGCAAATGAACGTGACTGAGAGTTACTTTTGCAATGTTTGTTAAAGTCCTTTCTGCAGAAACAAACATGACAATGTTTTGTGTTAATAAAAAGCGCCAAAAAACCCACAAATTAATATTTAAGGGAAAATGAAAGGAATCTACACAAGCCGACCCTCTAAAACATATTTCTCTCTCTTGAATTTTGCCAAGTATGGCTGCAATAATAAAATTTCACACCAGGCACTTTCTCACTTGCCTGAATTACTATGAGAATTGTGGCATGAATTTAAAACATACCACTGTTTTTTAAAAGCTGAGTGTGAAATAGAAAACAAAATGACAAAATATTATTATACAGCTAGAAGCTATCCCAGCTTTGGCACCACAGTTACAGTTTTAATGGAAGTGTCCTGCTCCTTGCCATGGAAATACCACTGCTTCGTGGATCACTTATACAAGTTAAATGCAGCAGAATGTCACCAAATAAAATTTAAACTTGGCATGAAGAAAATCCCAATTCAAACCCATCACTGAAAATCATACACCAAGTCTAGAACAACTAAGAGTCTTAAGGCAAAATTTCACTAGCACATCTATATGAAAGATCGCAGCTCAGATAACCTGCTCCCCCCATCACATAGATGCAAAACTGGAAGAGCAGAATCTTCCTTTCATTTGCAGAATAATTCATAAGTGACTGTGATAGTAAATCCTACTCCTCTATCTATCTTAGGGCTTTAGACTGCCTCCCCTCACTGTGCTATCTCAGTGCCTTCCATGTAAAATCATCAGCAAAGTCCTAACTGGATTTCCTGGAGTCTCTGGCGCTTATCGCTTTTAGGTGTAAAAACTTTGCTTGGGGTAGGGTTTTGGGTGGTGGCCTCACAGTTTGGAGTTGGCTGCACCTTTGAAGTTACACCTATTTTACCTAAAGTTTAAGTAGGCCTAGCTGATCCCACATACCCCACTTCTGAGACTCAGGGGACAGTCTGCACTGCGGGAGACTGCCCCCACTTCCTCCGCCTCTCCTGAGTTTCAGGGGCTGGGTTTTTATCCACTCAAAGTTCTTTGTTTCAGTTTCCCCCTAGGCCAAACCAGGGGTGTTGAACTCATCATGGTCAGAAGTAAATGGCAAGGAGAATGACACCCACTTTGTCCCTTCAATTATCGGTAAATGGGTGCATCATAAGGGAGCCCTCCCAGACATCTTCCTCAATTTCCCGTTTACAGTGCCCCATCCAAAGGAATATTTTCTCTCACAGCAGCAAATTCAGACCCATTTATTCATATAAAGGGCCAAAGCCTGCGGATCCCTTCTTGTAAAAACAGTTCCTTTCAAAAACCCAAAATAAAACTAGGTCAGAACACAGCAGCTCTTCAACCCCATTCAAAGATCACCCTTCCCAGTTTATGCACTTGAGAGTCATTAACCATTCTGTCCCAGTTCTTTTAGCTCCTATTCCAGGGCCCAACTCTCCAGGCATCCTATCTGAGAGTTCCAAGACTCGCTTCCCTCCCACAAGTCTTCTCCCATTGCACCAAGTCAGCTCTCCCATTAGAGAGCTCTCTGCAGTGTTTCACTCTCCCCAGGCCTCTTAGCCTCTGAGTCCTACCCCGGCTCAGGGGAACTTCCCTCCATGATCAGTCCTTTGTTCCTGGGCTCCCCTTGCAGGCCCTCCACTCAGGTCTTCCACCAAAGGGCTCCCTACAGTGTTCTATTCCCATGCCTCCTTGGCTGTAACCCCCACCGCTTCTCTTCAATTTCCTTCAGGGACAACCCCTTGCTTCTGTGCCCACATTACATGGACCACACTGGTTCTTCCCCTCATTCCTAGGGACCAATGCACCAGCCTTCCTGCAGCCTTGGAAGGATTCCCCAGCTTCAGCCAGTCCTTCAACAGTTCTTCTCAGAACTCATCACCAGCAACTCACAATTACTCCTCTCCTTCTGGTTCCCTTCAACCCTTTTCCTTGGGGATCTCTCTGGTGCACCTGGTCTTTCTCCTCTGTTTTTAGGCAGTTCTCACCTGTCCCTCTTGACTCTTTCAGGCAGCTATCCTTTATGTGGCCCAGGTGCCTCTCAGACCCAACTGATAGGCAACTAGTGAATCAAGGTGAGATGGAGCCTGCTTCCTCTTAATGGGGCCTGTCATCCTACAACAGGATGGCCAACATAAGTTTTTGTCTCCATTCCTGTCTACATGCAAACTAACCCATGTCTAAATTAACTGTTAGTCATCATACAGTAAATGCAGTAACAATCAAATATAGAATATTCATAAAAGTTATAGGAGCTTTCACATTGTTCACACATAGGCAGGGGCTATTGGGGAAAGCGGCTATCAGTGTTGTGTCATTCGTATGGTGGAAAGGCTTTTTCAAAAAGGAAGGTTTTGTGCAGTGTTTCCTGCATTTCCCTGATCTCCTCTGGAAATTTGTTTCATAGCTGGATCCTCTCAACCATGTTTATCCCCAGCTTTCACATGCTTCATCCTGGATTTTGTGAGGCATCATAGTGAAATATTAACAAGTTTCCCTTCTTCCTTTTTTATTTATACGAATTTGGCATCCATGAAATACATTCTTTATACTCAGAACAGAAAATGACTAATATCCCCCTCCCACAAGGAAATCACATTACAGTGACTGTTCATTAAAAGTCCATAATTTGTAGATGAATGAATTGTGAATTTAAAATACACATGATAAGATCCTCTTCCTGACCCATTTCTTTGACCATGTTCCCCCCACAATCTTTGAATTCTTCTCCTGGTCCCTTGTTTTTCTCTGCATATCCTAGCTTCCCATCCTTAACTTTGAAAGCTCTTCACAACCTTGCCCCTCCCTCATTATCTGGTCTTGTCTCTTTCAGGTAATTCAAGGCTATTATTATTGGTGAAATGGAAATGTCCACTTCTCTGCTGCCCGCACAAACTTCTCCATATTTTCTCCCTGTGACGCCAGCAGACCAGGTCATGCCAGAGTGCATTCAGGCCATTCACTTGTGTATTAGTATAGATCAAAGTGATTGGTGAAAGTAGACAAGTATATTTGGTGTTTAGACTTCATAAAACTAATGGGACAGTATTTGCATTGTTTTCTCTTATCTGTATCCTGTTATGATGCAGCAGCAAACATTTGTGTGTGTGTGTGTACCCCTGTAATTAATGACCCATCAAAGAAGTCTTGTGCAATGCTAATGAAGGACTTTAACAGGAAAAAATGCTAATTTCAAAGCAAATGGCCATTGCGTGTGATGACCAGAGGTCAGACACTTAAAATGCATCCCTCACTCATCTTCATCAAAGGAAAAGCCCACCTGGGTAGTATCACTGTCAGCTTGTTTTCTGTGAGAAGGAGCTAAAAGAAGGGATCCAAGGAAAGATCCTCCATCTCTGGACTGTTTGGACTCTTACAGGAAAGTGCACCAGATGCAAAGCAGAGGTCCCCAGAGATAATCTGCTAACCTTGAAACCTTGGGAGACTGGCAGTTTATTTTATCACTGCCACCATTTGGAATTACAAAGCGACTCACCTGTATATATATATTTACCTGCTTTAACCTCTCAATAACTCTCATTTACTTTTCTTAGCTAATACATCTTTAGTTAGTTTACTATAGAATTGGCTGCCAGTGTTGTCTTTGGTAGATCTGGAGTAAGTGACTGGTCTCTGGAGTGAGACAGACTAGAGATTCTAAGGGGACTGTATGTGACTTCATGGTAAGACTCCAGGAGTTCACATTTGTTACTGGTTTGGTGAAACCTAATTATAGAATGTACCAGCAGTGTGGGGTGTCTGCCCTGAGTAAGGCACTTACAGTTGTGAGCCACTCCAGACACTCCCATGCTGCCCTTTATCTTTAGAATGACTTCTTTGACCTAATCTGGAAATTGCATAGCTTCTCTGTACCAAGACCTACTTCTGCTGTGATGCTTACTAAATATTAGACTAAATATTAGCTAAATATTAGACTACTGCACTGAAGGGTACCTAGGGATATATGGTTTTATATACAGTATTTTTTAAAAAATGCATTTCAATTTTCCTAAGTCAAATGATTTGTAATCATCATGTTATATAATAGCTAACCAAGGTAACCATGTGATCTTATTTATGTTATCCTTACCCCTATTCCCATTTCTCTCCTAGCTTGTGCCACACTCATAGATTGCACCTCACTTCAAATTAGACAGTTAGATCTTAGGAGCAGGCACTGTGTTTCCCTATCTGTTTGTACAGCACCTAGCACAACAGGGCATGATCCTGATTGAAGCTTTTGATCCACAGGGTAATACAAATAAAGAAATAGTGGGAAAATATGTGTGTGGGTGATTGTGGGTCTAAAAATCAGCACCAAAGTATTTGCTGGGGCAAATGAAAAAGTATGGGATTTTTATGCTCAGGAGCTCTCGTGTGTTCAGGAATCACCTCAATTAGTAATTTTAATACTTTTTTGGCAGAGGAGGATATATCTAATGGGCTTGGATTCCTATTTTTATTTTAATCATGAACATGGTTAAAGGTTTCTTCTTACACAAGAAAAATGGCGGGGGGGGGGGGAGAGAAAACCTACTGTGTTACATGTCTCAGAAAAAGTTTTATTGTTCCCTATTTGAGGAATACATTTGCCATGTGTTTAGGACTGTTTAGCTAAAGCTAGGAAAGTCACACATCAGACCAACCAGTTTAGGACACTGACAATACAAATTTAAGAGTTATTACATGGCATTCTGTAAAAGCTTTAATTTACTTTTGGGGCGCTCCATATTTATGAAAACAGTTACAAATTTTAGCGAATAGGGCCAAAGAGCTTTATAAAATAAATTAGCACTGAATAAGTTATAGGAGACAAATCTGTGTCAATTAAATAGGGACACACCCAAACTTTTCTGCAGAAGACCGTGATCTTGATATAGATATTGTGCTTTGTAATGATTTAGATTAACAACAATGTACCATGGAAAAGGACATATTACAGTGAAGAGAAATACGTTAAAATCATAATGCACATTTTCAGTGATAGCTGTGGTTGTGAAAAGTTTAATGACAATTGTAAAAAGCAAAGTTTAATATATGATGGCTTAGTCTGAAAAGTGAAGTGATGTGCTTAGTGCAGTGATTAGCACTTGGATGAATGAAGCCAATTTCCAACCTTCCCAGTGGAGACCAAGTGCGTCAGGTGAACAAGATTATGCAGGGAAAAGATGACAGCCTTAACATTTCCTTTTTAATTGTCACCCTATACGCTGTGATTGTTTGGTGGACAAAGTTTTTTTTTTCCCCTTAGAGGATTAAGAAACAACAAATTAGCCATTCTGTCTAGCCAGATGCCATTCTGTCTAGCCAGACGCCATGACAAGAAAAGAGAAGAGGAAATATAGGTCTCAATTCTGTCTTCTGAGCCGTACTGCAGATCTCCACAGTTTGAAATAACTCGTGAGTTAGAGGAACTACCAGATGCTTCTATGCTCAATTCTTGTTCAACTTAGGTTAGTCCATCTTCAGAAATTTGCATAAGAGCAGATATGTATGTCCCCCCATGTTTGTTATGTTATGACAAAAGATATGGCTTGACCTACATTAAAAAAAAAATCAGATAGGCTTGTGTATGCCACCATCAAGAACAAACAGAATGGACCAAATATACTAAATTCAATTACAGCAAAACTATGATGGAATAACGTATGTTTACGCTTGTAGAGAAGGATTGGCAAGTCCTTCACTTTTCCACAGCAGTGGTGGTACAGGGGTTAATGAGTACGTAATGATTAAACTTCGTTCAAAACCAGCTTTTCTTCTCCCTCCATGTCCATCATTGGGAAATTCATTGGATAGTGGCTCATTTCTGCTATTAAGTTCTGACTTTGCTCTTTTGTTTCTCAGAACTTCCCTTTAATTATGCCACTGTCACATATAATCACATATTTGCAAGCCCAGGATGATGTTTCAGCTAAAGATTCCCTGGAGGTAGTGGAATCCTTAGATGGCATAAAACTGGCACAGCAAATCTAAGACAGCTCCCTCCACTGCCCGCTAGCACAGGCGGCACATTGGAGATTGGATGGGAAATTTCAGGGAACTGTGCTCCTAGGATCCTCTACACCATAATATCCCCTGGGTGCCATTACAAAATGGAAGAAGTTCCAGAAATTACATTCTTTTAAACACAGAATAATAGAATACATAGATCCTGTGTTTATCAAATGGTTAAAAAAAAAATTATTTATTAATTAATGAAATGTATGTACAAAAGATTCACTTATATGTTGGAGTTACAAGGAAATTACAAAAGCTTTACTTTAAATTGTAGGATTTGGAATAAAATAAGTTGTGATACTTGTGCAAACTCAAAACCCTCATGAGAGAAATGGATCTAAAGCCTTGAACTGAAACATGAATTTCCAGAAGTCTGAAAATGAACTTAGAATGAGAATTTGGAAAGTTTGAGATAAGGTGGCATTTACTTATCTGTTTATTTGAATAGTTAAAGGGCTATTTTTCTTTACACTGAGTTGATGAAAGGGCCACAGTATATGCAACATGAATCTTTTAACATTTATTATGTTATTTGGATTCACAATCATACTGAGAGTTTTAGGAACTTTCATCTGAAAACTATTTTCACTATTAAGGCTATTCTCATTTGTCTCATTTGCAACCTCATGGTTGCACTCAATAACAACAAAATAATAAGCATCACAGACAGTGTAATGGATGCTGGCAGGAGCAAGTTTAATTTTAACCTTAAGGTATCGTGAAAACAGTTCATATTATTGTGAATCCAAAAGGTACCTAATCGAAGGCACATTTTTCATAGACAAAAAAACAATATTGAATATCACAATTTTGTCAAACCTTATTTACACATGGGACATGCATAGAAAAAGTAGAACAAATGAGACTCAGATTCTTCAAATAACCAAAATCACCAGGTGCGGTCACACATGCAAATTATACTTTCAATGGAAACTAATGAAAGCAGCAGTAAAAAAAAAAAGACAACCCTGCCCTGGTGAACTGAGGGCCTGATCCTACACATTCTTGCACCCTGTGCAGTCATTTGCATCTGTGCAAATGCTACAAAATCAGAATGGTACCATTCAGCATTGCTGGTATGCTATGTTGCGCTGTACAATATTCAGTGTGTACGTACACACACACACACACACACAAAGTATGACAGCTTGCAGATCATCAGCTAGTTTTGTAGCCAGGACTGCCAATGTTTCCTAACAAGAGCATACAGCATTTATAGTAAAAAACACAGAGGGTTAACAATCACTCTTTATCGCTGAGAATATTAATTTCTGTTTCGACTTACAGGTATTGCAGATTTTCAAGCCCTTCAAAAGCATTTCTTGAAATCTTCTTGATTTGGTTGTTATTCAGAAGCCTGTAAATCATACACAAACATTTAATTCTCAATAACAGCAAGTTAGAAAATAATAAAGATCATCTGATTGAACCAAAGTACATTTAAATATTTTACCAACATAGTCAGACTATTAAAACACTTTTTAGCATTAAGAAAAACTAGAAGTGTGTGGAACAATTTTTTTTTCCAATTAAACCCCTCTCTTCATGGTTGCACTCAATAATCACAAAATAATTAGCATCACAGACAGTGAAATTGATGCTGGCAGGAGCAAGTTTAATTTTAACAACAAACAATTCATACACAAATTATTCACCAAAGCTCGGCACTGCCTGTCTGGTAAATGAAAATTGTAATAATATTTCTGTATTAGAGGGACACTGTTTTCCCTTGAAGTTCACATGATGGATGAAATCCTGACTCTATTGAAGTCAACAGTAAAATTCTCATGGAGTAAAATGGGAGCAGGATTTCATCCAAGGCATTTCCATGAAGGATGGAAATGTATTTTTTCATTCAGGAATCCTGTTTAGGCACAGATACTTGAACTACACTGAAAGTAAACTAATCAAGGCAGCTGCATCTAACCGTCCTTTTGAGGAGCATGTCACACTTTTAAGCCCTTCATGTGAACAATTCATTTTTGTTGTGGTTTTTTTTTCTTGGTGTTACTGTTAAAGTCTGACACCAGAGGCAAGCTGTCAATTTTAGGAAAGAAAATGGTTTAGTCTTCAAAAGTTCAGCAAAAAGTATGAAATTCTTAAAATAAAGAGGGCACTTTTATGCACTTAAGTGAAAAGGTGCATACCACCATTTTTGGTGAATTAAAGATCATAAGGGCACCAGAATATAGATTTTTATTCCACCCCTTCCATTTTCCAGATGCAGCTGTGAGAAGTGTTTCCACCTGCTTGGGGTAAATGTGGTCCCACCTCTTCTTACTCCACTGGCTGTTTTTACACAATGACTGGCCCAACCTGATCCTGTTTAGATAATGCGATTTAACGCAGATCTCAACAAACGGCGACATAATTCCAGCCCTGTATAAAGTCAAGCCACATACGGTTTGCAATGTATACAGCTGCTGAGTCTATTTAAAGTGCCTGCTTAAAACATCAAGGATCTCTCTATAAAGAATCACAATTCCTGTGAAGCAGCAATCTCAGCTATGTTCACAGAGGTTTGAAGGAGCAATTAAAGTGTGAAGGGCATCACTGTTTACCATGGTTCAGCCACCTACACAGACCAGTAGAATGATTAATGAAAAAAACAGCCAAGAAGAATGGAATCTAAGTATAAGATGAAAAGTGGCAGAGAAATAAATTACACAAGACCTATTCATGCAGAGTTTGAGTCTTCGGGGGAAAAGGGAGCTGTACTAATACACTGGAAACAGTTGCTGAATATGCAAAACAAATATGGACATTTTTTTCTGGCAAGTATTTCTAATATTTTTTAAAATACAAAACTAAGACAGGTCCAGGGGGAGAGGAGAAGTCTACCCTTGCCATTCCAAAACTCAGCCCCTTGAAGCATCATTTCTTTTTCTTGGTGGTTAGGTTTTGACATACATTTTTAGCTCTGCATTTTAGAACTAGGACATAGCGGGACAGTAAGGGGGAATTTGCTGAAGTAACAGCCTTCCTTTGGGAATGGGTTGTGTTTCTGTTACTGCTGAAAGAGGGAAAGCTATTGTTCTTGGCTCTTTTTACCCCATCTCTTTCTTTGTCCTTTGGTTCTGAGAGGTTGTTTTCTGTATTTTTCCCTTTAATAATCTTTGCCTGTTGCGAAAGCTAAACAAACTCCCTGTGGACCACCTTCAAAGTAAGATATATGAAGTAAGAGGAGATGCACCTTTTACAGAACATAATGACTTTGAGCAATACAAAGTCACTCGTGATTTTGCAGTACTGCAGAAGCACAAGGGGGCAACTCTAAATTTGACAGCAAAGTCTAATGGAAAGTCTGCATACATTACTCATCCTTTGCATTTTCTTCCTAAAAAAAAAAATACCTGTATTATTCCTTGAAACAACTGATGACATCACATTCCAGCATGCAAGCCACTACTTAACTAATGAAGAGGCCTCTCACATACAGAGGCAGAATGGACTAGTAGATATAACACTAAACTAGGACTCAGGAGACCTGGGATCTATTCCTGTCTTGACTGTTCGGTGTTCTTGGGTAAGTCAGTTCACTGTTTGGGACCTCAGTTTCCATATCTCTAAAATGGGGGTAATGAGAGGGACCTCCTTTGTAAAGTGCTTTGAGATGTACTGATGAAAAGTAATATTATAACAATAAAACACAAAGAAATCAGAACTACATCCTCACTATACCTTATACCACACAAAGGCATGGAGTCTTATTCACCCTGGTCCTGCATATTGTATTGTCATTTACACCAATGAAAAGTAAGTGCAAAACTCTATCAGATTAGCATAATAGCATAGTGTAAATGATTGCACAAGGTGCAAGGCAACAGTTATCCAATCTCATTGTACCCAACTTTCTCCTACGGAGTATGTCCAATCTAGAATATCAGAGGTTTTCTCAAAGTGCATATGATAAATGATTAATGAGAAAGAAAAAAAATAAACCTCTCTCCACTGACTGACAGAGAGAAGAGTGAACAAAAAACAGCTGCAAATCATCAACCAGCAAATCAGAAGGATTTGGAAAATGTGTGTAGAAAGAGGCAATGCAATTTTAAATTATAGTTTAGGAACAAAACTTTCATTATAATTCATAGGAATTTACAAGTTCTGTTCTCGCTGGAAATAATGAAAAAAGATCCTAAATGTTACCATGACAGTTCATTTCTAGCAGAAAATTTTCACTATTCATTTGGGCTTTGTTTCAGCATGCTGTAGAGTGAGTTACATGCATACTCCCCATTAACATTTAGAGAAATATGGGTGAAAAATCTCTGCACCACTTTGAAAACACATCCCCTTGTCTCCAAATCATAAAGAAAAACACAGTCACAGTCATGTTTTGTACCAGATCAAAGATTTTCAGTGATCAGCTACTCAAAAGTCTAAACATGACAGCAAACCAATTCGGAAATATCCCCCCAAAATGATATTTCATCCTTTATGGCAGCCAAGCTTATTCTCACCCTCAGAAACATGATTAAACTAATGGTAAACACAGGAACACTTGGATGGGTAGAAAGGTCAAATCTAATGCTGAACATCTGAAAAACATGTTCAATTCTGATTAGTGTGCAGTGAAGCCTACAGCCTAAACAAAAAACCTACGTATTCTCCTTGGAGGTTTATGAAGTGTCTCCAGTGAATTTTTTTTTTAAATGGAAATGACAAAAGCATTGGAAATATTCTTTATTAAACATGCTGATGTATTTTAGGGTGTGTGTGATCAGATTAATTAGATTATTGGTGTGATGTTCCATTTGACAAAGTGAGATGAACCATATGTTTGCACTATTTGCTTGTTTCCATAACTCTACACACCCTGTTATTTTTCTTTCCTGCCCAGGACTTTCTAAAGCTTAAAAAGAAATGCTAGCATCAGTATAGGTTGAAAGAAAGGCCTGGTGCACACTAACCCCCCACTTCGGACTAAGGTACGCAAATTCAGCTACGTTAATAACGTAGCTGAATTCTAAGTACCTTAGTCCGAACTTACCGTGGGTCCAGACGCGGTAGGCAGGCTCCCCCGTCGATGCCGCGTACTCCTCTTGCCGAGCTGGAGTACCGGCGTCGACGGCGAGCACTTCCGGGGTCTAGACAAGACGCGATAAATCAATCCCAGAAGATCGATTGCCTACCGCCGAACCAGGAAGTAAGTGTAGACGTACCCAGAGAAAGAGAAAGAAATTGCATCTGAGAACAAAGGAACAAATAGTTGCCAAAGAACAGTAAGCAGACCTATGTATTCATGTGTTCCATCCTCAGAGCTGTGTCATTCTGCACCAGGCCAAATATAGCTTATGTACTATGGCTCAGATCAAGCAAAGCAAAGCTGAATTAATGACACATGTGCTTAACATTAAGCATGTGCTTAAGTGCTCTGCTGGATTGAGGCCTATACTGGCCCAAGAGCTGCTTGTTCCTGATCTTAGCTGTTCTATTTCATGGCATACAAACAGAGAAGCAGATAAAGGCAAATACTCTTGCTGACAGGCTGCAATGTAACCCTACCCTTTTGCTGAGCATTCAGACGGACAACACACAAGAACCCAAAAAACAGAGGGAGAGAGAAAACATGCTGTTCCCCAGTGACGCACAACTCACCCCAGCTTGCTGTAAGCTGGCTCTCTCAAGACTTACTCTGTTCTGCATACTTTGCCTCAAAACCCCTTAGCTGTCCCTCCCTGCTCCTGCAATTTCAGTTCCAACACAGTCCTCCAGGATGAGACCGAAGACTGGTCCAAAAAGGATGGGCAAAGGAATAACCCAAGAGGAGGGCTGAAGGCTCTTCTGTTTGGGGGCATTTTGTGAATTTTCAGATGTACCTTCTTGTTGAAGGAAACAAACCTGTGCAGCGAAACTCATTGGTTTTAAAGTCCAATGCCTTTGCCACTCAGTTCACACAGCTCTCAAATAATTACGATTGTTTGTGTGATATTGCCCAAAGTGTGCTAAGAACTCGACAAACACAGTCCCTATCCAGAAAAGTTTACAATCTACATAATCTAATCACAATTGCTCTTTGCTCATTATTTATGAAAACTTCCAAGAATGTTCACTGACTGAACAAAGTTTGTGATTAGAAAGCCAGATTTTCAGTTCCACTCCAGCCCTTTTGCTGTTGTTCAGGCAGCATAACAGGGACAGCAGAGAATTCCCCTGTTGGAAGGGATTGTCAAAGATGGCAGCATCAGCCACCTTTACCCTGCATGGTTTAGGGGACATAGCACGCCAGGGTGGGGAGGGGAATATACTGGACCGCCACTCTGCTGAACCTCAGCTGGTATATGGTCCATAAGGGAACAGCTCCTACGCTGCCCTAGCTCTTTGAGGGGAGCATCCGGCCCTGAGTCATATATTTTAATGAGTTAATTTGAATTGACAAAAAGCATGGGGACTGCATATGTATTTTATCTGGCAGATCTCAGAAATCCAACTACCATTTCTACCTCATAGATGCTCCGGCACTATAAGGGTGATAAGCCAAGTATATACAACTATATATGTATTATTGCATGAGAAACTACTAATTTGTTTCTGAAGAAGTGTAAACTGCATTACAGTGGTTAATTTCCACAATGATTTCATAATTCATGAAACTGCACTCAATAGAAAGGATTCATCTGGTTTTATTATTATTTTCTTTCAAGACAAGGAGTAGTCAAAACACAGACAGACAATGACATCAAACGTTGGCACTCTAATTTCAAGAGTGCACTCAACATGAGAAACTTCTGTTTTCACTTTAAAAGTATTCAGACTTCATAGCATTTGACTCAGACCACATATTGCCAGCACATTTTTCAGTTAACATAGCCTCATTGAATTTCAATAGCTTGATACACACAGTCCCTTGGTTGCAATCAGCAAATTGCCATACATTATGTACAGTAGCATGACAAACAAATTCATATGCGTAAGTCACACCATCAGAAATATTCATCAACCGCTCAGAAACAAAATGAACCAGTTTTCTGGAAAACATTTAACAATGATTGGATAAATGACCTAAATACATCATTCTAAGATTCCGAACACATTAAATGAAGTGCGTGTAGATGTATAGAGACATAATTTTAAAGGGACCTTCAATTTTGCAAGTACAATTAACTGGAAGTGGAATTAACAGCAAAGGCAAATGCTAACATTCAGATATTTAATTATCTTATTTCAAATTACACCCTCAAAACTGCAGGCTGCTTCTCAATACAATAGCGCAAAAGATCTCAAGCCTGCAGAAGCTGAAAACATTACTAGCACCTATCGTGAGTGCAGTCTCTTCACTGTTTTATAAGCTGTCACAAAGGCTAATAAGGCATTGCTACATTGGGTGCAATAAACTGAGTAGCCCTCACTCTGTTGCGGGACTTCTGCCTGCATTCGCTTTTCACTCCTGCAGCTGGTTCCTTTGTTGTTATTTTGTTTTTATCAGGGGATGTTTTTTAGCTTAAGTTTAAAGTTTAAGGACTGTTAAGTGTATGTAGCCCCCTCCCCTCATGCTCCCCCTGTAAACTCCCTCGCAACACTCCCATTAGCCGCTCCTGTTCGCTAGCTCCTCTGGTCACTTAGGACTGAAAGCAACCAGAGGAGCTAGAGAAATCAGCTAGAGATTTACCAAGTGGTCAAAATAAGAGCATAAGAACAGCCATGCTGGGTCATACCAAAGGTCATACCAAAGGTCCATCTAGCCCAGTATCCTGTCTTCTGGCAGTGGCCAATGCCAGGTGCTTCAGAGGGAATGAATAGAACATCCCCTGTTGCCCATTCCCTGCTGGGCAAAAGTGCTAGGAAACCAATCCCTTATGTGCAAAAATGCTTATAACAGACCAGCAAATGTAGAAATGCAAATTGTGTGCGTTCTCCCTGGAAGAGAGAGAAAAAATGGTGGTGCACAATTAGCACATGTTGAAAGGGCACAACCAAACCACGAGAGCCAAGGTTATAAAAGTTGTTAAATACACTGCTGAAAAGTGCAATGAAAAAGCGGTGGAAAGGCCTACCTAACCAGCTATGCTATGTGATAAAGAACAATACAGTGAGCAGAACTGTTAAAAATCAAGGAATTGATAACTGTTTTTAAACATGGCAAGTAAGACAGCTAAGTTCCAAATTACCGGATAATGGCAGACACATCACCAATGGATCTATTAGGTGTCTGGGAAGGAAAGAAAGAGGAAGTATTGTTTGAGATAATGTAGCTCCTTGATAAATGGAAATTCCCACAGGTTGTTAAATATTGGGGAGATGACTAATTAAAATGTCGATTTCTGAAAGCTAATTGTTATAGTATGCACTATACCTACACACAGTGGAATGTTACTGGAACTTCAACTTCATGGCTAAAAGAAGAAGACTCAAGTACTGCACTACAACAGAGCCTGTAACAGAGAGGGTTCAGATACACATCATCCTGGACACACTGGGCCTCAAACAAGCACTAGGGAGGGCATTCTCCATTTGGGTCCTTGAACTTTGGAACTCACTTGCTTCATAGATCCGTACTAGCCCAAATTTGTTAAGGCTTCAGTGCGTGCCACATGAGGCTCACCATTTTCCCCCCCCTTGCTGTCCATGATTAGGTGAGTGTTGTGTGAGGCTGGAGAGTGGTGGCTGGGGACTCTGGGGACTTGATTAATTTCAATTATATTTATAAAAAGCAACACAGGGTCCTGTGGCACCTTTAAGACTAACAGAAGTATTGGGAGCATAAGCTTTCGTGGGTAAGAACCTCACTTCTTCAGATACAATTATATTTATGTTAGCACTGAGTTATGTCTTTTGAACTAGGGGAATTCATAGATCTGTTTATTTATTAATGTATTTTTCAAAAATCATCTAGGGTGCCCAAAGCATTGGATAGGTGCCCTCTCATTGTACTTTGTAAATAAAATAAATAAAAACCAACAAATCAATCAATAAAACATGTTGGTTACTTAGCAACTTATAGAATCTAGATGTTTTATTTATTCTTATGATTGTCTCTTTTTTGTTTTGTTTTTCCTCCTTTGATTAATTTAGAAACACAAACTTGCTAAAAGAATCCTCAGTGTGTTTCAAGATTCTTGTGATCAACAATGTCTTCAGGCTTTTGCTGAGATGAGAACTACTCTGCTTGCAAGTGTTTTCTATATTTTTCTTCACTTCGGTGCGGGGAGGGGTCCTTATTTTTGCTCAAGGAAGAGGGAAATTATTTTTTTGAAAAAGAAGAAAATCAATGGAGTTAAAGACTGATCCCAAGATTAAATCACAACGCTAGAGAGAACACCAGGACATCTGTAAAGTGGGAAATAGTTTTCTGCTCAAATGCACAGTAAGGTGGTTTTAGATACCTGTTTGTTGCACTTTGCTTTGAAAAGAATAACCCATCATTAGAAGAGACCCCTGCACAGCAAAAATTCAACAGTTTACTGTCTCAGCATGCATAATGACACTGAGTCTCCTAGCCAGAGGCTAAGGTATAATCTCCAAACTCTGTAAAACAGATATAGTAAGTATTACTAAGTCAAATAAAATACATCTCTACCCCAATATAACGCTGTCCTGGGGAGCCAAAAAATCTTACCGCATTATAGGTGAAAGAGCGTTATATCGAACTTGCTTTGATCCGCCGGAGCGCGCAGCCCCGCCCTGCCGGAGCGCTGCTTTACCGCGTTATATCAGAATTCATGTTATATCGGGTCACGTTATATCAGGGTAGAGGTGTATAGCCGTGTATATATACTAGAGAAAAGGCAGTCTGTCTGTCTCTAGTATTGGACTCTGGATTTGGAGTCTCTGAACTGGCAGGCTTTGAGTTTTGAATCAGTTTTGCGAGGATGGGACACATTTTCTGTCTTACACCATCCTCATCAACCTATTCCCAGTTCCCTTGAAAGACATGCAAAAGCATCTGCACTGGGTAGAGCTACAGAATCAGCCCTTCCATTGTTACATTTCCTTCCCTAATTAACAAATTGAGGCAGGAGGACAGAAGAGGCTCAAAATCAACCCTCACCTGCTGACATTAATGCAAATCTTCCTGTCTTGGGGCATGGCAGAGGCAGTAAGCAGATGAAGAATATGGAAGATGAATGTAATAAACCCTTTGTAAGTGGAACTTGATGAATTATTAGTTGTGAATAAACTAGCTGATAGACATAGCACTTTTTTTCCTGTTTTGCTAATCACACGTGAACAGATTTTAATTTCTGCCAATTTGTCATTCTAAATATTCACTTTCACTTGTCTTCACTTTCAAGGCCCTTCACAACCTATCACCACCTTACCTATCATCTTTCATTCACTATTGAGAGGTCGACTCCAGCCTCCAGTCCTCCCATGATGCCAGCTTCCATTGCCCACTTGCTAAGTTTCCAAAGAAGCATGCTGGTGCTGTCTCCCATGCATGTCCCTCATGTCTGGAAGAAGCTCCCTGAAAACATCAGCAAAGCTCACTCATTATCCTCCTTCAAAACCTTCCTTAAAACTCTTTTCTGCAAAGCCTACAAAAAACTTGATAACAGTTCAGCTGCTGACACTACCATGCATCATGATGACCATGTTTCCTTGTACTTGCCCGTCAGTCTATCTGTTGTCTCTCATTTTATACTAATATTGGAAGCAATTTGGGGCAGGGACTGGGTTTTTTTTGTTCGGAGCTTGTACAGCACTGAGCATGATGGGGTACCTAGCATGATTGGGACTGGGAATGCCTAGGCCCTATGATAATACAAATAATAAATCAGTAACAACTCACTGAATGTTCAGAGTGAAGTTATTTCTCCTTATGGACCCAAGCCTCATTTGATGCACAGGATGGAGGCAGAAGGAAGAAGATGCTGCTCTCTTATGTTAAGGGAATTGGAATGAGATCCAGGAGACCTGGGTTCCTGGCCCTGCCACAACTTCTTTTGTGATATAGGGAAAGAAAGCATGCAAGCAAGGGTTTGAGCTAAGGCTGCATCGGCCAATTTAATTCTGGCATTTCCTAATTACTCAATACTTGACTTTATAAGTGGATTGTTCTGTTAACGTAGTTTTTTATATGATATATATGGTTAGGTTGGACCTTTTCCTTAATAAGATGACTTATCACACCCCAGTTTTTGGACTATCTACCATCATGCCGCTTTGTGTAGATGAGTGCATGTGAGTCAGGAAAGAGAGCAATTCAGTATATTCTCAGGTTAGGAAGAGGAAGCAAACAAAAGAATCGGGGCTGCATTCAACAAATGAAACATGGCTCTATGTACCTAGAACACATGTACATCTGCCCCAGATATAAGGCTTGTCATTGTTGATACCCTACCCAAGAAGCACAGATTTGGAAAACACTTTTCACAAGCAGACCACTGAGGCAAATAGAGAAAAAAATCAGCAGCCCCTTTCATGCACAGTAATTTGCTAGCTTTTAAGGAATCAGCAAGTGATCTCCTTGACAAGAATATATAGTCTTAAGCCTAAGTGACTTTCTGTATACAAGCATTTGAGAACAGGAGTTGAAAACCTCCCTGAGGCATATAGATAGTCATTAGTTTTCCTTAGATAAAAATTCCACCCTATGTCTCAAAACACTGAAGAAAACAAACACTATTTACCACTTTTAACTTATCAATGTTTACCTATAGATTCTGTACCCCATTTTTATTTCCTCATTTCATACAGCACTGTTGCTTAGGGTATGTCTACACTGGCAGAGTTACATTGCTGGCAGTTACAGCGCCACTCAGAGAGTGCTGAAGGGAAACTACTGTTGTGTATTCACCCTGTCAGCTGCCTGCGCAATAGTGTGTTCACACTTGCAACAGTATTCGGAGCGTTGCACTCTGGGGAGCTAACCCACAGAGCATATCTTCCTTTTCTGCCACTAAGAGTTGTGGGCAGACGGAGGGGGTCGTGGGGCATCCTGGGTCCTGTACCAAAGCCCTGTGATGCATTGCTTTGCATACCAGCAATCCCTGTGCTTCTGTCCGCATTTGACGTCATCTTTTAACAGTTTGTGTGCTGCGCACTCTACCTCTTTGGGCTGCAGGAATGGATCCAGAACTGTTGACCAGTATGCTGTTCGTTCTGACCAACACATCACAAGTGAGAGTGGAGTTATTTCTTAAATTAGAAAGGCAAGAGGAATGCAACATTGATCTCACCACACATACTTGCTACATGAGATTGCTTGTGGCATTCACAGAGGTGCTGGCCACAGTGAAATGCTGCTTTTGGGCGCAGGAAACAAGCACTGAGTGGTGGGGTCACATCATGATGCACATCTGGGATGACAAGCAGTGGCTGCAGAACTTTCAAATGAGGAGAGCCGCATTCATGGGACTGTGTGATGCGCTTACCCCAGCCCTGTGGCGCAAGGACACAAGAATGAGAGCTGCCCTGCCATTGGAGAAGCGCATAGAGATTGCACTGTGGAAGCTGGCTACTCCAGACTGCTACCAATCGGTCGCTAACCAGTTCGGAGTGGGAAAGTCGACTGTTGAATTAATGTTGACGGAAGTGTGCAGGGCCATCCTGTTCTGAAAGACAGACTCTGGGCAACGTGCGTGACATTGTGGATGGCTTTGCACAAATGGGCTTCCCTAACTGTGGAGGGCCAATAGATGGCACGCATATTCCAATTCTGGAACCAGACAGAAGTACATTAATTGCAAGGGGTTTTTCTCAATGGTTCTCCAGGCGCTCGTGGATCACCGTGGGTGTTTCACAGACATTAACGCAGGCTGGTCCGGAAAGGTGCATGGACTGTTCAGGAAGCTACAAGCAGGGACTTTTCCCCTATGGTGATCTTCCGGTCCGAGAAGAGTCAAAATGCCCAGTGTGATCCTGGGAGACCCCACCTACTGCTTAATGCCCTGGCTTATGAAGCCATACACGGGGCAACTTGACGGCACCAAGGAGCAGTTCAACAACAGGCTGAACAAGTGCAGAATGATTGTGGAGTGTGCTTTTGGCCATTTAAAGGCCTGCTGGTGCTGCCTCTATGGGAAGCTGGACATGGCTGATGACAACATTCCTATGGTTATAGCCGTGTGCTATATGCTCCACAATATTTGTGAAGGGAAGGGTGAAAGCTTCACTCAGGACTGGACCACAGAGGATCAGTGCCTAGAGGCTGAGTTTGAACAGACAGAGACCAGGGCTATTAGAGGGGCGCAGTGCGGGGCCATAAGGATCAGGGAAGCCGTGAGGCAGCAATTTGAAGCTGAAAGCCACTAATATTTGTTGCTATACTCGGGAGTGCAGTGCTTGTAATGCTAGGAGGTGATTGTGATTGGCGCAGACAATGAAATATGAAGGTTTAACATAATTGTCTGTTGCTTTGCAGAGCTCTGTTTGCTTTCAATTAATAGAGTAAAGATTGCTTTCAAACCAACACAATTGTTTTATTAAAAAACAAGTGGTGGAGAGAGTGAAACAAACAAACAAACCATTAGCAGTGAGGGGGATGGGGAAGGGAATGTCCCAGGAGAAGGTAGGGTCTCAGGACAGCTAAAGATTTGTGTATGTCCCGGGATTATATCCAACCTTCTCCTTTGGAGTACAATGCAGCGGGTACTGTACTTCAGCAGGACCAAACTGCAGAGGGATGGGTGTTGAGTGCAGTGGGTACTGGAAGTCCGCAGTGCTGGACTGTGAGGGGGGGGAGTGGAATGCCGTGGGTATAGACTGGGAGCCAGGAGGTTGATAAGAATGTGTTGGCAGTGTCTGGGGGGCACATGGGAAAGAGTTTTGTGACAGCGGCTGCAGGGGAGGGCGGGCGCAGAGCTGCTCAGTTTGCAGAGCTAGTATCGCCTGGAACGTGTCTGCTTGGCGCTCCATAACGTTTAAGAACCGCACCATGGCTTCATTCTGGTGTGCGCGTTCTCCTTTCAGTCCCTCTTCTCGCTGTCGTGCCTCTCCTTCAATTCCTGTTTCTCAACCACAGAGTGCATCATAACATCACGCAGAAAGTCCTCCTTAGTTGTTCTTTGCCGCTTTCTAATTGCGAGCAGCTGTTCAGCTGCTGATAACAAAGAGGGAGGCTGGGCTCCCAAGGTCATCTCTGTAAAGTTTAAATACAACATTTTACAGAAGCAGTATTGTTTGCAACACAGAACATTGTTTCAGTGATTTAAAACACAGCCAGTACGCACACACTTGTCACTAATCGGCTGACCCCAGGAAAGCACACATGAGCCACAAGAACCCCAAAATGGTGAGCAGCCGCAGTGGCAGGGTAAATCACTCTTCCCGGACCCTGCTGTACGCTGGGCATGTGGCTCTTGGAGAGAGTCAGCACTGTAGGTGGGGCCTGATAATCATTCCTGTCCCCACACTTTCCACAGAATGTGATCATTATGGAAGATATCTCACTGCTGAGGGGGAGTAGGGAATCAAGGGATAGTCTTCTCCAAAACTGCGGCTTCCGCCCTGACCCCTATGTGGCTCGCCTGTGTGCAGCAATGGTCCCCGTCCCCTCCACAGTGGTGCAGGAAAGTTACTGTTAATGGAGCAAGAAACAAAGCAGTTCTGCCAAAGAACCTGCGGCAGCAGATTCCCCAGTATCTCCATGAGAGGTTCCTGGAGATCTGAGGCAGATTCCCGTGAAGTGAGGGAGTCAATCAACAGTCAATCCACCACTCAGACTAGGCATATAGGGGGAGACAAGCCTGCTTTCTACAACCCTTCTACCCCCAACAACTTGCTTCAGCGATTCCCAAAATCAAATCCACTTACCAGGGGCCTCCTCTTCTGTTTGCACTTCACCAACATCTGACAGCTGTGACTGGCTAGCCTCCTCCAGGGCAGAAAAGAGCTCCTGGCTACATGCATCTCTGACTTCTGAGTCATCCTCTGCCTCTAGGTCCCCCTCTCCACATCCTCGTCCAAGATTTCCTCCTCCTGGCTCGGTCCACTCTCGACTGGCACGCGAGCCACCGAAGTATCCACAGTGGTCTTCACAGTGGAGATGGGGTCGCTGCCGAATATCGTGTCCGGGTCTTTGTAGAACCAACAGCTTGTGGGCGCAGTACCAGAGTATCAGTTTGCCTCCCATGCCTTGTGGTAGGTGTTCCTCAGCTCCTTCACTTTGACCCTGCACTGCAATGTGTCCCGATCATGGCCCCTTTCTGTCATGCATCGTGAAATCTGTCCGTAGGTATCATAATTCCTACAGCTGGAGCACAGCTGGGACTGGACAGCCTCCACTCCCCAAATGCTGATGAGGTCCAGCAGCTCAGCATTGCTCCAAGCGGAGGATCGCCTGGTGCATGGCAAACAGGAAGGGGACTTTCAAAATTCCAAAGGAATGTACAGGATGGGGATGACGGTTGTCACCTGAAGGCAGAGCAGTAGAGTTCAAACCTATGACCTGAGAGGCGAGAACAGGCATTGTGAGCCTCCCGGAGGCCAATCGCAGCACTGTAATTGACCAGGGTGTCTACACTGGCACTGCGGCACTGTACCCCCGGCGCAGAAAGCTGTACATCTCTCAGAGTGGTTTTGGGTTTTTTTTTTGTTTTTTTTTTTTTTGTTTTGTTTTGTTTTTTACAGTGCTGCAACTGTACAGTTTCTGTGCAATAAGTGGCTTGGCAGTGTGCACACCTCAGCAGTTACAGCGCAGAAAGCTGCTTTACTGTGCACAAACTTGCCACTGTAGGCAGGGCCTTAGTGACAGCTCAGGGAGCTCCAGTGGCTTTTCTGCATTCAGACTTTAAGAAGTTAACATTGGACTATAATTGCAAGCACTTTCCTTTCATTATCAGAAGGCATTTCCACTTACAAGAAAGTCTGCTACTGAAAAGGACAACTGTGGCCCCACAGGAGCCAACTGTTAACTGAGAGGGGAATTATTTTTTTTTTTTAAAAAAAAGCATGTTCCTATTTTGGAAGTGACTTTAAAAAAGTCTCTGTGGGTGTTTATTGCAGCTCCATGACACCTATATCAAAGGTGCTCCATTTTGCAAACAGATACATGCTTGAGGTTCTAATTACCAATCCTGCACATTCAATTTGGCACCTGATAATCAAGGTGGGTTCTTTTTTGTGCATCATCACCAGTAAGAAAGATTCTGAAGCTAAAATTCTGCTCTCAGCAGTTTTAAATTATACCCTCAGTAACACCTGTGCAGCTACGTATCTAGGTTTCCACAGGTGTAACCAATTACTTCTGTAATTAGAATTACTAAGCAACTCTGTTGAGGATTTATGCAACTAAATCAAATCCAGCTAATGCTTCTTAGCTGTGTTGGCTCTGAAGGGATAACAGGAGTGAAAACCATTTTTTAAATATGTAGTCACATAAGTAAGCAGATATGTCCCTAAGGGTGTACAGAAGGTACCATTTTTATGTACTCACTTTACAAACTAGGCTTGCACTTTGAAGCATTACGGATGTTTCACATGTGAACAAAATACCACTAGCTCTGCCTTTACAGACACACCAACTCTCAGGAACTGATTGTGAGATTTGCGATTTCTGAGTTAAGTTAAGCCTCACTCATGATCTCACCATAGAACTCTCAAATGTCAGGATTTTTATTATCAGCCGGGGCACAAATGTGTGTCCAGTCAACCAGGAATTACCTGGTAAATAGTAAACAAAGCAATGTGGTTTCTCCACCAGGCAGTTAATGGCAAAAGCACTTTGGAAGATTTTGGAATGAGAAGTCATTTACACATCAGATAAACAAAGCTATCAAGCTAATAAGGGGGCAGGAGAGGCAGCATGGCTACACCCCAGCAGGGAATCATAGAATATCAGGGTTGGAAGGGACCTCAGGAGGTCATCTAGTCCAACCCCCTGCTCAAAGCAGGACCAATTCCCAACTAAATCATCCCAGCCAGGGCTTTGTCAAGCCTGACCTTAAAAACCTCTAAGAAAGGAGATTCCACCACCTCCCTAGGTAACCCATTCCGGTGCTTAAGAGAAACTTAATCTGAGATATAAAGAAGGAGGGGGTGCAAAACTCAAACAAGTAATTGAATCAACTGGGGGGGGGGGAAATCCTGTCATTTGAGAGTTCTCAAAGTGGGCCTTAATTTTACTTAGAAATCCTCTCAGCTGCCCCAGGTGCGGCCAGGGCTCCAACTGTCAGTCCCGTCTGGCTGCTCCCCTGCCAGCCTGGGAAGTGGGAGGGGAACCCTGCTGCAACTCGCCTTCCAGGCCTGGGGAGGGTGAAGAACCCTAAGGAGCAGAGGTAAGGTTGGGGGCTGAGGTGAGGAGGGTGAGGGCTGATGGAGTGGGAGGCTGTATTGATGGTGACTTCCGAGCAGATGGGGTGAATGCTGGGAGGGTGAGCTGAGGGCAGTGGGGGTCGACGGGGTAGTGGAGCTGCACTGATAGGGTGGTGATGATGGAGGCTAGGGGACTGAACTGGAGGGGGACTAAATTGAGGGGGTTTGATGGGGAGAGAAATGATAGGGAACTGGGGGACAGGATTAATTGTTGGGCAGAGATTGGCAGATGTGGGGGTGAGAGCTCCTGCAGCAGGGGCCAAAATCATGTTATCCAGTATGTGGGAGAGCAGGCAACACTAATTGTCACATGCCTAGGCATGGGCAGGGGGGGTTCAAAAATCAAGAGACTGACTGACTAAATAAATAAGCATACACACACACACATTTTTTAAATGTTATGATTTTTGGGAATCCGACCTATGATTTTTCATCTCTTGAAGTCGGCAATAGTGCTTTATAACTTGCTCCAAACCCAAATACTTAAATTTGTAGCATATATTTAAGACTTCCTTGGCTCATTTTAATATTCACTGTTAAAATAAGAACTTTTGCTTGAGTTCTAGGTTATCATCTCTGTTGGTCAGAGTTACTCTTCCATCCCACAGATTGTCTGGTAGTACTCTAGGTAGGTTTAAAACTGCTTCATCTTTGCCTTCAATAAAAGCTGCACCTATTGAAGACAGTATGAGATTTTAAGAAAACTTTGACTTTACATTTCAGGGTTTCTTAGCAAGCAAGGTAGAAGACAAGACAAAATCCACTTAAGTTTCCAGATACTGCTAACACAAATAAGGCGAGACATCTTCTACTGGGGTCAAGATGACTCAGGAATGGGACACTGAATTCTTCTGGATGAGGTCTATAGTTAGCAATAGCACAGCTGTGGTAGATTCAACAAGTAGGTTTGAGCTGTCCTTTTTATTGTTCCCTGAGCAATGGGAACACTCAGATCAAAGGAGTCACAATTCAATGAATAGCAACTGCAGAAAAACAAAATCAGCAGCCTGTATAATATGAACTACACACAGCACCACAGATTCTTGTGCCTTTGAAAGCAAAAAGTGCT
Source organism: Malaclemys terrapin pileata (assembly GCF_027887155.1). Lineage (NCBI taxonomy): Eukaryota > Metazoa > Chordata > Testudines > Emydidae > Malaclemys > Malaclemys terrapin. Next base: position 70,436,966 of record NC_071506.1, on the reverse strand, counting down.
TTGAGAATATGTTCATTTGCCTTTGGGCAACATGTTTCTCTCAATAACGGAGGGTGAACTTCCAATTGTTCACAGTGGCTGTTTTGAAAGAGAAAGGGGGGGAGGGGAGGGAAATCTGTGATGTTTCCAGTTGTTGGTTGTCCAGAGGCCAGTCTCATGAGTAATGGGTGAAGCATCTGAGTCTGTTAATCAGAAATGAATACATTCAGTCTGCTGAACAAATGATATGCTATATTTTTGAAGGGGATTATGACAAGGCAGTTAGTGGGCTGGCTGTTTGTACTAGGAGGAAACTGCAAACTGAGAATCCAATCATCCTAAAATAAAGGTTTCTATCAGCCAGGGCTCAGACTGAAAAAGAGGCATGAACTTCCTCACTGTATCCTTCTGTCAGCTGGGTCCATTGCCTTCAAAAGGAGTTGAGGGCTCTCAGAACCTCTCAAAGCAAGTATCTTTCCAAGATCAGACTGCAAGCAAGACCATTAAAAACACCCATCTAGATTCTTCAAGCTTTCAGCAGTGACAAACAGTTCTCTTCCTGATGGATTTTTTATGTTCACCCTCTGGTAACACAGCTGCTTACTGGCAGTTACCCTTGACAGCCAATAGGGTTTCCTAAGGGGAATGCTGACAGCCTAATTGCCAGCACCTGCGGTGCCTTTGGTTGTCTGAGCCAGGATTTTAAGCCTTGTCTTGCCATATCCTTTGCAGGGTTCCTTCGTTCTGTCATAGGGGTCCAATTACTTTTGTTGAAATGACATGGCGTGCAACAAAATACTAAATTCTTCTGCAATGAGCATATCTAATAAGCAATCCAGGGGTTAAGGAGCAAGACATTTGAAAAATGTACAGCCTGAGTTTGTTTTAAGTATAGAGTTAAAAAATAAATATATAACAAGGCTTAAGTCTTTCCAAAACCATGGAGGACACATACTAAGAAAGGGAGGGGAGAATCATGTGCACAACTTCTGCTAATTTTCTTCTAAATATAAAGGGCCTGGTTTTCAGAAGTACTGAGCACCCACAACTCTAGCTGAAGTCTCAGGAGTTTCAGATGCTCTGCAGTTCTAAAAGTCAGGCTCTGAATGATTTCTTTGAATACTATTTGACTTTTTTTTGTTTGTTTTGTTCTCCAGTGATTTTCAAACTGATCCCGATTCCTGTAAATGTTTTTGCTATGTCCACCACTTTAAGGAAACAATTTTCCGCCTATGATTTGTTAGTGAACTACTCACTTGAACTATTTGCGATAGGCAATTGGTCAAAGTCACAAGCTATTTTTGTTACCTAATTTGATGACAGACTTAGCTAGAGAATAATGGATGCTGAATACTATATAGGTAGTAACAAAATGAATTCTGTACAAAATCTCACAGAAACAAATTTGAATGCAAAAGATGACATGTCAGAATAGGAACAGTTTTATAAAGAGGTCTCAATTGTTCAAATTCTTAAGAATAATTAATATGAGTTCATGAATAATAGTGAAAAACTCAGCATTTTTATTTGTAAAAATATTCTCTATTGTCGGCTCTACCTGTTGATACAGCAATAGTTACATTCTGAATATTGTGTAGTTAAAAAGGCAGAATAAAACTTAGATCCATTTAGTGCCTGATCCAATTTGCACGGGCAATGAATAGTCTCCAACTGACTTTGATAGACACGGTTCAGGCCTTCAACATCCAACAGAAAATTTTAGAATGCAAGGTGCCCAGGATTATAAAGCACTCATACAATTATGGACACTCAATTCACATCTAGCTAATTATCTACTAGTATACGGATACCTTACAGTTTATATGTGATGTTTTACTTACACTTAGAGAGAGTGCAACACTGATTTCTTTATTCAGAGAGAAACAAGGAGACATTGACAGAAAGACACAGGTAGCTGATACATAAGTACATCTATTGAAACTGCCAGGTACTTCAAGTTGCATTCATTGTAACCATGATCGCATTACAGAGTTACCAAAAACCAAATGTAGAGTTTTTTTCCTGCTGGTGTTAAAGCAGACTGGAACTTTGACAACCCAGAGATTATCCAGATTCCTTGGCCTTTTCCACTGATTTTGTTTAACAGTGTTATTGGTTTGTTGTTGTGGGGGCAAAAAACCTAACTAGTTGGAGCAAAAAAGAACTTGTTTCCAGACAGAGATGGATAAATGTATAAAGGGGATGGTATGATGAGGTTGCCTACAATGACATATGGCTAAAGTGAAGATTGTGACTTTTACTAAAAATCATCATGACAAACAGATTGCAGTCAGTAAACAAAAATTCATGGCAGCCATAATCTTTGTCTTTTACTAAAAATAATGGGGGCAGGGGAGAAAGGAAGCTGATGGGAGGATTACTGAAGCTCGAGCCCTGGGGGAAGGGGAGAGAAGAGAGACCAAGCCCCACTGCATCGTGGGGAGTAGGCCCAGCACCTGGCACGGTGGCAACTCCGGGGTCCCTGCCACCCGTGGCAGCTTGGAGATCTGGGGAGCCCCCATGTCCTGCAGTGCCTAGAGGCTCCAGGGTCCCACCACCACGTGCAGCAGCTCGGAGATCCAGGGACCCCCACAAGCTGACATTTTCAGCCTCGCCACCCAAAGGGATGAAGGGAAAAATGTCATGGAGGTCTCTGAAAATCATGGAATCTGACTTCCAGGACCTCTGTGGCATAATCTTATCTTTACATATGGCCCATCTACAACTGCTATTAGCAAATATTTCCAATGGCCAGAGATGGGACACAAGATAAGACACTGAGTTACTACAGAAAATTCTTTCCCAGATGTCTGGCTGGTGGGTCTTGCCCACATGCTCAGCATCTAACTGACTGTCCATATTTGGAGTCAGGAAGGAATTTTGCCCCAAGTTAGATTGGCAGAGAGTCTGAAGGTGTTTTGCCTTCCTCTGCGGCATGGGGCACTGATCACTTGCTGGTTTGAACTAGAGTAAATAGTGGATTCTCTGTAACTTGAAGTCCTTAAATCAGTATTTGAGGACTTCATTAATTCAGAGGTCATGGACCTGTTGCAGGAGTAGGTGGTTGAAGTTCTGTGACCTTCAATGTGCAGGAGGTCAGACTAGTTGACGATGGCTTCTTCTGCCCATAAAGTCTCTGAGTTTGTTTTTAGTTTGAACACTTCTTTGATATGTCTACTAATGCTGTGAACATGAGGAGCCAGAGACAGGAAATAAAACAGACATGCTTAAATGTGAGAGTCAAATCTGAAGGAAGGGATTTTCTATATGTAACACACTTCTATAACTCAGTAAACACTGGATACAAATTTTTACATTACTGAATGACTGAGAAACTCTTATTGTTCAGAACTGAGAGTTTTTAAAGTTTTAAAACATTAATTGCTGCTTTTACTGGGGTATATTTCACACAAACATATCTACAGAATTAGTTGCAAGGTTTCATTTGCTGAAGAATGATACAGTGGCAGTGGTATGCACAAAATAATAAAATACAGTATCTTTGAAAGGTCAAGTCCAACGTAGTATTTGACATTCTCAGGAGTCTATCAATATCCTCTCTGGAAGAAGGCACCCTCGTTACAAACTATTTTTATCCAACCCACTGAGTTTATTTTCTATATCCTTCCCACTGTCAACCTCCAGAAATTACATACTGACTATATCTGCTGGCATTTTTCTGGAAGATTGAAATGATCAATCACATGGATTTTGAAAACATAATACTAGCTTGCATTCAGATAGCTCATCTCATTGCAACGGAACCTAAAACTCTTTACAAATGTGATGTAATGGAATATATACTCCACCACCACTGAAATGCAGTCAATTCCAGACTAGAATGCACCAACTGTCTAAAATTCCACAACACTCTACCCAACAGTTTAGGATAGGAAGTAAAGAATACCTTATCCAGTTGAAACTGCAGGCAAAATTTAAGGCAGCAGAATGAAAGTCAGTTGAGCTGCGTACATTTAAACAAAACAAAAAAGTTTGAAACTTGAGCCACATTCACATAATTTCAGGAACCTTTGTTTGAATCTAACCAATTTTGAGCAAACCTGGGACGTGTGAAATACAGTGGTCAACAAAACAATGTGGAAATTAGGCAGTCAGATAAATTTTCTTTCTAAGTTCATCTTGTGCCCTGACCCCACATTAGTGGATCCCAATGAAAGATCTGAGCCTTCTGTTTCCTTTTCCCCCTTCACCTGTAACTTTTCTTAATTTAGGCCCCAATCTTTAAATACAGTTTTTCAGTCTAGAGCTTTGTGCCCATCTAGATGGTCTCCATGTGGGAATCTTGGTGTTATACCCTAAAAAACAATCTCAAAATGAGATATTTTAGGGTTTCACTAATCCCTCTTTGGGACTAATGCTCCAAATGAACCCTGCTCTTAATTTACATGAAAACCAACAGGATGGTTTAGATTTTTTAAATATTTTCTTACAGATTTTTTGAGACTACAAATAGAAAAAACATGCCTGCAGTAAGGCAGTGAAGGAAAAGATAGTCTGCAGATACCAAATAGTCACATAAAGAGAATATATAAAGATAAAGGCAAAGAACACGTAGTGTATGAAATGCTCAGTGGGAGCTAAGTATAAGCAGTGACTGCAAGTTTGGGCCCACTGTAATCATTTGGCCAAGTTATATGCATGCAACAGTTTGAACCTTTCTTCAGGAGTCAATTCTTCCAGATATTTCATCGCTTTTGGAGCAGAATTCCTAATTTGTCACCTTTCTAGGGTGACCAGACAGCAAGTGTGAAAAATCAGGACAGGAGGTGGGAGGGTAACAGGAGCCTATACAAGAAAAAGACCCACAAATCAGGACTGTCCCTATAAAATTGGGACATCTGGTCACCCTACATCTTTCAGACAGAAGTTGTGTTACACTGGAACTCCCACTTGTGGCCAGACCTAGCATTGCAGCTCTCTGCCTCCTTCTCTCCCCTGCCTCCTCTGGATCTTGAGCAGGGACTTCTCTAACTCCTCATTTCCATAACACCCTTGTAGGGCTCATTTATTAAAATGAACATCAAGTTTTGCAAGTCCTAAAATAAAGTACTGCGAGTCCAAACCCGACATCTAATGGACTAGAAATCAAACAGAGGATCTTCTGCCACCACCACCCTCTGTGTCAGTCTTGAATTTCCATGCCAGGTCTTTTACTAAACACACACGAAAATCTAAATTCAACCCCCCCCCCCCCCCCCACTGGGCCCCTTCTGAATGCTCTGTGCTCCTAACTCCCAGGCCTTGCAGTGTCCTTCCCTGCAGTTTTAAATGCCTTCCAGGAGGCCCTTTTTCCCAGAAGCTTCCCTCTCCAGGGAGATTCTGGCAGCCTCTTCTAGGGACTTTTCTTCTTCCCATTCCCCTCTCCTTGCTGACAGCCTGGCCCTTTGGAGGGAACACCTATCTACATCTCAGCTGTGTCTGGTTAATGAACAGGGCTGACTGGCTGGCCCCAGGTCCCTGACCCTTAAATGGGAAGACCACCCTGTTACAAGAGCCCAACATTCTAGGAGGAGTGTCCCCATTGCCGTGTATAGAGCTACTATCATCCACTTGGTGGTATGTTATTTCTCTATATATCTAATCTCATACATTACTGATTTCCCCTCTTCTTCCATATCTTATTCCACCTTTACATCTCAACTTGTGTCCACTATCAACCTTAGCTGCTTTCCTGCATTACTGATTTGCAAGTAATCCCATTCCACCTGTAACCCTTCTGCTCATCTGAGTTGGCAGCAACAAGGGCCGGGTTCAGTATCTAGGGGTTCCATTTCAATAACAATGCAAAACCGGCTCGAGTCCCCACCCAGTGACCAGGGACAATTACATACCACCCCTAGGGCACCTCTAAGAGGCAATACTTCCCCTCTCGCAAGCATGGAGTCTGAGTGTAGCAAAATCCTTTTAATAAAGGAGGGAAACAATGCGGCATTATGTTGGGGAAACACCACAAACAAGATTCATAACACAAACCGTGAGCAAAAGACCCACCCCCAAGTAAGTTTGGCAGTGTCCTTTTCCCCACAGGGTCTTAAGTCCAACACTCCAAAAGTCTCTGTCCCTGGTCAGTGCAGCCCCAGAGTTCAAAAGTTTATCTGCAGAGTTTTACCTCCCAGCCAGGGTGGAAATGTGGGGGAGGGGCGCAGGGGTGTTAAGGGGCACCTTACATGATCCGAGGCTGACTGCCTCTGTGGGGCTCTGCTGCAGCCTTCACCATGAGCCGCTCCACCAGCCACTCCACTCCAGCCATCCCGTGAACCGCTCCAGCTGTTCCGCGAACTGCTCTGCTCCACCAGCCACTCCACTCCAGCCATCCCACGAGCCGCTCCAGCCATCCCACAAACATGCTCTACTCTGCGATATATCTTCAGCCCTCCCTCCCCCCAAAGCACTCAGCAATTTCAGCTCTTAGTAATTTTACCTCTTTAGTGATTTCAGCTTGTAGTAGGAGTCTCTCAGTGCTGGTGCACCATTGGTCCAAAGTGAATTCAGCTCAGCAGCCTGTAACTAGACTCCTAATAGAATCAAAATTAGCTCTGATATAAGTGGGGAGACCATCAGGTACACATACCTGTCCCCAGCCTCTTAATTCACTGGGTTTTGGAACCCATGTCCCTTGTCTAGCAAGTGCCACTTAGTTGATGGCGAGTCCCTCTGTCATAAAACAGTTCCATTGTCCTTGATTCACATAATCAGGGTAACACTTAATTCTTCCTGCCCCAATAACAGAGAAACTGGGGATCCCACAGCTGCCAAAGTGACCATTTGGGCTGCTTTGGGCTCATGCTAAGCGGGGTGGGTATGCCTATGCAAACAAGATCAGCCCCTGAAGTTCTTTTCCACAACTCGCCACAATCCACCACCAGATATCAGGTTAGAGCTCATCCTGACTCTGCTTACATCTTCCCCCCAGCCGAGAATTTGTCATCCCGACAAATCACATTCCCTATTATACCAACTCACTGGTCCCCTCCAAAGGGCCTCAGATTAGCACACAGGCTTGTGGAAGCTAAAGTGGGCTAATGTATTGGCTCCTCACTAGTCACCCCAGGTGCATCATAAATTAACCGTTTTACTGGTCTTATTCTCAATAGACGAGACAGGGTAATCTCTGTTGCCATGGCAGGGGTGACATCCTCTTGAGCGACAGATGGAGAGGGACCCTTGGCTATTGGCATAGGCCCCTGCATTTCTAGTTCTAACAGTGGAGGGTCCAAGTTCCCCAGGACATCCACCACCAGATATCAGGGTACAGCTCATCCTGACTCTGCTTACACACCAAAACTCTGGGCTTCAGGTTACTTTCTCCAGCTATGTTCTCTTGTACTTTCCAGGCTAAATTTCAATTTATTTCCTGCTTTCCCAATTTAGAATAATGATTTAATGTACATGCTTTATTGCCTCCCCGCCTCCCACTACACACCCACACCCACCTCTTCCCAGATCATTAGAGATGTTAAAAGAGACTCGGTTTAACACCAGTCCCTGCAGAACTCAGGGGTCACTTCCCTTCCCCTCAGTACATTGACATTTAACTTCATTACCCTTTGTTTATGGTATTTCCACCAGTTCTCAGTCCATATGACAGGACTCAAATCCAAGTCAATTTAAATTAATTTTCTGAAGTAAGATTCCTGTGTACTTTGGCAACTACAATTTAAAGTTTTCCTACTGAGAACAATTATTTCTTATACTCTGTCTTCAAAAGAGCCTTATGTGTAACCTACAACCATTTCTCTCTGCACAATACAAGAGCATCCATGTACTTGATTCAGTAAGGTACTTAAGCATGTGTCTAACTTTAAGCATATGAGTAGTCACAAGCATTGAAACCAATGGGAATAATTACATGCTTGAAGTTTGGCATATATCTAAATTTCTTGAACTGGGACTCAAATCCACTGCAAAAGAGCTACAGAGGATGGAGCAAGATTTGTCTCTGTATGCTGAATAATGCAAACACAGAATCACAAATAAAAAAGTTATCTTCACCTTGCTGGTGTTTATGGTGTAAAATTATTTGTGCATATTCAGATGGAATGCCAGTTATTTTGGAAAATGTATGTGAATCCAAAAGTTTCCCAGACTTTAGAACAATGGGATTATTCATCTGAAAATCTGTACCAGAAGCATGTTATTCATTATAGCCTATTAGTCTTTCATGACCCTGTTACCTAGAAAGTTTCAGGGTACAGAAGCAACATCCTGTTTAGATTGGAAATTCATTGTGGTGAGGACTGTATTCCTATCTATACCACATTTAGCACATTGGGCATGACCTCAAATACAACCTCAGCGATAACAGTGTGATTTAAATAACCAATCACAAACACCATGAGAAAAGAAGCATGACAAGTTCATGCTCCCTATATGATGAAAAAGATTTGTCCAATCTACTTTCTAAATACCTACAAACAACAAAAATATATTTGCAGACAGCAGAATTGATTCACAAATAAGTCACAAATGGAATAATATTTGCAACAAGAAATGTGACCAGCTCAACCCTAGACATACAGCATGTGAATAATAACGCTGAGTACTGTGCAGTCCACAGACAGAATGCCAGTGGCAAATCGCAGAGACTTACAGAGTGTTCAGCTGCTTCAATTTCTTAAACGTGTCTTCTGGGATTTCTCGTATTCTGTTAAACCGCAAATCCCTGGAAAAGAAAGAATTGGAAATTTAAAATTAATCATTCTGACTTCCTTCCCGTCACTGCTAAGTGTTGGGGGGGGGGTTCATTTTAATATGTGAAGCTAATGCATCTCTACACCCTTCTCTTACGCATGTGACAGATCACAGAATTCCAGTAAATGGAGAACAAAGGGAGAAGCAATGGCAATTGACAGTAATTCCATGCCCACACACAAGTCATTTCAAATCACTGCCTCCGTACCAGCTTTCTACTCTTCATCGGGTGAATGCCCTGCCCCTCTACAGGAACTTAAATGGATGGGCAGAGCTACTGCCATGGTACCATTTGCAAACAAAGTCCCTTTAATATTACACTCTTCAGAAACAATTCAGCTGAATCTGGGAAATCCTTACCAGGAGAAAGTAAGAACAACACGACTCAGCCTCACCATATGCCTATTGGTTCAGGCCACCGCATTGGCCACCTGCTGTTTGACATAACAAATAAATTCATCATAGCTTCTGTGCCAGTTTCATAGAGATTACAAAAGAAAGCATGGAATACTTATACTGTATGCATACTGGTAACTGCGGTTCAAACTACTGGACACACACCTGCAAAATAAAGAACTAGCTCACTTAAAACAGGAAGTTGCATGTATCTGTTGACAAACTACTAAATTTCCTTTAGAGAGATCACCATTCGTTATGGTTTCCCATAAACTCAGTTCAGCAGAAGACTCATGATTGCATACCAGTTATTATTAGACTAAAATTACTAGAAAACCTGCTGAAACAGCCACTTCTGGTTAAAAGAAATGTCTGGTTTAGAATAAGCTCCAAGGTGTCTCATTTTAACTCTAATTTAGTTTGAAGGAGAACATTTTGGGTTAATTTGTAAAGGACATTACTGGTTTACAATAAAAATACAAGGTTCAAATACCAAAGTGATTAAAGGGAATTGCAAATGGATGGATGAATTTAATGTACCTAGGTTCTAAAATGTTTCCTTTATACTGATCCCCAAAAAGTCATACCTGTACTTTTTCCTTAACACTAATCACCTCACATATTTACTTCTTCCTACTCTGAAGAGATGAGCCTGATGGATGAGCAGCCTAGACCTAGAGGATTAGTGTAGAAGAGCGGACTCACCCCTGCAGCACCTCCTGCTGGTCCTTCAGGGAATTAGCTTGATTTCCAGCCTGGAGCACCCTCTGCAGGCCAGTAATCTGCCTTGTCACTGGTCCAATGTCCCTCCTAGGACCCTGCTGTCCCTTTAACTGGGTCTCCCCCTCCCAGGGGAACCCCCACCCTCTATGCCCAACTTGCCTCAGTATCAGGCTACTGCCAGTCTTCATCTAGCCCCACGCCCAGGGGCAGACTGCAATATCAGCCTACTCATCACTGGCAAGGGTGGGTTTGGAGCTGCTGCTTTGGCCTATCCCTGGGTTGCCCTCTGCAACCCCCAGTACCCCTGGGCCTTCTACTAGCCTGGGGCTTTCCAGGCCGGAGCTCCCCAGCTCCTCAGTCCTGCTCCACCCAGGTACTCTATATCTCAGCTCCCTGCAGCCAGGCCCTTCTCTCTCTCTCTGATTGCAGAGAGAGACTGTTAAGCTTTTGGCTGCCCTGGCCTTTATAGGGCCAGCTGAGTCTGTTTGGGGCGTGGCCCCAGTTGCAGCCACTTCCCCCAATCAGCTCAGCCTAAAAGCTGCTTTCTCCAGCCACAGCCCCCTCCCAAGGCTGTTTTTAACCCCTCTGGACCGGAGCGGGGTGACCACCCAGCTACAATTAGAAAAAAGGCTCTGACTGAGCATGAAAACAGAAATTGAATAGCTCCATAAGGGAATTCTCCCCTCGTAAGAGAGATTATGTCTGGGTCTCTCATTTTCTTAGTGTTCATTCTTTATTTTTTTTTTTTATAGGGGTGAGCTCTTTACTTGGCTGCTACGTGCGGGTTGTTAAATCTCAAGAGAGCCTACTCAGCCAACTCCTAAACATGGCCCAGTTCTCAATGACTGGGCAGATGCTGCAAATTTTTCTGGATAAAAGTGAAAAAGTCCTATATATTTTAATAGTAATTTTAGCCATCTTAATATTTTCATGAGTACTCCCATTTACTGTCCATGGACACACTACTTTTTAAGGTTGGGAGTATGCAAAAAAGTAACAAAATATGCAATTAATTATATGACATTTCATTTCAACTTGTGATAAGAAATCTAGGTGTATTTTGAGGCTAGGTGTAAGAGGAGGTGTCAGGACTGAGATCCCCACTTTGAACTTTAGGGTACAAATGTAGGGGCCTGCGTGAAAAACTTCTAAGCTTAACTACCAGCTTAGCTCTGGTTCGGCTGCCACCATCAATGGATTCCCTCCCTGGGAAGCCTTGAAAAACCCTCACCAAATCCCTGGTGAAAACAAATCCAAAACCCCTTGGATCTTAAAACAAGGAGAAATTAACCATTCCCCTCCTTCCTCCCACCAACTCCTGGTGAATCAGTTCCAACCCCCCCCTGGGATCTACAACAGGGAGAAATTAACCATCCCCCCTCCTTCCTCCCACCAACTCCTGGTGAATCAAGATCCAAAACCCCTTTGGATCTAAAACAAGGTAAAATCAATCAGGTTCTTAAAAAGAAGGTTTTTAATTAAAGAAAAAGGTAAAAATCATCTCTGTAAAATCAGTATGGAAATTAACCTTACAGGGTAATCAAACTTAAAGAGCTCAGAGGACTCCCCTCTAGTCTCAGGTTCAAAGTACAGCAAACAAAGATAAACACTCTAGTAAAAGGTACATTTACAAGTTGAGAAAAACAAAGGAAAACTAACACGCCTTGCCTGGCTATTTACTTACAAGTTTGAAATAGGAGAGGCTTGTTTAGAAAGATGTGGAGAACCTGGATTGATGTCTGGTCCCTCTCATTCCCGGAGAACGAACACCGTCCCAAAACAAAGAACACAAACAAACGCCTTCCCCCCCCCCAAGATTTGAAAGTATCTTGTCCCCTTATTGGTCCTTTAGGTCAGATGCCAGCCAGGTTACCTGAGCTTCTTAACCCTTTACAGGGAAAAGGATTTTGGAGTCTCTGGCCAGGAGGGATTTATAGGACAGCTATTACCCTTCCCTTTATAGTTATGACACGCCCCCCAAATCACAGATAGTGTTGGATGTTCGGTTCCACACTGGCTGTGATTTCTTCCTGGAGTTCTAGGAGAAAACAGAGTTAATAAGACACATGTACCTTTAGACATACTACTGATTATATAAAAACTAACAATATGTTTCATTCCAAGAACAATTGTTAATCAGTTAACTCTGGGCAACTTTCCCGGGAGAGTGCATCAGCCACTTTGTTAGAAGCTCCCGAAATGTGTTGTATTTCAAAATCAAAATCTTGGAGAGCTAAACTCCACCGAAGAAGTTTTTTGTTATTTCCCTTGGCGGTATGAAGCCACTGTAGCGCAGCATGGTCTGTTTGTAGTTGGAAACGCCGTCCCCAAACATATGGGCGTAGCTTTTCCAGCGCGTACACAATGGCATAGCATTCCTTTTCGCTGATTGACCAATGGCTTTCCCTCTCAGACAGTTTCTTACTGAGAAATACGACAGGATGGAATTCTTGATCCGGTCCTTCCTGCATTAAAACTGCTCCCACGCCTCACTCGGACGCATCTGTGGTTACTTGGAACGGTTTGTCAAAGTCTGGGGCCCTTAGCACAGGGTCAGACATGAGTGTTGCCTTAAGCTGGTTAAAGGCCTTTTGACACTCATTAGTCCACTGAACTGCATTTGGCTGTTTCTTTTTGGTTAGGTCTGTCAGCGGGGCGGCGATTTGGCTGTAGTGGGGTACAAATCGCCTATAATATCCAGCCAAGCCTAAGAAGGATTGGACCTGTTTCTTAGACTTTGGAACCGGCCACTTTTGGATAGCATCCACTTTGGCCTGTATGGGATTTATAGTTCCTTGACCCACCTGGTGCCCCAGGTAAGTCACTCTGTTTTGGCCTATTTGACACTTTTTAGCCTTAACAGTTAGTCCTGCCTGCTGGATGCGCTCGAAAACTTTTTCCAGGTGCTCCATGTGCTCTGCCCATGAATCAGAAAAAATGGCCACATCATCGAGGTAGGCAACTGCAGATTCTCCCAATCCCGCTAGGAGACCATCTACAAGTCTTTGGAAGGTGGCGGGTGCATTTCGCAACCCGAAAGGGAGTACATTGAATTCATACACCCCTGCCTGGGTGACGAAGGCTGACCTTTCCTTAGCGGGTTCATCTAGTGGTACTTGCCAGTACCCCTGGTTAAGTCTAAAGTAGAGATGAATTGGGCATGTCCCAATTTCTCCAATAGCTCATCTGTGCGTGGCATTGGATAGTTGTCAGGACGAGTTACAGCATTTAGCTTACGGTAGTCCACGCAAAAGCGTATTTCCCCATCTGGTTTGGGAACTAGAACCACTGGAGATGCCCATGCACTCTTAGAGGGGCGGATTATACCCATCTGTAGCATGTCCTGGATCTCCCTTTGTATAGCAGTTTTGGCATGAGGTGACTCCCGGTAGGGTGGGGTTCTAATAGGGTGAGCATTACCTGTGTCAATGGAGTGGTATGCCCGTTCGGTCCATCCTGGAGTGGCTGAGAAAATTGGTGCAAAGCTTGTGCACAGCTCCTTGATCTGCTGTCGCTGCAGACGTCCAAGGGTCATGGAGAGGTTCACCTCTTCCACGCCACCATCCTTTTTTCCTTCGTAGTAGACACCTTCAGGCCACTCCGCGTCATCTGTTTCTTGGGCTGTAAACTGGCAAACGTTTAATTCTCTGGAATAAAAGGGCTTAAGAGAATTAACATGGTATACCTTAGGCTTTATGTTGGAGGTGGGGGAGGCTATGAGATAGTTAACAGCTCCTAGGCGCTCCTGGACCGTGAATGGTCCTTCCCACGACGCTTCCATTTTATGGGCCTGGATTGCCTTTAAGACCATGACTTGGTCTCCTACTTTGAAGGACCGTTCTCTGGAATGTTTATCATACCAGGCCTTTTGCTCTTCCTGAGCATCCTTTAGGTTTTCTTTAGCAAGGGCCAAAGAATGTCGGAGGGTGTTTTGTAGGTTGCTTACAAAGTCTAGAATGTTTGTTCCTGGAGAAGGCGTAAACCCCTCCCATTGCTGCTTCACCAACTGTAATGGCCCCTTAACCTCACGGCCATACACAAGTTCAAATGGTGAAAACCCTAAACTGGGATGTGGTACAGCCCTGTAGGCAAAAAGCAACTGCTGCAACACTAGGTCCCAATCATTGGAGTGTTCATTTACAAATTTACGTATCATGGCCCCCAAAGTTCCATTAAACCTCTCCACCAGGCCATTGGTTTCATGGTGGTAAGGGGTGGCAACCAAGTGATTCACCCCATGAGCTTCCCACAGGTTTTCCATGGTTCCTGCCAGGAAGTTAGTTCCCGAATCTGTAAGGATGTCGGAGGGCCAACCTACCCTGGCAAAAATGTCTGTTAATGCCTGGCACACACTTTTAGCCCTGGTGTTGCTTAAGGGTACTGCTTCCGGCCATCGGGTAGCAAAATCCATGAAAGTCAGTACGTACTGCTTTCCTCTGGGTGTCTTCTTTGGGAAAGGACCCAGAATATCCACAGCTACGTGCTGAAATGGGACCTCAATTATGGGTAGTGGCTGGAGAGGGGCTTTAACCTGGTCTTGGGGCTTTCCCACTCGTTGGCACACCTCACAAGACCGGACATAATTAGCAACGTCCTTGCCCATTCCCTCCCAGTGGAAGGACTTCCCCAACCGGTCTTTGGTTCTGTTCACCCCAGAATGGCCACTGGGATGATCATGGGCTAAGCTCAAGAGCTTTACCCGATACTTAGTGGGAACTACCAACTGCCTTTGAGGATGCCAGTCTTCCTGGTGCCTACCAGAAAGAGTCTCCTTGTATAAAAGTCCTTGTTCTACAACAAACCGGGATCGGTTAGAAGAGCTGAGAGGCGGTGGGGTGCTCCGCGCCGCCGCCCAAGCTTTCTGAAGGCTGTCATCTGCTTCCTGCTCGGCCTGGAACTGTTCCCTTGATGCTGGAGACATCAGTTCCTCCTTGGACTGTGGACTGGGGCTTGGTCCCTCTGGAAGCGATGCAGGTGCTGGGGCTGTTTCCATTGACTGTGAACCGCTGTCCGCTGGTGCACTATGTGGTAACTCAGGCTCTGGCTGAGCCTCTTGGGTAGGGTTATCTGCTGCTTCTGCCAGTTCAGGCTCGCTGGTGCCCTCTGGCATTGGAGTTGTAGACGGGTTTGCAAGCGCTGGACTCAGGGCTGGCAATGGTTCTGGTGCTGGTTGCGTTGCCAGTTCCGGTTCTGGGACTGGCTTTGGCTGGGTCTCTGGGATTGGATCCACTACGGCTGTTGCAGTCGTTGGCAGAGGATCCAGTTCCACCACCTTTGTCTGGGTCTCCGGTAACACAGACGGGGCCCTGGTGGACAGCTCAGGAACAGGGATGGGGGTGAAAGCTTGCTTAGCCTGGCTGCAGGTGACTATTCCCACCCTCTTGGCTACCTTCACATGGTTGGCCAAATCTTCCCCCAGCAGCATGGGAATGGGATAATTGTCATAGACTGCAAAAGTCCACATTCCTGACCAGCCCTTGTACTGGACATGCAACGTGGCTGTAGGCAAGGTTACAGATTGTGACACGAAGGGTTGAATTGTCACTGTAGCCTCTGGGTTGATGAGTTTGGGGTCCACTAGGGATTGGTGGATAGTTGACACTTGAGCCCCAGTGTCCCTCCAGGCGGTAACCTTCTTTCCGCCCACTCTCAAGGTTTCCCTTCGCTCCGAGGGTATGAGAGAGGCATCTGGGTTTGGGGATCTTTGGTGTGATTGGGGTGTAATGAACTGTAATCGGTTGGGGTTCTTGGGGCAGTGAGCCTTTATATGTCCCAGTTCATTACATTTAAAACATCGCCCTGCTAAGGTATCACCGGGGCGATGTTGGTTGGTGGAGACTGGTGTGGTGGGGTGAGAAGGCGTCTGGGGTTTCCCTTGGGATGTGGGTGGGACCTTGGGTTGTCCCCGGTGGTAAGGTTTTGTTTCGGCTTGCCCCTTCTGATATTCGTTCCAACTGCTACTAGTTTTTTTCTTTTCTGCCACCTCCACCCATTGGGCTCCAATCTCCCCCGCCTCAGTTACAGTTTTGGGCTTCCTATCTAGGATGTACCTTTCTATTTCCTCAGGAACACCCTCTAAAAACTGCTCCATTTTTACTAGGGAAAGCAGATCTTCCAGAGATTTAACATTTGCTCCTGATACCCAGGCATCACAATTTTTGTCAATGTGGTAGGCATGACGGGTAAATGACACATCCGGTTTCCACTTTAGGGCTCTGAACCGCCGACGGGCATGCTCGGGTGTTAGCCCCATTCTGAGTCTGGCCTTGTTTTTAAAAAGTTCATAACTGTTCATGTGTTCCTTAGGCATTTCAGCCGCCACCTCTGCTAAGGGTCCACTGAGCTGCGGCCTCAGCTCTACCATGTACTGGTCTGCAGTGATGCTGTATCCAAGGCAGGCCCTTTCAAAATTTTCTAAGAAGGCCTCAGTATCATCACCTGCCTTGTAGATGGGGAATTTTCTGGGATGGGAAGTGGTACCTGGAGGGGGGTTGTTAGCATTGGCTGGTGCATCCTGCTTAGCCTTTGCTACTTCCAGTTCATGCTTCCTTTCTTTTTCTCTCTCCTCCATCTCTTTTTCTTTTATCTTCATCTCTTTTTCTTTCAGCTCCATCTCTCTCTTGTGGGCCTCCTCTTTGGCTTTTTCTTCTCTTTCTCTCTGCTCTGTCTCGAGTTTTGTTAATTGAAGCAGTCTCTGATGTTTTCTTTCATTTTCTTCTGCTTCTAGTTTGGCCAGTTCTATTTTGTTAGCTACTTCTTTGGTAGTCATTTTCCTGTTTTCTTGTGCTGGGTAACCCCCTTTGCAGTTGACAAACTGGGAAGCTCTCAGCTCTGGCTGCTGCAGAGTTAACAGTAACTTTCTAACTAGCTACTCCCGAGGATGTAAAAAGAAAAAAAAAAACAATTCAGCTTGTAAATACCTTTTACCAGTCATTTGCTAATTGAACCCTTCTCTTAACAAAGGACCTGTAAAAAAAACTTAACACCTCTGCCTTCAGGCAAGGAGAGATAAGATATGCATCTATCTACTTCCAGCTCGGCTTTCCAAGCAGCTAGAAGGAAAAAAAAATCTCACTGGCTTTTGGGTTTAAAATGATCCCACCGCTATTCACCATGTCAGGACTGAGATCCCCACTTTGAACTTTAGGGTACAAATGTAGGGGCCTGCGTGAAAAACTTCTAAGCTTAACTACCAGCTTAGCTCTGGTTCGGCTGCCACCATCAATGGATTCCCTCCCTGGGAAGCCTTGAAAAACCCTCACCAAATCCCTGGTGAAAACAAATCCAAAACCCCTTGGATCTTAAAACAAGGAGAAATTAACCATTCCCCTCCTTCCTCCCACCAACTCCTGGTGAATCAGTTCCAACCCCCCCCTGGGATCTACAACAGGGAGAAATTAACCATCCCCCCTCCTTCCTCCCACCAACTCCTGGTGAATCAAGATCCAAAACCCCTTTGGATCTAAAACAAGGAAAAATCAATCAGGTTCTTAAAAAGAAGGTTTTTAATTAAAGAAAAAGGTAAAAATCATCTCTGTAAAATCAGTATGGAAATTAACCTTACAGGGTAATCAAACTTAAAGAGCTCAGAGGACTCCCCTCTAGTCTCAGGTTCAAAGTACAGCAAACAAAGATAAACACTCTAGTAAAAGGTACATTTACAAGTTGAGAAAAACAAAGGAAAACTAACACGCCTTGCCTGGCTATTTACTTACAAGTTTGAAATAGGAGAGGCTTGTTTAGAAAGATGTGGAGAACCTGGATTGATGTCTGGTCCCTCTCATTCCCGGAGAACGAACACCGAACACCGTCCCAAAACAAAGAACACAAACAAACGCCTTCCCCCCCCCCCAAGATTTGAAAGTATCTTGTCCCCTTATTGGTCCTTTAGGTCAGATGCCAGCCAGGTTACCTGAGCTTCTTAACCCTTTACAGGGAAAAGGATTTTGGAGTCTCTGGCCAGGAGGGATTTATAGGACAGCTATTACCCTTCCCTTTATAGTTATGACAGGAGGCTTCCTTTGTGAGTAATTCCAGTTATCAATCCAAACCTTCAGTTTGTCTTTTCTCTGCTTATTGTATTTAATGAAACTCAGAATGCCAAGATCATCTTATCAAACAATTAAAAAAATGGCCTTTGATGCACATAAACATTTTGTTAAATGCTACAAGACTGCTTTCTCTTTTTGTCGTACAATACAATGGTTCAATAAACACCTACAGCATGGAAATATAGACAAGCCAACCTTCTGGTTCCCAGACAATGGACTGTCTTCTCCATGCTCCAACAACTCTTACCAAAACAATCACTACTAACAGTGAGAAGCAATTGGGACTGTTGCTATTTTAGTGACACATTGCACCTAAATCATACACTAGAAAAACAAAGTTAACTCCCCTTGATGGATTAAATGTATATTTGTACATAAGGAATCATGGGCAAAACTTTCCCCTCTGATGCTTTCACTGTGCCTCTCAGTGAAGAAGGCCACTAAATCATGCCTCTTTTATTCCCTTACTCCAAGGAGTATCATTATGACAGTAGACTTAACTTTGAATATTTTGGCTTGTGTTAGTTTGTGCCATAACCTGAGCGCATTTAAAATCTAGCTTTTTGCAGACAGTATGCTTATTCTATTAGAAACTCAAGTACTTCCCTAAGTCTGTAGCTTATACTGTTTTGAATTGCCTTGCATTTATTCCTACACTATACTGTCTGTCAGGGAATGTTAATAATTTAGCTAACACCATCTAAATTGTGCATGTTCATTTTACTTTTTCCTCACATCCACCAATTCCTCCGACTTTCCTCTCTAGGATATAGTACATCCTGGAAGAGAATTCCAACTCATTTATCAAAAGGCAAAGAAAAGTGATACTCATTTCCCTTCTATTTTTTCCTCATCTACAAAAATGCAGTCATTTGAAAGATCATCCCATTATCCAGCTGCTACTGGAACAGCTAACATCTACAGACTTGTGCCAGATCTGGTTGGTCCTAATAAGTTGGCAGAGTGAGCTCCCTTCTGTAAATGAGACACTAGCTTACACTGTTTCTAAACATTTGTAGTTAGCATTTTTGTATTTGTCAGTTTGTGAAGCTCATGCAAATATCCTTTTTGCGTAAGTGAAATGTTTAGATGATTGCTTCATGTTTATTTGCCACAGGAGAATATATGGTAGTTGGAAAGCCCATAAAAATGTACATATAATTATAACATTCTAAAGCTGTGCCTTGTTACATTCGCTCTAGTTTTCATTGCAAAATGCATTACTAATCTAAAAAGGAAAACTAAACCTTTCATGGATACAAGATTCTAGATGAAAAATACTTCAGCCTAAAGTTTTCTACTTTCTTTGGCCTGCAATGGCCAGCCATTTCCAGGATATGTCACTGCAGAGTATTCATCCTTTCAAATACATGACATTGTATGAAGTCAGTCAAATAAAAGACTGCTTATTCCACAAATGTGCACTCTTTTCTCTCACAAAGGACACCCTTGCCTCTCATCCCTCAGCCTCTAGCTAAGGAGGACTAATGGATAATTTTTTTCAAGATGTCCGCTTCACCCCTTAGGCTGGCCACCAAGGTTGCTATTTCTTCTTCGCACTATCTCTCAAGCAAAGCAGAATGCACAGCCACCTCCCTGCCAGCTGGGAGAGGAGATGAGATTTTAGTAAGGAATCTCCATATTCATTTCATATGAAATCATTCTTTTCCCATGATCCATGGAGAAACACATCAGTTTTGCATATGTGGAAGTGGTGTCTTGTACAAATTTAGAAGTACTTAATCTGAAACATTTTTGGTAAAATATATATCTCTGATGCAAAGGATGGCTTCATTTTCCATTCCCAATGAAGTCCTCAATTTGTCAGATTCAGGAGACAAGAATGATTTCAGAAATCTGTATCGTTTATACAATGATCGTTTTTACTTAGAAGTTGGTATGAGACATAAGATCGCTTTGCACTTCTCACCCTCAGAGCATTCTCCATTTTATCCCTCTATCTGCTCCTTACATCAAAATATCATGTAAAACCTGTCTGTCATTTTAGCCATAGGAGGGCTATATGCTAGTCCAGGGGTAGGCAACCTTTCAGAAGTGGTGTGCCGAATCTTCATTTATTCACTTTAATTTAAGGTTTCGCGTGCCGGTAATACGTGTTAACGTTTTTTAGAAGGTCTCTCTCTATAAATCTGGGGGCTGTGTGGAGGTGCAGGGCAGAAGGCTGGGTGGGTGTTGGGGGTGACTCGAGGTCAGGGCAGAGGGCTGGGAGGCGTGGGGGTGCAGGGCAGAAGGCTGGGGTGCTCGGCTCGTGGGGGTGCTCCCAGCCCCCTACCATGAGCCACTCATGGGAGGGATATGCCCTGTTCCACCCCCTTCCCCAAGGCCCGTTCCTACCTCTCTCTGCCTCCTCTACGGAGCAGCGAGCATGCTGCCGCTCAGCTCTGCTCTGCTCCCCCTCCCCCTCACAAGGGCCATAGCAGGCAGGGAGGAGGAGGGGCCGAAATGCACCATGCTGGGGGAAGAAGCGGGGGAGAAGGGAACCTTGGCTGCCGCAGGACCAAGCTTCTGCCTCCTGCCCCCACAGGGGAGAGCGGCGGGCGGGGGGGCTGAGTGGGGCAGGGGGCCGGGACTTCCCACCCCCACCGCTGTCCCCTGCGGGGGCAGGAGGCAGAAGCTTGGTCCTGCGACAGCCAAGCTTCCCTTCTCCCCCGCTTCTTCCCCCAATGTGGTGCTTTCCGGCCCCTCCGCCCCTCCTCCTCCTCCTCCTCTCACCGGGCAGGCAGCATGCCACTCAAAATTGGCACGCGTGCCGTAGGTTGCCGACCCTGTGCTAATCAGTCAAATAAAGAATTGTTTATGCAAAAAATCTGAGCCTCCCTCCCTCAGACAAGACAGCTGCCTCTGAGAAAGGGCAGGGGTGCAAGTTTGTAGAAATTTTGTTGATTCCCAGAACCTGCCCCCCCAAATTCCGCCCACCACCTGCTCAGCAGGAAGACAGAAGCCGCCGAATTGCCGCTGCGGGGAGATGAACATAGAAGCTGTCACTGACTTGCCGCCGCTGCGGAAACATGCGTGCCGCCCTAACGGCACACGGACTGCCCCCGCCGTCCGCGGCGGTAATTTGGCGCGCTGCTTGGGGCGGCAAAAACACAGGGAATGCAGCCCCTTGCAGATTGCCGCCCCAAGCACCTGCTTGGAATGCTGGTCTGGAGTTGGTCCTGTCTGGGAGGGAGTTTAGGTGGGGGGAGGAGGTCTGGGGTGCAGGCCCTGGGCTGGGGCAGAGGTTTGGGGTGCAGGAGGGGTGCAGGCTTTGGGAGGGAGTTTGGGTGCAGAAGGGGTGAGAGGTTGGGCTCTGGGAGGGAGTTTGGGTGGGGGAGGGAATCTGGGGGCGCAGGCTCTGGGATGGAGTTTGTGGGTGGGAGGGGGTGTGGAGGGAGGGTTGCAGGGATGAGGGCTGTGGGGTGGGGCTAGGGATGAGGGGTTCATGATGCAGGAGGGGGCTCAGGGCTGGGGCAGAGGGTTTGGGTGTGGGGGATGAGGTTTCTGTCTGGGGCTGGGGATGAGGAGCTTGGGTGTGGGAGGGGCTCAGGGCTAGGGCTGGTGGAGGGTCCTGTCAGAAAAGGGAAGGGTCCAAGGCAGAAGGGCAGGGTAAGGGCAGCCTGCTCTGCCACTTGTGGATGGGGGGGTCATTAGGACCCTGCGGCGGCAGTTGATGCCAGGAGACAGCAGAGTGGAATCAGCAGGGAGCTGCAGGGGAGAGGTGGGGACACTCCGGGACACAGGGGAGGTGCGCGGGGGCAGCAAGTGGGGGCCGGGGAAGGTGTGTGTGGGGGGGGGCGACAGGCGGGGCCGCTGGAGAATCCCAGCCCCAAACATTGGTGGAGCCGGGAGCCGAGCCCCAAGCCCTGAATATTGCTGGAGCCCAGGCACCATGGGCCCATACAACTCGCCGCTCCTGGCTGTCAGAGGAGTGTGAGGACCCCTTAGTAAAAACTGAGTGCTGTCTCTCTGAAATATTCCCAGGCCTTCCTAATAGAAGGAAGTTGGGAGCAAAACTAGCACCAAAATTCAGATCCTCCCCATGCCAACTCAGACCATCATCATTATGCTTTGTTTCTTTCAGTGTTTGGTTCAAACCTTATCCTTTCGCTATTGTAATGATTTCCTAGTCTCTGAGACTTCAGAGTCATCAGCTCTACCATAAACCATGATTTCATGGGTTTGCCTGGGGTGCAGGTGAGGCAGTGTGATCCAATGAATGTAGCACTGGACTGGAAATCAGGAGACTGAGCTCTCTGCAGCTCTGACATTGACTCAATGTTACCTTGGTTATATCACAACCTCTCTGTGCTTCAGTTCTCTCATATGCTGAGTGGGGATAATAATACTTCACATCACATTGTAAAGTACATTGAGATTTACAGATCTAAATTGCTAAGTGTTATCATCAAGTCCACTGTCAGAGTTCAATAATATAAAGCAAGAATGGTGTCAAGCTGCCTGAAGTGACTCAAGGGCATGATTACCAACCTCAAAGCTGACTGTTAGGAAGCAGGACACAAACCCCAAATTGGTTGAGAGTTCTATACCCAGATTTCACCAACCAGTTATCAATTGTAAACTCCTCAGGCACTGTAACAGCCTTAACATGGAGTCACAGACAGTCCACTTGGGTACTCCAATCTGTCTAGCCGCTCAGGTGAGCATGCCTTTTGTGACAGATGGTCACACCAAAAATCACAGCAATAGTCACGTTAGGACCAGTCACATACCCTAGTCAATTGCATCTTAGATCTCAGACAAAAGACTATGTTTGTAGCCAATCCTCTAATAAATTATCTGGTGATTTATTAAATAGGAAAAGGAAATTAGTTATTGACAAGGTTAAAGCAAGGTAAATGTATATACACACACACACACACACACAAATGAGTTACAATCATAAATTTAAAAAAATCAATAGAAGCTTCTGTAATAAGCAAGCCTTATATGTCTGTTAGGGCTAACCCAGGCTGAGCAGCTGGGGACCCCTTGCTTATGCCTAGAAACCTTGCCCCCAGAGCCTAAGCAGCATAGAGATAATCAGTTTCTTCCACTTGCAGTTTTTATCTCCCACCTGCCATGTACTCTGAACTGCAAACTCAGCTGATGGGAGGAATTCACTTGCATGATTCATCTTGAGAGGGGGTGGGGGAAGCAGGACAACTGAGTCTTTTGTCCTTGGTGTTGTCCCGCAATAATCTGTCTAGTGTTGATGGACCTTTCCCTTTGTGCAGGCAGGGCCAGCTCTGGCATTTTTGCCGCCCCAAGTCGGAGTGACAAAGCGCGCGTGCACGCACACACACAAAAACCCGCGGGGCGGCGGGAGCGGCAAAGCAGGGGGAAAAAAACAAAAAAACACAGCAGCAAAGCAAAGCCAAAAAAAAAAAAAAAAACCTGCGGGGCAGCTGGAGCCAGGGTGCAGGGGGACTCCCAATGCTGCAGATGTGCAGCGGAGTGCGCGCCCAGTCTAGCAGGGGGAGGAGGAGGGAGTGGGGGGGGAGGAGAGAAGGAGGGCGGCCAGGGCTTCAGCGGGGCGCTCGCCACGCGGCCCCTCCCACCGCGCCGCCTGCTGGGAGGGCTCTGCACCACTCCGGTCGGCTGGGAGAGAAGGAGGCAGGCTGCCCTGCCGGGCTTGCTGCAGGACGCTCAGGGTGACCGGAGCAGCAAACCAAAAAGAAAAAGGAAAAAAAAAAAAGGGCGGCCAGAATGCCGCCCCTTGAAATCTGCCACCCCAAGCACCAGCTTGCTAGGCTGGTGCCTGGAGCCGGCCCTGTGTGCAGGACATAACACTTTCTGTTGCAGATTAGCACTTTACACTAAGTTGATATTTCTCTCTTGTCTGGTGATTTACATAGTCACAGAGGCTTACAATACAACCGCTCAAATATTATCTTACAATAAATTATATATATATTACAGGTGAGATTAACACATTCAGCAACTCACAAGCATTCAATAAAATCTAAACCCTAAACACATTGTTATCATTCTAAAACCTATTTTGACAATGTTAACAGACAGGAGAGCCACAATGATTCCAGCTGTGTTTTGAGCAGTTTTCAATTGAGGAACAGGGACCTTGGCATGAGCTGGCACCTGGTCTGCCGGCACTGCAGATGAAACTAAGGAACTTCTACTCCAAGGGTTTGATCCGGCTCCTATACAAGTTCAATGGGGGGGAGGAGGGTGACATGCATTGACTTTAAGGATGCAGGATCAAGCAACAGAACACCAGGGTTCTATAATTTAGGATTTGCTGACAAAAGTATAGAAAAAACTGATAGCTGAAAGTATTTCAGTGTTCATTCTCCAACCCCAACCACGTGGCAAAAACTGAAAAAATCAGAATCTTTTCACAAAAGTTACTTACCATTTTTCAACAAAATGTTAATGATTTAAAGAGCAGCAAAAGTGCATTTAGCAGGAAATAAATTAATCTCTTTAAGTAACTACTATGTTCTATAAGACAGCAATTCCCAAACCGTGGACTGTGAGCTTCTTACCGTCTACAGAACACTTAACAGTGGACCACAAACTGTTTGGTCATATAGTGCTGGCTTCTCCTTGCTTCCAGTTCTAAATCCCATTAAACTAAATACTGTATCTATTAAATACTTTCTTACTATTATAACAAAAATACACACAAAATTCAGAGAATTTATCCTCTCAACAATACCATTAGAGTACTGTTATCTCAGTTTTAAAGATGAGGAACTGAGGCACAGAGAGACTATGTGATATGCCCAAGATCCAAAAGGAAGTCTGTGAGCACAGCAGAAACTTCAGCCCCAGTTTCCACAGTCTCAGCCTGTCATCCTAGAGATTGGATCACCCAAATAAAGACTTGAACAAGTACACAAGAAGGTTATGCTTCAGAACATAAAGAAATTTAATACATTCTGTGTTTCTAGTCATGCAATATGAAAGAACAAATATTTTATGTGTACACTGTAGTTCCAATTCAGCACACAGCCCAAAATATTACTTACCGCTGTGCCACAGGTACCACAACAAGGCCATGGAAAACTTGAATTTTTTTTTTTTTTTTTTCCCAGAGTTCTAAAGGGATTTAGGACTGGCTTAATCTATGGTCTATGCTTAGAAGACTGCTTTGAGGATTTTAATGTTAAAAACAAGCAACGCTTCTAACCCATGTCAATAGTTCTCATGATATTCAATTTCTCTACTTCTGTCTGAGGTAGATAAAAAGAAGAGAGAAACTTGATCATGCGAGGAAGAATAATGAAGCTGTCAGTTAAGTTGGTAGCCTTTCAACATCTAGGCATTGTAACTTTGCTGCTCTGCTCATGGTAGTCATCATATATGATTAGTGATTGGGTGTTAGAAAATTATGTGTGTCAAAAGCAATTAGCATGAGTTAGCGGTCTATTCACCACTACCATTTGTTCCTCTAAATGCTGCAGAATGACTTGCATAGAACTACTCAAAAATTAATCTAGGGCCTTATGGCAACAGCTTTTGTGAAACCTTTGTTCTTTTCATAACGTCACTTCTCTGCAATTATGTTTCATGATTCAACTATCACATCTGTCCCCTATAGGTCTACAGAGAGATGATATATGATAGGCCTAACATCATTCAGCCTCAGGGACCCTTTTGATTATGGTTTTGATCTTGCATATATTACATACGAATGCAACATGGATAAATATTAAAAATATATTTTGACAGACATCAAATTGCTCACTGGAAGACATGACTGGTGAAGTGTGCAATATACAAGAAATACTGTCAGGAAAGATTTAGACTACCACCTGATTTATGTCTTTGATGGCTCCATCTCCACCAGGGAGAAAGAATGAAGCACTAAAATGAAAACCTTTCTTCTGCAAGGACCACCCACGTTTTTATTACTGAAAAAGTTCAGTGGTTAAGTCTGAATAAGTCTGGATGCTTATCCAAATTTACCTTCATTTTTAAGATTTCTCTATCTCTGCTCCCACTCCAATTCAACTACGTTTTCTCCTTTCCACTTATTCTTCTTCCCCTGGATTCAAAACTCCTGATCTCACAAATTCCCAAAATGTTCTCCTGCCTCATAACTCCCTCTTTACAAATCCCAAGTGACCAACTACCTCTTTCTGACCCAGATCCCAACTCCCCAACTGGACTCCTAACGGAGATGATTATGGGGGAGTTTCAAGTCTGGTGCTATTTCTATTGGATTCTGGCTGGCTGCCATATTCGGATCTTACACTCTCTGGGGATTTCCCCATCACACATTCTCCCAAAAGCATCATTTCACACCTTTAACCCCAAGAAAGCTCCAACATTTGCAAGATTTGGGGACATCAGTTGGCCCAATAGATATTAGACCAGATGAGATGGATTTCAGCAGAGTTTGAAGTTAAGGAGAAGGACTAGGAAAGGGGTATTTTATCTGAGTTAACCCAAACCTTTAAAGGAGACTGGGAATTTGCAAATTTGGCAACATTTTGTTTTACATTTTGCAGGACCCCATTACTCCTGGCTCTGCCACTGGCTTGCTGTGTGGTCTTGAGAAAGTTAGTGATATGCTGGAGAAGGCTCCTGACACCAAAGTGAAGGGAGGAGTGGGAAATTCTTCATTCCCCTGAAGGAGTCCACTCCTCCTCTGGATACTACTAAATGATTTATTGCAGAGATTGCTTATCCCTGGAAGTCATAAGACTTTTCTGAAGGGCAAACTATTTGCCTTCAGAATAGACCACATCAAACCCAAAAATTTGCTGAGGCAGGATACTCTCCCAGACACCCCTCTCCCTTCCACATTACCCAACCTGAACTCTATGCTAGGCTAGCTAGCAATACACTCTGTATATATTTCCAGAACAAAGTATCATCATTTTCAGCAACTTGCGGCTTCATGCAGCTTAACATACATTGATTGCCAAGTGGATTTGCTTCCCTTTTTGGATGCGGTCATGAGAAAAAAAAAAAACATTTTTTAAAATGAGAAAACAAAATGAATAGATTCCCCAGTCTTGCACTCGTAAGCCAGCGAGACAGTTCAATGGCAGTGCCTTGTTGAAATATTGGTAGCACATGATAAATGCATGTCACGCTAATGCCCTATAAACAGTTTCCCTTTCATGTGTCGGCACCCTCCTTTGTAAAGCACTGTGGGCCAGATCCACAAAAGGACTTACATCTTGTAATGCTGAGCCACCCAGTGGAATCCACAAACCCTGGGTTAGGGACCTAGGCTCCCTATAGGGCAGGGGTTCTTAAACTGGGGGTCGAGAACCCTGAGGGGTAATGAGGTTATTACATGGGAGGTCATGAGCTGTCAGCCTCCACCCCGCTTTGCCTCCAACATTTATGATGGTGTTAAATATATGAACAAGTGTTTTTAATTTATAAAGGGGGGTCACACTCAGAGGCTTGCTATGTGAAAGGGGTCACCAATACAAGAGTTTGACAACCACTGCTATAGGGAGAGACAGGTACCTGAAAATGGAATCCACAAAATCCAGAACATTAGACTAGAAACTGTATATGCTAGTCAGTAGGGGATGCCCTAACCACTGCACTATAAAATCATTCTCACTCTCTCTGGCTCAATGCATATTTACTACAAAGTGGAAAAACTTCAACAGGAGAGGCTGAAGGAGGCCCATATCCAAAGATCCCACAGTCCAGTGGTTACAGCACTCACTTGTGAAGGGGAGAACCCTTGTCAGGGCCGTCTCTAACTTTTTTGCGGCCCCAAGCAGCAAAAAAAAGCGCCGCCCCCCGCCGAGCCGAGCCACTCCCCCCCCCCCCCAGCGCCGCGCCACCGGACCGCCCCCCCCGAGCACCGCCCCCCCGCCGAGCGCCGCCGGAACCCACGCCCCGCGCCGCCAGAACCCCCCCCGAGCACCAAGCCCCGCGCCGCCCCCCCCGCCACGCGCCGCGCCGCCGGAGCCCGCTCCCGCCCCCCACTGAGCGCCGCCAGAACCCGCCCCCAGCGCCGCCGCCCCCCCCACCGAGCGCCACGCCGCCGGAGCCCGCCCCCCCGCGGAATGCCTTGCCACGCTCCCCCTGCCGCCCCTTACCAGGTGCCGCCCCAAGCATGCGCTTGGGTGCCTGGTGCCTGGAGCCGGCCCTGACCCTTGTTCAACTCTTCTCCTCGTCAGGCACAGAGGGGCACTGAATTGGGAACTCCCAGCTTCTGGGTGAGTTCCCTAGCTCCTGGGCTAACGGTAACAAGGGAGGCCTCCTCCTCCCCTATGTGTTTGAAGGCGTGCTCCAAGAATACCTATCGGATTGTGCCCTGCAGGCAAGACAGGCAGGGCAATGCCTAGGTTCACCTGGTGTGAGGATTGTGCTGAGGCATAGGCTTGTCCTAGGTGTCCAGAGGCCAGCAGGGTGCATGCCCACAGAGACAGACTTTTAGGCATCTACGACACTTTTTACAATGTAAAAATGGAGTGTTAAGCATCCGCCAAGTGGGGGTTTTGTGGATTGTAGTAGCACCTAAATCTGGGATTTAGGGGACATCCCTTTGGGGATCTGGGCCTTTGAGATCCTCAGATTGAAGGTGCTATACAAGAACCAGATCCTGCGAGTGAATCTGTGTTGGAGCTGCTTCCATGGAGCCCAGCACATACCCCTGGGAGTGCAAAGTATTGGTGTTATGCATAATTGTGGATTATAGAACCAAGCACTGCTACATCTATCCTCATAGAATGGCTGTGCCAGTAATTACTCTGGGACAATATTATAACAAGTTCCACTTTTCCCTGGATCGGAAAAGTGTACTGGACAGATGGATCTTTTCTTAGTCTAATATATCTTAAGCAGAGGGTGTGGGAGGAAGTAGGCTATTACCACTAATGGGAATAGTGCAGTGAATTCCCAGAGCACACACCACTGAACATTTACACCTTCTACAGAACAGTTAATCCTAAGAGGCTTGTTCTATATAATTAAATGCAGTGCTCTTTCAAGGGCATCTTTGTGGAACAAGGGCATCTGGTTAGGTTAAATTGCAGGTGTGTGTTTGCTAGGGATCTCCCTGGAAATCTCTCTCGGGACTTAGAGACAGAAGCCTGAATTGAAATCAGCTATATCTGCTGCAGTTTTCAACAACATTATTCTATTGCTTTGTTTCCCATCTGCCCTGATTTAGTAGATATAAGAATACACAGATGTCCAGCTCTAATCAAAATACCAACCACTTTCTGAGCAACAACGATTTCTTCTGCTCCCATAGTTTGGTTCCATCACCAACAGTTTTTTTTTTAAATCAGAAATGCAAAATCTTAATCACTTCCATAATGACATTTGAAATACATTTTCTGAGAAAGGAAAAGACTCAGAATGCCAAATATGAGATTAAAAATAGCTAATGTTATTAAATTACAAAACTGTGTGTGTGTGAGAAAGAAAGAAAGAAAGAAAGAAAGAAAGAAAGAAAGAAAGAAAGAAAGAAAGAAAAGAGCAACTGGGGAAAAGGTCAGAAAGCAGCAGTCTGAAAATGGAAGGCTCAACTGCATTTACTGAAAAAACACGAAAGAAAAGTGAGTCCTTTCTGAAGTCATTATGGCCACTTCAGCATTGCCTAATTGACCAAACCCTCTATCTGTGTTGGGTGAAAGGGATGGCTCATTATCCAGAAAACTGCTTGCCTTTAAAGCAGGGTAGATATAGTCAGTGGAACGGGAGTTTTGCTAGTCTCTTGGGTTTATTTTTAAATGCTTTGTGGCTTTAAAAAAAAAAGGATTTTGTTAAAACAACATAATTTACGAGAGGGGAAAAAAAAAACAGCCGGAGAGTCTTGTAAAAAGTCTAATTCCTTGACGTTTGCCACAGCCCCTCTCAGAGGAAGTGAAAATCCCAAAGCCCTTTCCATAATCTCAGGCAGAGGAGTAGGTAGAAATTTTGACACCACCCCTAACTCCCCCTTCCCAAAATCTTCTCTGCCAAGAAGGCCCTGAACACCCTCTCTTTCAACTTTGGTTATCCCTGAAGTGGGGGGAGTTTAAAAAAAAAGGGGATAATCTTTCTGTAGATGTTTGTTTTAACCACCTGGTAGAATTCAACAAAGAATTACATCCCCACTATAGAATTCTATAGGATAGTTCTCAAAACTCTTTGTTAAAGATCTTCCTCTCCATTAAGTTCTACAGTTTAGACACATTTCCATGCCCCCCCCCCCCCAATTTACATTTCTAAAAGCCCTAACAGGTTTCTATCCTGTTAAAAACTATAAACTTTTAAAAAAACTTATCTCTGCAAGGGCACAGGGAAGGTGGAGGGCACTGCTCTCCCATCCCAGGAAGGGCTTCCCTGGCCTCTCCCACAGCAGGTATTGGAAATAGTTTCCCAGTTCCACTTCACTGGCCCCTTAAGCTCTCAAGGGCAGAGAAGCCTAGCATTGGGCTGAGGGGAAAAAAGATGTCCAGGCACTGGGAAAATGCCATCCCTGTGAATTAATTTCCCTGAGGCCGGTGCTGTCTGGGGCAACATAATCAACAGAGAATTCCAAGAGCCAGTGCAAGTTGACCAGGCCACCTCTGATGATCCTTCCTGGAACTGGGGAGGAGTAATGGCCCTTCCTACTGCACCTTTCCCCTCCGAGTGAGAAGGTGGCAGAGGGGCCAACCACTCCCAGGAGAGGAGAGATGGGAGGAGTCTTGGTGATACCATCACTGCACGTAAGGCAGCTAAAACAACAAAGAGTCCAGTGGCACCTTAAAGACTAACAGATTTATGTGGGTTAAAAAAAAAACCTCACTTCTTCCTTAGAAGTGAGGTTTTTTTACCCACGAAAGCTTAGGCCCAAATAAATCTGTTGGTCTTTAAGGTGCCACCGGATTCCTTGTTGTTTTTGTGGATACAGACTAACATGGCTACCTCCTGATAAAAGATGGCTAAATGTACAATGGAGGTGGCTAGGGATCTATCTGAGAGAGGATTGACAGAATGAGAAAAGAGGGATTTGTCCCTACATGAGAGGGGCCTTTCTTTGCTCATCCCACAGATTCCAGGGTGATATTTTTCTTCCCTCCTCCCCATGTGAGGCCAGAGTAAGGGGATGTGGAGATTTCTTTTTCTCCACATCCCTCCTGCAAAGGGATCATGGGCCAGATACTACAGCCTATTCCTTCTCCTTTCCCAAGCAAGGCAGAACAGGGGTTTTGCACCTCTCCCTGCATGAGAGAGGGTATGTGTGCACCAAGATGTTGGTGTGTGGAGTTGACTCTATGTGCTGTTCTCTCACTATCCCTTTACTTTGTTCATGGGGGAAAGAAAGGAGGAGTGTGGATCCAGCTCTATGGAGGTGTGCACTCCTAGCTCAGGAATGCTATTAAGGCAAGTGCTGTAGCTCTCTGCAGCATTCCAGAACAAGTGTCTTGGATTGACATTCCGTTTTAGAATTGGCAACAAGTTTCAGTTCTGTCCTGTCCCTAGTATCAAACCAGTGATGTTCAGCAGGGTCAACATTAGGCAAAATGAGCTTGCACATCCCTGCTTTAAAAAGATTATGAATGTCAGATCCAGACTCCTTTCTCCACTTCAGAGCCTGACACAATGATGACAGTGCAGAAAGAGGGTGTGGTGTTCTCGCTCATGGCCCTAGGCAACCCAGTCAGAGATGGTGATCAACCACCTGGGAACCAAGGGGAAAAGTTCCCCTCTGTTAGCAATGTTGATGAAAAAGGGTGGTCTGAGATACAGGTATCCATCCACTGAAAAGTGGAATGTGAACCCCTCCACCTCCAAACTTATTTCAAATAGGCTACTGAGTGCTCATTACAGGCAAGGAACACATTTGAAACAATGATTGAGAAATAGAAAGCTTCCCCCATTACCAACACCAGAGCTATTCAATATCCTAATTACAAACACTATTACTGAGATATTTAAAGCATCTGAAACCTGGACATTATAAATTTATTGCAGCTATACATAACAGGTCCACTCAGGGTCTCAAGATGGCACTAATGGGCAATAATGTGGTGACTTAGTGAAAAATATAACTGATGACAATAATTTAAGATTGTCATACTTTATAACAGTTGTACGTGGTTATGCTAACATAAAATGGTTTGAGTGGTGTTTCTCACTATTTGTAGAGATCAAATACAAATTAACTAGGGAGCATTTTCTTGTGCAATGCAAGGGTGGAAAAAAAAGAATACAACAGAAATACACCAAGAGCACTAGAAAGAGAACATTGGAAATCCCCTCATTTTTATTCTGTGTGTGTCAAGCATCCAGGGTTTGAGTGTAGAGGAGAGAGTGGAGGATTCTAGACCCCAATAGACTGAGTGCTCTAAAGGGAACTGAGAAGCTTGGAAGGCAGCAAGGATTGTGCTGTGATTTGGTTTAAAGATATTAAGAGCTGATCCTTTTCCTAAAACTCAGAGGCTAGAGCTGGATTGTATGCAAGTCAGGAAGGTGACCTCCTAATCCCATTTTAACTGGAGAGCTCGTTATACCACCATGAGACTGATGTATTTCAAGATAAAGGGATTACAATTACTTTAACCTAGACCTCTGTAACTTCAACAATCAAACATTTCAGTGCATGTGTTTTGCTGTGCTGCTCATGAGGGTAATTGCTTTTAATTAGCAAAGGTTTTACACACACACACACACACCACCAGCAGCAGAATTAAAATCCTGAACTGCAGAGAAACAGGTTGTAATTGTAAAGACTGTAGAATTTATTTTTCACATTTTTCTCAAGAAGCTCTAGACTGAAATACATTCTAAGAGATTCTCCACCATGACCAAGTGGCGCTCAGGCAGTTTGGGGAGAGGGGCACCATTAAGCAGCTAGTGATGGCTCCCAGGCACTGAATTGCACAGCTCCATCTCAGGGGAACAGCTTTAACCTATACTGCTTGTAAGAGATCCCACACAGCCCTTACATTTGTGGAAGATCTGCCAGGTCTCCTCTCTCTAGTTGGGGGTGGGGGAACAGGCAGCTGGAACAGGAGGCAGCAGAGAGTTCCCCTGAACTAGCAGATGTCTCCTTGCACAAAGAGAATTCCCTGCTAAGCAGATTTAGGAATGGAGTATCTGGCCCTAAATTTTGGATGGCAAGATTGTTGTGTGACTCCTATTCCACTCAACAGAAATAATACAGCAGTGTTGGAACTGTACCCCTTAGGTTTTCAAAACAAATTTAAATACTTTGGATTGGGTACATCTTAAATTAACAAGAACAGAACTGATTCATAAATCACAGTTTTATTTTGCAAAACAAGATAACTGACAATCTTTGATCTTATGCAGTGTTTTAGGAGATCATTAGTTATTAAGTGTCTCCGCTCTAGAGATCACTCTGTGAAATCAATGAACCCCCCCGTCACGTATAAGCTTTTTAAATTATGTGGCATTGTGAGGCATGTCCCTGCATGCATAAGGAATTAGTAGTCTTTATTGCTGAAGTCACAATCAGAGTCCATTCCTGGATCCCAAGGAAATTGCTTTGAAGTTAAGATTTATTAGTCCCAAAGGACCAAAAGTAGACGTTAACTAGTTTATTGCCTATCTTGCAGTTATTTTATGTCACTTTTCTTTAATGCAATTCATGTATTAAGTAATGCTATCATTACCAAAAAGAATAAAGTACAGGAGTTACTGTAACTGTAATAGGTCCAGGTAGAGTACAAGAGAATCAAAGGCTTTTTTTTTTTTTAACACAAGTTTAGCTGCTTCATTACATTTGGTAGCTGGCACAAAGAATATTTTTATCCAATTGACAGCGATTACGTTAAGTGAAATTTGAGCTTATTCTATGGTTCCACTAGAGTAATGCCTTTCTATAAAGATCTCTGATTTTTACCTCTGATAGGTTTCAGAGTAGCAGCCCTGTTAGTCTTTATCCGCAAAAAGAATCCGCAAAATGAACAGGAGTACCTGTGGCACCTTAGAGACTAACAAATTTATTTCAGCATAAGCTTTCATGGGCTACAGCCCACTTCAACAGATGCATAGAATGGAACATATAGTAAGAAATATATATACATACAAAGAACATGAAAAGGTGGCCATATCAACTGTAAGAGGCTAATTAATTAAGATGAGGTATTATCAGCAGGAGAAAAAAAATTTGTAGTGATAATCAAGATGGCCCATTTTAGACAGTTGACAAGAAAGTGTGAGGATACTTAACATGAGGAAATAGATTCAATATGTGCAATGACCCAGCCACTCCCAGTCTCTAAATCCTGGATGGCCCATCATCTCAGGCATTGGCACCCTAACAGCAGGATTGTCTGGCTATGTGGACTCTCTCCTCAGGCCCTACGCTACCAGCACTCCCAGCTATCTTCGAGACACCACTGACTTCCCGAGGAAACTATAATCCATCGATGATCTTCCAGAAAACACCATCCTGGCCACTATGGATGAAGAAGCCCTCTACACCAACATTCCACACAAAGATGGACTACAAGCTATCAGGAACAGTATCCCCGATAATGTCACAGCTAACCTGGTGGCTGAACTTTGTGACTTTGTCCTCACCCACAACTATTTCACATTTGGGGACAATATATACCTTCAAGTCAGAGGCACTGCTATGGGTACCCGCATGGCCCCACAGTATGCCAACATTTTTATGGCTCACTTAGAACAACGCTTCCTTAGCTCTCGTCCCCTAACGCCCCTACTCTACTTGCACTACATTGATGACATCTTCATCATCTGGACCCATAGAAAAGAAGCCCTTGAGGAATTCCACCATGATTTCAACAATTTCCATCCCACCATCAACCTCAGCCTAGACCAATCCACACAAGCGGTCCATTTCCTGGACACTACTGTGCTAATAAGCGATGGTCACATAAACACGACCCTATATCAGAAACCTACTGACTGCTATACTTACCTACATGCCTCCAGCTTCCATCCAGGACACACCACACAATCCATTGTCTACAGCCAAGCTCTAAGATAATAATAATAATATATGGAGATATACCTATTTCATAGAACTGGAAGGGACCCCAAAAGGTCATTGAGTCCATCCCCTTGCCTTCACTAGCAGGACCAAGTACTGATTTTGCCCCAGATCCTTAAGTGGCCCCCTCAA
Organism: Malaclemys terrapin pileata; assembly: GCF_027887155.1. NCBI lineage: Eukaryota > Metazoa > Chordata > Testudines > Emydidae > Malaclemys > Malaclemys terrapin. Next base: position 70,402,067 of record NC_071506.1, on the reverse strand, counting down.
GGACTGAACTCACAACCCTAGGTTTAGGGGGGGCCAGTGCTCAAATCACTGAGCTATCCCTCCCCCACACACATACAACTGCATTTGCTCCAATCCCTCAGACAGAGACCAACACATACAAGATCTCTATCAAGCATTCCTAAAACTATAATACCCACCTGCTGAAGTGAAAAAACAGATTGACAGAGCCAGAAGAGTACCCAGAAGTCACCTACTACAGGACAGGCCCAACAAAGAAAATAACAGAACACCACTAGCCGTCACCTTCAGCCCCCAACTAAAACCTCTCCAGCGCATCATCAAAGATCTACAACCTATCCTGAATGATGATCCCTCACAGATCTTGGGAGACAGACCAGTCCTCGCTTACAGACAGCCCCCCAACCTGAAGCAAATACTCACCAGCAACCACACACCACACAACAAAAACACTAACGCAGGAACCTATCCTTGCAACAAAGCCCGATGCCAACTCTGTCCACGTATTTATTCAAATGACACCATCATAGGACCTCATTACATTAGCCATGCCATCAGGGGCTAGTTCACCTGCACATCTACCAATGTGATATATGCCATCATGTGCCAGCAATTCCCCTCTGCCATGTACATTGGCCAAACTGGACAGTCTCTATGTAAAAGAATAAATGGACACAAATCTGACATCAGGTATCATAGCATTCAAAAACCAGTAGGAGAACACTTCAGCCTCTCTGGTCACTCAGTAACAGACTTAAAGGTGGCAATTTTGCAACAGAAAAGCTTCAAAAGCAGACTCCAATGAGAAACTGCTGAGCTTGAATTAATATGCAAACTAGATACCATTTACTTGGGTTTGAATAGAGACTGGGAGTGGCTGGGTCATTACACATATTGAATCTATTTCCCCATGTTAAGTATCCTCACACCTTCTTGTCAACTGTTTAAAGTGGGCCATCTTGATTATCACTACAAAATTTTATTTTTTTCTCCTGCTGATAATACCTCATCTTAATTAATTAGCCTCTTAGAGTTGGTATGGCAACTTCCACCTTTTCATGTTCTCTGTATGTATATATATTTCTTACTATATGTTCCATTCTATGCATCTGATGAAGTGGGCTGTAGCCCATGAAAGCTTATGCTCAGATACATTTGTTAGTCTCTAAGGTGCCACAAGTACTCCTGTTCTTTTTGAAGATTCTGATAACTATATAATTAGATCACAGACCAATGACACCTTAGCTTCCAACACTGTGGAAATCTGCATTTATTTTGTAAAAAGCAATACATCAAATCTAATTAGGCTAAAACTAGCATTTGAGTCTCTTTCTTAAGCACTGTCCATCTAATGGCCATTAGGAAATCATCATACTGTATACTAGAAACCACTTTGTAGCATCAAATATTTCATCAGTGATGCATGGAACGCTGCATGAATGCTATTAAAATGGGTTCAACAACTGGAGTTCTGAAGCAGTATGAATCAGACTCCGTGCAGTGGTTAACAGTAATACAAAGAAAATAATTGTAAAATTAAGGAAGGAAGTGACAAGAATTGGATGTTTAATGTTTAAACTACAGGAAAAGGAGCTAACTAAAGATAATTTAAATTAAGTATTTCACAAATAAAGGCACATTGGAACCAAATGCTGGCCAGACTTTGTGCAGGTGTGTTGCAGATGGGAACAAAGACCTTCCCTCCCTTTCACTTTCATAGCCCTGCAAAAGAATAGCCAGAGTGCTCGTGGGGAAATAGAGTCCCTGCTCACTCCTTCTGTCTCTGGGAGTACTGGGGGTGAAATCCTGGCCCCACTAATAGGTAAATAATACCACCACGTAACTCTTATATAGTGCTTTTCACCAGTACATCGCAACATACTTTATGGAGGAGGTAAGTATCATTAGCCCCATTTTACAGATGGGGAAACTGAGGCAGAAGAGAGGTGAAGTGATTTGCCTGAGGTTAACCAGCAGGACAGTGGCTGAGCCAGGAACAGAACCCCAGGTCTCCAGATTCCCAGTTCAGTAGGACAGGGCCAGGATTTTACACCATGTGCCTAAAAGGGTGCGGGGAAGGATGGGGTAAGGTTAAAGACCCAGTTCTGCTCTTTCCCCATCTCCTACACAGACCAACACAGAAGTACAGCATATTGTTTTGAGTGATAATACCTTATTTTCAACACAGCACAATTCCGACATGTGATCCAACTCAGCAGTGCTAAACAAAATTCAGCAGTGCTAAAAAAATTAACATTTATATTTGGATGCAACACTTGTTATGTATTCAGCACTTACATATACTCATTAAAGACATATTAACTGCAGTTTTAGCAGTAATACCACTAACAGAGGTGTTTTTAACACAGCTGTTTATCCATAAGGAGTAAGATTTAAACAATCTTTGGCAAATGTTCTGGGGACAGATTGTCTCTGGCTCTCTTGCAAGTGCTTAGTGGGAAAAAAGAGCCCTTCTGCCCAGAGTCCCATTCCTGCCATGCAGTTGCAGAAACCTATTGTCCTTCAGACAAGAGTCACAGTGGAGGAGAAATCAGTGACACTGAGTTGAGATATAGAACCACAGTGTTAGAAAGGGTCACAAGGGTCATCTAGTCAAACCCTCTGCCAAAATGCAGCATTTGTTGTGTCTAAACCATCCAAGACAGATGGCTATTCAGCCTCCTTTTGAAAACCTCCAGTGCAGGATCCTCCTCAACCTCCCAAGCCAGTCTGTTCCATTGTCCTACTGTTCTTACAGTTAGGAAGTTTTTCCTGAAATTTAATATAAATCTGCTGTGTTATAGTCTGAACCCATTTTTCTCTTGTCCTACCCTCTGTGGCAAGAGAAAACTACTTTTCTTCATCTTTTTATGGCAGTCTTTCAAGTATTTGAAGACTGTTATGTTCCCCCCCTTAATCTCCTCTTTTCCAAACTAAACATACCCAGTTCCTTCAGCCTTTGCTCTTATGGCTTGCATTCCATCCCCTTGATCATCGTTGTTGCTTGCCTCTGGATGCAATAGTCACTTGTTTTATTTACAGTATATACACCAATAGTGGAGCAATGGCCGTCATAAAGAACTCACAGCCAAACCAACTCCCACAAAGCACCAATGCCAGGAACCTGCTCTGTCCCCCAAATTGCCTCCAAATATACAGAATAACACCAAGGACAAAGCCTCTCTTCTGCCACAGTTTTCTCTAGTTATAACTGTTGCATAACAAACTAAAAACAACACAGCATTTCTTCAAAGACTCAAGACTTGCTTACATGCGAAGAACAATAGCTTGTCAAACTATGTGTAACAGCACCACCTGGTGACCTGCCAACACCTACCGACCCGTCATAAAACACAAGAAAGTACATTGAGTGCATGTGTACAAGGGTTAAAAGACAGTCTCACTTCCCATGCTCTATAAAGTGCAGGTATGGCTTACTTCATGCCAATCCACATCAAAATGGGTGGGGAGGGATGAGGATATAGCAGGATCATGACCAAACCCAACCTCTCTCTTTCTATTGGCTTGCAACGATTGCTGGACATTCCATCCAAGAGGATGGTTTAGCATGCGAACTTCCACTGAACAGCAAAGAGCTCAAGTGGGGTTGTGCTTGTTGACATACAGCACCCCTCCCTGTGCACTACTGAGACAGGGTTATCATCTGGTCCTCTATATGAAAGAGTTAAGAGATTTATTTTTCTCTCCCCTAATGTACAAAGCACTCATTGACACAAATGGGATGAATGCACATATGGAGATCAGTGACCCCTGAAAATGTTTAAGCTGAATTCTATGTTCATAGACCTTTGCCTTTATTATTGATTTGAAGTCTGTTTCACTGTCACTTCCATTGTACAATGATCAGAACTATCGGCTCCACAAAGCCATGGAAAACGAGTCATCACAATAACCTTATGCATGAATGCCAGGGAACCTCAGAATCATGTGCCACCACACAAGTCACAGCTTCCTCCTTGTGTTCTCTCATGAACACCCCTAATATCTTTGCTTTGATATTCTCTGTAGGCGTTCCCCTAGGACTTGTTCATTCAACCACCATGCATTCAACCTTCAGCTTGCACCCAGACAAAGCATACAAGGCAGGTAATTATTGAATAATCCAGCACATATCCTGTCATCACTTATTTCTGAAGTACAATTATCAACTGATTGTATACTACACATTTTAAGACAGTAATCAGTAATGGTATGCAGCAGGTTCTCCATTATTTCAATATTGTCCACCTCAAGCAGTCAAAAATTCATTAGGTCCAAAAAAAGACCATAAGATAATCTTAAAAATCACAAGATTTATTTTTCCCCCCCATCCCGTATTTGCTTTCTGGCTTTTGAGTCTGTAGGGTTCGTGTTTTCAAGCTTTTCTTCACAAACATGAGGACTCAAAACTTAAAAAAAAAAAAAAAAAAAAAAAGGAAGTTGAGATTTTCATTTAACCCCAGGACTCCAGGAGCAGGGCTTTTAAGAAAAGATACCAGATATCTCGAAACTCCCAATAAAAATCATGAGAGTTCACAAGGTTTATCTCCTGCTGCTTCTTTCTCCTCTTGGAAGATTCCAAGCCATACCAAACATGCATGGATTTTACCCTAACCCTGAAACAATTATGCAATAATATCCTGGATCATATTGTGAATCACTGACTAATAGGCACCATCCCATTGAAGTTATGACATGACTAGTGTGAATAAATGCTCAACTGCAAGAGCAAGGGTTGCTCAAACTAGCCTCTATAATTTGGATTACACAAAATGTTGTGGAAGGTGGAGGGAGGCCACTCGAGTTTGAGTCTTCCTCAATACTCACCCACACTCCAAGGATCTATATTATATAAAAGATTATGTGTTTTGCATAGGAGGGGAGGGGTAAAATAAATCTTGGATTAGTAGTTCCTCTGCTATACTACACTATCCTATGAACTTCATTTAAAATATTCATTTACATCCTTGCAGGAAGTTGGCCTGTAAAATAGTTTCTTACGGGAAAACTATGGACACCAAATGTCCCATTCCTTAGGGTATCTAAAAGTAAATTAGAAACACACATATTCTTTGGAACAATTTTCCGTTGTCAGGGAGATGAACTGGATGATTTACTTGGTCTTTCCCCATCTCTAAATTCTATGAAACTAGGCAATGGAAAGGATACAGCTAATGTGATCATGAAGAATGTACTGAAATCTATACAAAATTTCACACAACTTCAAAGCACATTGTAAAAAATGAGGAAAATAAGATTAATATCATATTAGAATAGTGTATTTTTATTTTTGTTTTTCAAGTAAGTTAACTGCATTTAAAGTTTTACAATTCTTCTTTAGTGTGTAGGGTCACAGGCCTCTCAAGAAAAGAAAAAAACATCTGTCCATCATAGGGAACATGTATCACGTTTTGATATCATCCTACTTCTTACAAAGTTGAACTGCCAGAATGAGTTACTGATTTTTTGGGGGGTTGTTTTTGGTCAAAGTTTGTGAGAACCTAATGTACATTAACTCATCAATGCAAGGATTAAACCAGTTGTAAAAATGGTAGCAGGAAACTCTCATCATGTGTTTGAAGTTTTGTTGAGAATATATACAGCAAAATGTCAAAAGGTCCATACATTTGTTATTTATATTTCCCATAAACCATCTCCCCCCACTCCCACAGTATCAGCCGTCATCCTCCATCATTGCTCACTTAGGGCCTGATCAAAAGCCCACTGAAGTCAATGGGAATATTTCCAAGTCTGCCCTTCTTGGACCCTGCCCACTCTGCAAGTATTTCTGTTTTGTTTCTAACCCTTCCTATTATATTTTATTACCACCACTTGTGTTTAATTTAGTGATACTTGTCTCACTCTTCCCTGCACTCCAGGATCATTTCAATCCCTACATCAGCACTTAACCTCTCTCACCCTGCACTTCCACCATGCAGTTCAGAGTTCTGCTCATGCCATAGGTTCCAAATCTATTTGGCATGTCTGACTATGTATGCCCCCTGCTGGGCTGCTGCTGTTCCTCCTCCCTTTCAGACTAACAGATCATTCCCCTGGGGAAGGGAGCTAATGGTCCCCTACCCATGTGTTCCCAGGGGCTGGTGGAGAGAAGCGGTGGAGGATTCGAGTAGAATTGTTCAGAAATATTCTGACAAAAGAAGAGTTTTGTTGGAAAATGCCTGTTCGTAGAATCTGAAATTTCTTGCGAAAGCAAGTCAGGCTCAACAGACTTTCAATGAAATCACAGGCAGGATGACATTGTAACCTTGACTGCTCACCTGGTAGGTTCCTGGGGAGCTAGCTATTCAGACTGCCCTGAGGCCAGGGACTTCAAGCTTCTATATCTACACTGCAGTTGAGAGTCAGCCTCCCAGTCCAGATAGACAGACTCACAATAGCTGAGCTGGAGCTGGAGTGTGAAAAATAGCAGAGTGGTCGTTGCGGCTCCCGCAGAGACTATGGATAGCCACCTGAACTCAGACCCAGGGGATCGGGTGGGCTTGATAGCCTGAGCTGCTACCCACTCTTTAGTGTCCAAACGGCTATTTTTATTTTTTTACCTGGTCTAGAAGACTCACTCCCAGCTGCAGTATATTCATACCCTTAGGTCTGTAGCTCCAGGCAAGGCCTACAAGCTTCCAGGGTTGAAGGATACCTACTGTGAAGGTAGGAGCATGGCAGTCCTGGAAGACCCAGCTAGAGACAGGTCTCTAATTACTTCCATTTCCCAGGACTACAGCAAGAAGCCCTGAGAACCCCAGCACAAACTAAGGCTTTCAGGATCCCTGCTGCATAGTGGGAACCTGGAACCCCTGGGAAACCTGGCTCTAGCCAAGATTTTCTGGAGACTCTCATGGCTTCTAGGCTCCCTGCTGTGAAGGGGCATCTCTGTCATGTGGACTGCTCCAGCCTAGGAACCCAAGTTCTTGCCAGCTGGATGTGGGCAGCTCAAATTGGCAATAGCAGTGGTGAAACTAACAAGAATGTCCATTTCAGTCACAGCAGCTGCCAGTCCAGGGAGCACCAAGCACCAAGTGTTGGTGCTTCCAAAATGAAATTTTGGGGGATTTCCACTCAGTGAGAAATTTTGAAATTTTTTATTTTTTTCCCCAATTTGCAAAACTCAGATTTCAAACTGCTAAAGTTTCTCATGAGAGACCAGGTTGGAGAGGTAATATATTTCATTGGACCAACTTCTGTTGGTAAGAAAGACGAGCTTTACAAAACCACCACATACAATGTTTCTCATTAATTGGAAATCCCAAGTATCATCCTTCTCTGCTAAGGAGACCTTGTGCCTCAGTGTCTACGGGTCTGGAAGAGGTAGGGAACCAACAGGCATGACTGGCCTGCTATCCTAGGTCTGCTTCTCGCTCTTCCTGCTGCTGCAGTGTTACTCCTCCAAAAGGAACAGAATCTTTATGGACCATCCCGTGAAGGTTGCAGAACACATAGCCAAGTATAATTTCCTCTGGAGAGAGAAACACAAAACTTAACCCACAAGTGAATGTTGTAAATAGAGGCAAGTAGTATTGTCCTTTTGGGGACAAAAATTGGCTGCTGTAATTATGGTACTGCTTTATTTATGAACCTTTGCAGACCTTCAATGGCTATGTCACTTCTCTAATTAAACCATAGCCTATAATATGAAGAATTCCTACCATATGGAAAGCATCTGTAAATCAGGTTTATAGCCTTCAGTGTTTTACATGTACTTCAGACAACAAAAGTCACATAAACGGTGTCTTTGCCATTTCGCTACTTCAAATAAACGTGTCAACACCGACAGAATTAGCATCTGGCATCAATTAAATGTCTGACCTTGAAAATGTTTTAAAAGTAATACCATGAATACATTAACCATTTTTCACTCATCTCATCAGGCATATTATGAATTATGTAAAAACTTGCATCAATTTTTCAAAGCAGTAGATGTGGCACTACTATACAATTGAAACAAAGCACTTATTAAATCAGACGTAGTTGGTTCAAACTAATGTGATATAAACAGGTTTCATTTAAAATATTTAATAGGTAGAAGAAAAGTTTCACAACTTAGAAGTTAGCAGTTTATAATCACTTTGGTTTTTTAGTTATTGATTTTTTTTTTTAAATCATGCCCAAGTTTTAGCTCCTTGCAAACCAGATCCAATCTTTTCATTACTGGATTCAGGTCATTGATCTGCTCAATATGTCGTTAGTGGGTTTTTTGCAACCATATTGTTTCACTCTATTTCCAGGCCAGCAGCTAAAAATAACTAATATCTCAATCGGCCAACATTTAGAGGAGCACTGTCACATAATAAGCTTTATAAAACACAAGTGATTTTCTTTCCATTGTCTCTAAAACTCTATTAGAAGATTGAAAACAACATTCTTCACTAGATAACATTAGTGTTGTATCTCTGTATCTTATACAGCATAAATCAGCATGACTTTGCTATCTTGTCTTCCTTCTTTGTCATCAGCATCATCAATGGTATCATGTTCATCTATGTCAGGAACCCTCTAGGACTGAATAGTTAGTTAAGCAATCAGCAGAGGAAACAGAAGCATCTGTCTGTGCACAGCTAAAGTTAAACATCAGCGTCATTGACAAACAGTAACTATCTTTTAAATATGTAATTTTGCAGCACTTGAGTGGGATTAAAAAAAGAAAACTTCATATTTTTACAGTTTGGAAGCTAACCTCTTAAAGACTGTGGGTACAATTTTCCAAAGTCCCAAAATCATTTAGCAGCCTAAATCCCATTTTCAAAAGAGATTTAGGAACCTAAGTCCCATTGACTTTCCATGGGATTTAGGCTTATAACACTTCTGAAAATTTGGGCACATTGTATCCTATAATAATATTAAGGTAGGTAACTTGTTCTTAAATCACAAATGTTTCATTAAAGTAGCATTAAATAATACTTATTAGCCCTGGTCTACAGTACGAGTTTAGGTCAAATTTAGCAGCATTGGATCAATTTAATTCTGCACCCGTCCACACGAAGAAGCCATTTTTGTCCACTTAAAGGGCTCTTAAAATCGATTTCTGTACTCCTCCCCAACGAGGGGATTAGCGCTGAAATTGACCCTGCTGGGTCGAATTTGGAGTAGTGTGGATGCAATTCGACGGTTTTGGCCTCCGGGAGCTATCCCAGAGTGCTCCATTGTGACCGCTCTGGACAGCACTTTCAACTCAAATGCACTGGCCAGGTAGACAGGAAAAGCCCCGCGAATTTTTGAATTTAATTTCCTCTTTGGTCACCGTGGCGAGCTGATCAGCACGGGTGAACATGGAGTCCCAGAATCGCAAAAGAGCTCCAGCATGGACCAAATGGGAGGTACTGGATCTGATCACTGTATGGGGAGACGAATCCGTGCTATCAGAACCTTTTTCTAAAAGACAAAATGATTAAGCACAGCCAGACACCAGGGCAGTTAGAAGAGCGCAGCAGGGCGTGCTGCGCATCAGAGAAGCTTTAAAAATCAGTTTCATGACTGGCTAGGCTATGGTGTGAAAGTTCTGTTTGTTTCTCCTTGATGAAAACCCACCCCCTTGGTTCACTCTACTTCCCTGTAAGCCAACTGCCCTCTCCCCCCCGCCAATCTCCGCTTGCAGAGGCAATAAAGTCATTGTTTCAAATCCATGCATTCTTTATTAATTCATCACACAAATGGGGGGATAGCTGCCAAGGTAGCCCAGGAAGGGTGGGGAGGAGGGAAGCACAGGGGTGGGGTAGTTGTAAGGGCACCCCCTAGAATGGCTTGCAGCTCATCATAGAAGCGGGATGTCTGGGGCTCTGACCCTGAGCGGCCGTTTGCCTCTCTGGTTCTTTGGTAGGCTTGCCTGATATTCCAGGCAGGACTGAATCTCCATTAGGCGAAACTTAAAGAAGGGAATGACCTGGAGTCACTCCCATGCCTGCCCAGGCACCCCCAACCGACCTCACTGAGGCCAACCAGGAGCACCCATGTCTGCCCAGGAGCCCCCAACCGACCTCACCGAAGCCGGCCAGGAGGAACCAGGAGACAGCAGCAGACGGTACAATACGGCTGCTAACCGTCTTCACTAACTTGCAAAGGCAAGGAGCTACTGCTGTGTAGCTCTGCAGTACCGCGTCTGCCAGCAGCACCCACGAGACGTACGGTGACAGTGAACTGAGCGGGCTCCATGCTTGCCGTGGTATGTCGTCTGCACGGGTAACCCAGGAAAAAAGGCGAGAAACGATTTTTTGCCGTTGCTTTCACGGGAGGGCCTGACGACATGTACCCAGAACCACCTGCGACAATGTTTTTGCCTCATCAGGCATTGGGAGCTCAACCCAGAATTCCAAAATAATATTTTGAGTAAATAAAGTATGATGCTTTTAAAAATTGATAAAAATTGCAGAACCTTGGACAAAAAAAACAGACTATTTCAGAGATATTAATTTGCCATGAAAATTTTCATTTTTATGGCTTCTTTTTGTTGGAAAAAAGATATGACAATTTTCATTCAAATATTATGGTTGCATGGTTGTGCACTCAAATGTCAGGAAAAAAAACCCTGGGATAGCATAATAATGTAATGGTAGATGTTTTTGTAATTAATGATATTGATTTTATGAGTGTAAGCTCTCCAGTGGCAGAAGCACTGGAATACAGTTATGGATGAGTATAGCTGTGGAAACGTTCTAGCTTGGGGCGTGCAGCATCCAACGTGAACAGAGAGCAAAGTAATTAGGTAAGACGCACAAGAGCTGAGACTCCTAAATATGAAACACAAATGTGGCACTATAAGCATCTTAAGAATGCAGATACAATAGGCCACTCAGTTTCATGGACACAAATATCTGCATCGATTAACTGAGACACTAAGACTGATCTAACATATATATTGAAAAGGTTACTAACATTCCATGAAAGGAAAAGGCAGGAAGAGTGGAATTGTGTTAATTCTATTTGTCAAGCTGTATGACTAAGAGACTTTTACGAGTCAGCTCAGGCCAAGGAGGAAATAGATATAAAAGGCACTAGAATTCTTTTCTGAATGTTGCTGCCCTGTTCAGAAGAAAGGAGTTTCTATTAAAGCTAACCTTTGTGTCTGAAAGGAAAACAGCCATGATAAATGTTGGACCAAGCTCAAGCTGATGTATAATAATAAATCTCGCATTTGGGGAGATATAAAAGCTGCTGATAGATTGTTGAAGGAAATCTTCTCACCCTTAGAGTGAGGAAGAAGATATGAGGAGAAATCCCAGCCTCACTGAAGTAAATGCAAAAAACTCATTGATTTCAAACGGGGCCAGGATTTCACCCATGGACCTTTGACATTTAATCAGGCTTTGTACTGGTCTTTGTTTTTCCTCCCTATCATGGACTTCATTTGGAAAAAAACAATGGCAAATCCTAAACTGAAAAAACATTATAAAATACCTAACTTATTAGTCATCCAATTTTAAACTCCCCATCATGCTTTATGATTCATTTTCTTATTTCTGACTTTGTTAGTTATAGAACTATTTGAAAAGCCCATATTGTCATCTATTTTTATTCTGAACAACATTTTCACAACCCAGTTGCATTTTTGTAATGTAACCTAAGCATTTTACTGAATTGCCAGAAGCTGGGACTGGACAACAGGGGATGGACCACTCAATAGTTGCCCTATTCTATTCATTCCATCTGAAACATGGCACCAGCCACTGTTGGAAGACAAGATACTAGGCTAGATGGTCTGACCCAGTGTTTTCATTCTTATGTTGTTAACTACTTGTGGCTCTCCACTATATAAGAAATTGCCATGTGCTGTTACTATGTGAGGGAAATATGAATTACATGAAGATATTTACATGAAGATAAGGACAATTGTGGCAAAGTTCTGAAAGTGCTGATAGCCTTTGATAGATAATTGAGATGTGGAAGTGAAAGGAATGTTCGTGGACAAGGATATTTTTGGGTTTTAGAACCTGCGTTAAGTGAGCAGAAGGAAGTTATAATAAAGCCAAGAACTGACAGAGTGAAGAAGAGTAATGGAGAGATGTGTCATCCATATATTAAAAATAAACAAGGAATCCACATGGAAAAAAAAATTCATCTAAATACACCTCTACCCCAATATAATGCGACCCAATATAACACGAATTTGGATATAACGCAGTAAAGCAGTGCTCTGGGGGGGAAGGGCTGCGCACTCCGGTGGATCAAAGCAAATTCGATATAACACGGTTTCACCTATAACGTGGTAAGATTTTTTGGCTCCTGAGGACAGCGTTATATCGGGGTAGAGGTGTATTCTGAGTAATTCTTAGTAATTATGAGGAAGGGAGGACAAATACAAATTTAACATATATACAGAATTGCCTTTGCAAATCATCCAATGGCCCAACTGTGGAAACCTACAAATAGGACAGGTCAAAATTCCTGGGGGGAAAAAAAAAAAAAAACTTTTTCCTCTCGAAAGGAAAATTAAGTCTCCAACAAGATGAAAATTTTCATGAAAAGGTTTGAAATTTTCATTGGAAAACCGAAACCCAAAAGTTTTCTAATGAAAGCTGAAAACTTTCTGGGTTTTGTGAAAACTGTATGGCCAGCTCTACTCGCAGCAGTATCTCCCGGCTATTTCTGTAAGTAAAGACTAGTCATGTATAAGGGTTCAGAGATTAGATTATTAATTTGATGCTGTCTAGGTGGTTGGTAACTCTAAGGTTGAATCCAAAAATTTCTTAGGGCTTCTTATATCTTTCCATGTATGTCTCTTAAAGTGCTCACTACTCTTGGAGACAGTAAATGTCTCAGGCTACATCTACACTACCCGCCTGAATCGGCGGGTAGAAATCGATCTCTCGGGGATCAAATTATCGCATCTCATCGGGATGCGACAATCGATCCCCGAATCGATGCTTCTACTCCACCAGCGGAGGTAGGAATAAGCGCCGTCGATGGGGGAGCCGCGGAAGTCGATTTGCCGCCGTTCTCACAGCGGGGTAAGTCGGCTCCGATACGTTGAATTCAGCTACGCTATTTGCATAGCTGAATTTGTGTATCTTAAATCGATCCCCCTCGTAGTAAGGACATAGCCTCAGTGATTTCTTCAGGTTTACCTTCTGTTTATAAAACAAGGTCATTCAATCAGGAAACAGATTTAACATTTTTATTAGAAAATATTTAAAAATAAATGGTACAGAGAGTTTGAAATGTCAGTTATTGGTCATCTGGGATAACATACAGAATATAGGGGGATGCTAGTATTTTGGTATTGGACAGCACATAACATATACAGTCTGCAATGTCCCCGATGGGGGGGTATATGGTGGGTGAGATCAGGATACAGTCAGCAAGCAGTGAGGGTACATCACTCATACAAAAGTACAGGCAGTTGTGGGTATATAATTAAGCGGGCCGGGTAATGGGGATGGCTGACCCTCACATGATGGAGTTCAGTTTGGTTCGGTGGGTTCAGGGCTCAGGGGATAAAGTCCAACAGGGGAGGTTTACAGGTCTCTTCCCCTTTGCGGGTGCACGAAGTCACACTGGCTCACTCTCGGTATTGGCGGTGGCCGGTGATGTGCTCTATGTAAATGTCTCGCGACCATCGAATAGTATCCGAGACCATCAGGCGTCTCATGAGCCACGCGTAGCGACGGCCCACCCCACAGGTCCTCAGTACACGTTCATTACAGGGGTCCCAGGCACCCAGGGCCCCAACGATCAGAGCGTCGGTGTAAACCTCGTAGCCCTTTGCCCACAGGGTGTCAGCTAAGGGAGCATACTTTTCGAGTTTGCCGGCTCGGGCTTCTCGGAAGGCCAGGGTCCTGTTCTTGAAGGGGATCGTCATGTCGACGAGGATGATCTTTTTTCCATCCTCGTCCGTGACGATGATATCCGGGTGCAACGGGCTGTCGGTGTCGGGGATGGTGCGGTTGACGGCGATCTCTCCCAGGTGCGGGGCGATGGCCTTCACTAGGCGGCCCTGGACGGCGTTGTGGCACAGCTGCCAGGCTCTGGCGTGGGGCCTGCAGCTGCACAAGACGTGGGGCAAGGTCTCCATGGTGTACCCGCACTTCCTGCAGTGCTTGTCCCGGTTCCCGTGGCGGACGTGACCAGTGGCACAGAGCAATTTGTGAGTGCTCCAAATACTCACTGTGAACAATTCAGAAAAAAACCCATAAACCCAAATGTTCGTTTAAAAAAAAAAAAAGAACTATTTGTCATAGTGTCATGAATAATGAACAAATTTGTAAAAATTGTGATCAGTTTGTTTGACAAGAGCCAAATCCAATTAATAAATTGTATAGAATAGCTTGACCAGCTTTATTATCTAGCCAGCAGGGAGAATGACTGCTTTTTTCACCAACACCAAAAAATGTTAATTGGCCTCTTGGCATTATTTAGCATGTGCATAGTCATCTAGCTAAGCGATGGCAGGGCCTTGAAGCACACTGACAATAATGATATGGGACGATAGCTTGATGCTTGACTTAGGTCCTTTCCAGGCTTTAGGAGGCCAATGACTTTTGCAGTGCGCCATATCTTCGGTAGCCTACCTTCACTGATGATCCTGGTGAAGAATTTCACAAGCCAAAGCCGAGCCAAGGTTTTTCAGGAATTCTGGAGATAATGTTGTCATAGCCTGCAGCTGTTCCACACTTAATGCTACCGAGTGTTTGTTCCAGCTCTGGTACAGTGAATGATTCTGGGCAGCTTCTGATCTGGTGTACACGTTTAAACATATGCCATTCATTCCTCACTTGTCTTCCTCACTTGGCAGTAGAGATCCCAATTCTCCTATAATTATAATTTAGCCAGTATCCTCCCTTGGAAGTTAAACCAAAGGCTTTCATGTTGTTTGCCAAGAAATGACCAAGCAGTGAATGTACTGCAATGGAGGTGGACATACATCCGGCCAGTTCTAAGCAAAGTCTTGTTTTGCTTTCTTAGTTTTAACAATTTTGGTAGTGCCCATTTTCAATCCCTTAGTATCCAAATCATCTTAATTTTTTTAAACCACTTTCATTCTTCTGCCTGACCGTTTACACTCTGCAACTCAAATTACACCAAGCCATATCATGCCACCAATTTTTAGGATGTTCATTGAGTTTGATGGTGACTCCTGCTTAAATACAGTATCCTAAGGTCCATGCTTACTTGCATAGTGGAATGGAAGAGGTATATGTAACTTGAATAAAAACAAACAAAAACATTGGGATTTTGGTTGCTTTTCTTTTTTTAAGATATTACAAAAAGGAGCAACATTTAAGTGGTTTTTTGTCTTTCACTGGGTTACTATTTTGTTCTGTAAAGAGAACATGAATTGATACTATAGGACATGACATTTAACATGATATAGTAAGGCTGGCTGCCAGCTACATTTTTTAAAATATTGAATAAAACAGTGGGTTTGTTTTCTTTATATGAATAAGGTATTTAAGTAAGAGCTGAAATAATGCATGCTGGATGAAAACATTATAGTTTTCAGAGACACAGGAAAGAGATCTTCAAGTATTTAGGTGCCTAACTCCCACTGATATCATTGGGAGTTAGGCACCTAAGTACTCGAGGAGCTGGGCCTCAATTCCTGTCTTTTTAAACCACTAATTCGGATTCCATTTACTGAAGACCTATATTAGTGTACATAGCTGGTTAGTGCTCTTTGGAGTGCCCTACACTCTTCCTTTGTACATTGCACTAAGTACTGTAACTGGGTAGAGTCTGGCCCTTTGAGAACCTATGGCCAACCAGCCCTGTTTGGGGAATGGGAAATTCAACAATAATCCAGTGAGGAGATATGGAGATAGATATATCCAAGTTAAATAAACTCTACTATAGTATGCAATATCAATAGGAATTCACACATGCTTTCCATCCATCGTATCTGTGCTATCTTCATTTTCATTCTCAGGTTTTCTGCCAAGACATCTCAAACAACAACATACTGTACAAAAAGGTTATCAAAGTGGAAACTCTGGAAAGCTGTCAACGCTGTTGATTCTGTTCAGATAACTGAATTGATTAATGTCTCTCTACTGGAGGGTAGAAAAGACTATTCTGGAGTTTCTTTGTAATCAAGTACAAATCAGAATGCAGTACATGGTTTCTTGAAACATTAATCTCAGTCAAAATATATCTAACGTTATGGAGAAAATGAAGGCTCACTGGAGATCAAAGAGCATATTCCAAATACAGAAGTCCTTCTGATGTCAATGAGAATTATGCATTTATAGAACAAGTATGGAATATTTGACCCTATATTTAGAAAAGGTAGCAAACCTACTACAACTAAAGAACAAATTTTACTTTAGTAACTTGAACAGTAAGGTTATATTAAAGTTAACTGTTTTAATTGAACATGACTGTAGTGAGGAAGTCTCCTCTGAACCTCCAAACAGGTAGCAAACATACTCAATTTCAAAAGCTGGGTGGTGCAGACATTAGCTAGAGAACTAAGCAACAAATGTGTTGGAACAGAGTCATGGCTATTATGAATGTAATGTGCATTTCCAAGACTTCCATCAACTGGCTTATATTCTGAGGAAAAAAATATGATAAATTTTAAGGAATGTGTTTTGAAATGCTTTTTTTGGTAAATATTTCACTCCAGGCAATGCAATGGCTTTTCCTATAGCACGCTGCTTTACTAATCCATTTGTATTGATTTTTTCCATTGCCTTACTGCTAGCTTTTTAAAAAGCAAACCAACCATGCCTCCTTCACGCCCTGTAAATAATGCTACTATGTATATCCCTAATCATGTACCTGATGTGGATGTTAAACTCACAGGCAAAGCCAACTGCACTTCACAGACGGTCTGATCCCCTGGAATCACTCCATTGCACCTTTTAAATCCCCAAGCAAAACTTCTGCTCTTCCTACTGTGTGTGCTGTCATCATAGGACCAACAAAATAAACACACGTTAATTCACCCAAGTGTGATTTTTTTTGTACTCAACTCTATTGCAGAACATTGAAGGGTTTTCCTTGCCAATGCAATAATGTTTTACATTACATTCCTCTGTAAACTATTATTTCTGAAAAAATAGCTTTAAGTAAAACCTTTCAGGTTTCTTCAGCTAGTGTGTCTACCAATCTCAAGGTCTTATTGTTTGTTTTTTAAGTTTTGCAATTCATTTCCATGCAATCTCTCTCTCTGTTCAAAGTATTGTTTTTGACATCTCACATGGAAGCCCAGGAATATAAATATTTGTTTTTATTTATTATCTGGTGTACATGTTTATATCAGGATACTGCTGGTGTCGATATGCATGCTTATCCCTAATACATGACAAAAAATAATGCAACATTTTTTTTTAAAAACGCTTGGGGCTGGTACAGTGCAGATATTCTCTACCAAGCAAAGGTGAAAGAGAAAAGAAATACAAAGCACCAGTTCATAGTTATTTACTTAATGTAGGCTTAGACACAAACCTGAGAAAAAAATCACTGGGTTCTACATTTAAATTGTCTGAGTTTTTCTATATACAGTAACACCTCATTTAACATTGTAGTTATGTTCCTGAAAAATGAAACTTTAAGCGAAACTATGTTAAGCGAATCCAATTTTCCCATAAGAATTAATGTAAATGAGGGGGTTAGGTTCCAGGGAATTTTTTTTCACCAGACAAAAAGACTACATTTTATATAAATGATCTGGAGACAGGGGTAAAAAGTGAGGTGGCAAAGTTTTTAGATGATACTAAACTGCTCAAGATAGTTAAGACCAAAGCAGACTGTGAAGAACTTCAAAAAGATCTCACAAAACTAAGCGATTGGGCAACAAAATGGCAAATGAAATTTAATGTGGATAAATGTAAAGTAATGCACATTGGAAAAAATAACCCCAACTATACATACAATATGATGGGGGCTAATTTAGCTACAACGAATCAGGAAAAAGATCTTGGAGTCATCGTGGATAGTTCTCTGAAGACGTCCACAGAATCGCAGACAGAGACACACACATGTGAGAGACAGAGAGATGCGTATTTTCCCTTTAGGTACACTGAGCCTACCCTTAAGTAGGCTGCCTTGTTAATTAGATCAGGTTGCTGAGACCACAGCTGCTGCCAGCAAGCTCCCTCCATCCCTCCGTCCTGTCGTGTGTCCCCCCTGCTCTATGGAAGATGGGGTAAGCGGGGTGCAAGAGCAGGAGGGACACACGACCGGACGGAGGGACGGAGGGAGCTTGCTGGCAGCAGCTGTGGTCTCAGCAACCTGATCTAATTAACAAGGCAGCCTACTTAAGGGTAGGCTCAGTGTACCTAAAGGGAAAATACGCATCTATCCATCTGCTCTATGGAAGATGGGGTAAGCGGGGTCCAAGAGCAGGGGGGAGGGGGACACCCTGACAGCCCCCTTCTTCTTCCCCTCCCCCCCACACAACAAGCAGGAGTCTCGGGGAGCAGCTCCAAGACAGAGGGCAGGAGCAGCACATGGCAGTGGGGAGAGGGACAGCTGAACTGCCGGCAATTGCTAGCCTGATGGGCAGCTGCTGCAGAGGGAACTTAGGGGAGCAGGGAGCAGATAGGGGGAGCTGATAGGGGGGCTGCCGGTCCACCCTAGTTCCAAGCCCCCACCAGCTAGCTGCAACAGGCTACTCTTCCTGCAAGCAGTGGACAAAGCAGGCGGCTGCCAAATGACATTAGGAGGGAGCATTGCACAACTTTAAACATGCATGTTCTCTAATTGATCAGCAATGAAACAACGTTAACTGGGATGACTTTAAGTGAGGAGTTACTATAGTTAGCTAAGTGCTAACTTGTATTGTGTTATATGCAGAGTTCTTCCATATCCAGAATTCTGTTACAGAGCAACTTGCTGAAACAGATGTGACTCAATTTTGGAAATTTGTATCTGGTAACTTTCATCCAATCACATGCCTAGCAGCACCATCAGTAGTTTGTGAGGAAGCTTTGCCCCTTTCATCTGCTCTATTAAAGTTTAACACCGTCATCAAGAGCTCTGTGTTCTTCCATATGCAGTGATTTTATAGAGCCAAATCCCCTCAACTTATTCCTCCTAATCTCAAAGAAACGATTTACTTCAGGAGGGGAACAAGAATTCATATTTGTATATAAGAAATTAGCATATTTGTCATGAAATAGTAGATGTGCAATAAACTGCTCTTACAGACAAACACGTCTGCTCGATTACCTCAGCAACTGAGAAAGTTGTTTATTGTTTCATTAACTCCAGTGCCAAGAACATTATCCCACAATTAAAAAGCTACAGCACATGCACTCCTAATGGATTGGTAGGCTAGTGTTTTGTCACCGTAAGTTACACAAGTAATAGTCTAGCCATGGGAAACAAGGCAAAAGTTGCAAATTGCTACTAAAATCTGCCAAAGCTCAGAGGCTGCACTTTAATCAAAATATACTTTATTTTCTAATAAATGTTGACTAAAGCCGTTTAACTAATAGTGTAAAACAATTTAAAAACTGCTACTGCAGTGGCTGCTGGCTCAATCATATCGCTGCAGCAGCACACAGAGGCAGGTGGAAGAAAGCTGATGCTTTCCTGCCTTATCCTCCCCAAGCTTCCTAAGCAGTCCTGGTTTCAAGGCTGGCAGAGTGAAATGAAATTTTACCTAACTCCTGTAGTCTATAGGGATGATGCTTCCTTATGTTCTATAGCAGAGGTGGCCAACCTGCGGCTCTGGAGTCACATGTGGCTCTTCAGAAGTTAATATGCGGCTCCTTGTATAGGCACCAACTCCGGGGCTGGAGCTACAGGTGCCGACTTTCCAGTGTGCCAGGGAGTGCTCACTGCTCAACCCCTGGCTCTGCTACAGGCCCGACCCCCACTCCAACCCTTCCTACCCCCACCCCTGAGCCTGCTATGCCCTCGCCCCTCCCCTGCAGAGCCTCCTGCACGCCAGGAAACAGCTGATCGGGAGGTGTGGGAAGGGAGCGGGAGATGCTGATTGGTGGGGCTGCCAGTGGGCGGGAGGCGCTGGGAGCCGGGGATGGGTGGGGAGTTGATGGGAGCTGCTGACATATTACTGTAGCTCTTTGGCAATGTATACTGGTAAATTCTGGCTCCTTCTCAGGCTCAGGTTGGCTATCCCTATTCTATAGAAAGGTGTTGAAATGCAAATGAGCCCACAAATCTATTTCCTAAAGATAGGTCTGACAATAGTCAAGCGAGGCCTGGTAAAATATAAGTAAAGTGAAGGGAGATAATTCAGAGGCAAGATGGAGATAAAACAGGGCATAACCCAAGGTCATGTTCTAGGCACGTTTTGTTCCTAAGAAGCGTATTAGATAAAATATTATGCTTTGGAGAATGCTATTAACATTGATGGTTATTGGGATGGTATTTATGCAGATGTTAATATGTTGCTTAATATTAAATAGCCAATGAGATCAAACAAATACAGATATAGTAAAAGGTGAATTTAATATTAATTAGGAGGTGTTAACTATAATTGATTATAAAAAGGGTAGCACACTACTTTTAGTTGAGGCACGCAAATCCACCATGAAGGCACCATTAGAGAAAGGATTATGTACCCATTTTCTTTACACCCCTGAATATATAATTTCATCTTAGAATGAGACTGCAAATGCAGTGGTTAACTATTTAAAGTTTTCAATGTTATCACTCCTCCACTAAATTAAATTATCTGTAACTGGCCTGGAGGTTGGAACATTAAAGAATTCAGTTGCATTTTATTCCTTATTTTTAAGCTACTAATTGGAAACACATAAATCAAAGGTTACACTCCCAAGAAAAAAAAATGGGGAAGTGCAACAGAACCCTGCCAAGTAAGTACTAGTATGAGTGCAGGAACATATGGCCAAAGGCTGTTTTGCTACAGTTATACAGCCTCACTGTCTTCATGGAAAGGAGAGCAGAATTAGACCCATATTTGGTTAAAAAAATACATTGATGACTAGATTTTCAAAAGGCACAGTCTCCTTGTTGCATCTGCAGAAAGAATTGCAGGCACAAATCACCACAGCTCTAGCTACCTGATCTGAGTCCACTATTGGGTAGTTAGTGTGACAGTTATAGCAATTTCCTGCAATATCCTGGATAAGACTTATTGAATTCAATTTAATGAGTTTAGGAGTTCATTGTATCAAAAATGCAAATGTTGATATGTCATTGTGGGAGTGTATGGAACAACTCTAGGGAGGAGACTTGAACCTGACTAATGTAAACTCTGAGAAGGGTTATGAGCTTCAAAGAATTACTTGAAACAATGTGATTTTTTTTAGAAGTGGGTTTCCTAGGAAATAGCTGGGAGGACGGAATGCAAATTCCCCACCTCTGGACCCAGTTGTTTGAAGCTGTGCCTCAAGGAGCCACCTATTGCCTGATTGACTACCTATTCATGGTCTCTCTGAGGATCAGAGTCCCAAAGTATATAAAGGAGAAAAAGCACAGATTCATGGGTGTGCTTGTTCTGAGCCAAGGTGGTTATGAACTGTGACCACAGAAAAAAACAACAGGGTGGAGTTTGAAGGACTTTTCACCTGCTGAAGCCCTTGCAGGAGTTGGGTGATCTCTGGTAAGCTTATTAGCACCCATTTGGGTCTTTTTATTTAACTATTTTTTCTCTCTAGCACTTTTACTTTAAAAATAAATGTTCTTGCTTAGAAAGAGCTGTGTGGTAATTTATAACTGTAAGAAATTATGCTGCTTATAGCCTAAGAATAAGGAAGGCAGAGGAGACCTATTTATCTTGCTGAGTCTGTCTTGCTGAGAAATTCAGCATAAGCAGTGAATTGTGCAGAAATACCCCAGCCAGAAGGAAGAGCTATGTGTCTACATCCAAGAGAAGTGATGACTCAGGAAACCAGAAACCCAGTGGTTGCACTTGGTGGACCACAGAGGGAGAACACAGGTGCAGTTGCCTTGAACGCCGACAGCTGAAACAACTACAAAGTTGTGGGAAACAAACCGCTCTGCACACATCAGGTACTCCCTTCCCTGCCCCATTAGGCTCCCAGTAGAACAAGTTCTTTCTTATCTCACTCCCATTTAAATCTGCAGAAAGGCCCCTCATGGGCTCCCCCAGGCTTTTCCAGCAGCAGTCTTTAGTTGGTGCTTTTAGGTTCTGCTTCTCCTTGTCTTGCCTCCCTTTTGCCTTGTACCTTCTGCAGTCATTCAGACCTGCACCAAGTGGGTGTGAAGTCATACCAAATCATAATGGTGTTTTACACCCACTGTGCACAAACTAGTAAAAGACTAGTCTAGGCTCAAGGCAAGAGAGAATCTGATCTGCAAGGGAGGAGAGTCCCAGAGCAAGGCTCCAGCCGAGCCTGAATATCTACACTGCAATTCTTAGCCCCACAGCCTGTGCCAGCTGACACAGGTGAGCCACGAGTGTTTTATGCAGTGTAGACATGCCCTTTGTCTTCAAGTTTCCTCACTCCCCATAAATACTCACCTCTCTCTGGCATCCTTATTCAAAGCCCTTTCATTCTCCCCTTGTGTCAAAACACACTCACTGGCCTCTTTTCCTCAAGCTTTCCAGCCTCTGTCTCCAAGGCTATCACTCCCTCACTTCTATACACTTGCCACCCCACATCTCTCCCACCTCTTCCTTTGCCCCCCAAATCCTTTCACTTGGCTCACTAAATCCCTTCACTCCTCCTCAGTCTTTCCTTACTCCCCACCCAGCCCCACTGCCATAGTCTCTCCTCTCTATCCCCAAATCCCAACTCTCCCCAAAGACCAGGTCAGTGAGACTGACTGACCCACAGCACAACTAAAATCTAGCCTTTTATGTTTTCCAGTTCCTTCCCAGGCTCCTCTTTCTCCAAGTGTCCAGAGAGTCTCTTCTACTAAACCCCTCCTCTTCCTCTATTCTCTTTCCAAAGTATCAGTGTCTCCTGCCACCTTTAAATCTTCCATTCCTCACTTCCTCCCTCTACTCCCTCCCTTGCATTCCCTGATTTCCACTGTCTGCTCCCCAAGGTTCCTTCCTCTCCCCCTATTTTCAAAACATACCCAGCATTCTCCTCAAAGAGACTCTCCCTTCCCCTTCAAGTTCCCCATCTCTCTCTGAGGAATATCTCATCCACAAGAATATTACCTCCTCAAGTTTCCTGTGTACCTCTCTCCTTCTCTCCTCCTCCCTAAAGGTCCCATCCCTTCAGTGGAAAGGTGGGGCAGGGACAGAAGAGCAGCCGCTGGTGGGCCAGGCATGCCAGCCTATTACTGGGACCCTTCACATCTTTCCCTGTCCTCAGCCACTGAGGGTTGGTAGGGAAGGAGGAAAGGGCACGCAGGGAGCTGAGACAAGCATCCTAATTACACAGTCTTCTGTCTGACCAAAAGGAGGATAGAGAAAGCCCTACTATGATCACAGCTGCTTCTTGCTGCTGAAATCTATCAGCTAGCAGCTGATGGGTGACAGACAAGGGGGTTGAAAGCTGGGGGACTGTCTGGTGAGTGCAGCATAAAGCAGCCTTCTTGCAAAAACAAATAGAGGAAGGGGGCAAACACACCATTTTTCTCCCTAAGATTATAGCTGGAGGGGGAACCTCACTATTATTACTCTCATGAAGACGAAGCGCAATGTCTTATTTGTGCCAGCATTCAAACTTGTAGATTTAAACAGAACCTATTGGGAGATCAGAGTCAGGCTCTTTATTCAGGAATGGTTTTTGCACTGTTACACATTCATGGAAATGCTGGCATACAAGCAAAACAAATCTGTGTCTTATTGGCAAATACAAGATGTTGAAACTTTAAGACCGCTAACAGCTGCTATAAGCTTCGCAGCCACTGAATCCATCTTTTGACTACTAGCCACATGCAACTAGGTCCTATTCAGGTTTCCCTTTCAGCTTGTCTGTCAACATGACAACCATGGCAAGTGGTTAGTGCCCCATTCTGTCATCTTCAAGGAGTGTCAGGTTAGATCATTATGCAGGTCATACTCTACACATACTGTTGACTTTGGAAACAGGTCCTACCACCAGTTCCAGTTCCTTTTTCACATACTTGTTCATGGTCATGACTGAAAGGTTTTGTTGGGATTCCCCTCCCCCCTCATCTCGATCCAAACAATCTACACCTCAGAAAGAATTTCACACATCCTATTTTTGAATGTTGTTCATAACTAGCAACATACTCCAGTAATACAATCTCTCCCCCTAAAATTCTCACTGCTTTTCACCATTACTGTGGATTCTCCATTGAGAACGTGCACACTCATGAATCTAGAGGCACTTATTTAGATTTTAAAAATATGCCACTCCAACATTCAAAGCACATGTACAAACCATTTTTTAAATATATTGTACTTGAAAATGTCCAATGGAGTCAATAAACCACATAATCTTAACCACACACACACTCCTACCCTTTCAAACCACCAGGTCCATCCTCATTCCCCATCAGAAAAAGCCTAGAAAACAGGACTTACAGCGTTCTCAAACTTAAGAGTTTCAGGTTCCTTCAGACCACTATGGGACTGAATTTCACAATCCTTCATATTGTTCTATAGCTGGTAAGAAATTTGTCAAAAACAGGAAGAATATCTCAATTTACAACTTTTAATGAGGAAAGAGTCATTTTTAAAGCAGCTCAACATTGCACTAATGACATTCTAAATTCTCTGTACATCTCAGTACTCTTCAGCATAATATCTGAGGACCAAAGTTCAATGCTGAATCAGCAGATTCTGATCATCATCATCTGAAATCAGCGGGACTGGCTGAAAATATGAATAAAGGTCTCAAAATTGTCCCATTGACGTTAACAAGGAGCCCAAGTCTGCAAATGTTTGTGAGGAGACCCCTTGTCCCATGTATAGGCCCTCTGCCTTCAAAAAATGAAAAGTACAGAATTTAAAACTATTAAAGACATCAGTGAAAGATACAAATATACTAAAGTTAAATTTTTGTTGTCTTAACTGGGTTTCCTTGGCTTATTGATGCACTCAACTGCCATTTAGAATTGGGCAAAACATCCTGTTAAAATCAACATTATATGCATAAATGTCAATAGAACTTTGACTACAAGTATGGGATGGAATTTTGCATTAAGGGTTGTAATAGGGGCACTCATCAGAAGAGCACCCTTTCGTACCAGGATGCAGGGGTTCTTCTGCTTTAGCACACCATTATTGTCTGCCTTTCTGGTTCTGCAGTGACCTACAGTTTTTGTGTCCCAGCCCTCTGGCCAGGTCACCTTTCAAATTACTCCTTCCATGGTAACAAAAGTCCGACAGTCCAAACAAATGGTTCTCCTGCCCTCGCTTGGGCTACTCTTCAGCCCACCTCCTGGGCTCAGTTCTCAGTCCCTTCTGGGCTACCTTGAAGTCTTTTCCTGCTCTTTCATATAGAGTGCTGATTCCCAGGCTGCTTTCCCTGGAGTCTTTCTTGCTGTTTACCATTTATTGGAGTTCGCTCCTTTTCTCTTTTAGTTGAGCTTTGGCTCTGAGGGATTTCTCCCTGAATGCCCCTTCTTCCTAGCAGGTTTCCACTGCCTGCTCTCCCAGGGGCCTCTGGCAGCCTCTGCTAGGGACTTCCCTGCTTCCAACAGACCCTACTTCATGGTCTCTTATAGGAGTCTAACCTCTATCCTGTAGTTCATCTTATGGAGTTCTCTCAACCCATTTTGTGAAGGCTAGATTTTAATTTGGCTATCATTTGACTCTATTAGCCCTGCACCCTCAGGCTTGGAAGCAGCTAATTATGGTACAGGTAGATTGGCTCCATATCCCTTTAAATGGATGCAGAACCAACTAAAGTCAACGTGAGTCTTTCCATTCATTGCAATGAGCTTTGGATCAGGCCCTAAAATACACTGACTCTAGTCCTGTCAGATCCATACAGGCAGAATGCAGATAGCCAGCAGTGTCTTGTGCTTAAATCTATACTTCTGAGGAAGAAGCAAAAATAATGCACGTTGTTAATCGTGCAGTACTGTTCTTGATGGCTGGAAGGGGAGATATACTGCTTCCTGAGGCTTGTAATAATCAGTTTATGGTCTGAAATATAATTAAGCATAACTGTAGTAGCATAACTATAAATGTTATTGGTGATAAAATTATTAATCCCCTTTTCTATGTTAGGTATTATGTCTCTGATCCACAGATGAAGCATATGTTTTCATACACTACTCCACATCATTGTCATTTTGGAAATGTTACAATGTTATAAACTCCTTAACGGAACACACCAAAGAGCTTTGGCTGACGCATTACACTTCAATTTGTTAATGCATACATTTCATTTTGTTAACGATAAATGGATAAAGTCTTGCCAATTAGGATATATTCCCACAATAACAGGGTAATGACTCTGACTTAACAATTGATTTTGTTTCATTTGAAGAGAGGAGTGGGGCTTTCAATTATTATTTTTTATGTCCCTTTAACACTTGTCAAAAATGCACCCCTTGTCCGATTCCAAGTTCATACCAGTCCTGGCAAGGTTATCATTATATGCCATCTGCCCCCAGTCACATTTTCAATTTCACTGTTCTCCATCTTATAGCATGATGCAAAATGATCAGGATGTCCCCTCTTTCCCCCCTCTATCAAAGGGATTCAAAACATCTATGCTTTAAAATCTAAGTAAAATTTACTATTGCTTCTTGTCACAGCACTTGCAGAAAACAGTCTGCTTCATTTTATCTGCTTCTCAACAGCCACACTTTGCAATTAATTACAGTAAATAAACAAAATATCAAGGAATGGCAAAACCTCCACCATCTGAGTTCTGAACTTAAGGGGAATTTTCCAGAGTATTTCTGAAGGAGGAAACATTTAGGGCCAAATTTAACTTGACTCTAATATTGCAGCGGTAAGTTGGGGCAATTACGGATAATTATTTCCACATGCAAACTCTGCGCTTGTATGTCACGCATGAACAAGTGAAGAGCTCAGCAGAGACATGTAACTACCTAGTTTGGCTACAGATGTTACCTCTTTGCATATGAACAGGGTGAAGTTTTGGTGGCTACCTAATAGAGTCCTCAAATGTTTTGAGTAGAAAAATCTGGATCTATTGTGTTTTGAAGGAAAGCATGGTGACATTTGGAGTTTTGGAATTTTCTGATCATGACAATCTTGTGAGTAGGAAATTGTCTAGCTGGGATGAAGCATAAAGAACATTAGGTGGTGGAAGACTATTTTTAACTTCAGCTCTCCATATCCTGCACCTGCAGTAGTAATATTAGATAAATGAAGGCATGAAAATGTGAAGTAAACATTTCACAATTTGCTTCCATCCAAGAACTATGCAGACCAGAAATGTGACATCAGCACCTCATACCACTCTAAATTCTCCAAGCAACCTGGCAAAGTGAAGGGATGGTGCTGACTGCTGCGGTTAATACATCATCCCACTCCAGAGACTTTGCAGAGGAAACGTCTTCGCTGACCTTTTCCTTGACTTGCTCCCAAAAAGGGAACAGGAGTAAGCAGTCCTTGCACTCTGCTATTGTAAAAGGCTCTTGGCTCAGCCTTGCAGCAGAGGGATAGGAAGGTTTTTTGCCCAGCCCTACTCCCTTCTTTGTGGCCAGGCAAGGGCCTTTAGAGATCGTAAAAAATATAATGCTGCAAATAAGATCGATGGCATTCGCTATTTAAGGCGGTTTTCCACAGATAAAATGATCATCAGATCAAGTCTTCTCTTCAAGCTGCTTTCAACTACCTGAAAGGGGGTTCCAAAGAGGATGGATCTAGACTGTTCTCAGTGGTACCAGATGACAGAACAAGGAGTAATGGTCTCAAGTTGCAGTTGGGGAGGTTTAGGTTGGATATTAGGAAAAACTTTTTCACTAGGAGGGTGGTGAAGCACTGGAATGGGTTACCTAGGGAGGTGGTGGAATCTCTTTCCTTAGAGGTTTTTAAGGTCAGGCTTGCCAAAGCCCTGGCTGGGATGATTTAGTTGGGAATTAGTCCTGCTCTGAGCAGGGGGTTCGACTAGATGACCTCCTGAGGTCCCTTCCAGCCCTGATATTCTATGATTCTATGATTCATCAGTTCCATGACAAAGCTCACTTTTTCCAACTTCTAGTGACTTAATGCAGAAAATCCTGAGGGTTATATTCTGAGGTCCTCAGCCAGCACACTCCCACTGAAGTCAATGGACATATGGTTTGGTAAGAGCTCAATGAAGACCTCAGGATCTGTTCTTTGATCTTTCAGGTCATTCACGTGTGTGGAGAATTATTTTAATTTACTTTTAACATACATTTCCATTGCCATTTTCTCTTCTGCCCTACATATCCCTATCAGATTATGTTGTAAATGAAAGTTGTAGACAAAGAAAAGATGACTAGCTCAAGACTTATCACAGAAGAGTTCCGTAAAAAAATGTATTTTCAAGCACATTTACAATTTTAAGACTGGTGGTTTTACACCTTCCATTGCAGCATCTGGTACATTCCAGTTTCAGAAATAAGATGCCTGTCTAATGGCTATTACTATGATCCCATATGCTACTCCTTTGTTCTCTTAGGTTTACTGAACACTGTACAAATAAAAGAAAAAATACAAGTTATCTTTTAAACAAGATATAAATTTCAATGAATATGAGAGATTTTGATGCGTTAATAATTACTGCAGGTTGTCGTCTTCTAAAGCTAATGAGTGCGCACACAGCTTAACAGAACCACATCTTTACACTAAGAAATTTGACCTGTTACAAGTGCCGTGTGCAGTTGACAATGTGAACACTGAATTAGTTAAATGAATAGAAAATTAAGCAAATAAACCATTTTCTATTAGCATAGTTACTCATCTGATTAAGCTTACAAATAAATACAATGAAATATTTGTGAGTCAAAAACAATTATGCACAATTTATACACTGGATAGACTAGAAAAATGCTCTTGTACTTAAACTATGAAAAATTTGAATTGCAGTTTTTTTTAAATAAAATTAAAGATCGTACTACAAAATCTTATTACCAGATAATTGTAGATTATGCTGTAGGAAAAATGTTCAATTATTAGCCAGCGAAGTTATCAGCCCCATTCAGCCAGTCAGTCAAATAGGCTTGCTGCATACAATCCTTTTCATCAAATGATAAAGCTGTGTCCTGCATCGATATTAATTGAAGTACAACAACATGAATGTCCCAGATCAGTTTGCAGATAATCTTTCAGTGTCAGTAACAAACTACTTCACATGGGACAATTGCCTTCAAGATACTGAATCCCCATCTGGTGAGATCCTAATGAGCAACGGAGAGGTTCAAGTCTAATGAAGCAAGTTTCTTTTGGCAAATGCTACTTGACAGCTACATCATGGGGCCTTGACAGCTGTATGCTGTTGTCTTATATTAATACCTTTTTGAAGATCTCATGACAACATGTGTGGAAGATAAAGGGTTCTTCTCTCTTCTGCTGATTAGTTTGTGGATACTCCCATATTTAATCCACTAGTGCTTCTTAAATTCATGAAATAGGATTTGCATTCAGTCAGTCATTGTTTATTGGACAGTGGTCTATCAAACTTTTTTAGCTCTTGTATTCCACAGAGAAGGTTTTGAATACTGCAGCTGTGTTACTGAATTCCAGAAGCAAAACTGACTTAAAAATCATGTCAAAGCATTCATCGGTTTATGCACCTCTGGTGCACATGCTGCACAGGATCTCAACCGAGTTCCCCAAAGCTGTTTTCTCTGCTAGGTCCTATTCAGTACTTCAGGAAAGAATGTCAGACACAATGTCTGAAATGCACACGACACCCAGTTATATGGTTCCTTAATCTCAATTGCATAACATTCCATCCCCAAGCTCTTGAAGTGTCAGAACAAGATCAGCTCCTGCATGAGGAATAATTTGAAGCCACAATGAGGAAAAAGCAGCGTCTTCTAATCACTATCACTGTCAAAGAACTAGCCAACACTTTTCCATCACCCTTCATGCAGGATATCTGCCCCACAATCATTAAAAGAGTATACGGCTCAAGAGACCTCATGTTCTCCACCTTAATACAACAAAACACCTTCTGCTGTCAGCTGGCCAGAAGACTTTGCCTCATCTTACCAAAAAAGCAGACCCAACCATAGTGATCAGTCCTTTCTTGATCTCCAGGCTTGATCACTACAAGACACTTGACTTGGGAATAAGTTCAAATAAAACCTCAAACTGATAGAAAATATAGCAGCTCACCTGCTAGTAAACACAAGTTGACAGGAACACATCTCTACAGTTATCCAGTCAGTGCAGTGTATGATGAAGATCAAATCAAGATCAACTTCCAGGTCTTGATCTTCAAAGATATCAAAGGGGTAGGACCAAGGTATTCCCAAGACTGCCTCTCCTTTAGAGACTTAGACCTTCTGAGGGAGCTACCATCCTCAGAGATGACACTCTTTGTATACCTGGTAAAACTATTGCAAGCTGGAGTGGCTATGGAATCTGAATTCCCGTTCAAGAAAGCAGAGATTTTGCATTCACCCCCAATTAAGTCTCTGAAAACAGTGAAAGAAGCCTTAGAATCAGCTGCTTAGGGAGCCCTTTGAAGGCTTTTCATAGGTAATTTCTGAGTGAAGATATTAAGGCTTCTAGATAAGATTTAGAGAGAAGTAGTACTCAGTGATCCACTCAAGCACTGCCTGAGCTAAAGGACTTATGAAGTTGTCTTGGAGAGAACCTCCTATTCCATGGGCCAGCCTCTGTCCCCCTATAGGCAAAGCAAATAACTGATTTTGCCTGTCACAGCTAAAGACTTCAGAATTTTGTTCAGAGTACATATTTATTTTGACTTGAGGACTTTGTGGATTTCCTGTCATTACGGATTAGCATTTGCAGGTACACACTAAGCGTTCACACATGGTAGCAGTTCTGCTTCAGGGATCCTGCTTTATAACTTTCATTCTGTGCACAGACGTGGTGCCCTTAGGACTTACAGATATCCACTTCCCTAAAGAAGTTTGGAAATTTGTGCACTGATTTTCTACATGAGCTCTTCTGTTGGTTTTACAACTTAAAAAAAGGCAGTTCTCTAATTCTCCAGGATCCAAAATATGTCATTCACAATAAAATGTAATGTTCGCAGCAAGTAAACTTTACCATTATTTCAAAGTGATGCCACAATAATGTCATTTAACAATTGACAATGTCAGAAGACCTGCTCTGCAATTATATTAAATAAAATTTCATTCCGCCTCCAAACACATTTATCATATTTAAAAATATGTCTCCTTATAATGAACAGTTATGGGCTTTCAAGATATTAATTCCTATAGTCTTTGTACTAGAATGTACTAGAATATAGAATCATTTCCAAAGTAGTGATGGATTGCAACACGTACATGAAGGAAAGGAGTTCAATCATTCTCCTGCTATATCTTTCAGATTGTTTTTATTCTTTCAACTTTACATTTGTAAGCAACTGGAAAACTGACTTATCTGAACTGTTCAGGCATTTTTAGTTTTAGGGTTTTTTAAGTGATATGAAAGCTAATTAAATTGAATGTTCACTGCAAAAAATCAAAACTTACTTCTCAATATTAATTGATACAGAAACAGCAGAATATTTTTCATGCATCCTTGATCTCTGCATTCCTTGCTGTCAGTTGTGCACCATTGTTAATCAGTTTCATTTGAGGACCTGGATGGTGCTGACACCCATAGATATACAGATAAGTGATGGTATGAAATATTGCCAAGCACATTCAAACAGAAAATAATTCAGTGAACTCATATACCTACATTCCTATACCCTTCCGTTTCTCCTAAGAGATTGATCCTTTCACTTAGGAGATCTGGAAGTCTATGCTGTGTAACGAAGCACACTGTCTATCTTGGACACTTATACAGCGCCATTACCGTGGTATCTGAGCACCACACAATCTTTTAATGTATTGATCCTCACACCACCACCCTGAGAGCTAGAAAAGCACTATTATCCCCATTTTACAGATGGGAGAACTGAAGATCACAGACACAAAGTGCCTTCCAAAGGCCATTCAGGAAGTCTGTGGTCTAGCAGGTAATTGAACCAGGTTTCTCAATTTAACCCTGGACCATCCTTCCTCTCTTCCTCACTCTGAGCTTCAAGCTTCATCCGTTAAATAATGCCAGGATGCTTGGTGCTCAGACATCACCATATAAAACCCTAGATAGATCAGATATCTTTTTAACTGTAATAGGCTTTACCCAGAATAGGTATGTGAGCCAAATTGCCAATATCTGTCAAAACTGGGTGTCTCAACTTTATTAATTTGCCAAAAAGGAGCTTTGTAGCAAATTTATCAGCAAATACATGCCAAAAATGGAAATCCTAATTGAAATTATTGCTGAAGTGACATGCTCAGAATTTTTCCCCAGAGCGACTCCACATGCATACAAATACTTAAATTTCTCAATTCTGCTTTATAAACACTACATTACCATCAGAACAATCTGATGAGGTTTTGCAAAATACACACTAACATTCCCAGTTTACAGTTGCATAGAGAGCACCACTGAATTACCCAAGGTCACAGGAGGTCTGTGGCAGGGCTGGGAGAACCCACATCTTCCAACTCCCACGCCTATGCCTTAATACACAAGACCATTCTTCTTCTGTACAGTACTTGGAGGGGACAGTCTAACACAAGAGGCTGTGGAATGCACCAGCTACATGAGAACATGCCCTGAAGAGGAACCCCTTTCTACAGAGTGATTTTGAATCAGAATGACCCATTTTAATTTCTTGCAATTTTGGTGTGCAATTTTGTATTCCTGCACAACAAAATAATTTTTTTTTACAAAAGGGTTATTTAAGGACAGATTCTAATCTCGGAAGTTTATATCCATCACTTCATAGTGCACATTGAAATACTGAAGCATAAATTTATACAATCAACATAGAGTACACTCAGGAGACTGATATGTGACCTTGCAAACGGATGACTTTGGAGTTGAATATTCAGTTATTCACAAGCAATTCATTCACAAGTACAAACTTGACTTGACCTGTCTGTCCTACACTGAGTTATAACCATCATTTAAATTCTTATACACTTCTTACAGCAGAGCACATGAGAATTAGAAAGATTTCACTGGACCTGTATGAACCTGGCACTGTAGCTCCAAAACAGCCTGTGCAAGGATCTCTGCTGGTTATTTTGTCTGTCTATATACATTTCCATCTCCCATTTCTCAAATAACTTGTTTTAAAATTACAGGGAGGGGGAAAGAGACAAAAAATAAATCTCTACCAGAAACACATAGGAATGACAACCATCCATTTAGAGCAAGTAGCTGACTTAAAATTAACTTAAATTAAATAAAAGGATCTCCCCGCCCCCCCCCCCCCACAGAAGAGAAGAGGAAACACCTACACCAATACAGAGTTCAAAAAGAGAGACACATTCATATTGCACTAGTGGGCAACAGTCAGCCCAATAGGGCATCTCTTTATCCCATGGGACAGTGTATGCCAAGTACTGTCCACCGTTTCTGACTGTACACATACCAGAAACTTCTCAGATCAGGAAGTTATCATGGCTGTTGGTTCCACGAGAATGTAAGCTCTTTGGGGTATGGACTATGTCTTCCTATTGTTTGTACTGTGCCATGCAGAACAGGGGCTCAATCCTGTTATATACACACTGCGATGAAGATAGATATATAGAATAGCCAGATTTCTACTTTCTTTCATGGCACTCTGATGGCTCAGCTATGACAGCAGCAAACCCTTCTCCTTACACAGAAAATGTGGATGATGAAGGGGACAGTGCTGGAGAGAAACTGGATGTGAAGTGTTATGTTTCACAGCATACAAACAGAAAAGTTAGTTAAATACTCTTGCTGGGAGGCTGCAACATAACAGTGAATTTCTTGGTATTCAGAATGATAACACACAAGAACACCAACGCAGAGAGAGACAAAACAGGCTACTCCCTAAAACAGAGAGGCACAACTCACCCAACCTTATTCTAAGCTAGCTGTGTGCAGACTGACTCTGCTAGGCCCAGATCACACAGTTCCCGAAAGACCCCCCAGCCTGCGATCAGGGCCCGGGGCGGGGGGAAACCGAGCATTTAAGGTGATAGCTTACAATTTTAATACAGCCTTTCATGCACCACATGGGGTTTAATGATTGTGGGGTTCATTAAACAACAAACTAGAGCATGAGAAAGGAATACAACTTTTAATAAAACAAACTGAAGAGCTTCTGTGGTGAACTGCTGTACACAGCTACACTGTGTTCTCAACCCCAGCTTCCAGGGCACATCTCTAAATTCCTATATTCATAATACTGTCCCTTAATTGGGAGCGTCTGTAAATTATAATCTTCCACAAACATCTCTACATGGGAGTTACTGGCTAATTGCAAGAGCTGCTGACTGAAATCAAAGCCAAATATGTGAAAAGAAAATATATCAGCATTACTGATTACAGCCAGTCTGACTGGGAATATTCATGAACCAATATCATGTGTTTATGTTCAGACCTAATCATTCTAAAGCAGGAGCGGCGCCAGGGTTTTTGGCGCCCTAGGCGGGGGTCCTTCAGCGCTCCCGGTCGTTGTCGGCAATTCTGCGGTGGGGGAGTCCTTCCGCACTCCCAGTCTTTGGGGCACTTCGGCGGCGGGTCCCAGAGCTAGTGAAGGACCCGCCGCAGAATTGCTGCCAAAGACCCGGAGAGTGGAAGGACCCCGCCGCCGCCGAATTGCCGCCCCCCCAAATGCTGGTGTCCTAGGCAACCGCCTAGGTCGCCTAAATGGAAGTGCCGGCTCTGTTCTAAAGTCATATATGAAAAATAAAAGACTACACATCTATGCCCTGTTAATGAGAATGTATACAGTCAAAATAGAGGGGAAAGTACTCTTCCAGATTTTGTACTTGCTCAAAAAAACAAAACAGAGCAAATTATATCTGATTTACATTGGAATCTTGGGAGTAAGTCTTGGTAAGGGTTGAGGAACACCCCAGTGAACTCCATATCTACATTAGGACACATAAATAGGAAAAGGAGATTGGGGGGGAAAAAGAATTCTGATTCTAGGCTTTAGTAAAAGTAAATGGAGCTAGAAAACCACCCGCTCTTGTTGACCTCAGCAATTCTTTCTCTCAGGCACCTTCTATTTATGTCACTCTTAACCTTTTACTAGAAGGTCCAGCCTTAAACATAATTCTTACAAAAACCATGGTGCCATCTATTGACTGGCAGTCTCCAATACTGCATCATAGCAATGTAGTTTGACACTTCACGTAACACTACTAACATTCAGTTAGAAGCATTAGAAATTCCCCTCTTAAGTTTACATCACTGTAGCTGAACTGGCCATGGGCAATCAAGCCTAGTGTTGGAAGCAAGAGTTTTACCTCCTGGTTAGAGCTGGGTCCAGAGTGGGCAGAGTGCAGGAAACAAGAGTCAGTACTGGAGAGAGAGAAGCCAAATACCAAAGCCAGGGGTGTAGGATGTAAACCAAAGTCTAGACCTGGGGTCAATACCAAAGAAGCAGAAACCGAATACCAGAACCAGAGAGTCAGCTAGAATCATAAGCCAGAGGCAGAGCCAGGGATCAAAGCCATAAGTCTGAAGCCAGAGGGGAGTAGGGGCTGGAGCAGAGTACGAACAGGGACTGGGAGCAGGCTGCAGTAGGGCTAAAATAAAACAGGGACTGGAACAAGGTCAAACAGCTGCAGGTATGCGACACACAGAGCTGCCCTTGCTGTGGGTACCATGCTTATTACCAGGGCTTCTAAAGCAGCAGCCAATCAGGGACTGTGGCCACTGTCAGTTTCAAGGCAGTGCAGCCCTGCTCATTGGTTGCCTAGCAGCAAAGTTAGTCAGGGAGAAGGTCAGCAGCTGGTTCTAGCTGGTCTGGTCCCTGACAATCACTCCTTTAACTAGTTCTCCTTGTTCTTAACAGAATATATATGTTTATCATTTAAGTGAGTTCCATTAGGGAAATAGGAACAGATTTAATAGGCCTGTTTTAGAGTAAATGGAATATTGCCTATAGTCTGGTAAGCAATCTAGGTTCATTGCTGGCAAAAGGATGAAAAGTTACCCTGAGGTCTAGATGAATGTTTAGAGATGATACCTTATCCAGGAGTTGAGTCACAGAAGGGGACCAAAGGGCAAGAGTTTGCTTTGAACTGATTGTACTGAGTGAGTTGTGACTGTTGGTAGGATTAGTTATATCATGTATATTTCCAATTTTGCAGTAGTCTAGTCCACTCCTTGTGCCAGGAACGTAATTTTTTTTTAAACAAATGTACCATTGTTTTTTTCCATCATTGGGAAAGGGCACACACATAGATGTTGTACCTGGGTTGGTAAATTTTCATTACTCTCTCAAGGCTTTATTAATAATAACTGCATGGTCCAATCCATTGGGACTTAAATTTGTTATGCAGCACCATTATGTGTGATCTTCTATCGGATAGACAAATGCAGTTCTGTTTTCTCTCTCCGGATAAATGTATCAAGCTGTTACAGGGATATGCCAGATTTTCATGTGGTGGCATTCTCAATGTTTGCAGAGTTAGGAGCACGTACTTTGTGGGACGTCTTAGAAGAACAGTTCATAACCAGTACGATTTATAATGCTAGAGCGCACACCAAATTCTGCCAGGTTTAAATAGGCTGTAGTCACAGAGGAGAATTCAGAAGCTAACTTTAAAAGTATGATTGAAATTTTCTGGATGGCAAGAAAAGCAATGGATTTCATGATACATAGTTGGTAACAGGGTTTCTTGACAAAGACAGATCAACATTATATGCTACATCCTCAGACATCTAGTCTCTTGAAAACTCTGAGGATTTTTCCTCCACAGTTTCTCTAAGCAAGTTGCTAAAGCATTAGCCTATTCTCCGGTTATCCACACATCAATATTGCAGCCTCCTGGTATCCAGACTCTAACACTCCCATCTCTCCTTATTGCAATCCATCTGCTGTGACCAATATTATTTTCTCTTCCTTTTATGGTAACCATTCCCCCACTTCTCAGTTCTTTATACTGGTGACACAAAGAGCCCTTGGCAAAAGATCCCCTGTTCTTTGCAAAAAAAAAATTCACCTCAGAACTGACAAACTCACTATAGCAAACACATCTTGCAGGATATTTATCCATAAATAGTAACACACAAGATATCTACAAAAAGCTCATAACTTGTCAAGATTCATAAACGTTGTGAGATGTATGTACGGGTAATATTTAAGGAATAATGTATTTATATTGAAAGTATGCTTTATGGACTATACGTAACAATTAGTCACCAAAGAATAATGTGTTTGGTGATGGTCGATTCATGCAAGGGAGAGTCTGTTACCCCTCCCTGTTTAGCCGATGATGCAATGCAAGGCTCAGTTATTTAGCCTTAAGCAATACTAAGTGGAAAACCATCACAGGCAACTTCAAACAATTGAAGCCACGTGGAGGTAAAAAATAAACTTTACAACAAGACAGGAGTTCACCCAGTCTGAATAAAAACAAAACACAGTCTTCAGTATAACACAGAGAAGGGAGAAACATTCTGAATCTATTCACTGAGGAAACCCCTTGGGAAGCAGAGGTATTGTCATGAACATTCGGATCCTAGTTCTTGGGAAATCAGCTAGCTCTGTGACAGACAGAACTCTGAGGGTTGGAGAAAAACCTACCTGATTAGCTAAAAAATAGTTAACTATTAACAAGGTTTGCATTTTGTGATTTTGTTTTGTAACCATTTACATTACTTTCTCTCATATCTACTTAAGTCTTTACCCTTTCTTAAATAAACCTACTTTTGTTTTATTATAAGTGCTCACAAGTGCAGTGTAGTTTATGGTAAAATTGGTAAACTGCAGTACAGTGCACATTCAGGTACAGATGATCCGGAATTTCTCTGACTAGCCAGTGTCAGGGACTGGATATCCCAAGGCAAGGCTTCAAAGGTATTTGGGGTACATTTATTGTTAACCTGCAAGGTGAAAACAGGACTGGCATAGCCCAGCAGAGAGTGCTTGAGTGGCTGAAAGGCTGGTAGTGTTAGAGAGCTGACAGACAGATAGGCACAGGTCAGACTCCCTCATGCTAGAGGCAGGAGTAAAAGTGACTCACAGTCCTGGCTGTCCCGAGAACTGTCTGTTGTATTGGCTTCTCCGCCCTGTATTTATATGATGTTCGAGTTTCCTCTCCTCACATGCAAGCCATAACTCAGTTCCTCCCAGTTTCTTACCCTTAACACCTTTTGCCCTCTGATCTGTTCACTCTACTCCACTCAAGCATTATTCATAACTGCCCTATCTTCTTCCTTCACTCACTCCTGACTTTTTCCTTCTTCCACACCACCACTACCCTTCTTCTGTCATCCTCATAGAGGTCTGATGGGACAGTGAGGGGAAGAAAGAAATGTCCTAACCAACAACAGGACCAGACGATGACCCAAAGTGCACCTCAAAATACTTGAGCATCTAGCAGCAATACGCCAGAGGCCTGAAAACCAATGGTCCTTTAAATTAGCACCTTTCCTGATTGAGGGAGCCTCAAGCAGCATACCACAGCAATGATCATTATGGACTGGTTCAGACCCATTAAAGAGAGCTATTGCCGGTCATTTCTGTGGGCAGCTGACTCGGTTTAATTGTGCTCTGGTAGATCTCATTCAGGATTCTCAGTATCCCCACTTTTACCAAGATGACAACCTCTGGTTCACATTATCACTGGAGGTCAAACAAGAACATGTGGGCTAGCTCTCTTCAGTTTGTTCCAAAGCCCTTTTGGCAAGAGATACTGAACCTACCTCATGTTGCAACAGGAGCTGATCACTGTGGGGTAGAGTAAAACCAGGACAGAGGCATGTCTCTCTTTTCACCAGGAGTTTATGAAGAGTTATCTAGAGCACAGGTTCTCAAACTGTGGTCCATGGACCACCAGTGGTCCATGAGCTCCATTCAGGTGGCCTGCGGATAGTTCCCTCTAAGGTGCACACCTGAGTGGCCAGCCGCACACGAGAGAATGAAGGGCTACCCACCTAATTAGTGGAGCCGCACAGGCGTGGCTCCACTAATTAGGTGCCTGGACCCTGGAGAAGACTCACATGTAAGGTGAAGTAGTGGCCTTGGGAGGAATAGGGGGTAAGTGGGAGGGGGCAGTGGGGTGAGAAGAGAGTGGGGGGAATTTGGGACGTGCAGGGCTGCGGCGGCCAGAGAAAGAGGCGACTTTCCCCATCTCCAGGGCTGCAGCTGCTGGGGAGAGATGGCCCTCCATCCCAGCCTCAGCTCTGTGGAGGGGGAGAGAACCCCCCTCCTTCCCAGCCCCAGCATGGGGGATGCTGAGGCGGGGGAGAGAGGGAACATCCATCACATTAGAAAGGTAAGACTACTGATATTAAAATATGAGTTGTGTGATTTTTTGTTCTACAAATAAAAGGTTTATTATTATTATTAACTTTTTTTAATATAGATCAT
This sequence comes from Malaclemys terrapin pileata, assembly GCF_027887155.1. Lineage (NCBI taxonomy): Eukaryota > Metazoa > Chordata > Testudines > Emydidae > Malaclemys > Malaclemys terrapin. The sequence continues at coordinate 70,362,804 of NC_071506.1, read as the reverse complement.
TTTATCCAAAGTGCTTTACAATAGTTAGCTAACAGCACAAATAACATTTGAAAAGATCATTAAGTGGTCCGCCGAGACCCTCAGCAATTTTCAAGTGGTCCATGAAAAAAAAAGTTTGAGAACCACCGATCTAGAATATCGATTCTTTCTTCAAGTGCCATCTCACAGTACCTCAAACTACACACAAAGCCCCCACTTGTCCCTCTTCCTTTGGAGGATCCCCTTTTGATCTAATTGACCATCCTCTGGTAAGCCCCACCTCAAGAGGAGTATCAGGGAGTGTCATTGACTATTAGTACCAGTCACCTATCTTGATACCCCAAATCTATTCCTTCATACTCTATGGGCCTGATTGAAAGCCTCTTAAATCAATGGAAGAACTCCCATTGACTTTCATAGGCTTTGGATTAGGCTCCAAGTCAATTCAGTTGGTGACAACTATGACTACTGTGGTGGCAATTTAAAATATCTGTAATTGATTGCATCAGATAGGACAGCTGGAAGAATAATTCTCTGTTATCATTGAAGTCCCACTTGTCCTAAATGCTGCAGTAAGTTTATATATTTAGATGAGCTGAATTCTGTCTTTGGCCTAAGTGGAATTTGGCTTTGTCCTACATAATCAAACAGTGGATCAGACATTTGGGTGAGATTAAAGTTTTTCCAAAAACAGATGGTGATAAAAGGGAGGACAAAAAATATAAAAATGTGGCATTTAGAACAGATGTATTTTACATCCTCCCTATGTTTGTCTTGCTCTTCTGGTATTCACTGAATTAGACATTCCCAGACTTCAGAATGAAAATAGGAATGATACACAGGGCAGATGAACAATGCTCTCTCTTTCCCAAATTCTCTATTTAGCTACTATCCTATTCAATAGAACACATTGCTTCTCTGATCAGATGGCACTTTTGGCAACAGAAAACATGTAATAATTAAATTTAACCCTCCCACAGCAGGACCCCTAAGTCCCTTAACCTGCACATCTCCTGAAGGAAGATAAATATGGAGAGTTAACAAATTTGAACTGTTACAGATTAAGGAAGAGAGCAAATTTCAGAGTCATGGGGCCCTAAGAAAGAATGACCTGTCAGCACCCCCTTCTCTTTTACACAAGCTCATGTGCCCCATCTAACTGCAGTCGGTGGCATTATTTTGCACGGAGAAAAGTGCTTTTATGCATAGTTCTCAAAGTGCTTGATAAAGGTAAATATTATTCTCACCATTTTAATTATGGGAAACAGGCACAATGAGGTGAAATGACTTGCTCAAGCTTGCACAGCAGATGTGTGGCAGAGCCAGGAACAGAATTCAGCTCCCCTAGCAATACTCTCTCCATTAGACTATGCTGCATACATTAATTTCCTGATTTAATAATCTACTTGACGACTCAGTTTGTCACTTCCTTAAAAGTCAACAGGCAAAAGGGGACAGGGGGCAAATAAAAAAAATGACCAAAACATGGCAATTTATCGAGAGATCCATCACCTGTCATCCTGCCCCAGCTTCTGGCAGTTAGAGGTTTAGGGACACCCAGAGCATGAGGTTGCATCCCTGCCCATCTTGGCGAATAGCCATTGATGAACCTACCTCCATGAACTTATTTAATTCTTTTCTGAACCCAGTTATAATTTTGGCCTTCACAACATCCCCTGCAATGAGTTCCACAAGTTGATTGTGCATTGTGTGAAGGACTTCCTTTTGTTTGTTTTAAATCTGTTGCCTATTAATTTCATTGAGTGACCCTTGGTTCTTGTGAAGGGATCAATAACACTTTTTCTTATTCACTTTCCCCACACCATTCATGCTTTTATAGATCTCTATCATATTCCCCCTTAGTCATCTCTTTTCTAAGATGAACAGTCCCAGCCTCTCTCTCTTCTCATATGTAAGCTATTCCATACCCCCAAAATCATTTTTGTTGCCCTTCTCTGTGCTTTTGCCAATTTTAACATAAAGTTGTGTGGTTTGTTTGTTTGTGATTCAAAGGTACCTAGCTCTGTATTCAGTGCAAATGCTCTTTTCTCTTTCCGTTGGACTGGACTAATCGCCAAATTGTCCATAAGGATGCTACCAGTCCATGATCACTTCTAATTGTGCTAAGTTTCTCAAATGTAGTTGGTTATTTAACTTTATAGAAATTTCTGTAGGAGCTTAGCCTTCCTTGATACTTCTCATTTGATATCTAGACTCTTCAGCTATAACAAAGGGAACAAAATTATTCACAATAAGCATAACTCACTTGACAATGTTTTAAGTAGTAGAGAACATAAGAACAGCCATACTGGGTCAGACCAAACGTCCATCTAGCCCAGTATCCTGTCTACCAACAGTGGCCAATGCCAGGTACCCCAGAGGGAGTGGACCAACAGGCAATGATCAAGTGATCTCTCTCCTGCCATCCATCTCCATCCTCTGACAAACAGAGGCTAGGGACACCATTCCTTACCCATCCTGACGAATAGCCATTAATGGACTTAACCACCATGAATGTATCCAGTTCTCTTTTAAACGCTGTTATAGTCCTAGCCTTCACAACCTCCTCAGGTAAGGAGTTCCACAAGTTGACTGTGCGCTGCGTGAAGAAGAACTTCCTTGTATTTGTTTTAAAACTGCTGCCTATTAATTTCATTTGGTGACTCCTCGTTCTTGTATTATGGGAATAAGTAATTAACTTTTCCTTATCCACTTTCTTCACATCACTCATGATTTTATATACCTCTATCATATCCCCTCTTAGTCTCCTCTTTTCCAAGCTGAAGAGTCCTAGCCTCTTTAATCTCTCCTCATATGGGATCCATTCCAAACCCCTAATCATTTTAGTTGCCCTTTTCTGAACCTTTTCTAGTGCCAGTATATCTTTTTTTAGATGAGGAGACGACATCTGTACACATTATTCGAGATGAGGGCGTACCATCGATTTATATAAGGGCAATAATATATTCTCAGTCTTATTCTCTATCCCCTTTTTAATGATACCTAACAACCTGTTTGCTTTTTTGACCGCCTCTGCACACTGCGCAGACATCTTCAGAGAACTATCCACGATGACTCCAAGATCTTTTTCCTGACTTGTTGTAGCTAAATTAGCCCCCATCATATTGTATGTATAGTTGGGGTTATTTTTTCAAATGTGCATTACTTTACATTTATCCACATTAAATTTCATTTGCCATTTTGTTGCCCAATCACTTAGTTTTGTGAGATCTTTTTGAAGTTCATCACAGTCTGCTTTGGTCTTAACTATCTTGAGCAGTTTAGTATCATCTAAAAACTTTGCTACCTCACTGTTTACCCCTTTCTCCAGATCATTTATAAATAAGTTGAATAGGATTGGTCCGAGGACTGACCCTTGGGGAACACCACTAGTTACCCCTCTCCATTCTGAGAATTTACCATTCATTCCTACCCTTTGTTCCTGGTCTTTTAACCAGTTCTCAATCCATGAAAGGACCTTCCCTTTTATCCCATGACAACTTACTTTACTTAAGATCCTTTGGTGAGGGACCTTGTCAAAGGCTTATTGGAAATCTAAGGACACTATGTCCACTGGATCCCCCTTGTCCACATGTTTGTTGACCCCTTCAAAGAACTCTAATAGATTAGTAAGACACGATTTCCCTTTACAGAAACCATGTTGACTATTGCTCAACAGCATATGTTTTTCTATGTGTGACAATTTTATTGTTTCGACTAATTTGCCCGGTACCGACGTTAGACTTACCGGTCTGTAATTGTCGGGATCACCTCTAGAGCCCTTTTTAAATATTGGCGTTACATTAGCTAACTTCCAGTCATTGGGTACAGAAGCTGATTTAAAGGACAGGTTACAAACCTTAGTTAATAGTTACGCAACTTCACATTTGAGTTCTTTCAGAACTCTTGGGTGAATGCCATCTGGTCCCGGTGACTTGTTAATGTTAAGTTTATCAATTAATTCCAAAACCTCCTCTAGTGACACTTCAATCTGTGACAGTTCCTCAGATTTGTCACTTACAAAAGCCGGCTCAGGTTTGGGAATCTCCCTAACATCCTCAGCCGTGAAGACTGAAGCAAAAAATCCATTTAATTTCTCCGCAATGACTTTATTGTCTTTAAGCGCTCCTTTTGTATCTCAATCATCAAGGGGCCCCACTGGTTGTTTAGCAGGCTTCCTGCTTCTGATATACTTAAAAAAATATTTTGTTATTACCTTTGGAGTTTTTGGCTAGCCATTCTTCAAACTCCTCTTTGGATTTTCTTATTACATTCTTGCACTTAATTTGGCAGCGTTTATGCTCCTTTCTATTTGCCTCACTAGGATTTGACTTCCTTTAAAAAGTGGAAGTCTTTATCTCTCACTGCTTCTTTTACATGGTTGTTAAGCCACGGTGGCTCTTTTTTAGTTCTTTTACTGTGTTTCTTAATTTGGGATATACATTGAAGTTGGGCCTCTATTATGGTGTCTTTAAAAAGTGCCCATGCAGCTTTTAGGGATTTCACTTTAGTCACTGTACCTTTTAATTTCTGTTTAACTAACCCCCTCATTTTTGCATAGTTCCCCCCTTTGAAATTAAATGCCACAGTGTTGGGCTGTTGAGATGTTCTTCCCACCACAGGGATGTTGAATGCTATTGTATTATGGTCTCTATTTCCAAGCGGTCCTGTTATAGTTACCTCTTGGACCAGCTCCTGAGCTCCACTCAGGACTAAATCTAGAGTTGCCTCTCCCCTTGTGGGTTCCCGTACCAGCTGCTCCATGAAGCAGTCATTTAAAGTATCGAGAAATTATCTCTGCATTTCGTCCTGAAGTGAAATGCTCCCAGTCAATATGGGGATAATTGAAATCCCCCACTATTATTGAGTTCTTAATTTTGATAGCCTCTCTAATTTCCCTTAGCATTTCATCACTATCACTGTCCTGGTCAGATGGCCTATAATAGATTCCTAATGTTATATTCTTATTAGAGCATGAAATTTCTATCCATAGAGATTCTATGGAACATGTGGATTCACTTAAGATTTTTACTTCATTTGATTCTACATTTTCTTTCACATATAGTGCCACTCCCCCAATCCCCACACGACCTGTTCTGTCCTTCCGATATATTTTGTATCCCAAAACGATTGTGTCCCATTGATTGCTCTCAGTCCACCAGGTTTCTGTGATGCCTATTATATCAATATCCTCCTTTATCATGAGGCACTCTAGTTCACTCATCTTATTATTTAGGACTTCTAGCATTTGTGTACAATCACTTTAAAAACTTGTCACTGTTTATTTGTCTGCCCTTTTCTGATGTGTTAGATTCTTTTTTATGTGAATGATTAGCATCTGATCTGGCCCTTACATTATCCTCCTCCATCCTCTGCTCCTGACTATAACCTGGAGATTCTCTATCATTAGACTCTCCCCTAAGAGAAGTCTCTGTCCGATCCACATGCTCCTCTGCAGCAGTCGGCTTTCCCCCATCTCCTAGTTTAAAAACTGCTCTACAATTTTTTTAATATTTAGTGCCAGCAGTCTGGTTCCACTTTGATTTAGGTGGAGCAAATTCAGATGGAGTAGAGAATCTATACGCTCTAAATTAAACAGATTAGCGTAGAGGAGGCTAAAGCTAAGTGAGTTAATTATCTTGGTCATTGTACACAAGGAAAAAGCAATGAATATTCATTCTCTACTCAGTACTGATACCAGAAATGGGACACACTCTTCTCTGGGCCTTATCTACCTACCATTCAAGTCAAAGGTAGTCTTTTCTATCAACTTTAGTGCAAATTGGATAGAGCATTATCTCTTAGCAATGTTTCACTGACATGTCCCTGTATTTATTTTTTTTTTAAGTATTTGAAGCAATTTGAATAGGTCATCAATCAATGGTGAGGGTTACAATACCGAAGAGTAAAACAAGGGGAGGTAATTTTAAAGGAAATGAGAGGCCAACATTGGAGAGGAGCCTGAAGAGCTGTATAATTTATGTACTCTAAAGGTTGCAAGAAGGTAAAATTTCCTAAGAGGTACACTAATATGGAAGCACATTGCTGAATTGATTAGGACAAGACAGACTGTCACAAGCAGCAAAACTTCTGTTATCTGGAGGAAAACATATATAGCCCAAAGCCTCACATAACATAGGTTGAGATAATCAAAAGCTGTCATCTACTTTGTCAGCTTCCTCTCAAGGACCAAAACAGTTACAAATATTTTCTACAATCAGCAGAATTTGACATATTTCTCTGCAGAAACAAACTTGAGTGTGGCCAAAAGAAGATAAAGGAAACATTTAAGAGGAAATGAACTGTTAGGATGAAAATATCATTTAATAGTTTCCAATATGATTTTATAAAAGGCTTTGCATATTTTGGGTTAGACTGGTTTTCACAATGGTCATATGTACAATACATAACTGCAATTATTCTAAGGGGAAGATATAAGTAGGCTGGAATATAAAGTGTGTTTGGATTTATGAACATGGGATTGAAGGTTGGAACTGCACACTATAAATCTGATTCTATTTACATTCTGTTTAAATAACTGGCCAGATCCTCAGCTGATCTAAATAGGTGTAGCTCTATTGATTTCTATGCGGATCTGGAGTAATTTGTTTCCTGTAACAAATATACTGAATCACGCATGGTCAAAGCCATTTCTCAGTAATTATTTCAGGGGTCACAACCCCCTAGAGTATCTATGATATTACTTGTTTCTTCTAACAATGTCAGAGTTGGAAATACTCATAATTATACCACAACTCTCATATTCGGGGGTTTTCTTAAAGCACCAGCTCCTGGAATCGTGTTATTACATGGGAATCTCAGTTTTCATTTGGAAAAAATTAAGTTCCAGTCCTCTTGCTTGCATAGAAAACCTCAAAAATATAATTTGAGTATATCCTAAAGGCTCAGAAACCAAAAGACAAATAAAATCAACCCAATATGTATTTTTTTAAATCTCATGATTTTAAGCCAATTTAATATTTTTTTCTGAATAATAATTTTTCAGTACTTCAGGTTAGCAATATTGAAATTTAAGAATGTGGTCTGGGTTATCAGAAGAGAACTAACTACTGTCTCCTTTCTAATATAGACCACGAAAAGCAACCCACATATTTTCATACTTTAACAGGTTGGCAGCATTTCATGAGATGCTCCACCCTACTAGCACATTTATTTTGCTGAGAGAGGATAAAATGGATTTGCTGGTTCACTAAGGCAGGTAGCTCATAACCCACCTGACTATAATGGTGGTGGATGAGTGGCTTTCTGGAGCGAGCGGATTTAGGGGGAGAACTGAGAAGTCCTAAGGTAGGATCTCTATTGGCAACTGGGGACAAAGCCTGAGCTCAATTTTTTAAGTTACTAATTGCTTTGCTTTGTTAAGAAAGCCGACCTCTAGGAAGGGAGTGAGTTTTTAAACACTGAACGGTGCCTGAACTTTATTTTAGAGCATGCTGGAAAGGCTTCTACTCAGACGTATGTTCAAATAGATGGATCAACAAATGAAGATGCAGTACCAGGAAAGTCTCATTCAACAACACACTGAGAAAACAAAAGCACAAGCATTAGGAATGATGTCCAAATAGAAATAAGATCTCTAACAGTGACTGGATCCCACAGTCGTCCAATAATTTGACAATTCTCTCACCCCTAGTAATCCCATTTATTCTCTATCAGTTGGCACACACGGCCAGTATGTAAAGGTACCTTGATGACTCATGACAACGACACTTCCATTGCAGCTGCTCTGCCAACTGATGTAAAAACTAACTTGCAGCGAGATCAGCCACGACACAAGTGACAGACTTGGCTCTGAAAGGAAACTGTAAGTTGCTCAACACAAAAGCATCTGCTGCCAACTGCTTCATTCACAAGCAGCTCCTGCCAAATAACCTGAAAGGCATTCTTTGTAATGTATAAGAAGGTGGAACAAATGGGGAAAATATACTACTTTCACAATTAAACACCTCAGCTGTACTGATAACACTAGTGCAGGACATAAGGACAGAGTTTACATGAATGACTGAAAATGTCATCAACAAAACCACCACTAAATATACATCTAACTGTTTGTTTCTGGTGAGCTATTCCAGTCAACCGAGCTGCAGTGAAAGAAGAGTTTGAGACCAGGAACATAGCCTCTCAAACAAAGATTTGACATCTTCAGATAGAAAGTACTCTACCGAGGAGGATTTTTGTTATTGAAAGCATATCTGCTTCAGACAAGATGACGATATTTTTCCATGGGAGACTGCTACCTTTCCCAAGACTTAAGAATGTATGTCTGAAAGATGACAAGTCATAGCTTCTCAAGCATGACTTACAAAAGAAGCACAATCTTCAGAGGTGATAAAAACCACATCCTTATTAATGGAAAGGTGAACATTGCAAGGAAGCAGCAGCAGCATAGTCAAAAGTTCAGAGATTCCTGGATACAGGGAATGGGAGCTCATCCTTGAGCTGCTAATTGGAGAAGTCAGAAAATGTTCTGCAATGGGTCTATCACCCTCTTTAAATATGTAGTGATAGCACAAAGTACTCGACAGGGAAGTGTTCATACGTAAAGCGCTTTCCCGCCACACTTTTCAAAAACAATCAAGAACTAAGTATAGTAAATAATGTTTGGATATACTTGTTCTTAAGGAGTTTTCTAAAATTGTTTTGATTTAGTTTTGATATAGTTTTAAAAGAAAGGCGAGTAGTAGTAACAAGAGGACATGTTCTGTGTTTTAGAAGGTCTGCAATCCCATTCCCAAATGACTAATCCAATGAGGATGAAAGCCAAATAGTATATATTATGAAGTGAAACAGATTATTGTCAAGGAAAAAAAGGAGTAACTGTCCACTCATTACTATTTTAGAACAAGCAATACCTCCATCCCTAGTTATAAACGTTAATTTATGAGAAAGGTTTTCAGAAGCATTTAGTGATTTTGAATGCCCAACCTGAAACGATTTAAAGGGTTCTCAGAGGACAAAATGTTCAGTATTTGTCAGGCCTCCTTAGGGAAGGGCACTGAAAACTAAAGCACTCAAGAGCAGTAGCCACATCTAGAAACCTGAGATAAAAAGTTTAATCCAACTGCTCTTTATTTTTCTCATGTGCCTTCTGCTCCCACAGGATGGTCTTCAGCTGCCAACTCCAATATGTAGTAGGTCGTAGGCCAGCCATATGGTCACTGGTTAATCCACTCAGTAAAGAAACAATCAGATGAAACTGTTGCAATGGGCTTCCAGTTGGTCGGTTGTGTACTGGATGCTTATGAAATTTATAAAGTCATTTACTCTTCAAAGGCAGCTGTGGATGCTCTAAGAGGTTAGAGTTGACACAAGCACCCTGTATGCTCATCCTCTCACACCTATTTTACACTAGTGTAGCTTCAGTGGAGTTACTGTACTCCTGATATACACTGGTTGGAGAGGAGAGACTATTGCTCCTGGTGTAGACATAATATGAATTATGTGCTCTGAGCATGCAATAGCAAGCAGGAAAGGAAAAGCAAAAACACATTAGAACAATCATGTTGGTCCCCATTCTGTCCATAACTTTTTTGTGAACTGCTAAGAGGGAGTTTCACAAGGGAGTTCTCCAGGTGAAGGAGGAGCAATACAGCACCCTTGGGGTAAGTGACTGTCTGTAGTGTGTGTTTGTTTGTGTTTGGGGGTTACTTGCTGTGTGCTGAGCTTGTGTTTGTCAGTCTGTTTGTTTGTTTGGACCATGTGCTGTGGCTGGCAGTTGGAAGCTGTGAGCTTCAAAGGAAGGTCTGAAAGCTAGAAGCCTCTGGTAAGTGGCTGAGCCTTAATCAGTGGGCGGGGCATTCACATAGGCCAGGGCTTTATAAAGCAGCGCACAAGCGACCAGGGAGCTTTTGGGACCAGGGGCTGCTAACAGGGAGTTTCACAAGGGAGTTTGGGAAGGGAGCGGGAGTCCCTTTATTCCCCTTAAAACCTATAAGCCAAACTACATTCAAAACCTTTTGCTTAAACAACCCTTTCAGTAACTAGGAGACAATGCAGGCAGAAGCCCAGCTGCAGAGTGGGGGCTATCCAGTTTATTGCACTGAGTGCAGCATGTATGATTACCTGCCCTGAGGGTGGGTGGCGTATGTGTGCATTCGGTGCAAGGAGCTCCTGGCCCTCAGAGACCACGTACGGGCTTTGATAGCCAGGGTAGCGGAACTGGAGGAGCTAAGGGAAGCAGAGAGGTATGTTGATGAGGCTTTCCAAGACACTGTAGAATTGTCCCACCTCCAGTCAGACAGCCCCTGTGCTGTTGAGGAGGATGAAAGGCCCAGGGAAGCAGAGCAGTCAACGGGAGCAAAGGGAAATCTTCCCGTAGTTGGGACCCTCCTTCCAGATGGTGCTGGGGTTACCTCTCGCACTGAGATTGCCTCTCCAGGAGAGGGAACTCCAGTTGCTAGGAAAAGGCAGGTGTTAGTAATGGGAGATTCAATCATTAGAAACATAGATAGCTGGATTTGTGATGACCGGGAGAACCGCATGGTGACTTGCCTGCCTGGTGAGAAAGTTGCGGATCTCTCGAGGCATCTAGACAGAATTATGTGTAGTGCTGGGGAGCAGCCAGTGGTCGTGGTACATGTAGGTACCAATGACATAGGGAAGGGTAGGAGAGATGTCCTGGAGGCCAAATTTAGGCTGCTAGGGAAGAGATTGAAATCCAGGACCTCTATGGTGGCATTCTCAGAAATGCTCCCAGTTCCACATGCAGGGCCAGGTAGGCAGGCAGAGCTTCAGAGTTTCAATGCGTGGATGAGACGATGGTGTCGAGAGGAGAAGTTTACATTCATTAGGAACTGGGGAAACTTCTGGAATGGGGGGAGCCTATACAGGAAGGATGGGCTCCACCTAAACCAAAGTGGAACCAGACTGCTGGCACTAAATATTAAAAAAATTGTAGAGCAGTTTTTAAACTAGGAGATGGGGGAAAGCCGACTGCTGCAGAGGAGCATGTGGATCGGACAGAGACTTCTCTTAGGGGAGAGTCTAATGATAGAGAATCTCCAGGTTATAGTCAGGAGCAGAGGATGGAGGAGGATAATGTAAGGGCCAGATCAGATGCTAATCATTCACATAAAAAAGAATCTAACACATCAGAAAAGGGCAGACAAATAAACAGTGACAAGTTTTTAAAGTGCTTGTACACAAATGCTAGAAGTCTAAATAATAAGATGGGTGAACTAGAATGCCTTGTGATAAAGGAGGATATTGATATAATAGGCATCACAGAAACCTGGTGGACTGAGAGCAATCAATGGGACACAATCATTCCGGGGTACAAAATATATCGGAAGGACAGAACAGGTCGTGCAGGGGGGGAGTGGCATTATATGTGAAAGAAAATGTAGAATCAAATGAAGTAAAAATCTTAAGTGAATCCACATGTTCCATAGAATCTCTATGGATAGAAATTCCATGCTCTAATAAGAATATAACATTAGGAATCTATTATAGGCCACCTGACCAGGATAGTGATAGTGATGATGAAATGCTAAGGGAAATTAGAGAGGCTATCAAAATTAAGAACCCAATAATAGTGGGGGATTTCAATTATCCCCATATTGACTGGGAGCATTTCACTTCAGGACGAAATGCAGAGATAAAATTTCTCGATACTTTAAATGACTGCTTCATGGAGCAGCTGGTACGGGAACCTACAAGGGGAGAGGCAACTCTAGATTTAGTCCTGAGTGGAGCGCAGGAGCTGGTCCAAGAGGTAACTATAACAGGACCGCTTGGAAATAGTGACCATAATACAATAACATTCAACATCCCTGTGGTGGGAAGAACATCTCCACAGCCCAACACTGTGGCATTTAATTTCAAAGGGGGGAACTATGCAAAAATGAGGGGGTTAATTAAACAGAAGTTAAAAAGTACAGTGACTAAAGTGAAATCCCTGAAAGCTGCATGGGCACTTTTTAAAGATACCATAATAGAGGCCCAACTTCAATGTATACCCCAAATTAAGAAACACAGTAAAAGAACTAAAAAAGAGCCACCGTGGCTTAACCATGTAAAAGAAGCAGTGAGAGATAAAAAGACTTCCTTTAAAAAGTGGAAGTCAAATCCTAGTGAGGCAAATAGAAAGGAGCATAAATGCTGCCAAATTAAGTGCAAGAATCATCGTTCTCCCACTACGAGAAAGGGACCAAGTGACCTTCTCCGTTGGATCATATGAACTGGAACCATAAACTCCCTAAACATTAAATCTCACCAAATGAGGGTCAATCCATCCTCATCATCATATCCACTCATTATACTCCACATCCGAACACAATCACTCTATGAACTTCATACCCTCATATCTCAATGTCTGTACTTTGACCCATCAACCTTTACCCCCATTGGGGATATTGCAGATTATGTATTCCTCATGCCACCTGATTTTAAGCCAAACTTTGCACCCTCAATAATCTGTATGTTATTCCCTGATAACCAGAAACTTCTATGCTCAAACTCTGTTCACAATTTTTTTTAACATCATCTTAATAAAATTTTAAAATCTGTTCTTATCAAGAAAAAAAAAGAAAAGCCAAAGAGGAGTTTGAAGAACGGCTACCCATAAACTCCAAAGGTAATAACAAAATGTTTTTTAAGTATATCAGAAGCAGGAAGCCTGCTAAACAACCAGTGGGGCCCCTTGATGGTCGCGATACAAAAGGAGTGCTTAAAGACGATAAAGTCATTGCGGAGAAACTAAATGGATTCTTTGCTTCAGTCTTCATGGCTGAGGATGTTAGGGAGATTCCCAAACCTGAGCCGGCTTTTGTAGGTGACAAATCTGAGGAACTGTCACAGATTAAAGTGTCACTAGAGGAGGTTTTGGAATTAATTGATAAACTTAACATTAACAAGTCACCGGGACCAGATGGCATTCACCCAAGAGTTCTGAAAGAACTCAAATGTGAAGTTGCGTAACTATTAACTAAGGTTTGTAACCTGTCCTTTAAATCGGCTTCTGTACCCAATGACTGGAAGTTAGCTAATGTAACACCAATATTTGGAAAGGGCTCTAGAGGTGATCCTGGTAATTACAGACCGGTAAGTCTAACGTCGGTACCGGGCAAATTAGTCGAAACAATAGTTAAGAATATAATTGTCAGACACATAGAAAAACAAACTGTTGAGCAATAGTCAACATGGTTTCTGTAAAGGGAAATTGTGTCTTACTAATTCAAACATGTGGACAAGGGGGATCCAGTGGACATAGTGTCCTTAGATTTCCAGAAAGCCTTTGACAAGGTCCCTCACCAAAGGCTCTTAAGTAAAGTAAGCTGTCATGGGATAAAAGGGAAGGTCCTTTCATGGATTGAGAACTGGTTAAAAGACAGGGAACAACGGGTAGGAATTAATGGTAAATTTTCAGAATGGAGAGGGGTAACTAGTGGTGTTTTCCAAAGGTCAGTCCTCAGACCAATCCTATTCAACTTATTTATAACTGATCTGGAGAAAGGGGTAAACAGTGAGTTGACAAAGTTTGCAGATGATATTAAACTGCTCAAGATAGTTAAGACCAAAGCAGACTGTGATGAACTTCAAAAAGATCTCACAAAACTAAGTGATTGGGCAACAAAATGGCAAATGAAATTTAATGTGCATAAATGTAAAGTAATGCAAATTGGAAAAAATAACCCCAACTATACACACAATATGATGGGGGCTAATTTAGCTACAACAAGTCAGGAAAAAGATCTTGGAGTCATCGTGGATAGTTCTCTGAAGATGTCCATGCAGTGTGCAGAGGCGGTGTTAGGACTGAGATCCCCACTTTGAACTTTAGGGTACAAATGTAGGGGCCTGCATAAAAACTTCTAAGCTTAATTACCAGCTTAGCTCTGGTTCGGCTGCCACCATTTTCAATGGATTCCCTCCCTGGGAAACCTTGAAAAACCTTCACCAAATCCCTGGTGAAAACAAATCCAACCCCTTGGATTTAAAACAAGGGGAAATTAACCATTCCCCTCCTTCCTCCCACCAACTCCTGGTGAATCAAGATCCAAAACCCCTTTGGATCTAAAACAAGGAAAAAATCAATCAGGTTCTTAAAAAGAAGGTTTTTAATTAAAGAAAAAGGTAAAAATCATCTCTGTAAAATCAGTATGGAAATCAACCTTACAGGGTAATCAAACTTAAAGAGCTCAGAGGACTCCCCTCTAGTCTCAGGTTCAAAGTACAGCAAACAAAGAGAAACACTCTAGTAAAAGGTACATTTACAAGTTGAGAAAAACAAAGGAAAACTAACACGCCTTGCCTGGCTATTTACTTACAAGTTTGAAATAGGAGAGGCTTGTTTAGAAAGATGTGGAGAACCTGGATTGATGTCTGGTCCCTCTCAGTCCCCGAGAACGAACACACTCCCAAACAAAGAACACAAACAAAAACCTTCCCCCCCCCAAGATTTGAAAGTATCTTGTCCCCTTATTGGTCCTTTAGGTCAGATGCCAGCCAGGTTACCTGAGCTTCTTAACCCTTTACAGGGAAAAGGATTTTGGAGTCTCTGGCCAGGAGGGATTTATAGTACTGTACACAGGACAGCTATTACCCTTCCCTTTATAGTTATGACACGCCCCCCAAATCACAGATAGTGTTGGATGTTTGGTTCCACACTGGCTGTGATTTCTTCCTGGAGTTCTAGGAGAAAACAGAGTTAATAAGACACATGTACCTTTAGACATACTACTGATTATATAAAAACTAACAATATGTTTTATTCCAAAAACAATTGTTAACCAGTTAACTCTGGGAAACTTTCCCGGGAGAGTGCATCAGCCACTTTGTTAGAAGCTCCCGAAATGTGTTGTATTTTAAAATCAAAATCTTGGAGAGCTAAACTCCACCGAAGAAGTTTTTTGTTATTTTCCTTGGCGGTATGAAGCCACTGTAGCGCAGCATGGTCTGTTTGTAGTTGGAAACGCCGTCCCCAAACATATGGGCGTAGCTTTTTCAGCGCATACACAATGGCATAGCATTCCTTTTTGCTGATTGACCAATGGCTTTTCCTCTCAGACAGTTTTTTACTGAGAAATACGACAGGATGGAATTCTTGATCCGGTCCTTCCTGCATTAAAACTGCTCCCACGCCTCGCTCGGACGCATCTGTGGTTACTTGGAACGGTTTGTTAAAGTTTGGGGCCCTTAGCACAGGGTTAGACATGAGTGTTGCCTTAAGCTGGTTAAAGGCCTTTTGACACTCATTAGTCCACTGAACTGCATTTGGCTGTTTCTTTCTGGTTAGGTCTGTCAGCGGGGCGGCGATTTGGCTGTAGTGGGGTACAAATCGCCTATAATATCCAGCCAAGCCTAAGAAGGATTGGACCTGTTTTTTAGACTTTGGAACCGGCCACTTTTGGATAGCATCCACTTTGGCCTGTATGGGATTTATAGTTCCTTGACCCACCTGGTGCCCCAGGTAAGTCACTCTGTTTTGGCCTATTTGACACTTTTTAGCCTTAACAGTTAGTCCTGCCTGCTGGATGCACTCGAAAACTTTTTTCAGGTGCTCCATGTGCTCTGCCCATGAATTAGAAAAAATGGCCACATTATCGAGGTAGGCAACTGCAGATTCTCCCAATCCCGCTAGGAGACCATTTACAAGTCTTTGGAAGGTGGCGGGTGCATTTTGCAACCCGAAAGGGAGTACATTGAATTCATACACCCCTGCCTGGGTGACGAAGGCTGACCTTTCCTTAGCGGGTTCATCTAGTGGTACTTGCCAGTACCCCTTGGTTAAGTCTAAAGTAGAGATGAATTGGGCATGTCCCAATTTCTCCAATAGCTCATCTGTGCGTGGCATTGGATAGTTGTCAGGACGAGTTACAGCATTTAGCTTACGGTAGTCCACGCAAAAGCGTATTTCCCCATCTGGTTTGGGAACTAGAACCACTGGAGATGCCCATGCACTCTTAGAGGGGCGGATTATACCCATCTGTAGCATGTCCTGGATCTCCCTTTGTATAGCAGTTTTGGCATGAGGTGACTCCCGGTAGGGTGGGGTTCTAATAGGGTGAGCATTACCTGTGTTAATGGAGTGGTATGCCCGTTCGGTCCATTCTGGAGTGGCTGAGAAAATTGGTGCAAAGCTTGTGCACAGCTCCTTGATCTGCTGTCGCTGCAGACGTTCAAGGGTCATGGAGAGGTTTACCTCTTCCACGCCACCATCCTTTTTTCCTTCGTAGTAGACACCTTCAGGCCACTTTGCGTCATCTGTTTCCTGGGCTGTAAACTGGCAAACGTTTAATTCTCTGGAATAAAAGGGCTTAAGAGAATTAACATGGTATACTTTAGGCTTTATGTTGGAGGTGGGGGAGGTTATGAGATAGTTAACAGCTCCTAGGCGCTCCTGGACCGTGAATGGTCCTTCCCACGACGCTTCCATTTTATGGGCCTGGATTGCCTTTAAGACCATGACTTGGTCTCCTACTTTGAAGGACCGTTCTCTGGAATGTTTATCATACCAGGTTTTTTGCTCTTCCTGAGCATCCTTTAGGTTTTCTTTAGCAAGGGCCAAAGAATGTCGGAGGGTGTTTTGTAGGTTGCTTACAAAGTTTAGAATGTTTGTTCCTGGAGAAGGCGTAAACCCCTCCCATTGTTGCTTCACCAACTGTAATGGCCCCTTAACCTTACGGCCATACACAAGTTCAAATGGTGAAAACCCTAAACTGGGATGTGGTACAGCCCTGTAGGCAAAAAGCAACTGCTGCAACACTAGGTCCCAATCATTGGAGTGTTCATTTACAAATTTACGTATCATGGCCCCCAAAGTTCCATTAAACCTCTCCACCAGGCCATTGGTTTCATGGTGGTAAGGGGTGGCAACCAAGTGATTCACCCCATGAGCTTCCCACAGGTTTTTCATGGTTCCTGCCAGGAAGTTAGTTCCCGAATCTGTAAGGATGTCGGAGGGCCAACCTACCCTGGCAAAAATGTCTGTTAATGCCTGGCACACACCTTTAGCCCTGGTGTTGCTTAAGGGTACTGCTTCCGGCCATCGGGTAGCAAAATCCATGAAAGTCAGTACGTACTGCTTTCCTCTGGGTGTCTTCTTTGGGAAAGGACCCAGAATATCCACAGCTACGCGCTGAAATGGGACCTCAATTATGGGTAGTGGCTGGAGAGGGGCTTTAACCTGGTCTTGGGGTTTTCCCACTCGTTGGCACACCTCACAAGACCGGACATAATTAGCAACGTCCTTGCCCATTCCCTCCCAGTGGAAGGACTTCCCCAACCGGTCTTTGGTTCTGTTCACCCCAGAATGGCCACTGGGATGATCATGGGCTAAGCTCAAGAGCTTTACCCGATACTTAGTGGGAACTACCAACTGCCTTTGAGGATGCCAGTCTTCCTGGTGCCCACCAGAAAGAGTCTCCTTGTATAAAAGTCCTTGTTCTACAACAAACCGGGATCGGTTAGAAGAGCTGAGAGGCGGTGGGGTGCTCCGCGCCGCCGCCCAAGCTTTCTGAAGGCTGTCATCTGCTTCCTGCTCGGCCTGGAACTGTTTCCTTGATGCTGGAGACATCAGTTCCTCCTTGGACTGTGGACTGGGGCTTGGTCCCTCTGGAAGCGATGCAGGTGCTGGGGCTGTTTCCATTGACTGTGAACCGCTGTCCGCTGGTGCACTATGTGGTATCTCAGGCTCTGGCTGAGCCTCTTGGGTAGGGTTATCTGCTGCTTCTGCCAGTTCAGGCTTGCTGGTGCCCTCTGGCGTTGGAGTTGTAGACGGGTTTGCAAGGGCTGGACTCAGGGCTGGCAATGGTTCTGGTGCTGGTTGCGTTGCCAGTTCCGGTTCTGGGACTGGCTTTGGCTGGGTCTCTGGGATTGGATCCACTACGGCTGTTGCAGTCGTTGGCAGAGGATCCAGTTCCACCACCTTTGTCTGGGTCTCCGGTAACACAGACGGGGCCCTGGTGGACGGCTCAGGAACAGGGATGGGGGTGAAAGCTTGCTTAGCCTGGCTGCGGGTGACTATTCCCACCCTCTTGGCTACCTTCACATGGTTGGCCAAATCTTCCCCCAGCAACATGGGAATGGGATAATTGTCATAGACTGCAAAAGTCCACATTCCTGACCAGCCCTTGTACTGGACATGCAACGTGGCTGTAGGCAAGGTTACAGATTGTGACACGAAGGGTTGAATTGTTACTGTAGCCTCTGGGTTGATGAGTTTGGGGTCCACTAGGGATTGGTGGATAGTTGACACTTGAGCCCCAGTGTCCCTCCAAGCGGTAACCTTCCTTCCGCCCACTCTCAAGGTTTCCCTTCGCTCCGAGGGTATGAGAGAGGCATCTGGGTTTGGGGATCTTTGGTGTGATTGGGGTGTAATGAACTGTAATCGGTTGGGGTTCTTGGGGCAGTGAGCCTTTATATGTCCCAGTCCATTACATTTAAAACATCGCCCTGCTAAGGTATCACCGGGACGAGGTTGGTTGGTGGAGACTGGTGTGGTGGGGTGAGAAGGCGTCTGGGGTTTCCCTTGGGATGTGGGTGGGGCCTTGGGTTGTCCCCGGTGGTAAGGTTTTGTTTCGGCTTGCCCCTTCTGATATTCGCTCCAACTGCTACTAGTTTTTTTCTTTTCTGCCACCTCCACCCATTGGGCAGAGGCTCCAATCTCCCCCGCCTCAGTTACAGTTTTGGGCTTCCTATCTAGGATGTACCTTTCTATTTCCTCAGGAACACCCTCTAAAAACTGCTCCATTTTTACTAGGGAAAGCAGATCTTTCAGAGATTTAACATTTGCTCCTGATACCCAGGCATCACAATTTTTGTCAATGTGGTAGGCATGACGGGTAAATGACACATCCGGTTTCCACTTTAGGGCTCTGAACCACCGACGGGCATGCTCGGGTGTTAGCCCCATTCTGAGTCTGGCCTTGTTTTTAAAAAGTTCATAACTGTTCATGTGTTCCTTAGGCATTTCAGCCGCCACCTCTGCTAAGGGTCCACTGAGCTGCGGCCTCAGCTCTACCATGTACTGGTCTGCAGTGATGCTGTATCCAAGGCAGGCCCTTTCAAAATTTTTTAAGAAGGCCTCAGTATTATCGCCTGCCTTGTAGATGGGGAATTTTCTGGGATGGGAAGTGGTACCTGGAGGGGGGTTGTTAGCATTGGCTGGTGCATCCTGCTTAGCCTTTGCTACTTCCAGTTCATGTTTCCTTTCTTTTTCTCTCTCCTCCATCTCTTTTTCTTTCAGCTCCATCTCTCTCTTGTGGGCCCTCTCTTTGGCTTTTTCCAGCTCCATCTCTCTTTCATGGGCCTCCTTTTTGGCTTTTTCTTCTCTTGCTCTCTGCTCTGTCTCGAGTTTTGTTAATTGAAGCAGTCTTTGATGTTTTCTTTCATTTTCTTCTGCTTCTAGTTTGGCCAGTTCTATTTTGTTAGCTACTTCTTTGGTAGTCATTTTCCTGTTTTCTTGTGCTGGGTAACCCCCTTTGCAGTTGACAAACTGGGAAGCTCTCAGCTCTGGCTGCTGCAGAGTTAACAGTAACTTTCTAACTAGCTACTCCAGAGGATGTAAAAAGAAAAAAAAAACAATTCAGCTTGTAAATACCTTTTACCAGTCATTTGCTAATTGAACCCTTCTCTTAACAAAGGACCTGTAAAAAAAACTTAACACCTCTGCCTTCAGGCAAGGAGAGATAAGATATGCATCTATCTACTTCCAGCTCGGCTTTCCAAGCAGCTAGAAGGAAAAAAAAAATCACTGGCTTTTGGGTTTAAAATGATCCCACCGCTGCCACCATGTCAGGACTGAGATCCCCACTTTGAACTTTAGGGTACAAATGTAGGGGCCTGCATAAAAACTTCTAAGCTTAATTACCAGCTTAGCTCTGGTTCGGCTGCCACCATTTTCAATGGATTCCCTCCCTGGGAAACCTTGAAAAACCTTCACCAAATCCCTGGTGAAAACAAATCCAACCCCTTGGATTTAAAACAAGGGGAAATTAACCATTCCCCTCCTTCCTCCCACCAACTCCTGGTGAATCAAGATCCAAAACCCCTTTGGATCTAAAACAAGGAAAAAATCAATCAGGTTCTTAAAAAGAAGGTTTTTAATTAAAGAAAAAGGTAAAAATCATCTCTGTAAAATCAGTATGGAAATCAACCTTACAGGGTAATCAAACTTAAAGAGCTCAGAGGACTCCCCTCTAGTCTCAGGTTCAAAGTACAGCAAACAAAGAGAAACACTCTAGTAAAAGGTACATTTACAAGTTGAGAAAAACAAAGGAAAACTAACACGCCTTGCCTGGCTATTTACTTACAAGTTTGAAATAGGAGAGGCTTGTTTAGAAAGATGTGGAGAACCTGGATTGATGTCTGGTCCCTCTCAGTCCCCGAGAACGAACACACTCCCAAACAAAGAACACAAACAAAAACCTTCCCCCCCCAAGATTTGAAAGTATCTTGTCCCCTTATTGGTCCTTTAGGTCAGATGCCAGCCAGGTTACCTGAGCTTCTTAACCCTTTACAGGGAAAAGGATTTTGGAGTCTCTGGCCAGGAGGGATTTATAGTACTGTACACAGGACAGCTATTACCCTTCCCTTTATAGTTATGACAGGCGGTCAAAAAAGCAAACAGGAAGTTAGGGATCATTAAAAAGGGGATAGAGAATAAGACTGAGAATATATTATTGCCCTTTATATAAATCGATGATATGCCCACATCTCGAATACTGCATACAGATGTGGTCTCTTCATCTAAAAAAAGATATACTGGCACTAGAAAAGGTTCCGAAAAGGGCAACTAAAATTATTAGGGGTTTGGAACGGGTCCCATATGAGGAGAGATTAAAGAAGCTAGGACTTTTCAGCTTGGAAAAGAGGAGACTAAGAGGGGATATGATAGAGGTATATAAAATCATGAGTGATGTGGAGAAAGTGGATAAGGAAAAGTTATTTACTTATTCCCATAATACAAGAACTAGGGGTCACCAAATGAAATTAATAAGCAGCAGGTTTTAAAACAAATACAAGGAAGTTCTTCTTCACGCAGCGCACAATCAACTTGTGGAATTCCTTACCTGAAGAGGTTGTGAAGGCTAGGATTATAACAGCATTTAAAAGAGAACTGGATAAATTCATGGTGGTTAAGTCCATTAATGGCTATTAGCCAGGATGGGTAAGGAATGGTGTCCCTAGCCTCTGTTTGTCAGAGGATGGAGATGGATGGCAGGAGAGAGATCACTTGATCATTGCCTGTTGGTCCACTCCCTCTGGGGTACCTGGCATTGGCCACTGTCGGTAGACAGGATACTGGGCTAGATGGAGGTTTGGTCTGACCCGGTACGGCCATTCTTATGTTCTGTTCTTATTACACAGTTCCATGGAGAGGAGCTTAAGACCACAACTTTAGCTTGAGGGTAGAGAATCTTCTCTCCCACTCAAAATCCACAGTGGAAGCCAGCAGAAGATATCCATAGTTTGGACACTCACCCCAAAGGTGACTCTAAAGATTGGGTTCTCTGAGTGGACCTTTTTCAAAGAGCTGTTCTATCCAGGAGCAGCAGGAAACTGTGGATAGATGACAGTGCAGAGGTGAGAGACATAAACAGAGATTTTTTTGCCTCTAGAAGGTCCCGCAAATTCCCAAGGTTTTGGTATGGAACCTCTGATTCCTCACAGAATGGTGGCTAAGGATGGGTGCAACATTAATGCCCAGGTAAGTCAAATCCTTATGAAACATTCTCACTGCACACAAAGTTAAAAAATAAAAATTCAAATTCAGTTGGGGGGAGTGGGGAGAGGGGCATGTTTTGGATTGTTGGCTCAGGACCAAAAAGAGGTGGTAATATTGCCTTTGCTGTGACTTGCTATTATAAGTTCATCTTGCCAATACTCGAATGAAGAAGCAAAAAATTTAATTCTGAACAAAAACTACATGCAAAGCCCTGTGATCAAAGAACCGTTTGATGAGCACTAAATATCCAATCTGAAATGGATATACAGCTGGAGAAGCATTTCCTTATTTTTCCCTATGGAGACAACATAGCTATAATGGAATAAGGCTTAATAGAAAATGGAGATGTAAAACTCGTACTTTTGTAAACTTCCCTAATACAATTAGACAGTCACTTACAAACAACTAATCTGGAAGCTTTTTGTCTCTTTTTTATTCCATTCAAATAAAATGCAAAGGGAATCAGTGTGTGTAGAAGAGCTAGTTTTTCCTGACAAATCTTAATAGATCTCTCCTAATCATAGAATCATAGAACCATAGAATATCAGGGTTGAAAGAGACCTCAGGAGGTCATCTAGTCCAACCCCCCCTCAAAGTAGGACCCATCCTCAACTAAATCAATTAACATCCCAACTAACATCAGATGAGACCTATAATATCAGATGAGACCCATAATCTCCCTTTCCGAAATAACAAAGGAGTATAAACCACAAATTTTATGAGGGAAAGAAAACTAAGAATAACTATAAATCAATATTGTTGTATGCAATGGTGTTGTAGCAGTGTCAGTCCCAGGATATTAAGAGAGACAAGTTAGGAGAGGTAATATATTTTATTGTGCCAACGTCTGTTGGTGAGAGAGACAAGCTTTTGAGCTACACAGAGCTTTTCTTCGGGTCTGGGAAAGGTATTCAGAGAGTCACAGCTAAATGCAAGGTTGAACAGATAGTTTAGCATAAGTATTTAGCACATATTCTAAGGAATCACTCAAGGTGACGTGAAGGTGAATGGGCCACTCAGTGATAATAGTGGCACAAAGTTATGGGAAAAAATCACATAAAATGAGCAAAAGTTGGAGTAATTTGTGTCTTATAAAAAAATCTATACAAAGGAAAAATGAGTTTACACTGTATTACATGTGAAGTACTCTTCTTATTTGGAACATTTAGCACATATTGTAAACCTAGATTTACAGTGCTTCATCCATTAAAGATTATTTACAGTTCATATTTAATGGAAAGAATCAGATGACAATTTATTCAAGAAAGCTTTATCTGATTCACTAATTTCCTGACACTTCTTTTCTTTTGAAGAAGGCAGTTAACAGTAAAGCTTTTTTATACTAATGTATTTATTTTAAAAGGCCATGTGACGGGGTCTGCTTACCCCACACTAGCCCAGACAGGGTTACGCCCATCTTATTGATAGCGGAAGTCCCGCCTCCCAGGCAAGACTGGCATGCTCCAAGTGCTGTAATAGGATAAAGGGAGGGAGCCCAGCTCACTCAGGGCTGGAGGCCGCAGGGGAAGGACCTGCTGGGGCAGATCCTGCGGAGGGCCAGCCACAGCCTCTGACTGCACCGGGAATCGAAGCCGTCCTCGGCCTGCCGGCACCCCGGCAACTGGTGGATGACTGGCCCTGCCGAACACAGAGGATCTGACATTTCATGGGAAACCCCAACACAGACTTTGGTAGGAAGTGACCCAGGGAGGGTGACGGGGTGGTACCTCCCACCCGGGGAAACTCAGCATGTTTCGGTAGGACCCCTCCCTGCCACTGAGTCAGTGGCAAGCCGCTACGCCACTGTTAGGGCCCTGGGTTGGGGCCTGGTGGAGTCGGGTGGGCCCGGGCCCCCCTAGCGGGGCTGCCACACCCCATAAGGGGTGCCCCAACACAATAGACTCTGGTCACTAGGCCATGTTGCCCTGCACCAAAGGGCTGCTTTAGGGACTCCAGCTGTTAGGTCCCTCTGCCCTGCATCAAAGGGCAACTCTATAGACTCTGGCCACTAGGCCACGCTGCCCTGCATCAAAGGGCTGCTTTCTAGACTGTGACCAATAGGCCATGCTGCCCTGACCCTAGGGGCGTGGCCCATCACAGGCCAATATTGACAGCCCCAGGGTCCTTTCCACACAACAGGTCAGAGCACATAAACCTCACAACTTTTCTAAAAAGAGAGACCTCCCCCAAAGTATGGAAGAACATGACCGCCTCCAAGTCTATCACTCTCATTGTCTTGAGACTTCCAACAAAGGGAACAATTGTGGTAGTATTTGTTTGCAGTATAGATGCATGCTTAGTGCGAGACCCCAACAGCAGTAATGACTCAATCATTTCCAACAAGGACTATCCCAAAAGGGTATGTGCGAACACTTGTTGAAGTAAAAAAAAAAAAAAAACCCCACAACGCACATATATTCTTTGCAAGCATGCACAAGCAACTTGTGTCTTACAACACTGAAATATCTGTGATTGTCCCTCCTGGCTTATCAAAATTGCAGTAATTTAATATGGTAACAGATGCAATACCATGTGATTATGATGACCCAATACGCACCAGGAATAATAAGTAACAAATTGTTCAAGACATACTTGAAGAGCTCACAAAGACCCCTAGGCTGATTTTTTTTTGCACGCACAGAAGTGTTTGAGGAATTATGAATCACAAATTAGTAAAAACTCAAAATCTCTTCAGACACTTCTTCATAACCAGAAAAAAGGGCCACATTTTTCATATAAACTATAGGTTATAAATAGTTTGCCACAGTTCTACTACTGGCCAAATTCTGATTCAGATTGGTGTAACAGAACACAGAAATGGAAGTCTCCATTTCTCATTACCAACCCTCTGTGTCAACCATTCCTTTCTCCTCTTCTACTTGCATTTAAAAATAAACAAAATAAAAAAATTAGAAAGGACTTGTCATTGTTTGATGCTGGAACTTTGCCTGGAATTGAAACAAAATACTGTTTATGGGTAAACTAAGACTGTTCATGACATCTAAACTCATTAAATTAGGAGCCATGAAATGGTTTACCGTTTAAGTGGATTTAATTCTTAAACCAGATTACCAAACTAATGCACTGGTCAATACACTTATTAGATGGATTACCACAAACTGTACTGACTGTATGACATTTTGATAGCATTAAATAAAGATATAATTACATGCCAGTTGCACAAAAGTGCAATCAAAACAGGAATGTTTCCTCCTTAGGGAGTGCACAGCTCAAAATTACTGGAATTTTAATAATAAAATAATAATAATAATAAAGCTTTTCCAGGTAATCCTAGTGTCAATTGATTCTGACCATTTAAGAATTAAGATTAGTCATCTTTCCAATAGAAGACATATTAATTTTTCCTATCAACATCTGACGATAGGGCTTAAATTCATTTCGGTTTTGGTTAAACCTTCTCCACCTACCCATGTTGTCACAAATGTAGCAGTCCAGCCATTGTCAAAATAATTCCCATTTCTTTCATTTGTATTTAGTATTGCTTGAAGTGTCACACCTGAGTTGGTGTCATATTGGGTTAATTCATGGGCCTTTCACCTCTGGTGACCTGGAATCAAATTTGGTTTAATTCAAACTGAAATGGGTTAGACCAAGACATACAATCACACAATAAGGCATTATTTGGAAGCACCCTAAAATAAAATAGAAGGGATATTTTTGATATAATGAACCAAATCATAGACTGAATTAACACTGTTGAAAAAAATATCACCTCCCTCTCTACCCAGAGCTTTATGGGAAGAGGAGGTTTTTAGTACTTTA
The DNA here is from genome assembly GCF_027887155.1 of Malaclemys terrapin pileata. Taxonomy (NCBI): domain Eukaryota; kingdom Metazoa; phylum Chordata; order Testudines; family Emydidae; genus Malaclemys; species Malaclemys terrapin. Next base: position 70,337,354 of record NC_071506.1, on the reverse strand, counting down.
TGGTTAAGTGTTAATGTGCTATTACCTTATGCATTGCATAAGTAGTTGGCACTCTGAATATTCATGAGGTTTCTGCAGGGGAAAAGAAAAAAAAACCCTCATGAAACTCTTTTCTTTGGACCCAAAAATGCGGAGATACTTTTATCAAAGAAATGGAACAATTTTAAAGTTATCAAATGCTGAGAAAAATTCCTGGGATTTTTCCAAGCTTAGTTCTTTAGACTTGATTTTAGTTCCTCAGAGGCTAAGTACCCAAAGTATTATAAAAAGATTTTCCACTGAAATATCATATAAAAGGTTTGATCCAGTTGCACTGAACAGCTTCATAAATCACAATGGGAATGTTGGCAGGTATGGTACTTTCCATAGATTTTGCTGTGTACGAGATTTCGTTTCCCTTCAAGAGACATTTTGATTGTTACGAAGCTGCTGTTTAGACAGAAGAAACAAAAATGCTTCATTTCCTTTACTATTTCCTCAATGATCTGAACAGCATAGCAGGAGTTTATCCAAGAATTTTCAACATAAGTACAGAATAAAGGATTTTAAATAAAACACAGAACAAAAAGCATACATCCCAAACATGCTGAATTCATATTTTCAGTCATAATACTGGATGTTTCCTATAGCCAATCAGATGTTTTTTACCAAAAGGTAACAAATATCCAGAAGCAAAGATTCTGAAAAGAGGAGCCTAAAGCTCCTAAATCAATCAGTGGCCTGATTTTCAAGACTGCTGAGCACCAAAGAGGCCCCACTGAGATCCAGGGAGCTTGACACTTGAAAATCAGACTACTGGTTTAGTGCTAAATAGGGATCTAAACCACTCATTTTAGGCTCCTATTTTTCAAAATCCTGGCCCTGGTCTGTTTGTGCATTCCAGGTGGATATAATGAAAATGAAAAGTATGTCCTACCTTCCACCTTTCTTCTAGAAATAATCTTCCACTCTTGCTACTCTCACCAGGTCAATCCACTCCTTGAACCATTGTACTATTTCCACTTGAAGATCTAATTGTCACCTTCAAGGCTCTGGACAAGCATGTCCCTCATCCCTTCCTACTTCCAGTTCCCATGGCCTTTGCTCCCTGCAAGTCACTTTTTGCATCCTTCTCATGTCCCTTCTCTCCTCCTTCTTGCATATTATCCAGTCCACTTGGAGCACTCTCCTTCTTCTATGCACCAACTGAGCACTCACTGTTCATCCACGTCTCAGTTTAAAACAGTTCTTCTACAAAGCCTCTCAAGAACTAGGTTTTAAACTCCATTCTATTTTATGATTAAACATATTATGGGGTAAGTTTTTAAGTGGGATACTAAGTGATTCTCCACTTGTTCATTTACCTATATTAGCACTTGCTTTGAAGGTACAAACACCTGCTACAAAATTTAACATTTTCCAGTGCTCTTTAAACAATCTAATGCGCACGTTGGATAGTCGTGGCTTATGCACCAACAAAATCAATTGTCTCAATGATTTTGACGGTGAAAATACCAATACTTGTATACCACACGTCAGACCGTTATACACCCAAAAATTTGCATATGCTCAACTAGATGCTGCAAATGTGGCACTGTGTCTCAGAACTGTATTATAAAGATATGTAATGCAATTTAGGCCCTGATTCAGGAAAGCACATATATACATGCTGAAGCAGTAGTGCCACCTCTCACAATATGACTGAGCATTTTGTGATATTCTGTGTTTTTCCTAAAACCCAACTCCTGGAGTCATGGGATTAAGTAGGAAATTCAGCTTTAAAAGAAAAAAGTTTCTCACTGTCATAATCACCAAGAAAAGCTTGAAAACGTAATCTCAAGAGGCTCAAAAAATCAGAAGTTACAAGAACAGAACAGACCCAATTTGCAAACTCCTAGCAACCCCAGATCCTCCTGTGCGAGTCTGATCTGCCTCTTTCATGGTAGGTCTACACTGAAAGCACTACAATGGCCACAGCTGTGGCACTGTAGCACAGTAGTGTAGACACTTGTTACAGAGACGGAAGCAGGTTTTCTGTAGCTGTAGTTAATCTGCCCCCTCAAGAGGCAGTAGCTGGGTCAACAGAAGAATTCTTCCATCGACCTAGCAGTGTCTATACCAGGGCTTTGGTCAGCGTAGCTACATCTCTCAGGGGTGTGAAAAATTCACACCCATGAGCCACATAGCAAGGCTGACCAAAATTTTAGGTACCTCAGTCTGATCCACCCAGTTCAAACTAGTTTCAGTGCTCCTCAAGACAGCAGTCTAGAACCGTTAAGGCTACTTGCCCTGCCATTGTCTCTTACCAGTCTTAAATGTATAGTGTCAAGATACTATTAGAACGAGTCCCCTCCGTCTTTCCCTAGGTGGTGAGGCTGGCTCTGCTCTCCAGACAGGTGAAATATCCATCACCATTTAAGGGACAAACACCACAGCAATGACAGATCCAGACACTATGTTAGTCACTAAATAGCACCCCCTCATTTCTCACAAGGCCCAAGCTGCAAAGTTTGGATCCACCTCCAAACCTGTCCCAGGGATATTCTGATCCAGATATGGGTTACAGGCCCATCTCTACATATCCTAATGAGTGGTGCTACCTACATACATTAAACCTAAACTAAATTTCTGAAATAACCTAAAAAGTGAATATTGACCTCAATTTAACAGAAATTTTCTGTACTTTTAACAAAAGAGGAGCAGTCCTTCCAACAGTGCTTTGTATTCAAATATTTCAGGGCACCAATTTTGATGAATGGCGTCTTACAGCTAGGGTGACCACCTTTTCAAAAATGCAAAAATGGGACACATGCAGGAGCCCCGCACCCTGCTCCTCCTCTTCCCCTGAAGCCCCGCCCTCTGGCCAGGCTGGAAGCCGGAGCCGGGCCACGGTAAGAGCCACCCAGGGAGCCCACACCACTGTGGGGAGCCTTGGATCCTCCATTTGCCCTGGGTAGGGGGCTAGGGTGCCCAAGAGCAGCCCTCAGCCTGAGTCCTCGCCCTCCAGGGCAGACCGCCCAGGGCAGGTGGAGAGTCCGGGACTTCAGGACTCCTCTTAGAGGTGCAGGCTCCCTGGGCAGCTCTTATTACTGCCCAGCTCCAGCTTCTGGCCTGGGCAGGGCCTCAGCCTCAGGAGGAAGAGGAGAAACAGAAGGCTGAGCCTTGTGGCAAAGGGGGAGGCTAAAACCAACCTCAAATTCCCACCACCAGGAAAAGGCTCGCACTGCCCTTGAGATTCGGGCAGGTGTGGAACGGCACCACAGAGAATCTGGGACAAATGCAGTCCCAGGGTCATCCAGCCAGGGACTTGAAATGTACATTTCTGGGACTGTCCCGCCCAATTAGGAACAGGTGGTCACCCTAGTTACAGCCCTCAATCCAAAACTTGAGACAATTTGTTAGCTTTGACGACTGAATTATCTCCCAAGAATCTAACTGAATTTTTGGAAGAATAAACTCAGAACTCATTTATCTTTCATTCCTTTTCGCCTCTCCTCTTCTGCCCCGAGTTTATTCTCTATTTACTTAACTTTTTAAACTCTTCATCCTGGTTTCATGACAGGAATTAAGCAATCACAATAGTTTCCTCTCAGGGCACTGACCTTCGAGGGCTTGTGCTTTGTGATTATCTGCCTTCTCAAATAAAATAAAATACAGGATGAAGCTTTTGCCATTATAGCCTTAACAATCCCTTATAAAGAATACCACAGAAATCAAGTAGAAAGGCCAAAACAGTACAGCATTCATAAAGTTTATAGGAAGAAAGGAACAAAAGAACCTGCGCTCATCCTGAGGTTCTCTCTGAGTGATTGAACCTTAAAGTTTAAAATAAAACATTCCTTTTTCAAAAACTTCTGTAACACAATATACCAATGGCATCAAATGCACTGGATTTTTTTTTTTAACATATTAGTGCAACCATTCTGAGTAATCTGAAAGGACTGAACATATTTAATCCTACACAGTTTCAGATTTTTTATTTTGGGAAAAAGCCAAGGATAGCTTTTAGGTAAAATCCTTAGCGATTGCTCAGATGCCAAAAAAACAAAATGGAAACAAACAATCTTTGTTTTTTGTTTACTACTGACAACACCACAGCATCCATGAACAGTTCCGTATTACTCAGACAGTGTGCTGATTTTACTGCAAGTATTTTTTTCTAGAAAAGAACTCTATCAGAGTAATCTGTCCTCAGAGGCTTAATTCTTTTTCTCCTCAGGCTTCTGGAAAAAGGAACAAGCCCATAATTGTTTGAATAGATCTTACATACAAGTAGTCCCCCTGAAGTCAATGGGACTAGTGTGAATAAGGATTACTCAAGTAAAGGATTGCAGTATTGGGCTGGACCATTCCTTTTGGTCTGTGTTTGTATAGCACCTAGCACAATGGTGTCCTGGTCGTCCATGACTGGGGCTCTTAGGTGCTATTGTAACACAAATAATCAAATAACCATAATAATGTCCAAAACAAGGTGAACTCCCTATGGTGCATAATTAAGTATGAGTTAATGTGCTGCTATTGTAGAAAAGGCTCATATCATTTTGGGGTGTCTTAAAAGGAGTGTTGTATGCAAGACACGGGAGGTAGTTGTCCCTCTCTACTCAGCATTGGTGAGGCCTCAGCTGAAGAACTGTATCCAGTTTTTGGCACCACACCCCATTGGGCAAGGTTAGTCTAGAGAGGAGAAGAGGGATATGATAACAGTCTTCCAATATTTAAGGGCTGTTATAAAGAGAACTGTGATCAACTATTCTTCATGTCCACTGACAGTCAGATAAGAAGCATTCGGATGAGTTTGCAGCAAAGGAGATTTAGATTAGATATTAGGAAAAACTTTCTAATTATAAGGATAGCTAAGTACTGGAAGAGGTTACCTAGGGAGGTCATAGAATTACTATCACTGAAGGCTTTTAAAAACAGGTTAGACAAACACCTGTTGGGGTGGACTAGGCCTTTTGGGGGAAGGAGGGCAGGGGAGCAGATGGATTTGAGGTCCCTTCCAGCTCTACAATTCTATGATAATCTACGGCTTCATCAAGAACAGAATCAGGGAATTCACATGTGTCCCTGTAAGTAGTTCTACTCACTGCCATTCTGCCCCCTAGCATCAGGTCATGATGTTGTAGGGGCCCAAGTCTCAAGCACGCCAGATGCTCACTTCTTAAGACCCACAACAGCTTCTCTCTGTTTACATCTTCCATGGCCCAGCCCTCAAGACAGGTCACATTTAAGTTCAGTTCATTCTGGGGTAACAGAACCCAAAGAAAGGATAATTTTTCCCCTCTCACACTATACTGAAGTTCATTGCTCTACAGCCTACTCCCAGGCAAGGCAGAGTTCCTTCTTTGCTCCATAGGCTGAGCACAGCATCCGAGGCCTTTTTCCTTCTAAGCAGTTGTCCCCATGGCCTCCCCTCACTGGGGACTTCCAACTTCTCACAGGAACCCTCCTGCTTCTTAGGGCCTGCCATAGAAGCCTCTCCCTTGCTCCTTTCTCCTGGGTCTCCTCCTGACTTAGTTCTCCACTCTCTATGTAGTTCTCCCTGAGCCTTTTACAGATGGGATCACTAATGGTAATTAAGTCAAATGATCAGGGGGATAGCAAAGCAGTTATCTCAGCTTGAGTAGCCTAAAGAGCCCGCCAGCCTGCGACAGTCCCAGTAAAGAGAAATTCCAAGTGCACCATTTCTTTTTGTTCTACGATTGGGGCAAAGTTTGGAGGGAAATTATTTTGCTGCCTCCATGCTTACTCTGACCATTCTGACCCATTCCATTCAATCTGCTGTGAGCAGGGTTCCTCCGTTTATATTTTTGCCAGCTAGTCTCCATAACATTACACCTCAGGAGAGGAAAAGTTCCCTTAGACATAAATATCTAAAAACTTAGATAAAACAGTGCATAAATTATTCCATTCAACACTTTTTTATTTAAAAACCTCACTGTATTCACTTCCTTGTTTCCTGCTTGTAGGTTCTTGGCTCTTACTTGGAGGAGTATTACTTAGTGATTAAAACAAGATACAGCAAGTCAAGTAATCCTATATTCTTTGCTGACTTGGCCACTGACCTGCTGTGTGACCCTGGGCAAATCACTTAATCACTCTCTGGAGCATGTCAAATGATTTCACGCTTGCCTTCTTTGTAGAAGGGTAGCAAGGTGTATCCATTTACAGCAGTGCTTTGAGATCTTGAATGAAAAGAAATATGGAAATGTAAGATATTGTATTACTATGCGCTATTAGGCTACATCATGCTGATCACATGAGGACCAAGGAAATGATGCCTCACAACATTGTGTTCTCAGTAGTCATCTGCTATATTGTATGCCTGCTAAAATACTCCCTAGGGAATTATTGTTGTCTCTCTTACATACACAGATTAATGTCAAGTATTTGTCCTCATCTTTGATGTCTTGAAGAAAGTTTTGAAAGTGACAAGAAAATAAGTTTCCAAAAAATAATATGATCTTCCTAGAGGCAGGGGTGCTGGAACAATTTGTACAGTGGGGGTGCTGACAGCCATTGAACCAAACTGTAAACACTGTATATAATGGAAACCCCTTCCAGCCAAAGGGTGTGGCAGCAGCTCCAGCACCCTTCTGCTCGGAGCGGATTTGAAATTTCAATTGTGTGTTTTTATACACTGGAAATAGAGTCACAAAAATATGGGTCTGGAAAGAACCTTGAGAAGTGATCAAATCCAGCACCCTGTGCTGAGACAAAAGCAAGTAAATTTAGACTACCCCTGAGTTGTTTGTCTAACCTGCTCTTAAAAACCCCTCAATGATGGGAACTCCACGACCTCCCAGAATTTTTTCCTAATATCTAACCTAAATCTCCCTTACTGCAAATTAAGCCCATTACTTCTTGTCCTACCTACAGCGGACATGGAGAACAAATTGATCACAGTCCTCTTTATAACAGCCCCTAATATATTTTAAGACTATCAGGTTTCCCCTTAATCTTCTTTTCTCAAGACTAAACATGCCCCTTTTTTTAAATCTTTCCTCGTAGGTCAGGTGTTCTAAACCCTTTAAACATTTTTGTTTCTCTCCTCTGGACTCTCTTCAATTTGTCCACAGCTTTCCTAAAATGTGGCACTCAGAATTGGTCATAGTAATCCAGCTGAGGCTTCATGAGTGCCGAGTAGAGTAGGACAATTACCTCCCATGTCTTACATATGACACTACTGTTAATAAACCCCAGAATATTAGCTTTTTGCACAACTGCATCACATTGTTGACTCTCATTCAATTTGTGATCCACTATAACTCCCAGATCCTTCTCAGCTGTACTAAGTTACTTCACTGCACGTACACAGAATTTATGTCCCCTGAAGATTTCTTTGCTTCCCTGCAGAAAAATGACTTTCTGATGGGGAAGCAAAAGGAAGCCACAAGAGCAGACATGCAACCCTACCCAGCAGTATGTTTCGGGTGCCCAGGGCAGCCGGCAGAGAGGTAAATCATTGTGGGGCAGGGGGACTGGAGAAGACCCGGCTGGTGGCTCCTACCACGCGCCGGGCTCAGCTGCTAGTCCCAGCTGGACTGGGAAGGATGGGACTTCCTCTTCCCCTGCACAGCATCTGGGGCTGTCTCAGACCCACCCCCAGATTTCTCCCCTGGCTGTAGGAAGCTCTGCAAACTCCCCCCACCTTGTGCTTCCTGCACCCATTACTCCTCAGTTGCAGGGAACTCTGTACAGAAGGACCCTTGGCTTGACCCAGTACAGCCATTCTTATGTATGACAAACAGAAAAATGGAGAACAAGAGAGACTTGTTCTGGAAGAAACCCTGTTTCTATTGTGCAGTATAACCCCTTCAGAATAGATAGAGTGTATAACGGGATCGGCAACGTTTGGCACGCGGCTCACCAGGGTAAGCACCCTGGCGGGCCGGGCCAGTTTATTTACCTGCTGACGCAGCAGATTCGGCCGATCGCAGCCCCCAGTGGCCGCGGTTCGCTGTCCCGGGCCAATGGGGGCGGCAGGAAGCCGCAGCCAGCACATACTTCGCCCGTGCCGCTTCTCAACGCCCCCATTGGCCCTGGATGGCGAACCGCAGCCAGTGGGGGCCGCGATCAGCTGAACCTGCCGCGTCAGCAGGTAAATAAACTGGCCCGGTCCGCCAGGGTGCTTACCCTGGCGAGCCGCGTGCCAAACGTTGCCAACCCCTGGTGTATAAGCTCTGGATCAAGAAAAAAAAGCTGACAAACCTTGAACCCTATATAACACTCAATTAATGCATTTTTGTCAAGAGCATTGAAATCCTCATGTGAAAGATGCTATGCAAGTGTGAAGCATTAGTGTAAGCAAAGGAGAGAAAGTGCAGAGTCTGTTCACAAGCTCATTGTGGTATTTGATTGCTCATTCTGTGTCACATTTGAGTGAGGAGAGAGAACATATATGCAGAAGAATATTCTTTCAAGAGTGATTTGTAACAAATGACATACCACTGCCTTAAAGCAGTCCATTTTGCTTCTGAATACTGGCGTTAAAGGAAGCATTTAAGAATGCAACAGAGAAGACTATCTAACAGCTTTGATGGTTCTTCTAATCTTGTTTCAGTGAACAATGGCAGGGGTTTAGTAGGAGTGCCAAGGGAAGAACAAGACCCACTGTGGTAATGATAACATTAGCACTTTACCAGTTTTCCCAGCATCCACAATTCCCCAGCTGTCTAACACATTCTTATTAGTGGAAACTTTAAAAGAAAGAACAATTATCGTTAAACTCAAGATGTGAGTAAAAATAAAGCTTAAACTACAGTCGCCTGACAAGCAGAGTCTTTAAAATGAATTGCAAACGGGGAAAAAAACCCTGCTTATGGTTTTTAGTGTTCCTATATGAAGGATAAAACGTGGAAGGCTGAGAACAGCAGCACAGATTTTTATGATGTCATGTTCCAGATATTCCAAAGAATGTAACAGTCCTCCACAATAAAAAGGTAAGAACAGAGTTGATATTTCTAATGTAAATAATCAAAGTTTTTTTTTATTTAAAATATTCTTGTTGCTGTTTCTGTTATATCTTCAGATGGATAAAGAAAATTTTAGAGGATTTCTGAGGGCAGTTGGTTAATTTTTGCTCTGCAGCTCATCTTAATATGTACAAGGAACATCAGTGTGTTCTCAGCAAAACTATGAATTATCATAGAAAAATGGTACTTTAAAAACAAAGATACAACCCCTCTCAAGACATGGGAAACATTTAGAAGAGACCATGATCACCAGTTCTACTAACTCAGGGGTTCTCAAACTGGGGGTCAGGGGTCACAATGTTATTACATGGGGGGTTGCGAGCTGTCAGCCTCCACCCCAAACCCCGCATCACCTCCAGTATTTATAATGGTGTTAAATATACAAAGAGTGTTTTTAATGTATGGGGGGGGGGTTGCACTCAGAGGCTTGCTGCTTGAAAGGGTCACCAGTACAAAAGTTTGAGAACCACTCTACTAAATAATATGAAAACATGGCAAGAGAGAATCCTCAAAGAATTAGGTTTTGTTTCTACAAGGAGAAGTCTCAGCTGTATTAGCATATGAAGTCATGAAAAAGTGAATGGCATATTGGGTAGAACCACCACCAAGTGTCTGGAAATCATTTCAAACACACCCAAGAGTGTTCTGTATTGGCATCCAGGGGAAGGGAGGGAGAAAGAACATAAAAACACGGGGGCTTGCTAACTTAGGGTTGCATCTTGCAGACCCTCCCTTAGATGAGTCATCATGCTTACTCAGTCCAGGGAACCCTCTGATGCCTCTTCATTTTTAAAAACTTAGATAAAACAGTGCATAACTTATTGTGAACCAGTCCCAGGTTACATCCAGCACAGCTAGTGGAGTGGGGGGGAGGAAAAAAAAGGTGATTGTACACCACTCCCAGTCCTGGGGCCAGTTACAACAAACCCCAAGAGACTTTTCCATCAACCAAGTATTGCCAGCATATGAAGACACATGGCATATACACACTTTTCTGCATTGGGTAAGACAGGGGTGACATTGGAAAACTTCTGTTTTGGCTGTGTGGCAACCATGCTGATGTGCAACAGAACAATTAGAGACACACTGGTGTCTCTCTTCTTCCTCCCCCATCCCCCGCCAAGAAACTTTGCAGCTTCATGTTCAGTTTCCATGAAAGACTTTAGTAGAAAAGACTCCTCAAAGGAATCTAGAATAAAACATAAAAGATGACAGAGGCAAAATTACCACATGTGCATTGTGAATTGGAAACTCCCATGTTGATAGTTATGTTCATAATTTAAATCACAGTTTCAGTCAGAACTTTAGCCCATGAGCCAGTGAAACTCCAGGCAAGTGGATTAGGTCTAGCATTTTTATTATGTCTGTTGAACAATCTTTCAGCTTGCCTGTAAATAAGATTATTTATTTTGCGGTTAAAAGCTGTTAAAGCCTCTGTAGGCAACAGAGTTTTCAAGGCACATGCTGTCTTTACTAATACAAGGAGCAACATGAATGAGGAAGCTTTCCTCTGACTTGATGGAAGAGCAACAACAGTCTTGGCACTTCTCAACTTTCCACTTACAGCAACCCTCCCCACCCCTTACCAACAACAAAGAAATCTCTCACACAACCCATCACAAAACCAAATTCTGTCCAAAAAAATAAAACTTAAAAAAAATCCTCACAAAGAAAAGGGTTTTCAGCCAATTTCAAATCACTTTTGAAATGAGCTTTAATAATATTTTTGCCAAGAAAAGTCAAACACTCCTATTCATGTGCAGTACAATACCATATAAACTTGTTATATGGCACAGCCTGACTCATCTGTTTTACTGCTAGAATTATGGGCCGATTTAGTCTATATTAAATTACACTGGGCACTAAAGTACTAACAAGGTGTATTTTACCATGAAAAAGATGACTGAAGTCATCCGACTTTGCACTGAAAAACAACAGAACAACGCTGATCTCCATTTCACTGGTATAAGTGTAAAGCAACGTTGTTAACTATATACTGCTACATCGACCATTCTATACAATGTAAAGGGGCAGTGATGGGGTGAGAATTTCATCCCTAGTTTTTATAGGATGCTCTGGGCTTCCAAACTTCTCTTTTGGTTCTGATTTCTCAATTAAAGTTGCTTCTTTAGGTATAGGGCTGAGTGTGTTCAAGGAGGGGAACATCTCCTGTTAGGCCTCGATCATGTTAACAGTTGAGTGCTTAAGCAGTTTGCTGGATCAGAGAGCCTTACAGTCTGAACCATAGTTAAACTGGGTTAGTTTATCTTGACCTGGAAACTTATGGCTTTGGGAGCAAACTTGTGATTTACACCGAGAGGCAAATCCCACTCCTGCTCTGTGGGAATGTTTTAAAGATGACTCCGTGAGGCAATCTCCTGGAGTTCTACCCTTAGAGCTTCCCCTGTGGGTATTTTTAGAGCTGAGTCTGATCTACATCTAGGTTAGCAACAGGTTGTATATTAGAGTTTTTTCCTTGCGTTGTTTTTATTTTTGCAGCTCTCCTCTCCTTTCTCCCTTTCCCCTCCTTCATCAGTCCAGGCAGACATTACTATTCATCTCCAGCTCCACACCAAGGCACGGCTAAAACCTTTTCTTTATTGAGAACACGTGTATCTAGTGAAATTATCTGACAAAAATGCATCATTCTTCCACACAGATTCCATGACTGCTCACATTCTAAGCATGTTTTTAGCCATACATTCCTCTATTTATCGTCTTAGACAAGAATTTCTTTATGCCACCCAGAACATTTATGTTGAGTTAAAACCTCTTTAAACAGATGTGTGAATGAGTCCTCCATTAGCAGTAGCAACAGGTGGTCAAATTCAGCAACTAGGTTAAAGCGCCAACAGCGGGTTCCTAGTTAAATTTAAAATAAACTAAATTCATCAGATGGTAGCTGAAAAGCTTGTCCTGTAGTTCAGTCCCCAACAACAGCCTTGAGGTACATTCACAGAGAAATCATAGTGCATAGTGTACATTCCTGCCTCATACTTTTCTAATGGAAATGGCAACATAAAAAGTGAAGGGAGGTAAACTTAAATCTTGCTCCTTGTTAGGCACTTAGTTACATTTTTCCTTTTGATTTATCAACATCATTATGTCATTTATTTGAAATATGAGGTGATATGGTAAACTCTTCCTCCAAACCTCCTTTGTAAAATCTTGGCAGAAGCTTTGGCTCACCCTGTCATTTTTAAATATCTAGCATGCCATTTGTGACCCAGGATTTATAGCAAACATTGTAAAAAAAATACAATTTATTCTCCCCACCAATCACAGAGGAGTACTTTTAGGTACATATTTAATACCAGGTGACAAAGTACAATATATCTGCCCAAAAAAAAAAAAAAAATTATTTTATGCTGGTAAGAGTTCAAGGATTACACTATACAGGAAAAAATTAAGTTTTTCCTTTCTTTTTAGGGGTCAAAGTGGCAATATTTTCTGGATTAAAAGGAACATTTTACATCTCTCTTTCTCTCTCACTCTCTCAGAAAACTGATTCCATGGGCAAGGTTCTTGCGTTTCAAAGGAAGAATTCAGGCTATGATTTGTCAGAGAATTTCCAGTATCTTCAGCCAAAGTATCACAAAAATTAGTTGCTGTCGTAAATATTAGGCCTCAATCTCAACCAAAATTTGAAAATAGGCCTCTTTGGGGTTTGCATATAGCTGGAACCAAAGCAAATGGGACTGGTTCAGAGCCAAGAATCCAAATCCAATGCCCTCCATGCGCCCAGAAATTTAAGATTTGAGTTCTGGCTCGGCCCGTCTCTAACCGACATGTGATGTTATCAGGAACACAACTGAGGCCTGCTATCTGACACTCTCATTCATGTTATTTTTTATTACGTTTTAGGAGGATTTGTGTTTGTTGTGAAAAAGGGTGAGGGGGAGAAATTAATATAAACCTCCATATGAGCACTGCCTCACATGATTATACGCAAGTGTCTTCAATCCCTAATTTTGTAAAATCGAGACAAATTCTTTGCCAATGTAAATGCATTAAACCCCATTCAAATCAAGTAAGCTTTGCTAATTTACAATAATGAAAAATTTGTCCCAAGTGTGCTCCATAGCTTGTCTTGTGAGAGTTCAAAACAATTAATTCTTACCAACACTGTGATTCTGATGTACCTGTTGAGTCCGATTTATTTGACCAACAGGACAGAGCGTAAGGGCACTTAAATGAGACCCATGAACAAAGACACTGACAGCTGCCATACAGGAGAGGTCTGACTCTCACGGACACCATCACCCACATCTATGGCTAGGTCTACACTACCCGCCTGAATTGGCGGGTAGAAATCGATCTCTCAGGGATCGAATTATCGCGTCTCGTCGGGACGCGACAATCGATCCGCGAATCAACGCTCTTACTCCACCAGTGGAGGTGGGAGTAAGCGCCGTCAACGGGGAGCCGCGGAGGTCGATTTTGCCGCCATCCTCACAGCGGGGTAAGTCGGCTCCGATAGGTCGAATTCAGCTACGCTATTCGTGTAGCTGAATTTACGTATCTTAAATCGACCCCCCCCCCCGTAGTGAAGACCTGCCCTATATTTTTAAAGGCTAGAAGGCTTGTGGCAGACATTCAGGACAGGCAATGGCTGCCTGTTTCACCTTTTTAAATATTATTATATAAAAATAGCATCAGACTGGAGTTGTATCAAAAGTATTAGCAAGGCTTCTTATCAAGTTCCATTTAATCTACAAATGTGAATATATGCAAAATACAGTGGTGTAATGCTCAGAAGAAACAGTTCACCCACTGCAGAAGAAACATGGATTCACTATAAGACCCCAATCCTGCAAACACTAAAAACATACGTGTTTAACTTACACACAAGACTAGTTCCTATTGGCTGCAGTGGGACTACTGATGTGTATTAAGTTAAGCCCATGAGCACTTACAGGATCAGGACCCTACTATTTAAAAGTGTGAGAAATATCTGAAATATTTCTCAGATTTTTTCTTTTTGTATATAAATCACTTCACCAATGACAGAGAAAAGAACATCTATACACACAGCAGTGTTCATCGTATTTTTCCTATCCCTTGAAGACAGCAATTCCAAGGAGATCCTCCCACTCCACTTATGGCATGTTGATCACAAATACCTTTCTAGGAACAAGTGGGTTAGCTCAACAAAATAAAAGGTTAAGGGGTGACTTGATTAGAGTCTGTAAGTACCTACATGCGAAACAAATATTTAATAATGGGCTCTTCAACCTAGCAGAGAAAGGTATAACATGATCCAAAGGCTGGAAGTTGAAGACAAACAAATTCAGACTGGAAATGAGCTGTAAATTATTTACAGTTGAGGGTAACTAACGATTGGGACAATTTATCAAGGGTTGTGGTGGATCCTTCATCACTGACAATTTTTAAATCAAGATTGGATGTTTTTCTAAAAACGATATGCTCTAGGAATTATTTGGGGGAAGTTCTTTGGCCTGTGTTATACAGAAGGTCAGACTAGATCAAGGTTCTCAAACTTCATTGCAGCGCGACCCCCTTCTGACAACAAAAATTACTACATCCCCCGGGAAGGGGGATTGAAGGCTGAGCCCCACCGCCCAGGACAGGGGGGCCAAATCCCAGCTGTCCTGGGAGGGGAACAAAGCTTGAGGGCTTCAGCCCTGGGTCATGGGGCTCCGACCTTGGCTTCAGCCCCAGGCCCCAGCAAGTCTAACGCCAGCCCTGGTGACCACATTAAACTGGAGTGCCAACCCACTCTGGAGTCCCGACCCACAGTTGGAGAGCCATTGGATTAGATCAGGGATCAGCAACCTTTGGCACATGGCTCGCCAGCATAAGCACACCAGCGGGCCGGGCCGATTTGTTTACCTGCCGCGTCCGCAGGTTCAGCCGATCGCAGCTCCCACTGGCCGCAGTTCGCTGCTCCGGGCCAATGGGGGCTGCAGGAAGCGGCGCGGGCCGAGGGATGTGCTGGCCGCCGCTTCCTGAAGCCCCCATTGGCCTGGAGCGGCAAACCATGGCCAGTGAGAGCTGCCATCAGCAGAACCTGCGGTAAGCATCCTGGTGAGCCGCGGGCCAAAGGTTGCCGATCCCTGGATTAGATGATCAAAATGTCCCCTGTCTGGACTTGGAATCTATGGACTACGATCAATCAAGATTTTAAAATTCTCTTATACAGATTCTCATTATACCAAAATTAATTCCAAAGACACCACCATTTATTTACATTACAAGCATAAGTCTTTAAAAAGTCTATCCTGCCACTTTTATTTTGAAAAGTGGTTATTTTTACATTTTTAGAATACTTCCTGGTATGCAAGCACATGTACTCCTCAGCATTTGTTAAGAACACACGATCATTCCATCATTCTAATGATCGGTGGATTCCAGAAGGTATTTGATGTATTCCACATAGGATCCTGAGCCCGAACATCGACATTCACATCACCAAAATTAGAAGCAGCTTGTATGTGAGATGGGTGGACAGGCACTAAACTGCAAGTCTGTGGTATCTTGGCATGCCAAGTGTGTTTTGGAAATCTTGACTTGTCACACATTTGTATTGAAATCTCCCGAGTGTGGGGTAAGTAGGAAGTTGTACCCCAATTCATGGGCCTGAAGGCCATAAAGAACTAGCATGATCATCTAGACTGAACTCCTGCATAACACACACCAAAGAAATTGTGCATATCTTACATGAGCTATAGGTTTAAGGGCAAATTATTTACACACATATTGCAATGAACACAGCAGAGAAATTTGCATGTTTAATCGTATGGTTAAATTGTATGGTTGTAGAATCTGGTCAATTCTATTTGCATTTGCGATGATGGTGAAGTATGAAAGAGAGGAAAAGGAGATAGTGTCTAGTACCATGGGGCCCGGATCCAAAATTTCAGACTCTAAGATCTACTGCAATACAAACAAACACACATCAGTAGCTATCCAGGGTGAAATCTGAAAGTGGGAATGTTTTATATGCAAAACAGCACAGTGAGGGAGAAAAAGGTTGGGATTCAGCATTTCACTGTAGCTCTCACTCACAGTGGTGGGCAACCCACGGCCCATCAGGGTAATCCGCTGGCAGGCTGCGACACAGTTTGTTTACATTTGCAAGGCTGCCCACAGCTCCCAATGGCTGTGGTTCGCCATTCCCGGCCAATGGGAGCTGTGGGAAGCAGTGACCCTGCAGCCCACGCCGCTTCCCGCAGCTTCCTTTGGCTGGGAACAGCGAACTGCAGCCACTGGGAGCTCCAGGTGGCAATGCAATTGTAAACAAACTGTCTCACGGCCTGCCAGTGGATTATCCTGACAGGCCACATGTGGCCCGCAGGCTGCCCACTACTGCAAGTCTAGTACCTTCCAAAATATAAAGTTAACCTACGGAATCATCTGTTCCTTTAACTGTAAAGATTTAAATAAGCAAAATCAAGACTTTTAAGTGTGATTACCAAATACAGAAAAAGAAAAGTTAGCTAATAAATTCTAAAGAGACCATGTTCTCTCTCTAATACACAGGGCTGGCTCCAGGGTTTTGGCCACCCCAAGCAGCCAAAAAAAAAAGAAAGCCACGATCGCGATCTGCGGCGGCAATTCGGCGGAAGGTCCTTCGCTCTGAGCGGGAGTGAGGGACTGTCCGCCAAATCGCTGCCGAATAGCTGGACCTGCCGCCCTCTCCGGAGTGGCCGCCCCAAGCACCTGCTTGCCAAGCTGGTGCCTGGAGACAGCCCGGCTAATACATTCAGTTTTTCCCTAAGAGATAGCCTCTTGGGCAGCACTGCAAGAGCTCCAATGTGCTAAACAGCTCATTAGTACTGTAACTGATAGCATCACATAAAGCAGTGCATGTACCGTGTCAAAGCAGAAGGTGAGGAAAAAATAAAAGTAGTAATTTTCTCTTCCTTTAGTTTTTTCTCTGCTTGGATGTGATTTGTTAGAATGTACTTCGTAATTTGATGGCGGGGGGGTGGGGGAGAAAGGTTTCCCAGTCAAGTGGAACATTCTTAATACATATGTAGAAGAGTGCCTGTCACTTTCTGACATCTGTTATAACTGAGAGCCATCAGCTGGGTTTGCATGTTGAAAATCAGTTCTCAATAGGGTATTGTATTTCTTTCTGCTATTGCTGTGCTGCAAAGTAATATCTATTGATCATCGACTGGAACTGTAGTAGGTCAACAGTGACTTCAGCTGCTGATGCTAGTTCTTCTGTGACTTTGTACACCCCATATATTTATGTTGCTGTGGTTGGGTGGGTGGAAGGGAAGCCAGTGGCTTGGATTTATTAGGAGAGCTGTGTGAATAACTGACTTTTCAGTGGTGACTGAACCGAAAAATTGAAAAAAAAAGTTTTGGGTCAAACAAAATGTTTCATTCAACCTGTTCAACGTTTGTTTGTTTTGTGTTTAGTTTTTTAAACAAAACTGAAGTAAAATGTATCACACAAAAAATAATGTTTAGTTTCTAAAATCTCAAAATGACACATTTTGATTTGGGAGGCTGGTTCTGATGGAAACAATTTGGTGAATTTAACATGAATTAATGAAATATTTCAGTCACCTTGAATTTATTTATTTTTTTTTTTTTGACAAAAAAGTTTTGTCCAAGAAATTTTGCTCAGCACGGTCTATTAGAGAAAGAACTGTTCTACCCCAAAGAAGGTTTAATAGCAAATAATTTTAAATTATTTTAAAACATAAAAATAAAACCATCACATATAATATAGGATATACATGTTGCATGCAAACACACTAAATACAAGGAGAAATCAAGATTTTTTCCTATAAAAGAAACTTAGTTCTAAAAGATAGAGAGATTATAAAGACCCATTCCCTATCCAGCCCCCTACACACTCCAGACACACACACCGGATTAAAGAGTTGTTGATACCTTACTGAAAATATAGGTAAAAATCCTATTTAGAAAGTATGCTATTTTGCATATCCAATATTTTCTGTATTTCACCCCCATTCTGTTTTACTACAATGGAAAATGTTCACAATCAAAGCAATCCTGCATCTTAATCTCCAACTGAAAATTCTAATTCTACACAGAAATAGACTATAGCTCTGGCTCTGAGATCATTGTCAAATGATGTGGACAAGAGTAGATGACTGCACTCTTAAGTATCACTGCACACATTCATCAGTAATGCAGTTTTTCATTTTGTGTTAGTATGACAAAATGGAAAGCCCTGGATTTAATCCATGTTTTTGGCAGTTATGTAAAATATATGGTGGTGTATATAGGATGAAGTAATACTCAGTGGCATGCCAAACCCCTGCCCAGAGCCCTCTAACTCCAGCAATTAGATGTGCCAGACAACGATCTGGCTGCAAACTTCGCAGTGTCCCGAGGCCTCCAGGATACCCCCTGCACGGCACTCCATTCTCTGTCAGGCAAAATATGAATTTTTCTCACTCACCTTCCCTGTACTAATGAGGTGATCCTGGTCACCCCAAACCCAAGCAGGGTGATGAGGACCACCTCCAAAACGTGTCTGCAGAGGTGATCTCCGACCTCTGAAACAATTATAAGTGAGCCTGCAACACTTGTGAAAAGCTGCTGACCTCCTAGGTAGCCTTGCTAACCCAGTAACACTGGGACCTCCCTCCCAAGACAGCAGGACCTCCCCTGAGCCCTATGGCTAACTCCATTGCCCCACATGTTGCAGTAAAGTGTCCTGTAACCTTTGAATTGCTGCTGCAACAGCTTCTGCTACAACAGCATGCACAACTTCAATCAACTCTTGGCCTGCCTCCCCAATCCTTCATGCTTGTCTAGGGTTACCATACATCCTCTTTTTCCCGGACATGTCCAGCTTTTCGGCACTCAAACCCCCATCCGGGGGGAATTGCCAAAAAGCCGAACATGTCCGGGAAAATGGCGGCTCTGCTCCTCCCCTGACTCTTCGGCTCTGTTTAAGAGCCGAGCTGCCCGAGCGCTATGGGCTTCAGGCAGCCCCCTTGCCTCCGGACCCCAGCCGCCGGTCAGGCACTTCCCCTCCCGGGCTCCGGCGGCGCAGGGTCCGGAGGCACAGGGGCTGCCCGAAGAAGGTAGCGCTCGGGCAGCCAGTCTCTTAAACAGAGCCGAAGAGTCAGGGGAGGAGCAGAGCCTCCAGCCGCGGCTGCTCTGCTCCTCCCCGATTCTTCGGCTATGTTTAAGAGCTGGGCTGCCCGAGCGCTACCGGCTTCAGGCAGCCCCCGTGCCTCCGGACCCCGCGCCGCCGGAGCCCGGGCGGGGAAGTGCCCGGCTGGGGGTGCAGGGTCTGGAGGCAAGGGGGCTGCCCGAAGCCCAAGCGCTACCGGCTTCACGGTTTGCCGGGCAGCCCCCAGACCCTGCGCCCCCGGCTGGGCGCTTCCCCTCCCGGGCTCCAGCTGCGCTGGGCAAGCACCGGCCGGGGGCGCAGGGTCTGGGGGCTGCCCGGCAAACCGTGAAGCCGGTAGCGCTCGGGCAGCCCTTTCCCCGTGGCTGGGAGTGGGAGGGAGGAGGGGGCGGAGTTAGGGCAGGGAAGGGACGGAGTTGGGGCGGGGCTGGGGAAATGGGCGGGGCCAGGGCCCGTGGAGGGTCCTCTTTTTTTATTTAATAGATATGGTAACCCTATGCTTGTCGCCCTGCACTGGCAATGTAAAATGTTCACAATTTTCCCCCATGTGAATCACAGGGGTGTTTGGCCCCCATCCCCAACTTCATCCCTTGCAGAGCACCCATAATCCATGTACCAGCTGAGATCTTGGGGCTCTAGCCCACATGTAGGAGGAGGGGAAACACCCACCCCAGCCATGCTGCCTACAGAAGCCCAGGGAGGATTCCTGATCCTTCCTTCCCCCCCGCCCCTGCTCATTGAGCCCCGCATGCTGGACATGAGTCAGTGTGAACGTGCGTGCACATAATCTCACAGAACTAGCTGTGTGAACATGACACATGAAGTTGTATTATGCAGTCTGTTAGACAGCTAACAAACCTGGTTTATATTGCTCTGTTTTCCTCCATCAGGAAGGAAACCAACTATTTTTAAATCTATGTTCCACGTACAAAGCCAAATACAGTAACTGCTCACTTAAAGTCGTCCTGGTTAATATTGTTTCATTGTTACGTTGCTGATCAATCAAGGAACATGCTCATTTAAAGTTGTGTAATGCTCCCTTCTAACATTGTTTGGCAGCCGCCTGCTTTGTCTACTTCTTGCAGGAAGAGCAGCCTGTTGTAGCTAGCTGGTGGGGGTTTGAAACAGGGTGGACTGGCAGCCCCCCTATCAGCTCCCTGCTCCCCTAAGTTCCCTGTGCAGCAGCTGCCCAGCAGGCTAGCAATTGCAGCTGTCCCTCCCCCCACTGCCATGTGCTGTTCCTGCCCTATGCCTTGGAGCTGCTCCCCGAGACTCCTGCTTGCTGTGCAGCAGGGAGGGAAGGAAGAGGTGGGCTAATGCCAGGGTGTCCCCCTCCCTCCTGCTCCTGCACCCCGCTTACCCCATCTTCCATAGAGCAGGGGGGGAAAACACCAGGGCTCAGGACGGAGGGAGCTTGCAGCAACTGCAGTTCCAGCAAGCTGATCTAATTAACAAGGCAGTGTACTTAAAGGGGAAATGCACATATCTCCCTCCATTCCTGCTGCCTTGCAGAGTGAGAGAGTTAACCCTTGAGGCTCAGCCAATTGCTACTTCATCATTTAGTGTAAGGAAAATATCCCACCCTCTGACTCCTACACCTCAACCAAGCTTCACAATCATCATCACTGTGTACCAGTATTAAATTGTTTGTTTAAAACTCGTACTGTGTGTGTGTGTGTGTGTGTGTGTATATATATACACACAATATAGTCTTTTGTCTGGTGAAAAAAATTTCCCTGGAACCTAACCCCCTAATTTACAATAATTCTTATGGGGAAATTGGATTCACTTAACATTGTTTCGCTTAAAGTCGCATTTTTCAGGAACATAACCACAATGTTAAGTGAGGAGTTACTGTATAATGCTCTTATAAAACAGGATAGGAAAAAGATTAAAAGCATCCTGAATTTTATTAGTCTTGCTTATATATTATGTCTTTCTCCCTGTGATGAGGTGTACAAACCTCACACTGGGCAACAAAGGGTTAAGGGATTATTTTGGGCTCAGCCAGCCCCATACCACCACATCTGCAGCAAATGCTCCATCTGCTGGAGGAACTAAAAGGCAGGGAATTAGCTCATTTGGGCAGCAAAGCTGGAGGTAAGTAGACCTGCAGCCCACAGCCAGAGCAGAGCAGAACCTAAGACTCTGACACATCTATCCAAAGAGGCCCTCCCTGAGGGAAGGGAGGACCCACCCCAAAGATAACCAGAAAGGGAAGTATCCTGTGGCACTTGGACATTAGTAACCCCCTTTACAGTACTTATCATGGTTTGGGTTTCCACACCAGGGAAAAGCCTTGGACTAAGCTGACCAAGGGGGGTGGATGAGAGGAAGAGGTCCGGGGAGGACTGTCTTAAGCAGCCTTGGTTGTCAGACTACTGGTAGCCCAAAGGGCCCTGGGTCGGAGTCCAGTGGAGTGGGATGGCCCAGGCTCCACTCCCCACAATGCCCTCGGCAGTCAGGAGTTGCAGCCATGACCACTAGGCCATGCTCCCCAAGAGAGGACTGTTACACTCCCCATGCTCTCTGATAGCTACAATTCCCCACTGTTTTTGTAGATACAGACTAACATGGCTACCCCTGATACTTAATTCCCCACTGGATTCTTGATGCACTCCTCCTGGTTCTAAAGGTTAGATCACTCATTCTTTGAACAGAAATGGTAAACAGTCTTAGGTAAGTTTGAACAACAAATGCTGAACACAGCCCAAAGTCTGGAATAAATTTACAAATATCTGTTTGTCAAACAAGTATTACAAACATGTTCGTTAGTCAAAGGCTTGATCTTTGTAGGAAATTTAAGGGGAGAAAGATAGGCTGGATCCACTGAATACACTGTTTGCATCATATTTCAACAAGCTCTACCCACAAGGCTAATTTAAAATGGAGAATAAAGAGCAGATAAACTCTTAATTAAACAGACATTCTATAAGCAGCTGGCTCACTTCATCTGGAGGTAACAGATATTGCCACTCCTACCACTACATTTTAAGGAAGCACTTACATTCTCAGGGTTTCAGAGGACCACCTGGAAGAAATATACAGAGGATGTTTATCTCAGATTTATACAATTTTAAATATACAGATTAATATAAAATCAAAGCAGAAACCCATGCAAATCAAAGCAAACATTCAAATCAGGCGCTAGGATTTCAAGTAAAGTTGGTGAAACCCATTGGAGATGATAAATCCTCGCATGGGCTATTAGTGGAGAAATAATAGGAAGACAAGGGTGATAAAAACAGGTTCAACAAATTACTAACTTGCTGCCAAAAGCCATTTGAATTAGTCACATCAGCATGAAATGGGCTTGAATAAACGTACTACAGCATTTGAAACAGTAGCTTTTCCATTGATTCTAATGATACTACACAGAATTAAACTATACTGGCATTGTCAGTTTAAATTGGAGCAGTTACAATCTTGGTAATACTTCAATCTATTATTAAAAGACTAAAGAACTTCAGCTGCCCAGTGAAATCACAGCAGAATGAAGGCTTTTGTAGATTCCACCAAACTCACAGTACCGGAGCAGGGCCTAGATTGTGTGATCTCAGCCAGATAGTCCCTATGGAAAAAGCCAGGGAGTGCAACAGTTGAGGAAACCCTGCAATTTATTCCCCTGTGGATTGTCTCCTTTTCTTTCCATCAGTGAGGCAGATCTTGTCCTCCTGCGGAATGAACATGGTGTTCCACCCCAAGCACCGTGAATCCTGCAAGATATACAGGAAGCCAAAGCCATCTACACGCAAGTCCTGACTCTGAGCTAGCTCCTGTGGAAGCAGCTGCCTGGTATCATTCAGCTGTTCTGGCAGAGACTTGATGCCAGCAGCCTAAAGGAGTGCCCTGCTGCATGGAGGGTGACGTGGATATTTACTGCAGTGTCAGGCTGTATTAATTTTTTGTATGGATTCCCTCCAATGATTGTTAGGGGGAAGAAGTGCATATTCTCAGCCTAACCTTCAATTTGCCACTTATAAGTGTAGTTCCCTAGATACCCATCATTAATGATTATGAATTGTAAGAGTGAGAATGATGTGAGAGATGGTCCAGGCACTCCCCAAGAATGTGGTAGACCCAAATCCGAGTCCCTGCTCCAGAGACGACTCATTTTAAAAAGCGGAACAGCTTCAACAGGAGAGATTGAAAGAGCCCTGTCCCAGAATCTCTCATATGCCAGTGGTTAGGACACTCTCCTGCAACGTGGGCTATCCAAGTTCAAATCTTTTCTCCACATCAGGCAGAGGGGAATCGAACCTGGGTTTTCCACATCCCAAGAGAGTGACCTTACCATCAGGATAAAGGTGGCAGCTCTAGCTTTTCCTCCCCCTCCTCCTTCAGCTGTTTTTTGCAAATCATTGAAGTCCCGCACTCTCCTGAAAAAAATTGGCAAAATTATTTGGCAAATTCATGAATAATTTTGGTGAATAAGCTACTGGCGCAGAAAAAAAAATTGCCCAGCTCTTCCTAAACACCTTTGAAAATCTTGCCCTTTGGAGCATAAGTCAATGGAACTTGTGCTCCTAAATGCCAAGTTCACTTCTGAAAATGGAACAAGGCTCCTAAGTCTCTTAAGCACTTTTGAAAATTTTATCCAGTCTATCTACATATTATAGTAGTTCAGAATTACACAAGCCCTTTAAGACTCAAAGAAAGATAGAGAAGGGTTCAGTGAAATGTCTTTTGCATCAAAGATGACTCTTTTCCCATTTGTTCTTTTCCAACAAGATAATTTAGTAACTTTTTTTTCTCTTTTTATAAAGAGATACTTTTTAAGTTTGAGTATTGCTATGTTATAGTTCTTTTAAAGCTCAGGATTTTCTTGCCAAAAGTAACAGTTAAAACTTTTCTAAGCAGTATTTAAGCATTTAATAGTCAATTTTTTTGTTGTAGGATTATGGTTAGCCTTTACAAAACCCTTTCAATTATTTTTGAAATGTTTGTTTATTTGTCATCAACAAAAAGTAAGGTAAATCAATGGTATTTTCCTAATTCTGAAACCTACTGTAAGAATTCCTAGTGTAGATACAGTAGCTACTAGTGGTTTAATACTTGGTCAGTTGTAAACATCAAGATGTTCAATTTTGCAACAATACAAATGTGGTACTTATTGTTTGAGAATTCTCAAGAGTAGAAAGAAAGAGAAAATATTCTCTCCCTTTTTGCCTATTCATTCCAAGTCAACCTACTGACAGCAGAGTATCCCAACTGCTCAAGACGGGTAGAGAGGAACTCATAGAAACAGGTTTTCAACATGAAAAAAAGTCTGTGTCTTCATCCTTAATCTAGCAAAATTGAATGTCAGAAAATTGTTACACAACTGACATGGCCCATCCAGTAACTTGAGACAAAAGGCTCGATTCTGAGATCACACCAATGTAAATCAGGAGTAGTATCAGTTATGACAATGGAGTTACACTGGTGTGAGCAAGGTCAAAAGCAGGCACAATGTTTTCAGTGAGCCAACAAGCTGGGTTAGGACACTGGCCCGCTGAGCCATTAGCTCCCAACCCTGTAGTGTTGGGATTGTTAGGGGGGAAGCAATGACTATTCACATCTTACAAGTCAACGTGCAATTTATAAGTGCAGGTTCCCTAGAGTACTGAAAACAATCCCAGAGACCATTCAAAGAAATATGTCTGCACCACCAATGTGTCTGCTAGTCCCTAACAAAGCAGCATTAGTGAGAAAACCACTATGCATTCCAGCCCATAATTTACAACCATCCCATAATTATGGACATGTGCATCTTTTTAATAGCCAAACATTCTCAGGAGCAGTAAACTGTGTTTTCTTCTGCCGTGCTTGCTCACAGCACACACATAATTAGTGTCAACTGCAGATTCAAAATTTATTAATCTTTCCTTACAAACTTCTTTTTTAACTGTAGGGATCAATTTAAGTTACTTGGTAAGACAAAAATGAAAGCCATTATTTCATACTGTCATGTAATAATGCCACACTGGAATACTGCAATCTGTATTGATTTTATTTAACTACCAATTCTAAAGGAGCTCTGCTTTTTCTTTGCACCTTTTGATTAAATAAGGGAACTGTCAGGTTATATGATCAGTGAGAGTATTTGGAGCTGTGTAACAAAAACGCTAGATTTCTCGCATTGTTTGGGTACTCCAGTCGAAGTAAAAAAAAAAAAAGAAAGGGCCAAGTAAATGTTAAGTGTTCCATTAAAAATGGTTTACTATTATTATTATTGGGCTAAGTGTTCCATTCATCAGCAAGATGAACAAAATATGGAATTTGAAAGTTAAATTATAATCATTCGGGTGTTTTGAATAATTCGCCTATTTAGGTGTAAAGTGAGGCTGAAGAGACCTGCTATATGGACTGATCCTGCTAATCCTACTCGAGACCACAAATATAATGAGATTATTTAAGTAGGCCAGGAATGAGTAATGCTTTTCTGTGTGGTGATGCATTTCATGAATTTAAAAAAAGAGCTTGGCTGACTTGAAACTTTTTCAAGTAATATTCTTAGCATTTTCACCCAAACTCTTTATTCCATTGCTGGCCCAAGTGCTGCTGAAGCCACCCATATCAACCATGCAATTTACATTCCAGTCACAACAGACACCATTTTATGCAAAATATAAGCAGCCCTCTAATGCCTACCAAGTTGCCAAGCTGTTCCTTAAATGCAGTTTAAATGTACTTTTTCTAGACTGGCCAGTACTCTGCTACATGGACACCTTGGCTAGAAGTGTGTGGTACAGCCCAGCGTCACTCAGATGCAGCTCTATAAAAAGATATTTCTGTCACTGCTCAAAACTCATTGCAAACATGAGCATGATGCAGCCAAATGTTACATAGTTTGATTGAGCTAAGCTTAGAATCCAACAGAGCTGTTCTGCCGGCTGCTCACTAACTTCCACAGAACCAACAGCAGGAGGTGTCAATATTGACATACAAAAGAGCTTCCCCCTCCCCCCCCCAAGTCAAAGATTCTTTCATTCTGCCTACTCTTGAAACTCATCAAATGAGCACTTTCTTTCCAGATTTGGTTGTTCTCTACACTCAGACTACTATATCAACTACAGCCACAATCTGACAGTGCATTTGAGCCATTTAGTCAGATACTAAAGACTACCGAATTCAATCCATGAGCTCTAGAAGTAAGACTCTTCTCAAGGAATTAAACATCCATGAAAATCTGTTTCCACTCACCTCCCCTACAAAGCCATGCCTGCCTGGATTTACTACATCCCAAGGGCTTGATTTTAAGAATTTGTGACTGCATGCACAAGCATGGTAATCATTCATGTAAATGCGGAGTTAGATACCTAGCTGATCATATGTGCACACAAACCATAGAATCATATGACTGGAAGGGACCTCGAGAGATCATCTAGTCCAGTCCCTGCAGGCATACTTTGGGATGCAAATATTAAGAGCCTGGGCATAATAGGTTTTGTCCAAAATTCTGCAATAGTATAAATACAGTGATAACAACACAAAGGTTGTGAGACACACTAGAATCCAACAAAAGTGGGAAGATTTATTCTTCCCACAATGGTGAGGTTATAGAGTAGTTGGCTCTGCAAACAGATGAGACACAAGGTGAAGTGACAATGAGAAATTCTCCTCCCCTAAATGAAAAACATGCTACAACAGCGTATTTTGAAAAATAACCTGAAGTTTTTAAGGACAGCCTTGCTTATAACAGATGTTGATTACAATGGGCCTAAGGCAGGGGTGGGCAAACTACGGCCCATGGGCCAGATCCGACCCGTCAGGGCTTTGGATCTGGCCTACGGGATTGCCACCCCTGTGGCACCGCAGGGCTAAGGCAGGCTCCCTGCCTGCCCTGGCCCTGGCCCCAGCCCCACACCGCTCCCAGAAGCAGCCAGCACCACGTCCCTGCAGCCCCTGTGGGAGCGGGGGGCAGAGGGCTCCATGTGCTGCCCTCACCTGCAGGCACTGCCCCCCACAGCTCCCATTGGCTGGGAATGGGGAACCGCAGCCAATGGGAGCTTCGGGGGAGGTACCTGCAGGCGAGGGCAGCACG
Organism: Malaclemys terrapin pileata; assembly: GCF_027887155.1. Classification (NCBI taxonomy): domain Eukaryota; kingdom Metazoa; phylum Chordata; order Testudines; family Emydidae; genus Malaclemys; species Malaclemys terrapin. Next base: position 70,310,284 of record NC_071506.1, on the reverse strand, counting down.
CAGAGCCCTCTGCCCCTCCTCCCTCAGGGGCTGCAGGGATGTGGTGCCGGCTGCTTCCAGGAGCGGCGCAGGCCAGGGCAGGCAGGGAACCTGCCTTAGCGCCACTGCTCAAGGTAAGTGGCACCAGGCTGGAGCCCGCACCCTGCACCAGTCCTGCACCCCAACTCCCTGCCCTGAGCCCCCTGCCACACCCCTCCTGCACCCCAACTCCCTGCCCTGAGCTCCATGCCTCACCCCTTCTGTATCCCAATCCTACCTGAGCCCCTTGCCGCACCCCTCCTGCACCCCAACTCCCTGCCCTGAGCTCCCTGCTGCACCCCTCCTGCACCCCAACCCCCTGCCCTGAGCTCCCTGCTGCACCCCTCCTGCACCCCAACCCTCTGCCCTGAGCCCCCTGCCGCACACTGCACCCCAACTCCCTGCCCTGAGCCCCCTCATACACCTCACATCCCTCCTTCGTCCCAACCCCTTGCCCTGAGCCCCTTCCTGCACACCACACTCCCTTCCACACCTCTGCCCCAGCCCTACATTCATGGCCCTGCATGCAATTTCCCCACGCAGATTTGGCCCTCGGGCCAACAAGTTTGCCCACCCCTGGCCTAAAGTGTGCTTCTGGCCTTGTTATTCTATACAAATCAGAGAAACTAAGCAAGATATGTTCTCCCCTCTAGCACCCACTTCCTTTGCCTTCAATGTGTGTGCGCGTGCACGTCTTTCTTCTCCAGTCCCACTTTTCTTTGTGAGCATTCCAAGAGATTTCCTTCAAGCTATACTTACCCTTACAGGTCAACTAACTAACAAGTACCACAGGACATCAAGGGTTACTCCTGTTAGGAATTCCAGCATACCAGACCATGCTGCACAAACATGCTATTTGCAGTTCCTACAAACAGTTGGAATTAGGAGGCAACCTCCTCCCACATTCTCCTACAAAATGTTTCTATGATCTATGCATATGCTATGCATTGGCTCCAGGACTAATGGAACTCTGTTTCAGTAGTCTCACAGACTACGGACTGTGAAACTGGGCCATTGTTTAAAGTTAGAATGAGTTATCAGTAGATAATGCAGTCACAGCACACACTAGGGACTTTTGCACCAGATCCATTTTGATGATTCCCTGTGGCAAATTTTTCAACAGAAATATGCTATAAAGCAAAAATAGTTCATACTTAGGATTTTCCACTATCACCCTCCAAAAATTAAATATGGGATTTACAGAAAGATACTTTTTCAAAGAGTGTTGACAAAAAATACCTAACTGTTGGCCAAAAATGCAATGTTTTTGTTAGAAAGCTGGATGCAGTGTTATAGCTATTCTTTCCACTATTTCTACTGACAGTGTAATTCCTGTTATGAGAAAGGTTTTTAACAAAAACATTTATAACACTTGAACACTGATTGACTGTTGTCAGAAATAATTAGAAACGGGATACCTATATGTACCGTAATAGGAGTCTGGTACACAAGAGTGCTGGCAAGAAACTCAGCTCGATTTCCAGCCCTCAGTCATGTGACCTGAGTGAGGTCTCCAAGACCAATACCCTTGTCACATGACACTGACTCCATTGGTTAATTACAACTTACCTTTTATTAAAAACAACCCAGATGAATAAAACCCCCAAATTAATATAAAATGTGATACCAATCAAAAAGTGAACATTAATGTGATGTATTCATTACTGTCTCTGGATGCCCATGGTCTTCCAATCACACGAGCACTTCTTGTTCTCAAAATAATTCCTTCTGCAATAACTTATTGAGCCACTGAAGTGGATCTGCCACTTGGAATCTGTGCGCATTTACTATTCTTGGCAATTTTCATGGTCAGTAACTGAGTTTTACTTCTCTCAACAAAGGAGGTTTAACAATAGCATTCTAGATGTCTTTAAGAAACAGAGTCAGCGTCCTCCACGTGTTAGATGCCTTCTGTTAGACTAATCCTTATGGGAGTGGGGTTCTGACATATAAACACACAAGGACAAAGCAAACCAGACAGCAGTTATCCAGCAGTTTTTGCAGCCAAATGCATTTCTACCCTTGAAAACGTCTTAGGTCATAAGCAATTCAGGGCAGTGACCATATCTTCCTGTGTATTCATATAGCCACTAGCACAATGGAGCACTGAGTCTTACTAGGACTTCTGGCTCTACTGTAACATTATATAATATTCCTATAGACACAATCAGAATGAAAATCTATTACACAGTAATCCCCTCTGCAATCATACTTCATGCTAATCTCTGCCATTGGGTTAGTTTACCAGTCAAAGAGGCTGATCCATTATATGTGGAACTAAGAATCAATTCCACAGGGATACATGCACAGAGTATTTAAGAAATCAGAACCTAGGAACTGCCATACCGGATCAGACCCATGTTCAATCTAATCCCGCGTACTGTCTGCAACAGAGCCCAACATCAGAAGAAGGTACAAGAAGCCATGAAGTAGATCAGTGATTCCCAAATTTGTTCCGCCACTTCTGCCGGGAAAGCCCCTGGTGGGCCGGGCTGTTTTGTGTACCTGACATGTCTGCGGGTTCAGCCGATCGCGGCTCCCAGTGGCTGCGGTTCGCTGCTCCAGGCCAATGGGAGCTGCTGGAAGTGGCCTGGAACAGCGAACCGCAGCCAGTGCAAGCCGCGATCAGCCAAACCTGCGGACGCGGCAGGTACACAAACCGGCCCAGCCCGCCAGGGGCTTTTCTGGCACAAGCGGCGGAACAAATTTGGGAACCACTGAAGCAGACATAGGTGAGACAACCCTAATGGTTAGAAATTGGTTTAACCCTGAAGCACAAGGGTTTATATCTCCTCTAAAAGTTTATCTACTATTAACTCTGGATATGGATATTTTTTACCCATATAAATAACAATCCCTCTTTGAAATGGGCCCCAACTGTACATGAAGTTTTACTTAGTAACAGAGCAGACATCAAGTGTAAATGGTGGATTCTCTGTAACTTGAAGTCTTTAAATCATGGATTTGAGGGCTTCAGTAACTCAGCCAGAGGTTAGAGATCTATTGCAGGACTGGTGGGTGAGGTTCTGTGGCCTGCCATGTGAAGAAGGTTAGACTAGATGATCATGATGGTCTCTTCTGCCCTTGAAGTCTATGGAATACATAGCAAACAGAAGTTTAATTACTAATAAATTCATTATAACATAATGTTCATATCTAGGATTCGAAAGATTTATCTTTTTTCTAGGTTATTGTTGGTTAGCATGGTAATTGACAGTCACTGAATAATGGTATAAAATGAAAGACATTCTTTAAATAATTTCCAGTAATCAACATAAAAACAAAATAAAATGCACTCTACCTATTAAAAACAATAATTGTTGCCCATTCAAATTCCTGGAACTGAAATCCCACTGAAAACAAAAATAAGAGAGAGACAGAGAAAAGGAAGTTAATATACTACCTTACAAGTGCAGATAAATGAGAATGTTTAGCTAAAGCTAGTTTTCTTTCTGTAGCAAAAGCACTCTTGTGGAGTGTTAAAATTTCACTACAGTTCAGCTAGCCTTTGTTTTTTATACAGATGAGACATCTGGCTGCACAGTGCATAAGGAAATGTGAGCTTAGACTTTTCACTGTTGTTTCAGCAACATTCCTAAGTATTTTCTCTGCTCTTCGCAAATGGCCGGCTGCGCTTCAGAAGCGTCAGTGGTGCGCACTTCATTGGATCTGCAAGTGCAGCAAACCAGACAACTGTTTTACAGGACTCTTCAGACAGACAGGCAGCTTTCACCTCAGATCAATGAGGGTATTGATCCCAACTGTGATGTCTTCTTAGAAAAGAAATGGTCAGGCAGAATAAAGGTGGGGGGAGAATGAAATCTTAGATTTCTAAGAGATATGGAGACCTTTGCTATGAACTTTTCCACATAGGGCAGGTTAGGGAGTGGAAATTGGTCTGCTGGACAGTGTTTGGGAACAGGCCTCTGCTTTTCTTTGATGTTTTACTTCATCCAGCGTGGGAGCTTTAAGGAACATTTGGAGGAAGAGCCACAGGCTCCACTTAAGTAAGAGAATTGACTGATACACTTAGGCGTTTTAAGATTCAACATTAGCTGTTTTTAATGTGAATTTATATTTTGTTTAAATGAATGTCCATGTATTAATATTTATAGCTCAGTGTGATTTATTTCTAAAATACAAATAAAATTCTGGCAGCTTTTATATGGGACCTATAGGTCTGACCCTTTTATTCCAGTCTCTATGACAAGTGCACTGCCATCTGTGGCATTAATAGTAATACATTTTCTTCAAGTTCCAGCATCATTTATGATCCAGAAGCGTGTCATTTTTGCTCCTTTACATAACAAGTCTGATCCAGTAATACTGAATTTTCATCTAAAATTTTCCTAGTGGAGTAACATATTGCATCCATAGATCATTAAATAAGAGTTACAGTCATTTCGATCTCATTTGCATAGAAACACAGGGCCAGATTCCCAGGTGGCATAAAGCATCATAGCTCCATTGATGCCAACGGCACTAACCCAATCTACACAGCTGAGGAGCTGGCCAACAGAATCGGGAAACGTTAATCCCCATGCCTACAATTCGTTGAGTACAGACAGAACTGTGTACCTGCACAGAATCACTGGGCATGTCTACACTGCAGCTGGGAGTGCACTTCTTAGCCAAGTAGACAAATATGTGCCACGTCTGCTCAAGCCAACATGCTACAAATGGTGCCACAGCCAGCAGCTCAGGCTAGCCACCAGGGGTCAGGACGGGTTTGTACTCAGGTGGCTAGCCCAACCCGCCACCTATGCTAACCTGGTTGCACTGCTATTTTAGCACACTAGATTGAACAGAGCTAGCACATCTGTCTACTTGAATTGGGAAGCACACTTCCACCTGCAGTGTGGACGTAATCCATTTGGGCTACCTATGCAGATTGCAGGATTTAACCCTAAAATATGTATTAGGTCTTCTAGTTCATCTCCACAATAATACAGGATTTCTCCCTACCATTTTGATCTGTAGTTTTCAGATGTTGTATTATATAGGAACTGAGGAGTATCCCTTTAAATTGCTTAGGAACCTTCTAGTTGACCTCCCTGTCTTCTATGGCAGAAGCCATCAGAACCCTAAGACAGGAGCAGTGTATATATGTAGCAAGACCCATAAGTTTGTACAGAAACAGGCTATGCAATCAAGTAGCTTACTGAGGAACAGGAATCCTGCATGACATCTCCTATTCCTGGGAGCTTAGGACTAGCCATGAAGTCCTTGTATGTAGCACCATGGAACTGTTTAGCTGGTGTAGAGATCTCAATGCATTCATCATTAAATCATCCTTTTCTTGATATGCATTTGATAACCTCACCCCTCCGTCCCCAACAAACCCAGAACATAGCCAGTACCACGCCAAATAAATGTGCAGAACTTCATGAGATCTTACACAATAGTGTGTATTTAAAGAGGCATATGGTGCCATTTGTCTGTACATAGCTCCTACTGTTACATGGTACAGGAATTACTGGGCTTGAACCCCATCCCCAAATCAATATACATAACACTTCTATCCCCCTCCCCCCATACCTCCATCCTTTACAATGGTCATGCTGATTTTGGGGGTGGGGGGGAGGAAGTAATATTGGCCAAGACTACTTGTAATATATCTTGCGTATCAAGTTACAAAGCACAGCACTTTAAAAGCTGAATTAAAAATATCAGAAAAGGCAATACTGCTCCAGTCCCACCTTCAAGTCACTTCTACAACTTAACACTTTTCACAAGAATCCTGTAAAATTCTTGTATGATGACCATGGAGAAAGGAAGCTTTCCAATTCAAATAACTAAAAAAGACACAACTAGATAACATCTTTAGCTGTGTCACGTGGAAAGCATACAGGCATGAAACCCAGAGATGCATTTGAACACCAGACATATTAAGGGGAAATCTTTTTTTGGTCCAATAGAACCAATATGTTAGCAGCTGGAATGAGAACTGGCAAAAGTGAAACACAGAATCCTATTTTATTCTTGAGGAAGCAGAAGTTATTCTTCTGAGCTGGAAGAGTTTCTTTTCGGACTGATCACTATTCTTTTTATGGTTCACTCACCCTCTGCAGAGGTGCAAGAGCAAGCTGGCAATTTTCACACAAAGCAAAAATTTTCAATTAATACATAAGATTGACTTATTCCAAGTGACTGACATGAACCTCCTAATAAAGTAAGGGAAACATGAAGTAATAAAATTCATAAATAGTCTTAAAAAGCTTCACCTGAGAAAGCGGTGTTAAATGTTTATGTTCAAATTACCTTTATCAACTGCATCTATATCCTCAATTTTTTCTATGAACATTCACATTTTATATCCAAGACCATGAAACTTATCACAGAATTGCACAATGTATACATATGCCAAGAACTTTAGGACAAAGAGCCCTCAGTTTAACTAAGCCAAGTGATGTCAAACTTTTCATTAGCAATCAGTCAGTCTTACATAAAAAATAAAAATCTGGTCATTATCAGATATCTTTTGTCTACAGCCTTTAGATTTCCCAACGGCTTGATCCATTTAAAAAACTAGCAGTAAAGAAACTGTATTTTCCACAGCTTTAGGCTTATGATGGAATTCATGTTTCCTACAGGGGTTTAATTGCATTACATGCACACATAACTTCACTGATATTGAAGATGCTGGCTCGTTTTGAGATTTTGAATAAGTGTTGGTATGCATATGTATTAGCAATACTGGCCTGTGTTTTCAATAGCAGTAGCTTGGTATGCTGTGACAGCATATGGTTATAGATTAAAATAATAAATAAAGAAAAAGATGGCCAATTAAATGTGCATATAACCTTTCCCCAGTGAGCTCTGTTGATATATTTTCCTCCCAATGCTGGGGAATCTCTCTGCCCCCCCTTTAACTAACTAACCAATTCTGTTATTCAGCAAAGCTCCTGTATCATTTTTATCTCTTTTCAGCTGACCTGCCCATTCCTTCTGAGAACACCTCTCACTATCTAAATGTGGCATGTCAAGGGAGTTGGAGGTATTGTTTATACTATGTTATAATCCTTTGGTATCACTTAATTGGTTTAAATGGCTTTAAAATAAATCTGTCAACTCCCGACAGCTTTAACTGAATTTCTAGGCCTCCTTAGAGACTTGTCTCCACATCCCTCTAGGTAGTTCTTCTTTAAGATCCTGTTTTACACTTGTGCAAAGCAATGATTATTCCTTTATCACAGGACCAGTAGAATAATCACAAGAGAGGACCAACTGCCCTCCTTTAAAAGCTACCTAACAGCGAGAATGACTAACCATTGGACCAAGTTACCAAAGGAAGTGGCAAATTTGCCATCTCTTAACGTCTTCACAGGAAGACTGGATGCCTTTCAGGAAGAAAAGCTTTAGTCAAACAAAAGTTCTTGAGCTCAATACAGGAGTAATTGGATAAAGTGTTATGGCCTGTGATATAATAGAGGTCAGACTAGATGAGCTAATGGTCCTTTATGGCCTTGAACTCTGGGCCATCTTTCTCCAGCATCCTCTATCACATTTCTAATAAATTGTTTACAGTTATCTCATCCTCACTCAGTTGCACCTGCAGAGTGGCTCTGATCTTGCAAGCTTCTCCATGCAGGCAGGTCCTTGTACCCATGCAGAGTCTCACGGTCTTCTGCACAGAAGTCATCCCACACTAAGGAGGCTAAGGACACTGAAGATTGGGGCCTTAGACTATGATCTCTGAGGCATGGACTTTTTTACTGTCCATTTATGCTCGATTGGTACCTCCAGCAGTATAAATAATATAAAATATTATATTGCCCATTGACAATGTTGCTTCAGTGGATATTTAATCTCAATGAATTACCACAGAAGACAATTTCTAAACACAGCAGGCATCAGTTAGGTGTGGGCAGGTGTCACAGTTGGGCATTGCTCTTTCCTTCTTTAGGAAAAGCAAATAAGTGAGCTGAGATCAATTTTCTATTGATCTAATCCTCAGGGAAGAGACTTTAAGAGAGCAAATCACAGTGTCACAGCTGTAAACCTGAATCTTTAGCAACTTTCAGTAACACACAGAATTCAAGGAGATTAATCCAGTTTTTACAAAATCAAAATCAAACCAAAGTTTGTTCATACCCCTGTAATTTTCAGCCTTAATCTTTTCAACCATTTATTACAACTGCCACTTGGCTCTCAAGTTCTCCCTCTCTGACAAAGTTATAGTCAGCCTATTTTTGTTGTTGTTTTAACAGCTTCAATAATGATGACTAAGGTCTTGATAGGCTAGCAGATGTTTTCTAAAAGGAAAATAATAGCATCTGAAAACAGATCCTCATATTTCCTGCGCAAAAACTATCCTGGTAGCACAGCACGTTTATCCATGGCAATTGTAATCAGTTAAAATCATAAACTAGTTCTGGTTTAAAACAGTTCATGAAGAGGTTTAGGCTTAGGGTTAATCACTTGCAAATATACACTCTGAAATAATAGCCACCTTGATAATCCCATGCTGCTGTAACTATTTGTCTATTGTTACTTGATCATTTTCCACTAGGGTGATCAGATGTCCCAATTTTATAGGACAGTCCTGATTTTGGGGGCTTTTTCTTATATAGTCACCTATTACCCCCCACCCCCCATCCCGATTTTTCACACTTGCCCTCTGGTCTCCCTGTTTTCCACTCCTGCAATACAAACATTTCCAAACATAAGGAGAGCAAAAATTGGATATGGGAACATTAATGAATGACAGTAAAGGCAATCAAGCTGAAAAATCATTACTGGGTGTGTTACTTTGGTTGGAAAGCAGTGACATGCCAGTCCTATTTCATGACTAGACAAAAGGGTATCCTGGCCTTGACACAGGGAGGAACCAAACAAAGTCCAACCTGACAAGAGAACATTAGCAGCTGCTTTGCAGTCCTATCTGCAGAGAGATAACCTGGGAGCAAAAACAGTCCAGCAACATGGCCCTAGCCAGCAAAACAGTCAAAGCTCCATCTGTTTAAATGCATTTGGTCATTTCCTGTCATGTCAACACAACCTTAATTATTGACTTTTATCTGTACTTTTACTCCTGACAGTGGAAAGTGCTCTTTGGAGCTGCTGCAGTTCTCAGCTTCAATATTTTCAGGAATGAAATTTTTCCATACACGTTCAAACACTTTTCCTTTTTCCTCTCATCCTTCAAATAATTTACCTCCAACCTAAACTCCTCCAACCATATAATCACCCCAAACCTCCAATCCTTCCCAGTGGTTTGCCTCTGCAATTAACAATCACCCTCACCCACCCAGGTCAGCCACTGAAATGTATCCACCTTCCACTACCTCAAGTACATGCCCATCCTGATTTCTCTTATTCCCCCCTGGGATCTTTCATCCCAGACCTATACTCCAGGGATGCTTCTGGAATAAGTTATTCTCTGAGATCACTCAAACCCACCCCCTGCCCAAACACCATCACTAGAGACTCCCCTTATGATATGCCAGCCATTGCCACTCGGGTAACTCACATATATCTCCCCTTGGAATATATCAGTCCTCATCCACCACTACCAGGAGCTCCTGTGATCTGCCACTCTAGAGATTCCCCTTGGGATATGCCAATGTCCAGTGCTTAATTTGTGCCAGGGCTTGCCAGGGCTGAGCCCAGCATCTCTAGGCTTGGCAGTTCATAGCCCCGGCACCTCTGGGCTTGCCAGGTCAGTTATGAAAGTAAACCAATTGCTTGAGCCCCAGCAACTCTTTCATTACAAATTAAACACTGCCAATGCCACAGTGAGCAGTCACCACCCATATGTACCCATCCCCTTTCAGGAATACCGCCTGGGATATGCCAGCACTCATCTTCCAGGGGCTCCCCTTGGGGTATGCCACTACGCCCAGGATCACTCAACCCCCACTTAGTCACTATGCTACCACAGACTCCGGTGGAATCTGCCCCACCTTTCAGGGACCCGCCCCCCCACGGGCCAGTCACCTCCCCTCTGCCCAGTATGTCTCCCCCTGGAATTTCCCCTCACTGCTCCTGCTCAAATTGCTCCAGCCCCTGGGTCACGCTCTTGCCTTGCAACAGCCAAACTGGGGCGGAGGGAGTGAAGCGCCAGCCCTGAGAGGCACGAAGTTGACCAGGAGCTGGACGCTCAGCGAGCAGGAGGGAGGCAGCGCGGTACTTACAGGACTGATGTCTGCTGAGGCACCCTGGGGATGTGATCCAGCATCAAGTGCATGCAGCGGATGGTGGTTTTAAAGCAAAGGCATCGACTAGGGCAGGGCAGGGACGCGGCGCACCGCACGGCCAGGAAAAGGACAGCTAAGGAGAGAAGTTTGGGCTCCATCTCCCCTTCGCTCCCCAGCCCCAGCTCGGGAGAGTCTGGCAGGTCCCGCTGCAGCTGCATTCGGGCACCTTTCCAAAGGACATCCCGGGGCCAATCAGCAATGGCTGGGATCACATTACAGGCAGCAGCGCGCTCCGGGTACCACCAGGGGGCGCCGTCCTGCTAAAGCCTATGCAGCCGGACTTTTAAAACCTGGTGAGAAAGGGGGGAGGTGGGGGCCAGACTTCAGCGCCAGATACTGGACTGTGTTAATTAGGTTCAGCTGTGGGAAAAGCGATGCCTCACAGCTCAGCTAGTGGAGAAGTTGTTTTCCACAATGTCAGGTGATCCTTTTAATGAAATAATGCACTTTCCTGGAATTGCTTAATCCAGGCAAGCCCCCTCCCACTGACATGCTAACTAACTGAACTGCTTGGGAATGCAGCGCCCTAGACAGCGCCCTTGCTCTGCACAGGACTTTAGGGACCAAGTAAAAAGGCAGGTCCCCAGGGGGGTTGCAGTGTCAAGCTCTGTTTTGCAAGAGTAGGTCCAGGTGTCTGCACACAGACAGAAACACACACTCTTAGAGGGGTAGGGGGGAGAGCCACTTCAATGGAGAAAGCTTCTCTAGCCTTAAAAAGTAATGAAAACCAGACTTTTTAGAACAAACAGATGAACAGGCCAGAATACATTTTGCCCATGTCAAGCTGCTTTGCTTAATGCAAAGGGAGTCTTGGTAAATGCATTCCATTTTCTAATCCCATTGAGATAACACTGATCCCATAAACTGAGAGAAAAGAAAGCAGTCATCCCTTTGCAGAGGAAGCTGGAGAAGACAGACCATGCTTTCCAACAGATTTGTTGCCCCCATTAGCCTCCCAAGAAGTCACAGCTCTACTTACCTTTGTAGTGTGGGGAGAAGGAATGACCACCCAGCAAGATTCCCCTCCCTCTCTGGATGGATAGTTCATTCCTCTTGTCTTTGGGAGAAATGGCTGCACACTTTCCTTGCCCCTCCTTGGGGAAGGGAACAAGATGTGACTGGTAGCTTCACTCCTAGGCCCTGTCAGCTTCAGTGGATCCCTTGCACCTGTACAGAGCTCCATAATAATACTTAGCCCTTATACAGTGCTTTCATCAGCAGAGCTCAAAATAACTACACCCATTTTACAGATGGGGAAATTGAGTCACGCAAAGGTGAAGTGTCTGGCCCAAAATCACCCAGCAGGCAAGTGGAAGAGCCATAAAACAGAACCCAGATTTTTTGAATCCTAGACTAGTGCTGCTGGGCCATGTTGGGGCTCTCTACAGGCACAGGGAGCCACCTACTTGGATGCAGTTGCAGGAACAGGGATTTGGGCCAAGATCCTCAAAGGTGCCTAACTCCTATTGAAGCCAATGGAAGGTAGGCACCTAAATAACTTTCAGGATCTGGGCTTAAGTTCACAAGATGGATAGCTGTATCCACTACATGTATTCATGTATGCAAACTGCCATAGGGTTCCACATGAGGGCAGCAGTCCACCCACACGGATTCTAATGCAGGCTTGGGGCCAATGACACCTATCCCTATGTTCCCACTCCTCCAATGCCCTTTGTAGACTGTGCAAGTGAAACTCCATAGGCCTCCATTATGCAATCAGACCCTTAGTCCTTTGTCCAAATGCAGGACTAAAACTACAGACTCCTTTAAGGGCCTTTACATCCTCTTGGTTCTGTGCAGTCCCATTGCACAGTCAGTACTAAACCCATCAGAAGATAAAATGGTAAATTAATAATAATTCTGCCCATCTGCTCAGCCCTGTTGGTGTGGTTCTCGTAACACAGAGGAAACTTGTTCCGTATCCAACCTCTCTCTTCTAAAAAAACAAACTGAGAAGCTAGCAAAAAGCTGTTCCTAACACATCTCAGCCAGGGTTCACACCAAGTTGTGGTACAGAGGCAGGGCCACCCAGAGGATTCAGGGGGCCTGGGGTAAAGCAATTTTGGGGGCCCCTTTCATAAAAAAAAGTTGCAATACTATAGAATACTATATTCTCATGGGGGCCCCTGCGGGCCCCAGGCCCTGGTGCAAATTGCCCCACTTGCCCCTCTCCCTCCCCCCAGGCGGCCCTGTACAGAGGCATCACTTGTTGCTCTGATGGATGACCTTCTTCTGTCCATAATCAAGGGTGTACATCCATGCTCATCCAGCTGGAAGTATGAATCATTTAAAATAGTTAATCACCAAATGCTTCAACCCTGCCTCCAAAGGGCTTCAGATGTGAATTGAAATGACCGGAAATGGCTCATGTCCTTCCTTTCAGTGGGTCATTTTAGATCATTCTATCTCCATCCACAGAGCCCTTGTGTAAAAGGACGGGTGGCCCAGCAGTTGGGGCCCTGGACTACAAGGCATATTCCAACTTCTGTCATTGACTTGCTGTGTCACCCTAGGAAAGACACTTAACATCTCTGAGTCTCAGCTTCATCATCCGTAAATTGGGGGTACTGATAATTACCCAGCTTTGTAAAGTGTTTTGAGATCAATGGATGAAACAGGCTATAGATTGTATTATTTATTATAATTATTTATTTATTCCCTGTGGAGCCCCATCAGACTCAAACCTCTCCCCATCTGACTCTAAAAGGCCCCTCCAACTACTTCATTGGGGTGGATTCACTGAAGTGGGATAAGGCAGAGCCAAGCTCATAAACAATACTTGAAAATACTAAAGGGCTCCTTACTAGTGAAGAAAAGGCATAACAAGAACCGAAGTCTGGAAGTCAAATCTGGACAGTTTAGAAATAAGGCATCACTTTTTTAACAGTGGGTGTGCTTAACCATTGGAACAAACTACCAAGGAAAGTGGTGGGTTCTCCATCTCTTGTGTCTTCAGATCAAGGCTGGATGCCCTTCCGGAGATATGATTTAGTCAAACACATGTTACTGGGCTCAGTCCAGAGGTAACTGGATGAAATTTGATGGCATGTGATACAAAGGGGGTCAGAATAGATTATCTAAGGGTCCCTTCTGACCTTTAAATCATTGAAATGGCTGCGCTACCACAGTTTTGTGTAGCAATGTTGACATGGCCCATGGGGTTTTTTAACAACAAAAGGGTGCACTCAAGAGCTAACGGTACTTCTGTTACATACACAGTTCTTGTTTTGGCTTTCCAAAAAAGACACCTCCCCTTAAGCTTTATCATATGTTTTCTCTTTCTCTAAGAATTATTGTTGCTGGCACAGTGACACACTTCATGTTTTCAAAATAAACTGTTGTTGATTCTCCAACTGCCTTATGCCATTATTTCAACATATTGTAAAAGCAACAAGTCTCATTAGGGCATCCATTCCTTGGTGATTGGCACACTGCTCAAATTACTGGAAGCATGCAGCCAAATACAATGCAACGGAGGCATATCCCAATGAAATAGCAATACCCTGACCTATTGTGCCTTGTTCATGCTCATTTAGAACATATGCATCAACCTTCATCTTGGCTTTATTAATGTGACTGCTATCATCACTACATGCACTGATGTAACAGGAGCTAGTTACATGCAGCTAAAGAATGAACATCATTGAACTGTAAATGAGAAATTACAGCATTTCTACCATGACGTCCCTTCTCCCTCGGAATTCTCTTATATTTTTTAAATTATTTTTATGGATAGTGTCACGGAAATCTATTGCTATGGGCCTATTAGCGGAGGGAAGGACAGGACAGCATTAGGGATAGTCTTTTTTTCCTTATCCTAATAACACTCCTTGTTCAGCTTTTGAAGAAAATGGCTGTTTTTGAGACACTTCACCATAATCACGATAGTCTCAATACCTTGGATTCCTAAACAGAAGTCACAGAATTACAAACAATTCATACATATTCATTCACTTAGATTGCAAGCTCTTTGTGACAGATACTGTCATATTGTTCTGTATTTGTACAACACCTAGCACAGTGGGGTTCAGGATAATGGCTCGGGGTTCCTAGGCACTACCACAGTAGAGATAAGTAAATAATAATAATACAGTAGACCCTCAGAGTTACAAACAACAGAGTTAGGAACTGAGCAGTCTACCGCACACTGGAAGTACATAATCAGGCAGCAGCAGAGACAAAAAAAAAAAGAGCAAATACAGTACAGTACTGTGTTAAACATAAACTACTAAGATAAAGGGAAAGCAGCATTTTTCTTCTGCATAGTAAAGTTTCAAAGCTGTATTAAGTCAATGTTCAGTTATAAACTTTTGAAAGACCAACCATAACGTTTTGTCTGGAGTTATGAACATTTCAGTTACGAGCAACCTCCATTCCCAAGGAGTTCGTAACTCTGAGGTAGGGTGACCAGATCACCCAAGACAAATATCGGGACGCGAGGGGAAGGGGGGTGACGCGGGGGGGGGGGGGGGGGGCGTGGCGGGGGGCGTGGCCAAAAAAAAAACCCCTTCCTCCGCAAGCGCTGGAGGGAGGCCCGGGAGACGCAGGGGAAGCGCGGGGCCGGGGTGAGTAAGAGTCCGGCCTGGTCCTGAGCAGGCAGGACTCAGTTGGGAGGTAGGGCGAGGAGGGGGGCGGCCCGCGGGGCCAGGCGGTGGCTGTTCTCACCCCCGGGCAGCGGGACTCGGGAGCAGCCGCTGCTGCAGCTCCCACTGCCGTGGGGGGAGGAAGCGGCCATGGCGCTCCGCGGCTGCGGCTCTGGCGCCCCCGAACCCCCCGAGCCGGGGCCTGCTGCGGGGACCCAGCAGCGCGCACGCTGGGCCCAGCCCCTGGCCAGTCATGTCTGGGCTGCTGCCCAGCTGGTGCTATCCCACAGCGGCCCCGGAGTGGGGGCAGCAGGCCCCAGCCCCCCCGGCCCGCAGGGGAACGAACCGGGCTGGGCTGCCGATGCCTCCGCTCCGGGGCCGCCGCAGGATAGCACCAGCTGGGCAGCAGCCCAGACGCGACCGGCCAGGGGCTGGGCCCAGCGTACGCGCTGCTGGGTCCCCGCAGCAGGCCCCGGCTCGGGGGGTTCGGAAGCGCCGCAGCGGCAGAGCGCCATGGCCGCTTCCTCCCCCGCGGCAGTGGGAGCTGCAGCAGCGGCTGCTCCCGAGTCCCGCTGCCCAGGGGTGAAAACAGCCGCCGCCTGGCCCCGCGGGCCGTCCCCCTCCTCGCCCTACCTCCCAACTGAGTCCTGCCTGCTGGGGGCCAGGCCGGACTCTCACTCACCCCGGCCCCGCGCTTCCCCTGCGTCTCCTGGCCTCCCTCCAGCACTTGTGGAGGGAGGGGGAATGGTGAGCCCGGGGAAGAGGCGGGGATTCGGGGAGGGAGCCAATCGGGGGAGGAGGGGGCGGAGTCGGGGCGGGGGGGGGGGGAGCACTTCCGGGCTCTAGGCTCCGGGGCATTTCCTTGTTTGTCCAGTGTCCCGACCGCACGTCGGTCGGGACGCGGGACAAACAAGGAAATATCGGGACAGTCCCGATAAAATCGGGACGTCTGGTCACCCTAATCTGAGGTTCTACTGTACTGACCAAATAATCCATTAAGAATGTGCATATATTAAACTTACACAACTCTACGAACTTCTCCTTGGCTCAATCAAGGCAGAGCACTTCCGGAGGCAATGGGAGGAGATAATGGAGGGGAAATAATGTTGCTTTGCAAAGAAATATTATTCGCCAGGGATCGCTGTCCAAACTTATTTGTGTCCATTTGGGGAACAAAGACCAGGTCAAAAAAACCCAACCTTCTATGAAGGGTGCCAGGTCAGTGTGGAAATTACAGAGGTGGTGGGGAGAGCGCACTTTGCTCTGTTGCTGCCAAAGTGATGGTGTGAATGCTTCGCAGTCAGAGCCTGGCCATGTGTCAATTGTTTTTCTGCCTGAAAATTCATGTGGTATTACAACATGATAGGGTATCACAGCCAATGTCAGGAAAAAGCATGTGAAAAAGATCATCCACTAAACATGGCTTTTATTTATTTAACAAGGGCCTTTGATAGTGTTAACAGAGGGGAGTTCTGGGAACATCAGGAAATATATAGATCGGGATGGACCACACCAGGGAATAGAAATTGTATGGCAGGCTATGAATGCTCACAAAATTGTGGATGGTGTGTATGTGGGGGTGAGGGCTCTGGCTGGGGGTGCGGACTCTGGGGTAGGGATGGAGATGAGGAGTTTGGGGTGTAGGAGGGTGCTCTGGGCTGGGACCAAGGGGTTTGGAAAGCAGGAGAGGGATCAGGGCTGGGGCAGGGGGTTAGGGCACGGGAAGAGGCTCAGGGATGCAGGCTCTGAGCGGCGCTTACCTCAAGCAGCTCCCAGAAGCAGTGGCATGTCCCTTCTCCGGCTACTATGCAGGCGGCTCTGCACGCTGCCCCATCCGCAGGCGCCGCCCCTGCAGCTTCCATTGGCGTGCCGGAGGGGGCCATTGGAGTGTGTAGGAGCCGGAGTGGGGAAATGCCGTGGCTTCCAGGAGCCGCATATAGCGGCCCCCAAACCTGCGCCCTGTCTGGAGCACCAGAGTGGGGCCGAGCCGTGTGGTGTGGCCCCTGACCCAGCGGGAGCTCGTGGGCAGGCTTAAAATGACTCATGGGCCTTAGTTTGCCCACCCCTGATATAGATGCCCAGAGAAGCCAGACAGAGCTGGAATTCATTATGATTGTATCCTTTCTGGTCAAATTAGGTCAGGTGTCAAGCAAAGATGTGTATTTCCAGCCTCTCCATCCTTATGGCCACCCACCAGTCCCAGAGAGACCTGCCTAGGACTATGGAAATCTTCAGATCCTGAGGGCTCCCTCACCACAGCAGCCTAGGGTGCAGAGGGTAGGTTAGGGACCCCTTCCAACTCACCTTTTCCCCTTCGGAGGTACCAGGACCAGCAGTTTCTTGTCCCCTCACTCATAGGTGAAAAGCAATAGTCTTTTTTTTCTTATTTTCTCATTTGTTATTGTCGGTTGATCCCACTTCATCCCACCCTCTCCTACCACTGGAACCTATTCAGCAACTCAACCTCTCTCTCCATGTCCATCATGCCTCACTCACTCCCATGTCTTCTTTCTACTTTCCTCCTTCTCCATGTCTTTCTCACTTTACCCGCTCTGCTCATATCCTTCCTCTCTCCCAAATCTACTCCATGTCACACCCTCAAACCAAACAAGAAACTCTAAGATGACATTTTTGTAATATATCTTAAACACAACAGGTGCAAATCCATTTTAGAAAAAGAGAGCATAAAGCTAAGATGACATGTACCTGCCTTCATGCTGTTCGCTTTATTTGTGTATTGTAACCCTTTCCCAGCCCCTTCTCCTGTTCTTTTGTCTTAAATTGTGAGCTCTCCAGAGATGGGACTATAGCCTGTAGGTGAAATCCTGGTTTCATTGAAGTCAATGGCAAAACTCCTATTGACTTTAAAATGGGAGTTAGGCACCTAAATACTTCTGAGGTTCTGGGTCTGTGTGTCTTAAAAGCCTAAGTCTCATTTTCAAAAGTTACTTAGGCATTTAGGAGCCAAGGATTCACTAAAAATCAATGGGACATAGGTCCCTAAGTCACTTAGGCACGTTTTGAACATTTTATCCCTGATTGCTTTCTACTGCTAATCACCAAATCAGGAATCTTGATGCCTTTCAACTGTATTGCCTCAATGATTCTGAGCATAAAATGGTATGAGTTACTCCAGTGTTAAAATATTTGATCAGCTAAAAGTGCTGTTTCTGTTCCTTAAAGAAATTCAGTGATGCAGTACTGGGCTGGGTACATTGTTCAAATGGCTTCTTAGAAAGTGCTCTCCGGTCAGCTTCATTTAAAAGTTCATATAACACCATCTCCATTTTAGCAGATGCTTACTTTGGAACTGATTTTTAGGAAATCCCAGTGGGTGTTTGAACTGAGGCTTGAACCACAGCGATGAAGGGAATGGCCCCAGATTAGTTAATAAGCGATTTGAGAATAAACCTTGCTGATTAGACTGTTAAATTAATGTGACTTTCCTTTGTGTGTCCATTTTTCCTTGATAGGTATGGAAACAATGATGAGTACTTTCTGAGTGGTATCTTGTATTGTTCGGTGTTGTGTGTGGAGCCTGATCTATAGATTATGTATTAATTATATTGATTACTTATGAATTCCCAGTTATCACTTTGAGGGTTTTTGTCCTAAGATAAAATTATTGTATAGTTGGGAACCCCG
Organism: Malaclemys terrapin pileata; assembly: GCF_027887155.1. NCBI lineage: Eukaryota > Metazoa > Chordata > Testudines > Emydidae > Malaclemys > Malaclemys terrapin. The sequence goes on along the minus strand of NC_071506.1, from coordinate 70,291,839 downwards.
ATGCACACTGCTGCAAAACACACACTACAGGAACTCTTCTAGATTTACAAATAGTTCATTAATACATTTAGCACAGTCACAAGCACCCCAACTCAGTAAAGTAGATAGAGATACTACAGAATGTACAGCTGAACATCCATATGCTCACACCTTCTCTTGCAGAACACCCTGAAATGTTAGCCATCATCTTCCTCATCACCATCACCTTCCCCCTCATCACCAGTGGCCATCATTCTGGCACTTCCCCAGGGCTACATCTCATTCTCCTAATGCCCATCGGCTGGGATGCCACTTTTATAATATGTGATGTTGACACCACTATGTCTGATGCATATTCAGTAGGGGGTTTCTTGCCTCTTCCTTATTTTTATTTCCTCCCTTTCTCCTATAGATTAGTATATCAATGATCCCAACTTATTATCATATACATCAATTCATTGCCATGGCCCTCTTGTGGTTGGATTCTTGTCCTGTGGTCGGAAGTTTCCCTTAAATACTCTATTTTCAGCTCCCCAATACTTGCGGATTTCCATTAGGATGGTTACAGTGCCAAAGTTCGTAGGTCTCAAGCCTTATGCTGAAACTGCTGAAACTAATGCCTTACAGGATACAGGCCTGTAGGTTCCTTGCATTACTGTGCAATATAATAAAGGCAAGCTAGCCCTATGGGCTACATGTACGATCATGTGATGCATAAAACAGGGTAGCAAATTTAAGATTACCCAGGCAACCTAAACTCTAAGTTTCCTGCTTTTTGTACCATTATACCCTCACCTTTAATGTTGTATTAACATATTTTTTTAATTCAGTAATAGAAAATCCAACAGTTGCGCTATTTTGTTTGCCTGAGAACTATTTGAAGCATACTGTTGTCTTGTGTTCTGCCAAGTAAAATACTTGAGGATTTAGTACTAACTCATTTCATAAATTTTTAAGAACACTGTATTGGATAGACATTTGAAGTTCAGTTTCACTGGAACATTTTTCATGCAGAGATCTAATTATTTCCAGGAGTATTTTACCAGCGAAATGTTTAGACATACTCTCTCCTACAATGCTAAAAACTTTCTTTCCAAGTCCCACAGATAATCTATAGTTCTTTGGCCACATTCTAGAATGGATTTGTGCACAAATTCACTTTTCTTTAAGTGTTAAATAATGATCACTGTGTTTTTCATAAGCCACCCATTATAGGGCCTCAGTGCAAAAAGTTATTTGAGGCCCAGGCTAGTAAGAAAAGATTTGGCTACCATTTCCAGTTATAGATCCGAGTCTGTAAAATATACATCAAATCACATCACAACGAAGATTTAGCTACATTTAATCTAAGTGAGCTGCTCCATCACCATTTTTCAGTGAATATATCAATCAAGAAGCATGCCACAACCGCCTCTGCCTCCTGTAGGAGTTAGAGTGAATCCTAAGACCCTCAGGTGTTGTCACCCTGGCTATGTCTCAATGCACTGCCTAATCCACTTAGGTCATCCATGAACGGAAATAGCATTCCCTTTACATTGATCCCCAAAGGCTTAAAAAAGTCTAACATCCTCCATGGGGAAATGCTTTTGACATCTGGAGTGTGAATCCTGACTTCTCCTGGGTGAGACTAAGAAGAACATGGGAGATTAATGGTCTGGTCCATTCCGACATCACTTTTGGCAAATATTTGGGATGAGGACACAGGACAACTGTGCCCGTGTGCATTACAATGGAAAGGAGGATGGGCCACTAGAGTTTGCAGTTCACTCACTCTCCTTACAGATGTGATTATGAATGCTGTATTTAGCAACAAGTGGCATAAAAGACCCTCTCCCAAAGGCTCAAGGTCATTCAGATAACCATGATCCTAGAGGAGAACTTCCTCCCCCAAAAGTCAGTCTGGTTAATGCCCTTGGTTGATGGGAAATTTCAGCCGGCTTCAATGGGAGCTTTTCAAAGGCATTGACTTTCAGTGAGCTGGGCACCTCATCTGCCTCTGAAAAAATCTCCCCCTTGGAACTTTTTATCCTTTCATTGGATGCTGACCCCACCAATATACCAGGAAGAGGATGCTTCTTTAAAAGCTATATTGTCTTAATATAGCACTTTGATAACTGTACATATACACAAAGGGCTCGGTTAGTTCACTCCTGAAATGTAATCACCTCACCAGATAGGGACTGTGGAAACTACTTAACAGCACCGTAACATTACAGAAAAGTTTTGGACAGACTATTGAATATTGAAACTTCAGGGGAATTTTTTTTTAAGTTGAAGGCAATTACTCAAACGAGAATTGGTTCAGGACACTGGCTGGTTAACAATTGTACTCTTGTAAAAAGAGCTGTGGGACAGCTTGTAAAGCTCTTTGTGGGCACAGATTGTCTTTTGGTTCCGAGATTGTATAGCTCCTAGAACAATGGAGTCCTGGTCCCTGACACAGACTTCTAAGAGCTACTGCAATAGAAACAATAAAGAATAATTTAATAACCACATGTGCAATCTAGTATCTTACCATCAAAAAGCATTAGGGAAGCGTCTGCAAGGTTCATGAAGCTAAGTTACGTAATGCAATAGCAAAATATATTAAGTAAAATATGAAAGGGGTTTGTTTGATAACTAAAAAGGTGTGTTCACCCCCAATCCTCTAAATATTTGATAGTTTATTTTTTTGTAATTCTTCATTTCTTTAATTATAAACTGGAAGTTTTCAGCAACAAGTGGAAGTACTTTCTAATTTTATTCTCCAGATCATACCTTGTGTTCCTATGATACAACCTCCATGCCTTCAGTAATGATCTTCTCAACCATATCTGTATCAGATATTAGACACACCATATTAGATACTACTGCGGTAGATGCTACACGGCAGCAAAGATAGAACTTTTTTTTAAAATTATCTTTTTCAGCATTTCTACACTGCATGAGACCCATTTGTGAAATAATGACACTGAATAGTCTGCTAGGATATAAAAAGTTGAAGCGATATTTCCATGTCTGATTCCATTAATTTTTATTTTAGGAATTTGCATGAAAATTTAGCAACTTTAAGGTTGGTGTTCATGGTTTTATCTCTGATCAATTCCTGCAAACATCGTCTCTGACTGACAGTATTTTATTCAGTCATACTGGGGACAAGTATTTGAAACCGCAGTAACTAAAGGAAAAATGTCAGAAGAAATATATAGAAACATTTTTACAATGTTTTTGTTCAGTCTAAGGCCATGAGCCAGCATTGCCAACCCCAAGTTGTTTTCTTTTGTTTGATTTTTAGGGGTGAGATCTTGACCCCCCATGGTGGTACCTTTATGTAGGTGAAAAAAAAGTCAAGAGTTTTTTAAAGGGGCAGCCCACCTGATGCCCTGGGTAATTACTTGTGCAGTTAGCCTGTGCTGAAGCCTGTGTTGCCATGGCTTCACTACTCCAGTATCTAAGCTAGTCAGATTCAAGGCAGCTCAGCTATGTCCACACGAGCGGCTGTAACACTCCGTGACTGCAGTTCAGACAGACCCCGAAAGCCCAGGTTCTGTCTGGGGAGGATTCCCCTGACACAGGCACTGAAGAAGACAGTTGTAAGGCTGCCTTCTGAGGACCCCCTTAGAAACGTTGTCTTAGGGGGGTAGGAAGGAAGTGGTTACAGGATGCAGCACTGTAGACATTCCAGGTAGTACTGAGGTCCATTGGGCAGCCCAGGGAGACTGCGGTAACTTAGCCCCTGGGGGCTCTCTACATTATGCCAGGGCCTTTTCCAGATCCAGGAGCAGACTAGGGTGTAAAGGTTGATTAAATTTCCCTTCCTCTGTGCTGCATGTCTTAATAATTGGGCATGCAATAGTACCTGAATTGTGAGCTCAAGTGTACAAAGTGAGTGAAAGTTCATAAAATGTCACAATAACTTATAACAACACATGCTCATGGGGAAAAGTGAGACCGAATGGCTGAATTAGTCTAAAGAAAAGGCCGACTGATATAACTCAAAGATTGGACTTTAAGAACAACAGCTCCAGCCCATCTCAACTAACTTTTTCTCTTTCCTTCCAAATAGGTCAGTTATTACCATCTAAGAGACTGTCAAACATGAGGGTTTTTTATTCTCCCTTTAAAGACTCGCTACACTACAGCCAAAGGGAAAGGGACCAAGGTATGTTTTTGCTTACTTAATACCTGATGCTGTCTGGTAATAGTGCTTTTGCTATGTAATTTTCAACATTCGCATGAGCTGGCTTTATTAATTCTACTGTCTTTTCTATATAGTTGTGTGTCAGCAGTTTTAGCTTTGATCTTTCCTGTGTGGCAATACTGCCCTCTTTCGGTATAATGTGTTATTCTTTGAACTAGTGAAATTGTTTTTCATGTGCTACAGTACAATGAGCACATCTGTAAGGTTAGAAAGTGTGATTTGGAGATGAACTACAAACCCAGCCTGGATATAAAAGAAGGAAGATGAGCTGAAGCACTTCGCTACTATGAAGATCATTGTCAGACCTGGTTTTGTTCACTTTGATAACCGGGAAGAAGGCCCTGGCAGTAAGCTGCTGGAAGCTGCTGCTGATCCAAAATTACACAGTGAATAGGGCAGACGATAGCTTCTGCAGTTCAGTACAGATAAATTTAAGGTGGAACAAAAATGAAACAAACAGGCACAAATCAGCCTTGCAAAGGGATCATAGATATTTGCAAGAACCAGGAACAAATTTTATGGTAATGTCTTTTCAGTTAAGATGCCCAATTTTACTCATCTGAGGACAAAAAAATTACTTATTTAGGTAAATGGGAAAATAGAGCTTTGCAAGGTCGGAACCAAAACTTCTTGTTCAGGAGGTGGGTTTGTGTTGTGACGGAGATATGCTGTTCATTTCGCATCAGTAACTGGAGCATTTCTTCAGAGTATGCCATAAACCAGTACTGAGGTCCATTGGGCAGTGTTTTTACCAAAGGTAAGATTGCAGCTATATGGATATTTATTCAGCGTGTTTTCCATGCAATTGATGACATAGCTTCTGAGATTCATAGTAAGTTGGAGACACCTTCCTTGGTCTTTTGTGTTGTTGGTGTTAATGACTGGACAATGGTTTTGTTGGGGATGATGAAATTCCATAACGAATGCCTTATTTTTCAGCATGCAAGCCCATGGTCTGTATCACAGTCTGCACTGTGAAAACTGTAAGTATGGAGACCATCCTGTAGGTATTTTCTGTGGGTGACTATTAAATGCCAGTGTCCAGATCCACGCGACATAACGACAGTGACCACCTCAGAAGTAGGTGTTGGTATGCACAGTCCTCAGGGGATGCAGAGCACTAGTAGACTTCGCCCACTGTCATTCATTTTTCCTACTTCAAGAGGGCAGGTGTATAGAAGCCACATCTTGTGATCTGAGCTGGCTCTAATTTAGAAGTATGCCAGTGGATAGAGCCACTGTCCTGGTGGTAGCTTACAGATGACACTGTTGAGTAGATGATAAAAAAGTCCTTCTCTTCAGAGATGGAGGAAAGTGTGGGGGCCTATGTACTGATGTTGGCAAAGTCACCTGTTGAAGATCTTCTTAGTAATATAGTATGTTCTGATGTTGCAACAGGCCATTTGATCATAGGTACTAATGAGTTTTTGACTGCAAAATAATCCCACATTTGTGATCGTCTTATTTGCTTTTTACATGCCAGAAGACAGCGTAATGCATCTCGCGTAGCTAGCATGAGTCAGCTAGTCTGGTTCCAGAGAGAGTGGCTGTATAGATGCAAAACTTCTCCAGCTCTTTGTCAGTAATTGTAATCTTTCTAGGGTCATTGAACTCCTCTGGATTGTTTGCACAGTATCCTCAGATTCCAACATGCAAGTTTGCCTGTAACCCTCTTCATCTCTGAACCTTCAGCGCAAATGTCAATGCAGGAAAAATTGGAGTTAGTGCTGGAGTTACTCCTTAGTGGATATTAGTTTTTATTCAAATGGGTATCTGGCATAACTCCCACCACTCAGCGAGTGGAGGGTTCCCTGGTTCAGCTGCAGAGCACCCAGCAGGTTGTATTGGATTACATGGTACCAGTAGCAGACCTTACACGCCTGACTTAACTCTTAAGTGTTTCAGTGAGCAAGAGCTATAGGTTAGAATTTTTTCTTCAGAGACACCACGTAGTGGGTTCAGACTCTTAAGGTATGGGAGTGTGCAGTCCAGTGTGGGTAGACACACACTAGCTCTGCTCAAGTTAGCTCACTAAAATAGCAGTATAGCCAAGGGGTAGCACAGGTGCCAGCTCAGGATAGCCACCTGAGTTCAGGGGAGACTGAGCCAGCCCCATGCTACCCTCTGGCTACACGGTTATTTTTATCAGAGCTAGAGCATGTCTGCCTACCTGTGCTGGAATGCATGCTCCCTGTTTAGAGACAAAAGCCAAAGGGTAAGATTTTCAAACATGAAGGCCTACAATTTGGCTTCTAAATTGATATTTAGTCCCTTAAATAAGTGGCCTGATTTTCAGAGGTACTGAGCTCATAGGCAGCTGCCCTTGATAACAAGAGCTGCTGGGTTCTCAGCCCTGTTGAATATTAAGCCACTTATTTAGGGGACTAAATATGAATTTCAGAGCCTAACTTTAGCTTATGTTTGAAAATCTTGGCCTACAAATTCGAAGGCTGTCTCTCAAAGAAAATAAAGACGACAACAGACTGAGGGCAGAGAAAAACAAGGCTAATTTGCATTAAGGGGAAAATAGAAACATTTTGAACTAGAGAGACCACGCTAAGATACCGTCTTAACAATGCAGAAGAGAGTAAAGACACTTGCCACAAATTACCAGAGGTGGACAACTTAAAGAGACATCTCAGACATACAGGAAAACTAAGGCGGCAAATGGAATCTGGCACCCCCAGGCTGTAGAATAGGTTATGTAAAAGCTGATGTTGGTTTCCTATCTAGGTGATGAATCTAAGCAAAAATGCTTGTAAATGCATCCCGAGAAGACAATGTGGCTGCTTTTCAAATCCCCTGATTTTAGCAAATCTGAACCAAGCTGACATGCCCTGAATTGAATGAGTCTTGATGTGACCTTTAAGATGCAGGTCTGGTAGGCTGTAGAAGTGAGGGATTCAGCCAGCCAGCCATTTATAGGTTCCTCATGGTAACGTATTATCAGAAGAATAAAAGCTAGGTGGACTTTAAGGGGTTTAGTTTGCTCCAGTAAACAGTCTACTGACCTTTTCACATAAGTTTATAGAGAAAAGGCTCACTGCTGTGGGCACACTGATGTGAGGGAAATGTTGTCAGCATGATTATTGGCTCATTAAAGTGGAATTCTGTAAATGCCTTTGATAGGAATTTAGCATGTGTTCACTCTATCTTATCCTTGCAGGATATAGCATAAGGTAGATCAGTCAGTCACAAAAAATTGAAATCTGCAAACTTAAATCGTTACACCAGGGGAAAGAAAAAAAAAAAAAAAGACTTTCCACAAGAGGGATGTGAGTCCATTCATAGAGTACCTCAAAGACAGCTTTCATCAACTCCACACACATCTCATGACAATTGACAGCAGAGAACCTTATCTTTTTTGTATTCATGATAGGCCAAAAGAGGTGGCAAATGAACACTTAGGAAACAAGCTCCAAGTTGCCTGCCTGCCTTAATTAAGTGCCTAAATATGGATTTAGGAATCTCATGTGCACATGGATAGATTTTTAAGCGTTGGAAACCAAGTTGGAAAATATAGCTGCTAAGCATATTTGGAAAACAAAGTCAGCCTAAAATGGGTTTAGGCACCAGACTTAGTCTATTGAAAGGGGTAGGCAAGCAGTTCTCTCATTCCTCCCCACCCCACACTGTCCACTTTCCCCCCTTAAAGTTAAGCCCTCCTTGTAGACTTGGATGGATTTGAAACATGTGCTCAGAAACACTACCTCTATATTTACCCTCTTACATACACTGAGGAGGATCCTGGGCTGGAACATAGAAAGAGGCCCTGGTTTTGAGTGATTGCCTATGGCCAGACTGATACAGTCACTGCTAACCCCCAACAAAGTTGAGAATTGTATTTTTCAGCAAGTTAAAGATGATCAAATCTTTATCTCAACTGAGTTTGGTTAGATGCTTTTGTTACCAGAGGTACTAGAGCAAAAACATAACTGAGTTTTCCTCTCCACTCTTTCAAAAAGGTGTTCTTCCACAAGGTAGTCATTTTCTTAATGAGGTGGGTGGAAGAGCAGTGGCTTTTTCAGCACACTCATAGATTTCTCTAGAGTCCTCCACTGGAGACGGATCTGAGCCACCACTTCCTGGTTTAGCAAGCACAAGCATGAGACTATGACTATTTGACTGACTGTATCTGCACTGCATTGTTTCCCTTCTCATGCTTGTAAAGTGGAATGGTTGTAGGGTGCTGCCTACTTCTACACCTGCAGGGTTTAACAAAGGGGGCATAATCCTGCTCCTCTCCCCTATCCAAATCCTTCCCATTTGTTTATTTTAACAGTTTAGTTAGAATCTGTCTCAATCACTACTCTGCAGTGTAGCCAGTCATGTCAGTCCCAGGATATTAATATGAGACACAAGGTGGGTGAGGTAATATCTTTTATTGGACCAACTTCTGTTGGTGAGACAAGCTTTTGAGCCATACTGAGTTCTTCTGCAGGTCTGGGATCAGGACTACGTATTGGGATCTCATCTCTCTGGAGGTCAAGACTGCCCGAATGTTTAGAACATCTGTGCACAGCTGTCCTTGGAGTGAATAGTTACTTTGAATGGAAATTCCCATTAGGTGAGGGCAATGCAGCCAGAGACAACACGTACATAGCCTTTACCAGCTGAGTGGGAGGAAATTTAGAAATCCAAGCCTAAACTGGAGATCAGCAGCAAGCTAGGCCATGGAGACACTGGAGTCACCTATAATCTGGAGCCACATAGTATATGTATGTAGTTCACCAAGACCTCAGGCGTTAATGTTCCTGGACAGATGCTAGAGGAACTACCAGCTATTGAGGCCTTTTGTGCACCAAGCTGCCCTACCTTAACAGCATTCACAGCACAGCCCATACCAGCACTTGTTGGCTCTGACAAGTTATTCCTGCCAGATTCCCCATGTTTCAGACTGTCTTGGAACATGAAAGGCAGTGTCTAGGAAGTCTCGGACAAGATTCCTCAAGGAAAGAACCAGAAACGTTGTCAAGTTTAGCTTCAAACATAGCAAATTTTTTATACTAATAAAAAATGGAAGTGTCTGGTTCTTGGTTCATTTCCAACATAACTTGATAGGCTAGCTATTCAGATTGTGAATAGGACCAGTAGAAATTTTCAACGCAGGTTTTTCATTGAAAAAGGGTGTTTTACTAAAACCTAAACATTTCGCAAGAAATTGTTGTTGAGAAAAATGTTTTCCACGATCAACCCCCACCTCCTCAAAAACTGTTTTAAACTGAAAATGTTTGGTTTCCAGCTGAATAATCAAATATCTTCAGTTAAAAAAATAAACAATCAGTATTCTTTTAAATGAAAACCAACTCTAATTATGAATACACCTGTCCCTCACTTTACTTATTCATTTACTGCTCCAAGGCATTTTCTGAACACATGTACCTATCAACCAGTGCTGTTTCCCAATTACAAATCTGACACACATCAGAGGTGGAATCATAGAACTGGAAGGGACCTCAGGAAGTCATCTAGTCCAGTCCCCTGCACTCAAGGAAGGACTAAGTATTATCTAGACCATCCCTGACAGGTGTTTGTCTAACCTGCTCTTAAAAATCCCCAGTGATGGAGATTCCACAACCTCCCTAAGCAATTTATTCCAGTGCTTAACCACTCTGACAGTTAGGAAGTTTTTGTACCCGTCGATTCTTGACTGAGAATCTGCAAGAATCCATAGCCTATATCTGTGTTCCTTTCAAAAGGCATGACTGCTTCCAGGTAGAGCAGATTTAGTTTACTGTTTGAAGTCTAATTTAAAATGGGCATGAAACCCCCTCTTTTGGATATTAGGAATAAATGTCCTTTTTCACAAACTCAATGACTGTCTTTCCCAAGAGTATTGACTCCCTGCAGGCTGTTTTCCAAATACACAGTTGGACTTGAGTGTAGTGCTGAAAGGAGCAATTTTTATTTGGGAAGGGAAGGATAGCAAAGGAATTTTGTATCCCCCACCAGATAAAGTTGAGAATACACATGTCCTATATCAGAGGGGCCACCCAGGGGTAGGGGGCTCTTACCAAATCTCGTCTTATGTAGTACTTCTAATTCCAAAACTGGTGAAAGGATGCATCATCATTTCTTCCCCATTGTAGTAGTTATTTCATTTCAATTATATCATTGTTTTCTAATTAAAAAGCTACCAGAGGTCTGAATAGGAATGGACTGAAAATGAAAACCAAACACAAATGAAATCATTTCCATGAAAAAACAAGTTTGAGTAAGCACAAGCCACCAGAAAAAGTTTTTATTGCAATAATGTCCCATTATCAACTTATGTCAAAGACAATTGATTCATTTTGCATTTCTACTTTTTTATTTAATGTAAATGTAAATTCAACAGTGTAAAATAAATCCACATATAAACACAAAAGAAACTTTCAGTGACTCTCAAAAAGTTACATAGTGAATAATCATGACAAATCATCCATTGTCTATTTTACCAAGTATATAAGAGTGAAAAACAATGCAGAAAGTCATTCTTCAAAAGCATCCTGTATAAAGTTCTCAAAGAAAATATGTAAATTATATTTAGTAACTTCAAACTCTTGAACATATGGATGCTGATTCTGGAAATGGGAGAAGACAAAATTCCCAGGCTACCTGGAAAGTATAACATCTTGAATTTCAGATTATTTAAAGTTTAATTCCATCTAAAAACAAAATATTTAATTAAAGATTATATTCAATGGTTCCAATAGCTAAGCCATCACAATTACTCCATTTGTATCATTTTATAGGAAAACATCTAAACTATCTCTTACCTGTGAAAATAATGTCAGGAAATAAAGGCAGGTTTTTTTTTTTTATTTTATTTATTCATGCTGTGAATATGCTGTGGAAAAAACTCCACATGCTGGTACAATAGGCCTTTCATCAAGTTGCCTTTTCAATATTACTAAGACACACTTTTTAAAATGGTAAATGAAGCATGAAATGCACATTCAACAATCAGTGTCCAATCTGTAGCAGGACTAAATATTATCTCACTGTTAAAGTCTGAAACAATGTTTAATTTTTAAGTGACTATTGGAAAATGGGATTATACACTAGATGTGTAATATCTGGCTATGAAAATAATAACTGCAATGGTGATGATTTTATCTTATGGTTAAATGGTTGATGGATTTAATAATGAATATTACCACAACAGTAAATATATTGCACAGAAATTTTCTCTAAGAGGAATGTTTTCCAGTAGGTCCAACAGACAGAGGTTTCCAATAGAAGTGGCTTTTACTGAATATCATGCCTCGTTCTTAAACTGCATTCTCCCTCATGGCTATGCTACAATACACTCAAAATATTAAGTGGGCAAAAATGCACAAAGCACTCCATCAGGCCAAGAAGAAAACTGCAAGCAACTTCACCAAATGGGAAGGAAAAGGTGGAGGGGAAATATTCAAATGAGCACTCTATGGGTCCCGAAGTTTAAACCGCTACTCTCAATTTCCAACAGATAGATATAAAAGATTGTGAATATTTATGAGCTAAAAAGAGCTGTGTTCAGAAACAAATATAGGGCCAGCACAACCCTGCCTTCTCAGAGAAATATTTAGATGAAATACAAAATCCACTTACTAAAGTGCATCTGCTGAACAAATTCTACTATCACAGCTATCCAAGTAAGCAATACAAGCTAAACTTTATTCATATTCTATTCTATTAAAGTAGTAAATATAAATCATTTAATTCTAAATTACAATCTTTTTTATTACCAAATATTGTGTGTATATACTGTGAATTTTAGAAAGAAACTAAATAAGTTGTCTTAAAACCCTTGAGAATGAGAAAATGTCTTTATTTATAAATACTGAAAATGTAGTATGGAGTTAAGCAAATAGGGATTTAGTAAGCATCTTTTTCGCTTTATATTCAACATGATGTTCCCTTAAGGCTCCGAGAGAAATGGTCACTTTTCTCAAGATCTTTTGGCAAAAGATATAAATGCAAAAGTAACAGGGTCACCTGACATTTCAGAACTTGCATTTTTGTATTTCATTAAAGCCAGCTCATTTAATGTCTGTATACAGTTATTGCACTTATGTATTTCTTGGAATACATTTATATCAACACAGTAATAAGGACTGCAACAAAGTCATGGTAAAATAAATGTTTTTAAAGGGTACAATTTCAATATTACATGAGAAATGCCTGTGTGCATGTTTAAAACCTCATGCAGACAACTGTTATTCAAGTCAGAATGCATTTGTTCAACAGCTATTTAGCACATATAAAATTTCACTTACCCTTCTATCAATACAAATCTGTTAAAGATCAAAAAAGATTTACCATGCCAAGTCTTGATTAATGCTGCATACTGCTTTGGAATATCTTTCTATCAGAGTTAAAACTGTATTTCTCAAAATTTAAAGAAAAATAGATTTTTAAAAAGGGATTCTCTACTACCGAATACAAGTCTTTGTAGCAAAGTTAAGACAGAGAAGTTACAATTTATCACTGTATTTCAGTCTTGTTGAAAGACTAATGATATTTGTCCATCTATTTCTTAATAAATGCTACATTTTCAAGAATAAAGGAGCTATCAGTAGGCATTATTGTTTCTACTTAAAACGAGTTACTTTTCTCTGTAGTATGTCAAGTATGCTTTTAAAGATTCGGGTAGCGGTAGACTCATAATTTTTTCTCGCAATAAATTTCGAGGAGGTTCCTCTGGCTTCAAGGCTTCATTGTGATCTTTATCATCATCATCTTTGTTGTCTTCTTCCATCCTTTCATCCTCTTCACTGTCTAGAGGCTGAGGAATAAGCTGATTGCCTACAAACACATAGGTGTTAATCCTGCGTCTACGGCACCTCCTGCGTTTTCGTTTTGGTGGGGGCTTCTGAGGGATACCCTTGGCTTGTATCTCATCATTTATGAAATTTCTAAGAGTGCGTCTAATGTAGATCCGAGCTAAGTCCTGTAGATTCCTAACAGCACATGGGGCTAAGAGGAAAAAGAAAAATTATGCATGCCATATCAGTGAAATTGTTATTTTCTAAAAGTAAGAAACTGCTACAGAAAGATAAAGTATGATACTGAACAGCAATTTGAAGACTTTCTACGATATGCAAATATAAAAGGCAAAGTATGGCAACCTTTGACAAACCATGTAGCAGATCAGTAACATTATGTGAGCTGAATTTACTTATGGTTTTTGAAGGGTGGAGTGTAACTGGGAGGGTGCATCTCAGCTGATGTGCTCTTCAGACTTGCCAAGTAGAAGTTCACTGAATCACGCACACCCAAGGGGAGGAAATATAAGCCCATTCCTCCTGGTTGGGGTGCCACTACATGCCCAGAGCAATATGCTCCCACTATTGGATTTAAAAAAAAAATAATCTAACAGTCAGATACATTTCAGACAAAGCTGCTTCCTCCAATATTTACAGATGCATATGGAGGCTTCAATTGTGTGCTAAAAAATGGAATGGAGAAGAGTAGTATTTATGATGTTCTGCCTCTAAAACACTGATTCTAGTACTGGCAAAAAGGATTTTAGTCAAATTTCTGGAAATTTCAATGGCAAATCTAAAAAAACCAACATGTTGATTTAAAAGAACAAAACCTCTAAAGATACGTTTGTTAAATCACAAGCTTACTGAGCCCTGGTCTCAGGCCATGCTTCACTTATAGCTTTGTAAACAAACTATAAAAGATTTGGAGGTTAAAAAAGATGAACTAGTAAACATTCCTACCACAAATGGGACAAAGTTTAAAGAGCCCTTCATAAATCACAGGAGAAATTAACAAACTATTTGATAAAATGCTGAAATAAAAGTCTGAAAGTAAAGGTCCCAAGAGAAGCATACGAGCCAATGAGCTCTCAGCCTTCCTTCTTCATAAAACTAATAGGATGAAACAACACCTAAAATCAAAATCCTCTCATCCCAAATACACATAAAATCAGACATTTTATTATTTCTATTACTACATATACAGATGATAATATTCCCTTAGGTTTCCTAAAGGAAATAAAAATATTTGTAAGGTCTTGAGGACTTAAAGAAAGTTCCTTCAATCACATCAGGAATCATTTATCTCAATTATCTCCTAAGAATGGTAAAGTAAAGCTTTACATATGGGCATGTGTGTTAGTGAGATCAATATATTATCCCTCTTGATTCCATGCCAAAAAAATCTCTTAGCTCCAACTACATTAATACAGGAGGGGAAGCCTCCAAGTTTTACAGTGCTTACAGACTCATTTTGCTATACTAAATGTAGATTATGAACTCCTCACAAAGATTGTGTTTAAAGGCCTGGAACATTGATTGTGCACTTGAATTTAGTTTATAACAGGTCAACATAGCTCAGTTAATACCAAGCACCTAAACACATTTTGACTTTTAAAAATTCAGCTCTAGATAAGAGAATAAGACCCTAGATAAGCTTTTGATGCTGAGAAAGTTTTTGGTTGGCTCAAATGGAAACTTGTTTTTTAAATTTAAATAGTAGCAATAATGGGCTTTGAAGTTGTATAAGAAAAAAAAGAGACACCTTCCATAATCATTTTCACTTAAAGATATTTATTCTACAGACAGGAACAAGACATTTTCAAAAGGAGGAGGTTATTTACCTTTTAATTGGAGGTTCTTCACCTTTTAATTGGAGGTTCTTCAAGATGCATGGTCCCTATTAGTATTCCAAACATGGGTGTGTGTTTGAGCCATGTGCTGGAAGGTTTTTGTAGTAGTGTCTGTTGACCTGCACGTGCATCCCTCGTGCTCACAGGCAAGGGTCGTGAGGGTCGATGCTTCTCCAGTGTCACTCTTACCGCTGAGTAGTCCAGCCCTCAGCAGAAGGCATGGCGGGCGGATATTGGAATACAAATAGGGACCACACATCTCAAAGAACCTGCAGTTACAGGTAAGTAACCTCCTCTTCTTCTTCGAGTGATGGTCCCTGGATGTATTCCAAATATGGGTGAGTAGAGAGCAGTGATCAGCATGGAGGTGGGTGTGAGGATGTGAGAGGAAGTATAGTTTGTAGTATAGCATGGCCTACAGCACTGTCTGCAGCTGCTGCTTGGCTGATGGCATAGTGGGACGTGAACATGTGGATGGAGCACCATGTTGCTACATGACGGATGTCTTGCCACGAGATGTCCACTTGCATAGAGTATGCTGTGACTCCATCAGGCGCCGGTACATTGGATAACGTGTAGCATTCATGGATGCACCTGGAGATTTGGATGCAATTGGAGATTTGTTTGGGAGGAAAGGGCTTGGCCCTTGGATCAGTCAGCAATGGCTACAAATAGTTTCGATGAAGAACGAAAAGCACAGGTCTAGAAGAATGTAGAATGAAGTGCACAGCAGATGTCGAGGGAGGGTAGGACTCTGTCCATGTGGGAGGCATGCGGCTTGGGGTAGAACACAGGCAGGTGGATGCACTGATTTAGGTGGAACTCCGACACTACTTTTGGGAGGAATTTAGGGTATAGCCATAAGGAATACTGTGGAACACTGTAAGCAGGGTGGGTCAGGCATCATGACCGCCAGTTCACTGACCCATCTAGCTGAGGTAATGGCAACTAAAAACATCACCATCATAGAGAGATGGCAGAGGGAGTGTGTTGCTAGTGGCTGAAGGGGGGCTTCATGAGGGTGAAGAGAATGAGATTAAGGGGCTTGAGTACTGGTGAGAAGGTATTGAGGAGACCTGTCATGAAATGAATGGTGGTAGTGTGTGTAACACTGAAGCGCTGTCCATGGGGGGAGAAAGGCACTGAATGCTGCTAGGTGGACCCGTATAGAGCTGAGGGACAGGCCTGACATTGAGTTCAAGAAGGTAGTGGAGGACAATAAATAGGGATATCACACTCAGTGGGTGGTGATGGCGGTGAGCCCATGAGATGAAGCACTTCCATTTAGTTTGGTAACAGGCCCTAGTGGATGCCCTCCTGCTCTGGTTAGGGATTTGTCATACCAGTTTGGAGCATGCTTTGTCTACTCTTAGCCCCATCCAAAAACCAGGCTGTGAGGAGAAGCGGGCCTGGATTGGGATGCTGACCCTGGCCCAATCTTGTATGAGGAGATCCAAAAGCATTCAGAGATGGAGTGGTGTGGAGGTGGAGAGTACGAGGACGTGCGTGAATCAAAACTGATTGGGCCAGAACAGGGCTGTAAGTATTATGGTAGCTCGGCAAATCTTGCATAGCACTTGTGGGAGGGGGTTAGGAGGAAGGCATAATGGAAGTTGCCCATCCGGGGGAGAAGAGCACTGCTCTGTGAGTCCTCCTGTGACACATGGCTAGAAAGGGTTAAACATCCTTCAAAATAAATAACCCTCAAAAGACATGAGGGGAGATGTTTGTGTATTTACATATGTATGAGTAGAGTCGACAATGTAATCAACAGTCCCTGTCTATGCTGTATTCTGATAATTCAGAGGTCAAAAGAACACCCTATCATTTAAATGAATTGTAAACACGGGATATTTCTCTCTCTTTGAAATGTACTGTGAATGGTGGAGGAACAAGCAAATGGCCTTATGTTAGCTATACGAATTAAATACTGGTGATGGACCTCCTTCAAAGTCATCCTAATTACCTTTTGTTCCCTGAGGAATTCCAACTTATCAAAAGAAATGAAATTGTATAAAAGATCCTTGGGATCGGATTCTGTCATCTCAGATCTGCTTAGGCTTCATCAGGAGACGTTTGAGTTGCAAGACTGAGGTCCCAGTTATGCTGGTACGCCCTGAATTTGAGATTCGGACCTTGGACTATAACCTATGAACTATTTCTGAAAGAACTCTGCAACTACAAAGCTCACCATCTCTGCTATGAATCTGAACCTCAATGAATCAAACTCATGTCTGTATGTATATTGATCTTTTAACCATACTCTCTCTCTCTCTCTCTTGTTTTTTAATAAAGCTTAGTTTAGTTAATAAGAATTGGCTGTAGCGTGTATTTGGATAAGATCTGAAACATTCATTAACCTGGGAGGTAATGTGTCCAATCCTTTGGGATTGGTAGTACCTTTTCTTTTATAGGACGAAATAAGATTTACAGAAATTTTCATTATATGTGATGCAGGTACCTGGATGGAGGCCTGAGGCTGGATCACTAATAAGGGAACTGTGTTGTTTGGACTTCTGAGTAACCAGTAAAGTAATAAAGAAGCTGTTTTATGTTGGCTTGGTGAATCTAAGTATTGGAATATCCACCAGCTTTATGGGGATTGTCTTCCCCATTCTTTGCAGTTCACCCTAATTGAGTGACCATAGCTGGCTCCCCACTAGGACCCCGGTCACACCTCCCTTATGGCTCCCCCTGGAATAATAAAGGGGCACTTTGTGGTTCTCATGAGTGGTGATCCCCATTTGTGGGGAAAGTATCAGAGTGTGGCATTGTGCAATTCCCACTCGTGGCTGACACAGAGAATTCTGCTGAGGGCATCAGCCAGGGAATTTTGGGTGCCTGGGAGATACATGGTATGGAATATCACATGGTGTTTGATGCACCAGTTCCAAAGGTGGATGGACTGGGAGCAGAGAGAGGTAGACTTGGCACTGCCCTGCTTGTTGATGTACATGACCGCTGTGATGTTCTCAGAGAGCAATTGAACATGGCGGGAACGGATGAGAGGAAGAAATGCCTGGCATGCAAAACAGACTTCCATCAGTTCTAGCATGTTTATTTGCATCCTGGCCTCTTTGTGGTGTCTAGATGCCCTGGGCTATGTGATGGTCTAGGTGGGCTCCCCAATCCGTGAGGGAGGAATCGGTTTTAATCATGGCCTGTGGGGTGGGAAGGGTGAAGGGGGTACCGACTATGACCTTGGAAGGGTCGGTCCACCCTATGAGGGAGACCAGAACTGTCTGGTGGGGGGACAATGAGTTTGGCCTCCAAGCAGTCCTTTTTGCTCCTCTTCATCTACAGACCAAACGTTTGGAAGCAATGCACGTGTAGACGTGGTTGCAGGGTCACACAGAGGTACAGGCTGCCATATGTCCAAGGAGGAAGAGACAATAGTGGACCGTGGTGCATGGGTTGTGGCGTACATCTGCAATTATGGCCATCAGCATTGCAAAGCAGTCTGCCAGAGGAAAGCTCATGCCACGATGGAGTCGAGTCGCGTCCCCTTACACGGAAATAGAGAAATTTCTGGTGGGCTGGGTGAATGTCAATGTGGAAGTAGGCATCCTCCATGTCGAGAGCCACGAACCAGGCCCCATAGCAGAGACAGGGGATAATGGATACCAATGTCCCATACAGAATTTGGATTTTCTGATAAAGGTGTTCAGTAGTTGAAGGTTGAGAATGGGGCGGCATCCTCTGCCCTTCTTTGGTATGAGGAACTTTGAGAAATAGAAGTCTCTTCCCATGTAGGAAGGTGGTACCCACTCTATGGCTCCCTTCACGAGAAGGGTGTCTGCTTCTTGTTGGAGAATGCATTGATGTGAAGGTTCCCCTGGGTGGTCCGGGGGAGGAGGGGGCTGATGCAGGGTTAAAAGAAAAGAGAAATTCTACAACAACGAATAATATAAGCAACTATATACAAATGGACAAAAGTCACTCTCTGAAACTAAGAGTGTGAAAGAACTAAGGTTCTGACTCAGGCCACGTGGTGGTAATAGGGAACTGGATAGGCGTCGATCTGCACAACCTATTATACCCTCAGCTACGAGCATTAGGAGACGCATGACGCATGTGCAGGTCAACGAATACTGCTAAGAAAATCTTCCAGTTCCAGCACATGGAGTGCATTTGCACCCACATTTGGAATATACATATAGGGACTATAAAGAACAACTTTTAGTTGTCTAGTACAGAGATTAACATTAAGTAGTTCCACAGTTAAGGTTGCACCAGGACTCTCCTTTTAGTGCAACCTTTGCAGTCTTCTAGTTCTGTTCTGCCTTTAGAATGATTTGATTGGCTCACAGAAGGGCTGCAGTAACTGTCAGTACAACACATGACATGCCCCTCCATATTTGTATTAAGTATGTTCTATATTGGTTCTAATAAGCAAGGCTTGGACTCCTACTTAGGCTTGTTTTATTCTGGCTGTTACAGCTAGAATGTAAGAACGACCATTCTGGGTCAGACCAATGGTCCATCTAGCCCAATATTCTGTCTTCTAGCAGTGGCCAATGCCACGTGCTTCAGAGGGAATTAACAGAACAGGTAATCATCAAGTGATCCATCCCATCGCCATTCCCAGCTTATGACAAACAGAGGCTAAGGACACTTCAGAGCATGGTAATAGCCATTGACGGACCTATCCTCCATGAACTTATCTAGTTCTTTTTTGAACCCTGTCATAGTCTTGGCCTTCACAACATCCTTTGGCAAAGAGTTCCACGGGTTGACTGTACATTGTGTGAAGAAATACTTCCTTTTGCTTGTTTTAAACCTGCTACCTTATTAATCTCTCCTCAATGGAAGCTGTTCCATACCCCTAATCATTTTTGTAGCCCTTCTCTGTACCTTTTCCAATTCCAATATATCTTTTTTGAGATGGGGCAACTGCATCTATATGCAGTATTCAAGATGTGGGCGTACCATGGATTTATATAGAGGCAACATGATATTTTTGGTCTTATTATCTATCCTTTTCCTAATGATTCCCAATATTCTGTTAGCTTTTTTGACTGTCGCTGAACATTGAGTGGATGTTTTCAGAGAACTATCCACAATGATTCCAAGATCTCTTTCTTGAGTGGTAACAGCTCATTTAGACCCCATCATTTTATATGTATAGTTGGGATTAGGTTTTCCAATGTGCATTACTTTACATCTATCAACACTGAATTTCATCTATTTTGTTGCCCAGTCACCCAGTTTTGTGAGATCCCTTTTTAACTCTTCGCAGTCTGCTTTGGACTTAACTATTTTGAGTAGTTTGTATCATCTTCAAATTTTTCCACCTCACTGTTTACCCCTTTTCCCAGATCATTTAGGAATATGTTGAACAATACTGGTCCCAGTACAGACTCCTGTGGGGGACACCACTATTTACCTCTCTCCATTCTGAAAACTGATAATTTATTCTTACCCCTTTGTTTTCTATCTTTTAACCAGTTACTGATCTATGAGAGAATCCACCCTCTTATCTCATGATAGCTTATTTTGCTTAAGAGCTTTTGGTGAGGGACCTTGTCAAAGGCTTTCTGAAAATCTAAGTACACTATATCCACTGGATCCCCCTTGTCCACATGCTTGTTGACCCCCTCAAATAATTCTAGTAGATTGGTGAGGCATGATTTCCCCTTACAAAAACCATGTTGACTCTTCCCCAACAAATTGTGTTCACCTATGTGTCTAATAACTCTGTTCTTTACTATATAGTAACTCCTCACTTAAAGTCATCTCGGTTAATGTTGTTTTGTTGTTACATTGCTGATCAATTAGGGAACATGCTTGTTTAAAGTTGCGCAATGCTCCCTTATAATGGCGTTTGGCAGCTGACTGCTTTGTCCACTGCTTGCAGGAATCTCCGGAAGAGCAGCCTCTCCTTGTGGGGATTAGAACCGGGGAGGCCGGCAGCCCCACCCCCCATCAGCTCCCCTAAATTCCCTGTAAGGTATGTGGCTCAGCAGCTGCCCAGCATCAGTTCAGCTGTCCCTCCTCTCATTGCTGTTCTGCTCCTGACCTGTCCTCTGCCTTAGAGCTGCTCCTGGAGGCTTCCTGCTTGCTGGGGGAGGGGGAGAAAGGGGTGCTGATATCAGGATGTTCCCCTGCTCCTGCCCTCCACCCCCCGCTCTATGCCCCCTCTCCACAAAGCGGAGGAGGGGACAGGGCTCTGGGACAGAATGGAGGGAGCTTGATCGAAGCTGTTGCTTCCTGTCTGATCTGCTTAAAAGGGCAATGTACTTGAAGTGGGGTCAGCGTACTTAAAGGGGCAATGCACATATCTCTCTCTCTCACTAATGCATGCACCCCCCAGAACTTTTGAAAGTCAGCAGCTGTGCAACTGTGCATGTGCTGAGTGGGGTGCTCCAGCTGGATAGCATGGGCTCATCATCATGTTCAGTTTTTGCAGGGAAGTGTTTGCAGCAACTGCCCTGCATCTGTTGGGTTTCCTCCCTCCTGCCTCAATCTATGCTGCCTTGTAGAGTGTGAGGCTATATTAACCCTTGAGGGTTCAGACGAGTGCTAGTTCATCATTTAGCAGCAAGGCATTCCCTGGGAAATGTTCCACCCTCTTACTCCAGGCCCTCAACCAAGCTTTACAATCATTCATTGCTGTGTACAATATTAAACTGTTTGTTTAAAACTTATACTATATTTGTATATAATGCCTTTTGTCTGATGAAAAAAATTTCCCTGGAAGCTACCCCCCCCCCCATTTACATTAATTTTTATGTAGAAATTGGATTCGCTTAACACTGTTTCATATAAAGTCGCATTTTTCAGGAACATGACTACAATGTTAAGTGAGGAGTTACTGTAGTTTCAACTAATTTGCTTGGTACTGAAGTTAGGCTTAGCGGCATGTAATTTCCAGGATCGCCTCTAGAGCCTTTTTAAAATATTGGTGTCACATTAGCTATCTTGTCATCTGGTACAGAAGCTGATCTAAATGACAGGTTACTTACCACTGTTAATAATGCTGCCATTTCACATTTGAGTTCCTTCCTACACTGCCTCCTTTCAAAGTACTGTATCTGGAACACAAGAAGTAGGTTTTCCCCCTGCCTATACCTCTGTGCAGGAAAGAGGATTTGAAAAAAAAAATGAATTTATATCATGAGAACTGAAGCAAGGTAGCAGAGAGAGCCTGAAAAGTGTTTTTCACCATCTAGGGAATATGACTGAATTGGATTGAGAACTCTGGTCAGAGGATAGTGTAAAGTGTGTAAAAATGGCTGAAGAGAGAAGAGCAACTGGGCACTTTTGAAAATCCCAATAGACACCACATCTAAATACCTTTAAAAAAAATTGATCCAAAGTGTTGGAATGAGAAAGAAAATCCCAATCACCATTTGTTAAGCATCTCCATGTCCCTGAAATGTTCTGGCCCCCTTCCCAAGACACAGACTATAGAGAGGCACAGAGGCTAACCATCAGCCACTAGGCATATGGTGCTTCTGGCCATCCCATTCCACTCTGGGGGAGAAGAGGGATTTATACAATGTTTCACTGCTCTTTGGAAGGCAAAACAAGGGGCATACATTCACCATCCTCTGCAACATCAAGTATTAACTGTATATGTTTTATTTGTGCTTAGTCAAAGTGGACTTGGTGGACTGCGAGGGGAGATGTATTCTTGCCTCAGTATTCTTGCCAGCAAGTTAAAGTATGGGCTGGATGAATGGACTATAAAGTGGACAGAAAGCTGGCTAGATCATTGGGCTCAAAGGGTAGTGATCAATGGCTTCATGTCTAGTTGGCAGCCGGTATCAACTGGAGTGCCCCAAAGGTCGGTCTTGGGACTGGTTTTGTTCAATATCTTCATTAATGATCTGGAGGATGGCGTGGATTGCACCCTCAGCAAGTTTGCAGATGACACTAACTTGGGAGGAGTGGTAGATACGCTGGTGGGTAGGGACAGGATACAGAGGAACCTAGACAAATTAAAGGATTGGGCCAAAATAAATTTGATAAGGTTCAACAAGGATAAGTGCAGAGTCCTGCACTTAGGACAGAAGAATCCCATACACTGCTATAGACTAGGGACCGAGTGACTAGGAAGCAGTTCTGCAGAAAAGGACATAGCGGTTACAGTGGATGAGAAGCTGGATAGGAGTCAACAGTGTGCCCTTGTTGCCAAAAAAGCTAACAGCATTTTAGGCTGTATAAGTAGGAGCACCGCCAGCAGATCGAGGAACGTGATCATTCCCCTCTATTTGGCATTGGTGAGGCCTCATCTGGAGTACTGTGTCCAGTTTTGGGCCCCACAGTACAAGAAGGATGTGGAAAAATTGGAAAGAGTCCAGCAGAGGGCAATAAAAATGATTAGGGAGCTGAAACACGTGAGTTATGAGGAGAGGCTGAGGGAACTGGGATTATTTAGTCTGCAGAAGAGAAGAATGACGGGGGATTTGATAGCTGCTTTCCACTACCTGAAAGGGGGTTCCAAAGAGGATGGAGCTAGACTGTTCTCAGTGGTACCAGATGACAGAACAAGGAGTAATGGTCTCAAGTTGCAGTGGGGGAGGTTTAGGTTGGATAGTAGGAAAAACTTTTTCACTAGGAGGGTGGTGAAGCACTGGAACGGGTTACCTAGGAAGGTGGTGGAATCTCCTTCCTTAGAGGTTTTTAGGTTTGTCAGGCTTGACAAAGCCCTGGTTGGGATGATTTAGTTGGGGATAGGTCCTGCTTTGAGCAGGGGTTGGACTAGATGACCTCCTGAGGTCCCTTCCAACCCTGATACTCTATGATTCTATGTCAACAGTAGGATTTTGGAAATGTCCACAAGAAAAAACGAGGGGGAGGGAGAGAAAGACCAGGAAACTCACTGTATTGTTTTAATTTAAAATATAAAAAATAATACACTTAATTGGATACAGAGAGATTTGTGTCTTAGTGATGCTGAACACAAGTCAGAAATTTTATATATCAGAACCAGAGAGGGCTAGAGCTTTTCTGAACAATACATTCCCATTCTAGTGCATTATGTCTGTATAACACAGCCTCCCCACTCTGTGGACAGGAATACCAGCTCAGGCACAATAAACTTAGATGTACCAAAAAGGAAAAGCCACAACAGATGACACTTACGCAGTCCCACAGTATCACGTTTGCTGTTGTCATTCCTGTTGGGTTGTACTAGTGGAGCAAATGAAACAGCAAGGATGTTTTTACTTTCCCAAGTGTTCTGTCCAGTTCGCAGGATTTGTGTTAGCTGCATGAAAACAACAAAAATATAAGACAAAGTTCAGCAGTTAAGTAAATTATTTCATCTGCTTTCTTGTTTGTTTTTGTTACACCCACCATTCTTCAGTTTGAGGCAGTTTATAACATTGCCATTTTAATTTGCTTCAAATGTAATTCAGAGAAGCTGTTCTCTTGCCAAAACTGAATTTTATATACTTTATAAAATGATATTCAGCCATTTCCCATTTTGTTTTGCTCTGAAAAAAATAAGAGCTTTGACATGTATTTATGTTTTATTAGCAATGCCCTTTTGGTAACTTTTTTTTTTTTAAAGTTCAAATGTCCACATTATTTACATTTAATATTATTGTAAGCTAAGAAGGCAGAGCGACATTTAGAAAGATTTAGTACAGTTTCATCTGCATTTGCGTGATCATACTCTGAAAACCCTAAACTGCCGAGACACAACTTATGTCTAACCACCACAGTAGTGGGCACATAACTACACATCTCTCTATAGGAGGTATAGTTAAAGATTATTAGTGTCTGAAAAATAGGAGAAATGAACACACCTCTATTATTAAGTTAATCTAGTAGGGCTTTCTTTGTCACTGGTCCAGGGTGAAACCAGCAAGTCCAAGATCATGATAATTCTCACTTTCCTCCTGCATTCATAAGTACTAGCAAAGTATACTTATATGAATCATTAATCTTCTATTTAATTAGATTAGAATTTTCCTTGGAAATATTTTAGTTTATCTATATAGAGAATAATGTTTACTAGTGAAAGTAACATGATATGCCTATCAATTTAGAAAGCACCCAATTATGCTACCTATATGATAGCGTATTTTAATGATACATGCTTTTAAACAATTTCAGTGCTGTTTGGAAGAAGTTATGTAGCAACTTTATGGCAACTCCTTTAGTGAGGACTGTTAACTACGAAGTAACTTGCAAACTAATCTTCAGCTCAAACATTTCAATAAAAATTTGGCTGTAAAAGGACAGTAACTTGAGCAAGTTACTTCATCTCTCTGCATCAGTGTCCCCCATCAGTAAACTGGAGAGAATAATGCTTACTTTTGCCAGTAAAGCTCTTTGAGATCTATGAATAAAAATGATATAGATGCTAAATATTTTATTATTAAATTACACTTCTGACTGAAAATATTTTCCCTATTATTGTGACACGTAACACCTAAAATAACAATATCTGAAAGGGATCATTAAAAAATTCAATGTTGTTAGTCTGCCTACTTTGTGCATTTGACAGCACTTTGTGTATATAGTTAATGTCACTGCTTCCCCTACAGTCAACTAGATAAATCTGTGCTGAGTTTTCTTTCACACAATAGGGAAGAGAAAATTATTTTTTAAAGAAAAGAGGATAGGATTTTTTTTGTTTTATAATCAAGGACACCCTGGGGCAGGTATAGCACATTAGAGTACTTTTTGCGAAATCCTGGCCCCACTGAGGTCAATGGGAGTTTTGCCATGGACTTCAACTGGACAAGGATTTCACCTTTGTCCCAGCTTTTTTTTTTTTTTAGCTAATTAGATTTCAAGTTAATGGTGTCCTTGTAAATATGGACATTTGGGTGATATGGCAAGCTTGTTTGATTTAAAAACAAAACACTCAAACAGCCCCTACAATCACTTTAAAAGATTGTAAAAATCTTCACACTCACACTGTACTGCTGTAGTTGAGCAGACAAGGATTATTAATCAAAAAGCAAGTAAATCAAGTCTATAGTCTACATACGAGATAAGCATTTTTGTTAAACTGTGTGATTCTTATATCAAAACACAGCAAGGGAAAATTGTCAGTGAATCACCTGATCTTCTATCGGCATAACCAGAATACCTCCAACTTTCAATAAAATTTTCATGTAGTTCTCATGATCTTTCTGGACCCCAGCTCCACAATAAATCCGGTCATACTGATGACTATCCGATGCAATCTCCAGACAATTACCAACCACAAAGGCAGGTTCACAGAACTCAAATCTGGGGGGGACGGAGGGGAAGAAAGGGTAAATATTTCAGAATAGTAGTCTATTTTTTAAATACAAGCAAATTTAGCTAAATATAGTAAAACTTCGATTTCACATCTTTGCTCATTTGTAATTAACACATTTAAAGAGTGTCGGCATGCTGTAATTGTACTAGATACAGAAACAGAAGACACGACTGAAATATATCAATGTTTGTCTATGCATATCAGTTTACACTGCCAAAAAAGAATGGTGCATTATTTTCTAAATGCAATCATATATGCCTTACTGAACAATTAATGAAGTAGTAAAAAAACAAACACAAAAAGCCCTTTTAAATTACTGTCTTTATTCACATTTATAAAGTATCCATGTTATGCTCTGGGTTTGGACGAAAATTAAAACAGTTCAATAAGTCATTGGTCTCAAACTACTCCCCTTTCATCACCCCCTAAAACCAGCTCTCTCCCAACCAACTCCCTTCTCAAAAGGAAAAAAATATGGAAAGACGTGTTTTCCAATGTGTGCCCTAAAAGTCACCAACTCTGGTTCTGACAGACCAAATAGGAGAGGAGAAAGTGATTTCAAGAGTCAAAGATCCCTCATTAAGAATTCCATTCCATCAGCTCCTATTCAGTACGTTTTTTAAGCATGAGCCTAACTTTAAGCACATGAGCAGTCTCACTAAAGTTGTGACAGAAGAGGAGCAGCTCTGTAATAACTCAGATACTGTATGAATCCTGGTAATTGGAACGTTTACTGTATGCACAAATTAGTTTATTTTAATCTGGGGGACTAGCAAGAAAAACAACAGGACATGAAATAATGACTCAAGATAAACCACCACTCAGGAAATAAAGGGTTAAGAGACAAATCCCTGAACTACCGGTATTAACTTTAGAAATTCTACCTCCTGTTCCAATCATCTTGCAGAACTGGGTTTGACAAGCAGGGGCAAAGCCTGAGAACTGACAAGAACAAAAACTGTGACTGGCCTAAAAAGGACTCACTCTTTCTCAAGATTTTAGGGAGTTCAGGGGAACCAGATTGACAGACATCTTCTGTGACTGAAGTTAGGCCTAACCTAGCTTACCAGCAGGGGAAGGTAGAGGTGAAGGTAAAACAGATATGCGTAGACTGTTTTAAAATCCTTACTCCCTAAATGCTTTGTTCCTACTGTTAAAACAAAATTCTTTAGTTTTAAGTAAGTTGTATGGTCACTACACACACCACTGGTCACAAACTCCAAAAGGGGAAATCACAGTTGCCAAATCCAGTTAAACCGCATGGGTGAGCATAGTTCATACATAGAGTACTGTAGCCCAGGACCTGGTCTAAGTGTGAGAGAATTGAGGAATTCCACCCCAGGAGAGGCCTGACGCCTTAGGGGAGCAGGAAGGGGATAGAGTAAGCTCTGCAGCTGGAACAGAAGCCATTGCAGCAGTATCACAAGGGACAACAGGTGGTATCGCAGATAATCCAAATCATATTGTTAGAGATATTCAAGTCAAAACCAGCATATTAAACTTCATCCAAAATCAATTTGCGCAGCTAATGCTGATCCCAGAGCACACTCCTTTCAAGAAAAATTGCTTAAATTAGTAAGGTCCTGCATTCTCAGATGTTGCCTGTTTTGTGCTGTACCTTGAACCTAGATTATGCAGCAAAGCCCAGTACAGCAGAGAAACGCTACCAATCTACTATCACAAGCCTCCTTCCCCTTCAGAGGCAGCATAGCAGCCTAAAACGCTCAACACCCAGTCTTGTGCCAAAAGTGTCTGTATGCTCCCCTCTTCTCTGTAGGGCTGCTAGATGGTGAGGCTCCTGAAGGTGAGACCTACATTCATAAATATTTTCAAGTGTTCCTATATAATAATGGGGTGGTCTGAGAAGGGGCTGCACCTAGGAAATTGTTAAAGTTTAAACTAAAGCTTTGAAAGAGGTGGCCTTTGTCCCTGATTGGGCTCAGGAATTCCAGTGCCAGAACATCCACAGCTGCATCATGCTTCAAGTGTGCAGGAGAAAAGTCAGCCTGCCCCTAGCTACATTCAAATGGAGCTCTAAAGTACTTAGTGCTTCTCCTGTCCACCTTCAAGAGTTACACATAGCTATGTCATGCATAGCTTCCAAGATCCCTCCATCAGGGCTTCTGATCCTATAGGGCTCTATAAAAGGCTGTCACTGATACCTGCATTTCCTTCATCCTCTATCACTGCCTGGTTCCCTCTCAACTGCTCCATCAAAAGGGAGAAGTTACACAACTGCTTATATGGCCACATAATCCTTTGTGAAAGCCCTGTGTACTAGTCAGTACTGACTGAAATGTTCAAATGGAGTTTCAACCTCATGGCTTTGGAGGTTGGAAAAACAGAACTCTGGGCCACAGCTCCTTACCTGAAATCCCAATATGCTCAGACCTATATGAGTAGAACTTTCCAGGGGGTTCTGATTTTGGTGCTTAGATTCATGTTTACTGAAGTATGCAGATCTGTACTGACAATAATTAAATCTTTGCAGCACATTGCTGGCGAAGTGGCATACAAAATGATGCTAATTTTGGATTAGATTGATAAATTTCCGGCTATTGATTTGTAAAACAGAAAATATGGTATTACAAGATTTGACAAGATGTCTATAGGGAGGTAAGATGGGAAGGACAGAATTGTTTTCTTCCCTGATAAAACATATCAAGTGTAAACCAAACAACCTCATCCATTCAGAGGGTACAGTCACAGGTTGATTTCATCTAGAAGTTCTCTAAATCCAGTGGATCTCAACCTTCATCCAGTTGTATTGAGAAGTTCACAGACATCTGCAGACATGTTTGAATTTGACAGCAGACTGCATCACTGAAGAGAGAATGTCTTGAATTGACTAACAGCAGCAGCAGATCCCAACAAAACACTGACAACATTCAAGACACAAATTATAACGAGGCTTGGCAGCTTTCACTATTCACAGCAACACTAAGTATGATACTCAAGGGCTTTCATGTTCATAGTATTGCCATTAATAAAACAATCTTCTGGTTTTGTAAACTTATAAGCTTTTGCTTGAAGAATTCAATGCATTTCTTTTGTAAAGATGGATGTTTGATCTTGAAACAGCTCAGTGCTCCTTCCTATTATTAGCTGTATGCATATCCCAAAATACTTTTCCAACTACTGCAACAGCCTCTGAAGTATTGTGGGTAGCTCTCAAGCATTCTGATATGCATTTTGATCAGAGTCCACTAGAACGGAAAGCCAGGCTGCAAGAAACAGATCTACAGCAGAGGGAAAGAAAGGGAGGATGGTTAAGACTGTCTTGTCCATCTCTATGGAACAGTGCAGGGTGTACATACTATAATTCAATTAACTTCACCTTGAGGGGAAGCTGGGAGAGCAAGAGGTAACAGGTCCCAGCAGGACAGGGAGACAGAAAAACAAACAAACAACAAAAACAATGGATGCCTGGATGCAGAAGAATAAATTAATTAGTTGACAAAATTCTCCATTTAATGGCATCATGGGAAAAAGCCTGAATCCATGGCAACAAAATGGAAGAGTCCACAGGGCCCTGCTTGAGATGAATGGGCAGTTCACAAATCAGAGTTATTCAAGCTGTCAGTCACTGCATTGATTCATATTTAGTTCATTTTTTATATTATCTCTGCAAACACAAGGACTAGAAAAACCACAAAAAGAAAAAAAGATGGGCGGGGGATGGATGGTAATAACTCATGAAACGTGTTCACGATCCCTACAGGGTATCCTTGCTCTTTTCCCTGAGACCTTGGAGTAGCAGAGGTAGCCAGTCTATATGCCTGACCTACCAACTACTACGACCCCTTTTTCATTCATGGATTCTTCTTGCCCTTCCTCTGTAGGATCTGGCAAGCATATTACCAGACACTCCCAGCAGCAGCCTTCCATGCTTCCTCTGCTGGTAGCCTCTGTTGTCTCTTGATGCTTGTGGCACTTCTGGCCATTTTATCTTTCTGAAATAAATAGGAAAGGGGAGTATTTCCAAGAAAATGCAATGGCATGCACATGGATAACACACAAAAATCTTACTTTAAAAAAAAAAAAAAAATCTCTTTTAGAGAAGTGACATGTGGAGATTCCAGACACATTTTCAGAGTGTCTGCCATAGTTAGTGAAGACTATTGTGGTTAGGGACCCTTTGAAAAGTTTTAACAGAGAAGATCGCTGTTCTCCTTCTTCAGAATTTAACTGCAGAGGAGACTAGAGGAGAGGGGGAGAGCTTCCCACAATGCCCACAAAAATAACCCAGATGAGCTAGAGGCTCCCTAAAGGCACAATATCAACATTAGTGTTCCTACTGAATACTTTTTGGGGTGTGGAACAGCAGACAAGTTCTGTTTTACATTATGTCTATGATTTATGGGCTGGGGTCATCACATGGTTGAATCAAGGAGGAATACCAGGAACTCTTCCTTCTTACTACATTTGTGGCATTTTGCAACCTTTGTCTATGGCCCACGGTTGCAGTCTTCATCCAAGTGAGCTGGTAAAGGCCTTTGAAGCAACATGCAGCCTTTGGTGATATGCAGGGAAAGGCATTACTATGCCCAGGGAGCTCCATCTGGTCCTGACCTGGCACTATATGACTAGAGACAGGCTACACAAGACACATGGTAATATGAATAATAAAATAATCACAGTGATCACTTCAGTAGTATAAAGATACTGTTGTGAATCCACTGCTTAACTATTGGAGGTCTAAAGTCTAAAAGAAAAAAGAAAGAGCTATCACCATCAAAGTTTCAGCCAAGCAGAAAACAGATAAAATACCCCAACCCAGAGTAGCCTCCTGAACTGACTTTCTCTTCAGGAGTAGGAAAAACAAACAGGAGCTACTGAACTAATGTTAAAGAATCTGTGAGTTGAAGGAAACAGAAATGCCCGCTTCTCTATTGCGTGCCACCGCCTATTGGTATACTCATTTTCTGACTCCATAAGTAACTCAAGAATTTTTGAATACAAGGCTGACAGTTTAATTCTATTTTACAAGACGTGTAAACCTCCCTGGGTCTATTTTTAACTGATCAAATGCTCCCCAAAAATATAATTCCGTTGAAAAACAGTTGCCCACAAAAGTTTTGATACAAACTTTTGATGTAGTACGAGACCAGCTACTGAAACAACAGGGTCTCACGAAGACTTCAGTTGATATAACCTCTTTTGGAGAGAGATGAGAATTTCTTCTCTGCTATACTTCATATACCAAAATCTTTAAAGAGGCATTTAGAGCTTTGCTGGGTTTTTCTTTAATCAAATGCCTTAGGGTACCTTTCTCTCAAAAGGCAAAAACATACCCAAAAGTTCACATCACTGTATTGTACCTCCACACCGCTTCCAGCATAAGCAATTGACGATAAATGCAGTATCATTGCAGTAGCATTTGGAAGAAGGAAACCTACAGCCTAGTTTAGCAACCTCTTCTACCCGTACACCACACTGTTTGTTTTTCCCATAATTTCTGCATAACACTACACAAAGCTGACTATAATACAAATATTCTTCTGTAATATAATGAATGCTTTAAAAACAATTATCACTATGTAACATCTCTCCATTACACTTTAATACCACAAAGCACATAAACTAGTTTGTTTTAATAAGAAATTCAATTTAATCTGAGCTAAAAATCGTTCAATTAGTCATATTGACACTACACACAAGAGGTCACCGTTGATTTAATTTCCAATGTTTTTAGACATCAAAATGGATTAGTCATTCAATTTCCTTTGCTCTCTAACATTAAGCTTTTTATTTTTTTTTAACACCAAGAACTTTGCTGAAAAAAAATAATTTATTGTCAGAATGTTGGCACTGACAAATACATAAACTACTTATCAAGATGAGACATATTTCACTTAGTCATTGCCCTAAAATGAAACTAGAAAAAGATTTGGGTCTAACAAATGCCTGATGTGATTCACCTTTTGTTAAAACCTAATGTGATTACCATTGTGGTTTGATTTCTTTTTTTAGGAAAGTTTAGAAAAATCTCTCTGCATTATTTCATATACACTGTGCTAAGTAAATACTTAGATAATGCTGACCCAATGCTCTGCTAATATGGAGAATGTGCTTATAATCAAATCAGTTTATTCAATAGAATCAGATACTTTCATTATGAGTGTGGTAGGACCACCAAGAATATCAGAAATTAAAATTCTAGTTATCTATAATATGGCAACAGGAAGAATTCCTCGGTGTTTAAATGGACACCTGCCACAAGCACATGGCATAGAATAATTTAACATTGCACTGATTTTTCATATTGGGACAATGGTAGCCATACTACACTTGATTTTGTTACAGCTTATTTGTAATCAGACACTTTCCCCTCTAAACTGTAATGACGGCATTTTCATAGCTTGCATTTGAAGAAGCAGTCATGAAAAATTTGTTTTGTTAATTTATTCTCCCTGGTATAACATGCTCATGAATCCAATAGAAACAGGATATTCTCTTTCAGACAATTTCACTGGAAGTAAAAAAAAACCCCACAAACCAAAAAAAACCCTGTCAATCAAGGACCCAGGGAGTTTAAGTTCATTTCTCACCTTCTCCTGCCAAAGCAGTTTAATTAAACACAGACTATAAAAATCCATATTCATGAAAAGCATGATTTTCCATAAGAACCAGCAATGAAATATTACTACTAAAATAAAAATTAAACATTCACCAATTTGGACCAAGGTGTTTACTTTGAAAAAAGAAATTAAGAGGTTAATTTTTATTTCACTTGTATCCATATCTACTATTATATTCTGTGTCTGATATAACAAGCCGAGAGGGTAAAGGAATGTTTATTTATCAATATCATCATTAAACCCTCAATTAGAGGGTGCTACAAACTGACCCAGTAACTCACCGTATAGTCACTAGCCCACAGCGAGTGGACCCAATCACTGAGTCTCATGTGCTTCCAAGCCAGCTGGGTCTGGATTCTATTTACTAGCTCTAGGGGTGTAGGGCTCACTCCCAGGTTCAGACTTTGTCTGATGCCCTTTCTTGGGATGTCAATGTCCAGAAACCAGTGTCCGAATCCTCCTGAGCCCCCCAAATTGCTTGTCCGCAATCCCCCAGAGCTCGACCTAGGCTGTGGGCAATTAGGACTTACTTGTTTAACCCCATCAGACACAACATGACAGAAAAGCAAAGAACAAAGGCTTTAGCAGAAGAATTTAACCATATTTACTCTTAAATCAATCAAGAGTTACAGATCTCTGAAAACAAACCTGAAGTCCTAAAATGCACCCTCCCATAGTCTGAGCTCACCTCTTTCTGTGAGTTTGTAGTGCATCAACAGACTAAGCTGGGCAGAGTCCCTCTTTCCCTCTCTGTCCTGCAAGTCCTTATGTATAGCAGTCAACCCTCCTGCAGAGAGTAAAACCCTGATCTTACATAGGGCCTCTGTCTCTGTACCACATGTGCAGACTGTAAGTGCTATAGCCATTGGTCATGCTTGTCCCCCTCAACCTCTCTTTCGGAGCACTCTGTAGAACTACCATTATTCCATGAGGGGCAGGCCTGTAGGTGAGAGTCAAAGTCAACGTCTGTCAGCGATGGCCCTTCCGTGAGATGTACACCACCTTTCCCAGGCAAAGCAGCTGTCTGGAGCGCAGCACAACAGCCTGCTCTTGGGCAAGTCCAAACAAATGTGGTCACAGTACACAGGTATAAAAACTTTCACAATTTGATACAGTAATATCCCACTCCATCACAGAGAGAAGTAGCTGAACAATACTGGAGCAAGTTTGATTCAGACAATACCATTCTTCCAAAAGATTCATCTGAAATGGCTTTCCAAATCAAGGACCGAACCTTGCAGTTCTAACTCACGAGTCATTCCATTGACTCATATCAATTTGTAATATTTTCCAAAATGATGACTACACAATTATCTTATTTCCTTTGCTAGTCCCCCCAAAAAATCAGGATCATAGTCCCACTTTAGCACATGCACAAAGACATGGCACTTGATTTTCATTTACTTTTCATTGCCAGAGACTTTAATATAAATGAAAACCAGGCCCATGGTTTCTACCTCTGAGAATGTATAAAGTGAACAAGCAAAATGGTGGGGAGGAAAAAAGGACAAAATTTTTAATTATATATTTAAAAACAATCCATTACCTCCATCCATCCACTTAACCTATGTTACTGGACTAGTTTCTCAAATGTTGCAGTAGAGATGTATCTTGTACAACCAAAGTTAAAGCCATTGTTTGTGCACTGTTCCTTCATAACTTCTAGACATGTTTTATCTTATCCATTTTATAACAGTTGATTCTGATACTTTCCTTCCTCCAAAGGATGGGTGGAGGAAGACGCACAGAATTATAGACTTACATAAGTGTTTAGCTCTCAAAAGTTGCCCCAAAGCTTTTTCTGAAAATAAAATTTTAAAAAATGTATCTTAAAATCCCAAATCTTCAAGCCAACACAGGAGCTGTGCTGGGCATGGGCACTCAACAGTCATACAGAGGCTCCTGTTGTGTCCACTGCATGGGATACTTTGAAGGAGTGTTGATGATGGCCCAGTGTCAGGATATGATCTAGAGGGGCTATTTCACCCTGTGGTGTTTGGGAGGCTCTGCAGTAGTCCCTGCTTCTGACTCCTCAGTTGAGGGGGTAAATTTCAGCTCCCCACCTCCTCACTCTCCACCTGCATAGAGACCGAATACTGTAGCTGGAATGTCATCCTAAGAAAACACATATGCAAGTAGATTTCAAAATTTACAAACACGTTTTAAACACAATTTTGAAAATTATTTCCTCTTGCAGGAAACCTGTCACATCAGGGTTTTGTGTTTCACCCTCCACAGATGATATCATGAACACAAACAGTCCAGGGAGCAGCACAGCCTGTACTGCTTGAGATGTTCTTTATATCATTAACTTTAGCAGGGGAAGCACAAAAACTATTAACTAAGGTCTCAATAAAAAAAGCCTTTCAGTGACTCTTCAAGATGTTTTTATTTGTGGTATGTAAATCTAGACAAGCTAGTGATTTGGGAAGAAACAGCTGTGAAGGTGGTTGATTATTTCTGGACATGGCTAGCATTATTTCATTTTGTTCTAACTTCCCATCTGGGTCATTGCTGATGCTAGATTCCCATGAGGCTCTTATTTTAAAAAATTCTAATAACCAGTATAGCGATTTGGTATTTCAAAACACTTATTTGTTTTTAAAAGAATTGGAGATTTTATTGAACTTCATGAATCCAGCTTTGCTATTACTTTACCCTTTTTATGTTAAGACCAAGACAGGCCAATTTCTTGTGGCCTAAGAAAACGAAATTAAGCATTGGCTTCCCCAAATATTTTAAAAGCAAATTATGACTCTAATATTGATAGTCCATGGAAACAGCTTTGGCTCTAGCATTCATGTCTAATAAAAATATTGTTTAAGTATTCAAAAATCAAGAAGAAATTAAACTCACATCTCTTAAAAGCATTTGTCAATTGCCTATAGTACAAGATTTAGGCAGAATAAAAATATTTCCTATACAAGTCTCAGTTAGATCTACACCTTTTCAGAATCTTACAGTGTGAAAGTATAGATTCCAGAATTAATCCTCAGAATCTATATCACTGTTCAAAAGAGTCTCTTGTATTTTGAAGATGTTGATATAATCCCAGAGATAGTCCTTGCTAGAGTATCAATTTTTTTCCTTCTAGTATTTGGTTTCTTTTTCATACATTAGTGTTTGCATATTAACCATAAATTTTATATGCTGATGTTCCAAGTGATGAGGATCTCACAGGATGACTGCAAAGTCAAACTTATATGGAGGAGATTGGATATAGAAAAGCAACCTGGTTTGCAAGAGCCTCTCTCTTGGTAAGTAACAGTGAAGACTTCTGATCTCTTGGATTCAAAAAGGATTATCCCTTCAACCATCTTACAGCCACAGTATTATAAGGATTTCCTCTTGATCTTTTAGCAGTCTAAAAGACAATTAAGAGAAACATGTACTAGAAATTCTGGATAGCATTGAACATCCACAGCAAATGCTCCCAGAGCCCCTTCTGTTAAGAAAATAGAGTATTGTGTTTTGATTTAGACTATTTTCAGTATCTCTGAAAGTCTGTATTTGAGTGCTAAGTCTTCAATGAAAATTTGATTCCCTCTGGAGAACCATCTGTCAATTGGCCAATTAATATTCATATTGTATATGTATTTGCATTGCCAAGATATTAGAGGTCGTTGCTCAATAACAATTCCTATGGCTTTTTGTGGGACAGGCTGAAATATTGCTTTCTGATATTATTAATATGTGGCTCATTGTTAATAACCTCTGACATTCCCGTGCAACTATTCTGACTCCTCAGTTCCAAGACGCTGATGTGCTTCTGAGTTGTCAAGAGACTAGCAGCTTAAAAAGGTTCTTTTCATATATTGCCCAATCCAGGAAGGGGTTTCCATTGTTAATGCTGTTCTCATAAGTGTTTTGGGAGAAATTTCTGACTATCATAGAATCATAGAATATCAGAGTTGGAAGGGACCTCAAGAGGTCATCTAGTCCAACCCCCTGCTCAAAGCAGGACCAATTCCCAGCTAAATCATCCCAGCCAGGGCTTTGTCAAGCCGGGCCTTAAAAACCTCCAAGGAAGGAGACTCCACCACCTCCCTAGGTAACGCATTCCAGTGTTTCACCACTCTCCTAGTGAAATAGTTTTTCCTGATATCCAACCTGGACCTCCCCCACTGCAACTTGAGACCATTGCTCCTTGTTCTGTCATCTGCCACCACTGAGAACAGCCGAGCTCCATCCTCTTTGGAACCCCCCTTCAGGTAGTTGAAGGCTGCTATCAAATCCCCCCTCATTCTTCTCTTCTGGAGACTAAACAATCCCAGTTCCCTCAGCCTCTCCTCATAAGTCATGTGCTCCAGACCCCTAATCATTTTTGTTGCCCTCTGCTGGACTCTTTCCAATTTTTCCACATCCTTCTTGTAGTGTGGGGCCCAAAACTGGACACAGTATTCCAGATGAGGCCTCACCAATGTCGAATAAAGGGGAACGATCACGTTCCTCGATCTGCTGGCAATGCCCCTACTTATACAGCCCAAAATGCCGTTAGCCTTCTTGGCAACAAGAGCACACTGTTGACTCATATCCAGCTTCTCGTCCACTGTGACCCCTAGGTCCTTTTCTGCAGAACTGCTACCTAGCCATTCGGTCCCTAGTCTGTAGCAGTGCATGGGATTCTTCCGTCACAAGTGCAGGACTCTGCACTTGTCCTTGTTGAACCTCATCAGGTTTTTTTCAGCCCAATCCTCTAATTTGTCTAGGTCCCTCTGTATCCGATCCCTACCCTCTAGTGTATCTACCACGCCTCCTAGTTTAGTGTCATCTGCAAACTTGCTGAGAGTGCAGTCCACACCATCCTCCAGATCATTAATAAAGATATTAAACAAAACTGGCCCCAGGACCGACCCTTTGGGCACTCCACTTGAAACCGGCTGCCAACTAGACATGGAGCCATTGATCACTACCCGTTGAGCCCGACAATCTAGCCAGCTTTCTATCCACCTTACAGTCCATTCATCCAGCCCATACTTCTTTAACTTGGCGGCAAGAATACTGTGGGAGACATGTTTGTGAACAGTCAAAGACTAGATGACTAGGTAAGGAATTGAAAAATTGTATCATTATTCAATATGGGGCCATAGTGACAAATATAATTTTACAAGATGCACATGTAAATTCTTGTTTCTATTACATCATGTGGTTAGAAGACAAAGGCAAAATCTTTAAGTCAATTTTCACATTTTCTCTGTACTAAACACACTTTATACCTTTATTTTTGAATAAAATGGCACTTTCTCCCCAAATCACTTGAGTTGGCCTTTCTCTAAGTGGTATATTGCTTTGGGAGGCATTTAACATTAATCCTTTTTCTATAACATTTGACATCTTGGTTACTATTAATTCTAGATTATTATTGATTTTATAAGCAAATACAGTCTTAAAGGCTCCAGTGTGTCCCCTTTCCCATCAGATATGGTATTAACACTACTATTTCGGACAATACATATAAAACTGAAGACAATCTGAAGAACAGACTATAATACTAGTAAACCTGTGAAAGCAAGTGACCCTTAAATTGTAGCACTATGCATCCACTACAACAATGAATGCATAGGTTTAGCATTAGACATGTAGCTGATAATGTTGCAGATAACATTTCTCTTTGATACTTCATCTTGTACATTATTCAACTTCAAACTAATGCAGTAGTGCATTAAATACTCAGAATCACATAAAACCCAAGCAGAGCTCAGAAACAACTTTGGAGCACAAGATTACCTGAATAAAAACTGGGGTAATTAGTGTATTACATGACCCTTAGATACAAATTTTCAAAAGCTAATTTGTTGATGTTTTCATCCATTTCATTGAGAGAGATGAGCAAAAACAAATTTCTCCCTATCTGATTATCTCTGGAGAACAAATACTTGTGATTCAATCACTGCTTCTTGCAAGTATTTATGTCTAGACTTGTCACCCCTTCAGAGTCTGTTCCAGAATTTAGAATCCTTCACGTAGCGTATCTAGACCTTGAAGATAAAATAGAAACAAAGATTTTGAAAGAACGATCTAAAGTGATTCCACTGTGGGCTTTAAGGTTTTGAATAAAGGGAAGACTTTTCCCTTCTCCATTTCTTCTGCCACAGTATTTTTTCGTGCCTCAAGTTTTCCCCATCAGCAAATTTTGTGATGAAAATTTGGAAAAACAGATCATCTTTCCACTGAAGTAGTGCATATCATTTTATAGAGTGGAATCTCAATGTATACGTCAACATAAATGTCCATTATAAAATATGAAGCTAGTGATATTTGCTGTTGACTTAATAGTTTGATCATGGTAGTCAATAGCTCCCTTTGAGTCAGTTCATAATTCTACTCCTATCAGAATTTGTAGAAGCAAAAGACCTTTGAATGGAACCAGTGTCCCTTTTTCTACTTTTGTCTAGGAGATCTTTCTACAATGCTGCTTCAACTAGAGGGGATTTCTTCAACTAGTATAAAATGGGTACTTGGGAAGATCCAGTTGCTGCACCTACTTTTGGTAAGGCCGGCTGCAATATCCACTTTTAGAGTCCTGCAGTTTATAAGGCATCATGATTATAACTATTCCTCCTTTGTAACATCTCCAGATAATGGAAGATGAGGAATATAAACAAATGTTTGCCACACTTTCATAGTGTTAGAGAATTCTAATAAATAATCTCTTTTTGGCGATCCTTGTTAGACTAGTAAAGCTCAATGACAGTTCACCCCCTCTGGAATGGCACAAGGTCCCAGAACTTGGAATAGGTTCAGGGGTTACTTTTTTTTTTTTTTTCCATTTTCTTTTTGATAGCTTATACGTTTTGTCTTTATAGCAGGATAATCATTCGACTGCAGCTGGATGAAGACTATTTTCTTCTTTGATGACTCCTACGGGATGCCAATTCTGGCTGGACGTATTCCTGGAGGTGTCATCACAGGACATAATATTTAATTAAAGATTAACCTTTAATTCCTGGAGACTCCAGGAGAATCCTGGAGGGTTGGCAACCATAATGACTTTTTGTGCATGACTATTGTTTGAACTTCCTTTACAAATGGAGAAATTAGCCTTAACAATGGTCTAACTAAAATGAACCAAATTTTACTGGAGACTGCTGGGAGACTGACAATAGGAAGTTTCACTTTCCCAGTGCAGATACAACTTACTAAAAGACTTCAGGAGGAAGTCTTACCCATAACATTTATCCCAGAAGTAGTACTAGAATCCTAGTCACTTACCATTGCAGTTGTCTCTTTAGAAGAGTAGCGATAAATTCTTTTGATCCTGAGAAGAGTGTTGATATTTCTTTCACGACACTCACTTCAGCAGCTTACACACGTTTGGTTTTTGATAGGGTGTTAGGAGATGGGCGACCTAGCCCTGCCCTGTGGCTCTCCCTCCGAGACGGATATTCTAGGTCTAGAAGCCGACTGGGAGCAGAAAAGACAACATATTCCCCTTCAATAAACAGGTGAAGCGGGGCCTGACACTTTGCACATACGTGCTTTAGATAGAGCCTTCTTAAGGACTGAGTTTTTCCTTAGGTGGCATGCATCCTCGCTCAAATGTTAAATGTGGAAGCGATTCTTACCACACGTCAAACTCAGACCAAGATCATCCTTCAATTAATGCCTAAATAAGCTTTCTTTTACAACAAATCTTTCCAAAGAGTCATCAGAATTAAGAAAGCACTTTCTATCTAGTTTGCTTCTAGAGGTAAAACTATCTTGTGAAACAGAATCAAGACAGCACTTTACTTGTCTTAGATTATCAAATGACAACTCCATCTCCATATCCAGTCACAGGAGAATTAAACCTTTACAGATTAGCGGGATATGGATATAAATACAAATGATTACTGGAATGATTTGCCTTCTTAAAGCAAGACTCTGAAGAGTTGTTTTATGTAGGGGAACAGCTTTAGAAGGGCCAAATGATGGCAGCTGATCACCCTAAGCATCGAAGAAAAGGAGCATGCTTCCCCCGCCCCCCAAAATTTAAGGATGAATATGCTACTTTCATAGAGCTCCCAGACTCTGATCTAAACCTGTTTGGCCTGCTAAGAGATTAATCTTTTTGTCTATGAATTTGCTCATCAGGAATTGGGAGAAAATTATAGGTTATGCTATACAACACAAGATTTCTGCATGTTTCATCTTTTATTTCTCCTATAAAAGAGGATGTATAGTATACACTTCAAGTAACTCCATGTGTTTAAGTTGTAAGAACGCCGTGTTAAGCATCAGGCTTTAGCTGCATGATCCCCAAGCAAAATCCCCATGTGCTGGGCTGGAAATATACAAAGCATCCAGGAAATTGTCCTATAGGTATCTACAGTTTTTTGCTT
Source organism: Malaclemys terrapin pileata (assembly GCF_027887155.1). Classification (NCBI taxonomy): domain Eukaryota; kingdom Metazoa; phylum Chordata; order Testudines; family Emydidae; genus Malaclemys; species Malaclemys terrapin. Next base: position 70,250,984 of record NC_071506.1, on the reverse strand, counting down.
AGTGATTGGTTGACAAAAATTTAAGCTGAAAGAACCAAGGCAAGCAACAAGGTATTTCACTGCACTTTTTGAAGATGCACTGGTGAACTTCTTTGAAGGGATTTTTATATTTTTATCCAAGACATGAACACCAAGACAAGCACAGAAATACTGAAACTTTTGCCACTTGGAAATGTAGTCTGCTCCCATTGGGTTGTGCACAGAGATGCTCAACACAGAAAGATTATGGCTTATAAGTACAAGTGACAAGAACAGTCTGGAATAATATTATTCAGCATATTACAGAACCTTTGCTTAAAATGTGTATTTAAAATCTAGTTTGAAGCTCCGTAAGTAGCTAAAAATAAGCTAACCCAATTTTAAAAGATAAGAGGTAGACAGTTAGGCCCAAAGACTCCTAGTCATCCATTGAATAAGTGCAGGACAGGAAGTAGCAATTCAAACTTCCACACTTTGTCCTGTCAGTTCACCTCAAATATAACCTCAAATATAATTAGTTTGAGTTACACCACCAAATAAAGCAGATGAAAATTATTTTCAGTCAATAGACCCGTGCTGGGTTCAAGCCAGTGATCTAAGTGAAAGACTCTGCATGCCTTTCATGAACACTTTTTCCTGGAACACTTCTCATCCAAGTATTGAGCAGATCCAATCTCAATCAGCTGAGAACAGAAGTCACAGACCATAGTATCCGCAGGGTAGGTATCTCATTTATCAACTGAAGCCCCAGGAACCAAAATGAGGCCTCCAGCACAATAGTATGTTCCTACTATGTCTTTAGGACAGACATCAGTTTTAAAAATATTTTATATATTATAAACAAATTAGTAGGATCAGAAGAACAATTCCCTTAGAACACCATGTATCAGGTCTTCAAGATATCACCCATCCAAATACAGTATTAACTCGGTACAATAAGCTTTACTTTAAAAGAAAATAGCCAAAATTAGGAATATTCAAGATAGGAAAAATCATCCATTAGGCAGCCAACCCTTATTCCTTCATTTGTAACCTAATGGTTACCAAATATATTTTTATCAGGAAGCACTTACACACTTAACAGAATTTTGTTTGTTGGTTTAGTTTTTTTGAATAGCCATTGCTTGGTTGCTTATTGTTGCAAGAATGATGGTTCAGTAACATACTGTGGCGTAAAAGATCCAAACTTGTTAGTGGGCATAAAAAACTTTGTTTATGATACTTACATTAATCCCATGATCTAGTTACACAATGGAATACAGTCAAGTCACTTGCAGTTAAAAGAATGAATTAACTATCACCTTAATGTACAACAACATTCAGAGCACCACAACTAAATAAGTCTTAGTGAAGCAAAGGGGAAAAAACCCTTTACTATTTCAATTCATTGTAAGACTTCCATAACATATCTCAAAACAACTTTCCTTCAAACAAGGTATAGACATTCATTTACATTCAAGAATAAGAACATACCAAGTTCAAAGTTTATAACTAAGTTTTTAATAAAGTGAAACAAAGGGACTGAAAATAAGTAAAACCACTGTTTTTAACCTTCATCTAGCTCAAAAGTGGCCATATTTTTATTAAGTTGTGATTTGCATTATGTCTTCTCCTCTTTTCCTGCCTTCCATCCTTCCTTCCTCCCAAGCCCAAAAGATAGTTTTATGAATAAGTTATGAATGACTGAAAACTGGGTGATTTAATAAGAAACAACATCCAAATCTTAAGTACAAGATCACTAATGTAATCTTAGAGTGGAGAAAATCATTAGTTACTACATGTTAACACAGTTTTCTGTACAGATATGTCATGGATTAATTGCTCCATATTACTTAAAACACACAATTCTTCTGGCTATCATCCTTTTTAATTCATGCCAGTTTAATGCAGGGTGCACCAAACCTCCAATTATATCAGGAGGTGTCTAGAACTAAAATGATGACGACAGTAATGAAACACACCCATCTTTTTAAATATAGTATCATTTATTCTATTGTGGAAACAAAGGAAATTAAATATACAAAAAACCCTATCAAAATAGCATTAAAGATCAGACTTATAATTAATTAAAGCAAGCAAGCGAATTCAGCGGTAAAGCTAACCACACCATCTATAAAACTTACCTGGCTGTGTTTATCTATCCTAACAAGAATGGCTCTCTCTGTCTCAGTATGGGTGTAGGTCAGACCAGCAGAGGGATAGTCAACACCCTGAAGTTCAGGGGGAGGAGGAAGATGGGAGAGCACATACCCAGACCTGCCAGGGCTTAGTTACTCCTCAACCTGTGAGAATATTCTTGGGGATGGGGTGGGGCTTTTCTGCCTCCCATTGGCTGGAAACAGGGATATATTACTCCTGGGGGAATTTTGCATTACTGCGCGTGCACAGAATTCATGGCCCTTGCAGATTTCTTTGCTTCCCTGCAGAGAAATGACTTCTGATGGGGAAGCTAAGGGAAGCCGCAAAAGAGGTCATGTACCCCTCCCCAGCAGTCCAGGCAGGTTAGTTTGGGCACCCAAAGCAGCCGGTAGAGACTTAAATCACTGCCAGGACAGGGAGGCTGGGCAATCATGCTTGTGAGAGAGAGACACTGTCCTTCTTACTCACTATTGCGGCATGCTTGGCGTGAAGGGCCAGGGTTTTGGGGTGTTTCTGAGGAGGTAGGTGTCAGACCAAAATGTAGCAGCCTGCCTTCTTAGTGAATTGTTCCCATTGCTCTTAGTGAATTCCCCCATGAGTATAAAACAGGGGTAAATGTTTTAAGGCTCCTTTACATTGCCAGAGTGGTATAAAAATCAGTATGGCCTTAAAAATTCTTATGGTGCTTTAGTGATTAGAACTGGTCTAAATTTTTGGGCTGAAAAAATTTCCTATCAAATGGGCTCCATGAACTGTTTGCTACTGACCTTTCTGGAGGTGGTCAGCAGCCAATATAAATTGTGAGTTTGAGTCCCCAGCCCTCGCTTGCTGTTCAGTTGCCTATGATGTAACACTGAGCATATGGCTGCATATATTTGTTGACTAATAATTAGAAGGATTTCCTCCAATGCTCCCCACTCCCATTCTCCATCCATTGTACTGTAGTTTAAATAAATTACCAAAATAATTGAAACCAGAATGATTATAGTGCATTATTTTAACAAATTAAATATGGAGAATTTTAAAATATTGTGCACAGAATTTATTTTTTTGGTGCAGAATTCCCCCAGGAATAATATATAAGGGAGCTGGCTTTCATGCCCCTCCTCCCCCAAAATGTAAAGCCTTCCTAGACATCAGGGGACCTTTTGCCTATAAGGGGAGATGACATACCAAGGTCCCCTCTTGGTACCCTCTGAGAGGGAAAAGTGAGAGGATTCAAGAGTGAGGTAAATCCAAGGGGTACGTCTGAAGAGTGGCTATCCCGAGTCACTGGTTATATGGTGGAAGCCCTGTAATTCCGCACTGGACCAAATTAAATACCTGGTATGTGAAGAGGGGATGGTATATAATGCCACTCCCCATTGTAAAATTAACAACGTTGAAGCCAGCTGCTTAAATCCATCCCTGTGTCTCTTTTGTTCATCTGCGTGCACTAATCAACACTGCTAGGTTACATGCTGTATGTTCATATTCAATATCTAGGCACAGTGGCGCCTCAGACTGTTAATATTAATCTGAGTTGTTATACTTATAAATTCATTCCAGATCTGCACACAAAAGAAGCTGCATAAGAACACAGCATAACAAAGTGAGTGTGTTTATGGCAAGAAGGCAGGAAGATAAATTTTGGCACTCAAAGATGTTCCCTACTTTAAAAAAAAAAAAAAAAAAAAAAAAAAACTATATTTTTTAACTTCCACTTACCTCATTTTAAATATGTCCAACAAACTTCAAATATGATTTCCAATAATGAACATTAACAAGATGTTAAAATTTGTAAAATGTCATTTATTCCTTAATATTGTACCTCAGTAAAAAAATCCAAAACATTTCTGGTTGCAAAATGAACTGGATAAGTGAGATACTTACTTATCAAAGCTATCACTATTTTTTATGAAGCTCTCCATTTTTTCCTTGGCATATTCTACCACATCTGAATGAAGCTCTATTCCATGATTTATTCCAAAAGGGCCTGTAATTAAAAAAGGTTTTTTTATAAGTAAAGTACTGTTTTATGCACTGGTATAACACCTTTCATCTAATGGTATCACAGTGCTTTTATTAACATTTGATTAAGCCCTCCATCAAGGCTACCAAAAGGGATATTTTTATACTTTTTACAGATGGGTAAACTAAGGCACATGATTATTTAGTGAACCAGTGAAAAAGCCAGGAGTACAACCCAGGAGTTCTGGCTCCCTATTTCCTGTTCTAACATGCCCACACTACCGCAAAGAAAGCACAAATACATTTTTCTTATTAGCCTTCATAAGAGAACGTTCATAAGGCAGTAAGTCTGATCTTTTCTTAGTCTTTTAATTAGATTTTAGAGTGGCACAAATTTTTAAAGACAGCAGGTGTTGATGGTTATAATGTATTTGTTTGTAGAAGGATTAAAAGTTGGTAAATTTAAAGCATATTATATTGAAGTGGAATCATCTCAACCGATGATGGCATAGAGATTCAGCATAGTATGCGCATATCTATACCCATAATTATACAAATTTCTCAATTATGCAGTTTCCTGAATCCGTATGAGGGATTAGCCTTCAGCCAACTGGACCACAGAAATCTACTAAAGTGCTATACAAGTATTGATCTACAACAGTACAGCGTTTGTGCAGGTCTCTATTCAGATTAATCCCACTGACATGTCCACCACATTCACTTCTAACTCAACTCCTTATCCTTTCAACTCATTTAGTAGTCATATTTTAACAAACAGCTTGAAAATGAATTTCAGTTTGTGGTAAAAGGGCTAAGTCCACTCTTCTAAAAGTAGGGAGGTGCAAGGAGAGATATTAAGACTAGAGTTAGGGGGGTTGCCAGGGTAAAGAGGTGGCCATGTTTGTTGTGGGCATAGAGAGATAGGAATTCAATATGTAATAGGCAGCCCACAGAACAGAGATTTTAGTATCCATGCAGAGAAGAGGAAAAAAAGCACATTTCAACGAAACAGCAAGTAGAGGTTGCATTCTATCAATTCAGTAATCACTATGCCCCAAGCCTTTACTTTTAGAATTATTTAGCCCAACACTTAATTAATACAAGAAGCATCCTCAAATTATTATTTCAGTAACAAAAATTATTCATCCAGGGAAATTCGTAAGGATTTTTTCTGCAGAACAGAGGTATGGTGAGCATTTAAAGAAAAAAATATAGAAGTATTTCTGATGTTTAAGTACCCTGGATAAAAATAAATAGCAGATTCGCAGCAAAGCCTGTCTTTTATGGAGAAAAAAACCTAATACATTCCATTTGCTAAGCGTGACCTAATGGTGCAACATCACCACAATATGCTAAACATCTGTAATTCTTAGCATGAAATTAGAACGTCTTGTACACCATGAACAAAGTGGATCCGAAAGAGCATTGCTCATAAAGCTTTCCTGCTGGCAGACTTACAGGAGGCAGAGTGCTCCACAAGGGAGATACCTGCTTTCACAGCATTGAAAGGTGTCCTGTTGGTACGCATACATCCTTTATTAACTTAGCTCATTGCTTCCCTTTTCTGTCTCTTGCATTACTAGTAAAGCTGGCTGTAAAATGTGAAATCCCTTCCTGTAAAAATTTTCAATATTTGTAAAAACAAATTTACACTTGAACCAGGACAAAATGCAAAAAGGAAATTGTGTGTGTGAAGGCATTTCAAAAAATATTCCATTTTAGGAAAACAAAAACAAAAAATTGTTTTTCATCTTCTTGTAAGAAAACTGCCTTTCAGACCCATTGCCTGGGAGGCAGAGAGCCCAGCCACTCCACCAGCCCTCGCTTCCCAACCCTGGTTCCTGCTCAGCCCTTCTAGCAGAGCGCTTTGGGCCAGCAGAAAGTGAAATTGACAAACACCTTCCAGATTGGGAAAATCAGAATGTCAGCTGCCAATGGAAAAATGAAAATTCTTCTGCAAAACTGAATTTTTCCCATAGAAAGAGGGTATTCTTCATCAGAATATCATTCTAACAAAAAAGTTTCTGACTAGTAATTAGAAGTAGCTAGTAAGCATTGTTCATTTTTTATAAGAGGTGTCAGTGTTTTCAAAACAGAATATTTTAGAAAATCTTTCCTGGGAATCACAGCAGGTTTTCAAATATAAATTTACTATAAATGAATTCACATTCCCCTAACCTAACCTCCTAAATTATTTTCATGTGTCTAGTATTTTTGCTGCACTCTTAGCTGTTTTCAATTACAGTTACCGCCATCTGTTCCAAAATTCATGCACATTTCCAAACAGATTAATTTTTACCACTTTTCAAGACAATCATGAAGAATATCAAACACATTTTTTGAATTTTGTGTCTGTCAGGGTAATGAGGAACATTTGTGTGTAATACTAGAACTTTTCATGATCAACGTGCTATGAGGCAGCAATTAGTTTCTGAAGCAACATGACTATCCAAAATATGGAGTGTAATGATACATACATTTCAGTATTGCTATGTGTTATATTGAACAAAACAGAGCTGGTAACACTATTCTCATTAGCTTTTCCAATTTGAGGATATGATTGTATATGCTATTCCAGAACGGTCTTACCAATTCATAAAAACTGACACTACCCTAACTTTTGTGTTACTTCCTGGAGTAATATTCATTTCCTTCACAATGTGATTATACTAACCTCATCAATTATCTACCACCATTATTAAGTCTTGGAAAAGTGTTTGCAGTTCTAATATCTTGTAATACTCAATTACAGAAATCAAAGGATTCGTCTGTACTGAACATTAAAATTATGTAAACTACGCTTTCCGTGTGTATTATTTTCCTTCTGTTTATATTAAACTTAATCTCTGACTACTGTAGCAAGTTATATAGACCACTTTGTATTTTAAAAATTCCTCATTTTCAAGTCACCCGCAAATTAATTTAGTGTCACATTAACATTCACAAAATCATCAATATGGTATACACTACTACTCCCACCCTATACTGAACCATCAGATACCCAACCATTGACAAACAATCTTCGGCTTCCTAACACTAACCCAATACAGTACAAATTGCAACAATAGGCTCCATTTTGAGAAGGTGTAAAGGTTTCATTTTCCACAAAGGGGCTGCCTTTATTAAAACCAGTAAAATAAACCTTCCTTTTCAAAAATATTTTGTTCAAATATTGCTATAAATCTGACTAACCATGCTGAGTTAAGAACTGCAGAGCAGGTTGTGTCTGCTGATTCACACAGTTAGAAGGCCCTCTGCTGCAGATCTCACCCCTCATGTGAAAAGGTGGGGAGAAATCAGTCACTTTCACTACTTAGTTCTCTTCATTCACTTTCTGGAAACCAGCACAGGTCATTCTTCAGAGTCAGAATTGTGCTGGGTGAGGAGACGGCAGGCCAGGCAGCACACATCATACACTCCTGACCCCACAGAGATTAGTTAGATAAGGTAAATACAACCTCATATAGAGAAGCAGGTGCAGAGGATCCCTAGCCAAATAAAACAAATAAATATCAAGACGAAGGGCTTTATTTAATCATCTTCACTCTTGATATGATCTCGGGAAATATTTATGGTCCTGCGCACAGGGCTAATAGCAAACAAAAGAGGAAGTAGTCTCTAATCATATTATATGTATATTTATACTTTAACAGCTACTGGGGAAGAACTCATACAAAATTGCCTATATTTATCATCTCCCATAGAGATGAAACTCCCCAAGCTCATAAATAGAGTGCTAGCACAAGAGGTACAGTACATTATATGAACAAAGTGAAATGCTATAATTCTTTTAACAGCGTGTACTGGAATTTTGAGTTTATACCTATGAATGAATATTTCACCAGAAGCATTACTGCTTACTATATTGTATTGGGTAAGGAAACGAATCTCAGTTTCCACAAGAGGGAGCACTGAATCAGCTCTTTGACTTTTGTTTACATTAAATTGGAAGGAATCCTACACCTCTTGGAAGTGAATTGACAGATTAAATTTGTTACACATTCTCCTCCCATTCAGAATAGTATCTGCTTCCCTTAATGGTTTTCTGCTCTCCATTATCTCTATTTGTAAAAATGAGTAATCCAAGACTTCAAGAACTCCATATACTGGAAAATGTACACATTTTGTAAGATTGTTGTAGCAGTAAAAGTAGTGCTACCTTAACTAGAAAACAATACTGAGAGATACAAATATTTATTTAGTGAAAGAAAAATGTGGCTGTCACACTTACATCCCACTACCAAAATAAATGAAATTCTGTTGTGTAATGCAAAATTATTACAATAGGTAGAAAACATCTGAGGATATTTATAAAAATCAGCACTAGAGCTTAGCTTTTCATTTTGAAAACAAATGCATTTTAATGTACATTTTCTGCTCTCTAAGGTATAGTTTTAAAATTAAATTCAGTTAGCAACGACATACCACATTTTCTTTTCAGCTGGTAGCACAGCTTTATTTAAGTACCGTTGAGAGGATGAGTAGTAAACTACACAGGTAACTTAGCTTAAAAAAACCCCAGTCTTAAGAAGTGAATATCTGCCATAAAATTTACTAATGCTGTTATTTAATCTAGATTATTTTGTGAAGAGCAGTTTACTTTGTGTCCTAAGCATATACATTTCTTGCCTTCTATGTGAGCAACAATCTTTAAAAGTCCTTAGTGAACTTAAAAACTGCAGAAAAATTTAGAAATAATTGTTTCCATACTCCCTGTTGAAAATCATAATATTCTTTGTGACTCAACATTTGGCTTGTGTGGGAATTACGGTGGTGTCAGAAAGGTTTGCAGCTTCAGGTGACTACAGAAGGTTAATCTGTGGCTGAGGCTTAAACAGCAAAAATATTGTTTTCATTAAAATGCAATTCTTAAAAAATGCTTTTCAATAACAGTTTTTCTAAGAATTAGCTAGCAGCTCTTTCACAATATTCTGAAAGCACATTCCAAATTCTTAACTCTATGCTTTTTTCATTACATTACTTAAAAACTATAACACATTAAATCACAAAACCCTGGCAAAGATGCTGACGTGTTAATCTAAGAATCTGTATTCAGTAACCAACATTTCATATATGTTTAAAATAAAAAAGAAATTACCTAATATTAATCCCACCATTGTACTCAAATATCCGGTTCCGCTACCCAGATTCAGAAAAGATAATCCTGGTTGAAGTTTCAATGCCTCCATGACTTCAGAATAAATGCAAGGTGCTGATAAGTGTATATTTCCATGCTTCCAAGCCAAGTCTTTATAAGCATTGTCCCTGTATCCTTCTAGATAATAATCACCACGGTCAATTGCTCTGAAGGCTTGCTCCACTCTCTCAGTGCGAATATACTGAGCTTCTTTCAAGTTATCAATTAAATCATCATTGTCTTCCCCAGCACTCACAGCTCCTCCCATGATGAATTTCTATGATAATTCAATGAGTTTGAAAATACATTAGCAGGAGCGTTTTGAAGTGTCAGTGTGTAACAGACGCTGTTCTTTTCCTTTCAACAGCACATCAGAACATCACAAATGAATCCTGGGAGGAAAAAAAAGTTTACTTGTTTTGAATTTCACAGGGAAAAAAGGCAGCATCAACTAATTAATACAGAGATCACTTAACAAAAAGGGTAGCAAGGGGAAGAACAATAAAGCTACTGGTTTGAAGTGTGGTTCGACTTCACTGGAAAATTAACAAAGTATTAAAAATGTGACAGTACTATTCCATGCCTAAATCTTTTTCTTTCAGATTCAATTTACTTAGTCTACATGTACAAAGATTCCCCCTTCCCCCCATAATTGTCAAGTCTGAATATTCACCGTGTTCTACTCTGTTTAGGCTCTTGCACTGAACCTATCCCCATGGTTTCTGAGCACCTTAAAAAAAAAAAAAAAAAAAAAGCTTTCAAAAAACATTGAGTGGGATTTTTCAATAGCATCTACATAACTTTCAGTGGAACTCATGCTTCTAAATCACTCAGGTACTTCTGAAAATCCTGCCTAGTATTGGACAAATAAGTGTTCCTTTCCTAAAAGAGGAAAGGTTATGCCTGGGGTTTTTGTTTATTTTCAAACTATATAATCCAAATCAATAAAGTTAAGCTATGTTCTTTCTGGTTTGCATCACTAGTGGTTAAACACCACACCGACTCCAGATGTCTTAACAGTTTGGATAATGATGCATGAGCTGGAATAAAATTCCGCTCAGACTCACATACTGGTAAAATTCTATGATTAAGTTTATCAGCTACAGGGAAATGGGGCATTTTTGGGAAAACACACCTTTCGAACATTCTTACTGCATCAAGAAGCAACAAAAAAGGGAGGGAAGGGGCAACCTTTTTCTGCCAATCACAGGAGTAATTGCTACCTTATATGTGGACCAGTCAACATAGGTAAGAACAGAAATCACAGTTCCTGTCTCAAAGTTTAGTAGACAGTATTAGTTTCACAGTTACTGCATCTGTATTCCCCCGTTCATGGTCTACTCCATGAGTTCCCGCTTTCAGGTTTCCAGCCATCATCTGTCTTTGCCTAGGGACCCTTGTTCCACTCCTTTCTGAAGAGGGGTGTGAAGGCTGCACAGTCCTCTGCCATCTACTGCGGTATCTCCAGCAAGCCAGTCACCTAAAAGGCCAGCATGTGTACTTCGCAGTCTCTTCAAGAGCTATGACTAGTGTGTTACTAGCAGTTACAAGTTACCACATGGCTCTTTCTAAGCAAGCACTTTTATTCTTCAGATAAAAGCTTTACAGAAAAAATATATTTAAAGACCCAACAAACATTTCTATATGCATGCTAAAAGCTCACAAGAGACTATGCAGGATTATGGGGCTCAAGTGGGCAAAAGTCATTCCAACTCTTCTTCCAGGGTTGGGACATCCCTTGGAAAGAAAGTCCTGTCCATCTGTTGGATCAGGAAGAAGAGCCCCAAGTCAGTGTAAACTCAGGCTATTTATCCAAAAATCTTGCCTTTGTCTCTTGGTCTCTGAATAATCCAGTTTGAACTAATATATGTGAGCCTTACTGGGAGGTGGTACCTTTCTGGGGGGTATAATAATCTTCACCACCATCCACTGTTTTTGATTCCTGGAGGAGCTGTGGCAGCCTGCCCCCAGGGAGTAGATCACAATCACCATTCATTTAATACAATGGACCCCAAAAATACTTACATTTTATTCAATAAGGTCACCCAAGGATACGGCAGGAAGTTGTCATATATGCCACAGACCTCCACCTAGGCTTCATATATGGATGGAGCCCCTCTCTCACTCACACGTGCAGAATATTATCTGCGCTGGTAGTGCAGAAGAATTACCAGCCCAATTCAACTCAAAGGTGGAATGTTCCACAAAATCCAATACAGTAACTCCTTGCTTAACGTTGTAGTTATGTTCTTGAAAAATGCAACTTTAAGCGAAACGATGTTAAGCGAATCAAATTTCCCCATAAGAATTAATATAAATATGGGGGGTTAGGTTCCAGAGAAATTTTTTTCACCAAAAGATTTTTGTATATCACACACACACACACACACACACACACACACACACTATAAGTTTTAAACAAACAATTTAATACTGTACATAGCAATGATGATTGTGAAGCTTGGTTGAGGTGGCCAGGGGCGGCTCTATGTTTTTTGCCACCCCAAGCACGGAAGTCAGGTGGCCTTCGGTCCGCTGGTCATGCAACATTGTCGGCGTTTCTGCGGATGATCTACCGGTCCCGCGCCTTCAGCGTACCCGCCGTCGAATTGCTGCCAAAGCTGCGGAACCGGCAGATCACCCACAGAAATGCCGCTGAATCCACGTGACTAGTGGACTGAAAGCTGCCTGACTGCCGCCCTCATGGCGACCGGCACGCTGCCCCCCACGGCTTGCCGCCCCAGGCACCGCGCTTGCTGCGCTGTGCCTGGAGCCATCCCTGGAGGTGGTGAAGTCAGAGAGTGGGATATTTCCCAGGGAATGCCTTACTGCTAAATGATGAAGTAGAACTCAGCTGAGCCCTCAAGGGTTAACACATTGTTGTTAATGTAGCCTCATACTCTACAAGGCAGCATGAATGGAGGGAGGGGGAGACAGCACAGCAGACAGAGACACACACCCTGTGTGTGTGTGAGAAAGAGAGATACACATTGTCCCTTTAAGTACGCTGAACCACTCTAAGTAGATTGCCTTTTTAAGTAGACCAGGAAGTTGAGACAGCAGCTGCTGCCAGCACACTCCCTCCATCCTGAGCCCTGTCGTGGTCGCTCTCCCCCACCCCCCGCTCTATGGAAATGGGGTAAGCAGAGGGCAGGAGCAGGGGTGAGGGGGACACCCTGATATTAGCCCCTCTCTTCCCCCTCCACAGCAAGCAGGAGACTCCCAGGAGCAGTTCCAAGGCAGAGGGCAGGAGCAGCACATGGCAGTGGGGGGAAGGACAGCTGAACTGCCGGCAATTGATAGCCTGCTGGGCAGCGGCCCACAGGGAACTTAAGGGAGCGGGAAGTTGATGGGGGGCTGCCGGTCCATCCTGGTTCCAAGTCCCCACCAGCTACCTCCGACAGGCTGCTCTTTCTGCAAGCAGTGGACAAAGCAGGCGGCTGCCAAATGACATTATAAGGGAGCACTGTGCAAGTTTAAATGAGCATGTTCTCTAATTGATCAGCAACGTAACAACAAAACAACGTTAACCAGGACGATTTTAAGTGAGGAGTTACTGTACACATGGGAGCTCAGGTGGTAGAACTTTTCATGTTAGCCACTAGAGGACAAAAAAAACTACAAATATTTGTATTACTCCAATCACTAGATTGACAATGGTACACACATATAAACCAAAACAGTAAAATAGGAGATGACAATAGCACATTTAATTTGGATATTTTTATTTTTAAAAAATAATGAATAAAATGTTAGCAGAAATTCGCCTGGCACCAATTATCTGCTAATTAATCTGTGCCAAGCAAGTATGGGCATTTTGCCTTGTATGGTTTGAACGCATTCTAATAGAATATATAAGACTTCATTCACAAAAAGCATACCAGCTGCTATTTTACTACTAACTACTTAGACACATTCCAACTGGCACTTGCAGCCAGGATCATATATCCCAGTGAGGTTTTGGCCTATTTTAGAATACTCTCTCTCATATTCCTATTCAAATCCCTAATTTATGCATTCCTATTTGTGTGGTCTAAGAAGTTGGGAATTTGCAAGGTTACAAATCGCAGGTATACACAATTGTACAACCCTACAACTGACTGAAAATCTGGCCCTTAACGTTAGGTTTATTGAAGTGATCAGTGCAACACTCTTGCTGGAGTGAGGTACTTTAGCAGAGAACCTTAGTTATACATCTTTAAAAATGTCCATAATACTGCAGAACTACTGAATTCTGTGAAACGAAAAGCAAACAGAATGAAGAGACTGACGTAGAAATATTACATTGATACAAAAACTACATTGGGGCATCATTAATGTTAGGAATTTAAATACACAAATATCAGGAATTTCAAGAGTTAAAATGCTCCCAACCTTAGCTCCATTATCACTGTATGAAAGAGTTCTGTAACTCTAAGAATACTTTCACTTAGCAACATAAAAACCTCAAGCTGAATCAATAATCGCCATTTTCCTCTTAGAGACAAAGGCTCCAATTTGCTGTTGTATGATGATGTAGTATTCTCATCTTTTAGGGTACAGATGTATACACAATTCAGTGGTAATAACTTGTCTTCATAAATTTATATTTATGTTCTTTGACTCTTTACCTATACAATGTTTTGTCTCAGATAATATTTTAACCATTGAAAGTAACTCAAGGACAAATATTTTGTACACCTTGTATAACTTTAAGTAGTATGGTCCCCTCTGGACTTGAATGTGAGCACAAAAATCAATATGGGCATTTTGGTCCTTCCATCATCTTTTGTTTTGCTGCTTTGCCACCAGATGATGGGCCTTGTGTGTCCAAAATGAATGTAACAAATACAGTAATACACAATACAAATACATTGCAAATAATGAATATATGTTATGGAGAATGAGGGAGCCATCTGTATATTTCATAAATATATGCACCTCAATTTACCTGCTTGGAGTTAAATCAAAGGAAGCTGATAGGGGTATACACACAGGAAACAAATCAAAACAATGACAAAGATAAAGTACCCCCAGAAAGAATACTAAGGGTCATTAACAGAACAATGGGGGTGCTATTAATTGGTAAATGGCCACCTGCCAAGCTTTAGGTTAAAGACCCTGACCCAAAGAGAGGAAAGGGGGCAAATGGGCAGCTACAACTGGAGGTGAGTCTCTCAGAGAGTTCTGCAGAGGTATTTGTCTCTCCCAGTTCAAGGGTAGGGATGTCTATATTCTTTCCTCGCAATTAAAACTTGCAAAGGAATAAAGTTTAGGTAAGACCCGGGTGTTGGGTTTATCCCTTTTCTCTGCTTGCTACATACCTTTGGGTGAATAAATAATACTTTGTTTTGAAGAACCTGTTTCTGAGTCATTTTAATCAGCAACTGCTCAGATTCCTGGAGGAAAAAGGCTTACAGGTGCCAAGCACAGGTGGATCAGTCATGTTATCACAGTTGGTAAACTGGGGATGGGGAGTGCAGCATGGTAGTGGTAGGACTGCATGGCTCCACCTGAGATGGGTGAAGATGAGTGCACCTCTCTGATGACAGGTTGCACTAAGAGAAACTAAAGAGATCTAAAGCGCAACTTGCCCTCTAACAGGGATATATGTACTTTAAGAATTGCAGAACTGTCAAAGCAGAATCTACAAAACAGTGACAAAATGTTCAGGAACACATGATCCAAATGGCTGAATATACTGGGGAAAATGCATTCATTACTGGAGAACTGCAAATTGCATGTTCAATTTGAATACTCATTTGTGAAAATTTACCTTCCAAATTCAATAAGTAAAACTATTTGAATTCTCCTAATAAGATTCTTAATGCCCAGTGGATTTGTTACATGCACATTTTCACAAACCTTTCAGAACATTAAGCTGATTGGATTGCATAAGAACTGACACCCACTGCAATCTATTCATGCCCTTTCAGTTTTGACTTTACATATCTTTATTACTCCATGTAGTATCTCCCCTCTGCTACACACTTAAAAAAATCCCTTTTTAATTTTAGGCCTTTAAAAGCCACTAGTATAACCATATTGGTCTTACTACTTTCCATTTTCCTTCCATTTGTTTTCTGTTGTGCCTTGAAGATTAATCCCTTCAGATATTAACTACTTCAGTTCATGTTCATGGAATCCTAAGTATAGACTTAAATAGGGGTTTATTATTTATTTTTAAAGTTCATTATCTTTATACTAGTGCTTTCATCCTCTATTCTTAGTACCATGCTCTTCTGTGAACAGCATTACCTAAATGTCCAGGTTCTCAGCCAATTCTTCCATACTGGCCAATATAAGAACTAAAATACCTATGATCAAGTTAGTTCCACTACTCTCCAGAACAAGATATCGGATAACATTTTCAAAAGTGCCTAAGTTCCAGTCTCAAAAGTGGCTTGGGCATTTAGGAACATAAGACTCATTGAAAGTTAATGGGGTCCACACGGCACAGGATCGACGGCCGCGGCTCCCCCGTCGACTGTGCTACCGCCGCTCGCTCTGGTGGAGTTCCGGAGTCAACGGTGAGCGCGTTCGGGGATCGATATATCGCGTCTTAATGAGACGCGATATATCAATCCGGGATAAATCGATTGCTACCCGCTGATACAGCGGGTAGTGAAGATGTACCCTTAGATTCCAAGTCAATTCCATGCAAAGGAAAAAGAGCTGAGACAAAAGTACCAGAAAGCAAAAGGAGAACAATACTAGCTTTGGCATCAACACATTATTAGTGCTTTTTTGTAATAAACTAGATGCTACATTCAGCAGGGCACCTGCCACCTCTCCATGTAACTAATGAGAACACTTCACATCCTGGAGAGGAGGAGGAAAAGGCAGCACCTCCCCACCCGCTGCAGCAATGAATGAGGCGAGGCATTTGACATCAGGCAGGAAACTGGCAATAACCCAGAATACTGCAAGTTGGCTGAAAACCAGGAACCGTTCAGTACCCAGCTAGACCCCCAGACCCAGTTTAAATGGCTCAGGCTGACACATATTTCATTCTTGGGAGAGAGACTCTAGAAGATGCAAGTGATAATTAATGAACCATAATGTAGGCAGATATACCCATACACTTAGCAAATGCATACCTTGTATGTTAGCTAGCAAGAAAAAGCTGATAAAAAGGCAGAATATAGGGGCAAATGCTTTCTCCCCAGTATGGCTGCAAACACTGTTCACCTTCATTACTGTACGAGGTGGAAAATTCTGAGTAGCTGCAACAGTTATCATGGGCTGCCAGCACCACCACTACCCAACCTAATGACCATTCTCTATTTAATTATTGGCAATCTAATTGGGGAGAATCCCACTAACAATTTCAGAACTGTTTGCAATCAGAGATTAAACGAAGTGCTCAAATGAGGACAAGTTCTCCGAGACCATGCAGGACTCCAATCAAAACATGAGGGATACGAAAGAGTGGTGCGAACAGTTGCTAGAAAGGAGGAAGGATGGAGATGCACAGAAATACATACTACATCTACCCAGCTGTTTGAACAAGTTGTTGACCAGGGGGCACCAAGGACACCACCGCAGTAGTTCTACCCACTCCAGAGAATGGACAATATGCGTTTCTGGGAGGGATCATACCCTCCAGCCCCTTCCTTTAGCCACCAACCCTCCACTCATCCGTTCCCACTGCACTCTACTCCAGCGGACAAGAGCTCAAATAACACAATTGTTTTGATTACACGTACTGTCATTTGTGATGCACTGGTGTTGAGTCTGTATACTGCACTTTTTGCACAAAGTTATGGTGTGTGTCACTAGTAAAGTCAAAGTCATCTGTAAGTTGCTAACTCTTGTGACTGGCATGTACTGTTGTTAATAAAGTACACATTGCTTGAAAGTTTATGTTTATGAAAGTTTGTGATTTCTGACATTACAGTAGTACTAGAAAATAATTAATATAGCCAGAAAGACTTCCATACCTCAATTTACAAATTGAATGGAGTTGTCACCCTGTCCGGAATGACTCATGACTGTGAGTGCCAACCTCAGGATAGACTGGCAAAAAGCATGGCAGACACCCCAAACTGATGGTATGTTCTATATATTTCACCAACCCAGGAACACATGTGAACTCCTGAAACTCCTGAACTGTAATAGTCTTACCATGGAGTCACAGACAGTCCCCTTGGGCACTCCTGTATCTTGCCACTCAGGCAAGCTGGACTTAGTGATAAATGGTCACTAATACCAAAGATCACAAAATATTCAGGTTGCTCACAGTCCCAAAAGACCAGTCACTTACCCCAAGTCAATCTGTACCTCAGATCTCATACCAAAAAAACACTTGTAGCCAATCCCATAGTAAACTAAATAAGGATTTATTAACTAGGAAAAAGAAATGAGAGAGTTAGTTACAAGTTAAAGCAGGCAACATATATACACAAATGTGTTACAGTCTCTGGTTCCAAAAAGTAACAGAGGTAACCTGTTAGCACTGAATGTCTTTTAGGGCTAACTCAGATTGACCATGGGGATCTCTACTTTAATTTCCTAGCTCCAGCACTGTGAGAGTCCAAACAAAAGAGATGAAGAATTTTCATGTCAGGTCCTCTTTATTTCCTTCTTCCGGAATTCAAGCTAACAGCACAAGCTTTCTTGCATGTAGCACCTTCAATGATCTATGGGGGCCATTGACACAGTCTATGTATTGTGATGTTTCAGAATAGCCCATTTGTGGGCAGGGAATAGTCTTTGATGGGCAGGGGAACCATTCTTTTTGCATGTATTCACAAGTTCAGACCAGGCATTTTTACAGTTATAAAGCAAAACTTACATATTACCCTAGAACATGGGATACAGACATCACAAGTAAGATGAATACATGTAGCAACTTATAAGGACTCCATACAGTTTAAACACATCCTTTCAAGTCTAACACCTATCTTAAACAATACTAACATACAGGTGAGCTGGTCTGGTTTCCTGCCATGAATCTGTCAGTGCTGAGCTGATGCCTGTAGCCTTGGCAAGAGCTGGCATCTGGTCTACCAGCATCAGAGGGGTATTTAGAGGTCAGTAACACACACACTTCTTCAATCTAAAAATACACCAGTAATTATTTTATTAATGCTCTGATACATTCCTTGTCATCCTTCCATACTTCAATAAAACATTCTTTGAACTTGAACTTCCAGAAATGTAGGGCTGGAAAGCATCTTGAGAGGTCATCTAGTCCAGCCTGCAGTGATGGGGATTCCACAACCTCCCATGGAAGCCTACACCAGACTTTATCTATCCTTAAGGTTAGAAGTTTCTTCTTAATATTTAACCTAAGTCTCCCTTGCTGCAGGTTAAGCTAAGTACTTCTTGTCCTTCCTCCAGTGGACATGGAGAATAATTGATCACCATCCTCTTTATAACAGCTCTTGACATATTTGAAGATTGTTATCCAGTCCCCCTCTCAGTCTTCTTTGCTCATCTAAACATGCCCATTTTTTAAAACCTTTCCTTATAGGTCAGGTTTTCTAAATCTCTTATTTCTGTTGCTCTCCTCTGGACTCTCTCCAGTTAATAGGCAGCAGGTTTAAAACAAATAAAAGGAAGTATTTCTTCACACAATGCACGGTCAGCCTGTAGAACTCCTTGCCAGAGGATTCTGCGAAGGCCAAGACCATAACAGCGTTAAAAAAAACTAGCTAAATTCATGGAGGCTAGGTCCATCAATGGCTATTAGACGGGATGGGGAGAAATAGTGTCCCTATCCTCTGTTTGCCAGAAGCTGGGAATGAGTGATAGGGGATGGATCACTTGATGATTACCTGTTCTGTTCATTTCCTCTGGGGCACCTGGCACTGGCCACTGTCGGTAGACAGGATATTGGGCTAGATGGATCTTTGGTCTGACCCAGTAGGGCCATTCTTATGTTCTTAATTTATCCACATCTTTCCTAAAGTGTGACACCCAAAATTGGACACAGTACTCCAGCTGAGGCCTCATCAGTGCCAAGTAAAACAGGATAATTGCCTTCTGTGTCTTACCCATCACACTCTTATTAATATATCCCAGAATGATATTAGCCTTTTTTCACAACTGCATCACACTGTTGACTCATATTCAATTTGTGATTCACTATAACTGCCAGATCTTTATTTAGTAGAACTAACACCCAGCCAGTTATTCCCCATTTTATAATTGTGCATTTGATTTTTCCTTTCTAGGTTTACATGTACATTATCCACCCCCGGCCCCCGAAACAAAATCAATCACACACCACAGGTTTGAGCAGAGTGTAAATATAATATACCACCAGTTACTGCACTAATGATCATGTAAAAACACTATCAAGTTATTACCTGTAATCAAAGTAAACTTTTAAAGTTTCCCTCATGCAAACTGTACTGCAGCGGCATCGTTAAGCCAGCCTACTTTCAGGCTGTTTGAATTCAGCAGACAGGCTGTTTGAATTCAGCAGACAGGCTGTCCACCTTTCTCATCCACCTCAAATATTATGCAATGCACAATATTCAGCGACACCTTTGGCAATGTTCTGCTCACTGAGATACAGGCTTGTCAGGAGACATGGCTATATGTCCTTCAATCTTCCAAGTCCAAACTCCATACACATTGTGAAACTGCTCAGGTGACAGTTAAGCCTTTACTTGCTTCTGTCCAGCTTACCAGTAGATGGTTTCATAAGCCAGAGAAACATCACCAGAATTGTGACTGGCAGAGACACCCCATTAAAGTCAAGTGAACAGTGCAGGAAACAAGTCCCTGTTTTCTGCTTGTTAGAAAGTCCAGAGTTCCTAAAAATTTAGACTTTTCTGGACCAGCTGACATTTATGTCAGTAGGCATCTATGGTGAGTCATGATGGCCTGCATAACTGAGAAGTACACTCTGAGGCTAGGCAAGGAGCACAGAATGAGGACATGTTTCAGAGTAGCAGCCGTGTTAGTATGTATCCGCAAAAAGAGGAGGAGTACTTGTGGCACCTTAGAGACTAACAAATTTATTTGAGCATAAGCTTTCGTGGGCTACAGCCTATTTCATCGGATGCATGTAGTGGAAAAGACACACACACACACACACACACACCCCCACCCCCCTTGGCTACACTTGCGAGTTGCAGCGCTGTAAAGCTGCCCCCAGTGCTGTAACTCACTCCCTGTCCGCACTGGCAAGGCATTTGCAGCGCTGTATCTCCGTGGTTGCAGCGCTGCATGTACTCCACCTCTCCGAGAGGAATAGCAAGTATTGTGCTGCCGCTGCAGCACCAGTGTGGCCGCCCAATGCGCTGTGAATGGCCTCCAGAATTATTCAGCAGTATCCCACAATGCCTGTTCTAGCCACTCTGGTCATCAGTTCAAACTCTACTGCCCTGGCCTCAGGTAACCAACCGTGTGACCCACCCTTTACATTCCCCGGGAATTTTGAAAATCCCCTTCTTGTTTGCTCAGCCCAGCACGGTGTGGAGTGCTATCAGCGAATCTTTCCAGGTGACCATGCCTCCACGCGCCAAGCGAGCCCCAGCATGGAGCAGCGGTGAGTTGCTGGACCTCATCAGTGTTTGGGGTGAGGAAGGTGTACAGTCCCAGCTGCGCTCCAGCCATAGAAATTACGATACCTTCAGGAAGGTATCAAAGGACATGATGGAAAGGGGCCATGACCGGGACACCCTGCAGTGCAGGATTAAAGTGAAGGAGCTGCGGAGTGCCTACTGCAAAGCCCGTGATGCAAACGGCCGCTCGGGTGCTCCCCCGCGCGACCTGCCGATTCTACGAAGAGATGGATGCGATACTTGGGGTTAACCCCTCCTCCACTCCGAGCACCACCATGGCCACTTCAGAGCCGGTGTGGGGGGAGGAAGAGGAAAACGGGAGTGATGATGGTGGGCCGGATGGAGACACCCCGGAATCCCTGGAGCCATGCAGCCAGGAGCTCTTCTCGAGCCAGGAGGAAGGTAGCCAGTCGCAGCGGCCAGTACTTGGTGGAGGACAAACAGAAGAGCAGGTTCCTGGTAAGCGGTTCCCCCCCCCGGGGAAGGAATTTTTTTGGTGTGGGCTCTTTGGGAGAGGAGGGTTAGGCATGCATGCCTAGATGTGGAATAGTGCATTGATGTGGTTTATCACATCGCGGTAATTGGCCTCGGTAATCTCCTCGAATGTCTCATCCAGAACGTGTGCAATGCACTTGCGCAGGTTTATCAGGAGAGCCACCGTGGTCCTTGTCCCAGCCAGGCTAACGTGTCCACACCACTGTGCCATGAGGGGCGGGGGGACCATTGCTGCACACAGGCAAGCTGCATATGGGCCAGGGCGGAAGCCGCATTGCAGTAGAAGACCCTCCCTTGCTTCCCAGGTCCCCCTTAGCAGCGAGATATCGTCCTGGACGAACTCCTGTGGAAAATGTTGGGACAGTGTTCAGTCATTCAGGGTGCCCCCTGAAGCTGTTGGCTCTCCCCAAGGCACAGAAACCCAGAGGACAGTGCAGCCCTGAAACAATCAGTCCCGCTTATTCACCATTTTGAGGCTCCCGTGGGATGTGCGCACTCTGTTTCGGATGGGAAAATTTATGCTATTGTGTAGACCCTGTGTGTTTTCTACTCCTACTGCGGGAGGAATCATTACTCTGTCTGGTATAAACAATGCTGCCTCTGTTAAATGTTGCATTTTGCCTATACAGCTGCATTAACCTTGAGACCTCAGCTGTCCCTCTTATCGCCTGCTCAGAGACTGCAAAGACTCAGGAAGAGACCACGAAAAAGCAAAGAAGACATGCTACAAGAAGTGATGCGGCAATCTATTAAAGAGAATGAGAAAGCACAGAACTGGACGGAGAGAGAAAGCAGAATCCGCCAGGAAAATACAGCACACCAGCGGCAAAGTACCGCGCACCGGCAACAAAGCACTGATAGGCGGATAAGCATCCTGGAGTGCCAAGCAGATGCTATCCAGGAGCTGGTAGCCATGCAGAAAGAGGAGCAGTACTGCAAACGCCACCACCCCCTACAGCCCTTGTCCCAAAACTCTTTCCGTTGTGCCCCAATGTCACCTCCAATCCACTTTCCCCATCTTATGGGTTCTTCACACCACCCACTGCCTCCAACACCAGTATCTTCACCACCCAGCCCTGAAAACCATGACCCTTACCCTCTGCACTCAACCCCCATCACCAGGCAGTATAGCTGTCCTGAAGTGCAGCACTCACTGCACAGCACACCAGACAGGACATACGCGAATCTGTGATTGGACTGTTCCCCACTCCACCCCCTTGTTTCTTTTCAATAAATGGATTCTTTGGCTTTGAAAACATTCTTTATTATTGCATAAAGTAAAAGACTCCTTAGCCCAGAAAATAAACAGGCACTACAAGTCTGCTTGTCTGCTAAGAAGACACTGATTCCTAAAGATTGGAACTACTGCACTTCACTCCTGTGTAGGGCACCAGATATCACTGCTGGTTTTCAGCCTTGAATTGCTCCCTCAAGGCATCCCTAATCCTTGCAGCCCTGTGCTGGGCCCCTGTAATAGCCCTGCTCTCTGGCTGTGCAAATTCAGCCTCCAGGCGTTGAATATTTGAGGTCCATGCCTGAGTGAAGCTTTCACCCTTCCCTTCACAAATATTATGGAGGCAGCATGCGGATATAACCGCGGGGATGCCGTTTTCGGCCAAGTCCAGCTTCCCATACCGAGATCGCCAGCGGGCCTTTAAACGGCCAAAGGCACACTCCACAGTCATTTGGCACCAGCTCAGCCTGTAGTTAAACCTTTCCTTGCTGCTGTCAAGGCTCCCTGTGTAGGGTTTCATGAGCCATGACATTAACGGGTAAGTGGGATCTCCAAGGATCACAATGGGCATTTCAACTTCCCCTACCATGATCTTCCGCTCGGGGAAAAAAGTCCCGGCCTGCATCTTCCTGAACAGCCAAGTGTTCCGAAAGATACGTGCGTCATGCACCTTTCCAGGCCAGACTGTTAATTTCAATGAAATGCCCACGGTGATCCACAAGCGCCTGGAGAACCATAGAGAAATACCCCTTCCGATTAACGTACTCAGATCCTAGGTGGGGTGGTGCCAGAATAGGAATGTGCATCCCATCTATCGCCCCTCCACAGTTAGGCAATCCCATTTGTGCAAAGCCATCCACTATTTCCTGCACGTTACCCAGAGTCACGGTTCTTCTGAGTAGGATGCGATTAATGGCCTTGCAAACTTGCATCAAGACGATTCCAACGGTCGACTTTCCCACTCCAAATTGGTTTGCGACCGACCGGTAGCTGTCTGGAGTTGCCAGCTTCCAGATTGCAATAGCCACCCACTTCTCCACCAGCAGAGCAGCTCTCAATCTCGTGTCCTTGTGCCGCAGGGTGGGGGCAAGCTCCTCACACAGTCCCATGAAAGTGGCTTTTCTCATCCGAAAGTTCTGCAGCCACTGCTCATCATCCCAGACTTCCATGACAATGTGATCCCACCACTCGGTGCTTGTTTCCCGAGCCCAAAAGCGGCGTTCCACGGTGCTGAGCATGTCCGTGAATGCCACAAGCAATTTCGTGTCGTACGCGTTACGCGGCTCGATAGCATTGTCGGACTCCTCACCCTCACTGTCACTTTGGATCTTAAGGAATAGTTGGACAGCCAAACATGACGTGCTGGCGAGACTCGTCAGCATACGCCTCAGCAGTTCGGACTCCATTTTCCGCAGACAGATCGCACTGCACAGAAACCGTTGAAAGATGGCGCCAAAGGTGGATGGAAACAAAGCGATTTCTGGGATGCAAAGCGATGCATCACGGGGCATTGGGACAGGACCCAGAATCCCCCGCACCCACACCCCCTTCCCACAACCCACGGCGCCAGAATGGGAAAAGGTGCTCTATGGGATAGCTGCCCATAATGCACCGCTCCTAATAGCGCTGCAATTGCCGCAAATGTGGCCACGACAGTGCGCTGGGCAGCTGTCAGTGTGGACAGACTGCAGTGCTTTCTCTACTCAGCTGCACGAAGTCAGGTTTAACTCACAGCGCTGTACATCTGCAAGTGTAGCCAAGGCCACAGAGAACATGAAACAATGGGTGTTACTATACGCACTATAAGGAGAGTGATCAGTTAAGGTGAATGAGGACATGTATCCTATCTATTGCCCTACCATAATTAGGAAGTCCAGCTCACACTGCAATTAAAAACCCATTGCTGGTCATTACAGCTGACTTGGGTTCGCAGGGCTGTTTAATTGTGGTGTAGCCATTCAGGGGCAACTAAACAGCCTCCGAGCCTAAGTCAGCTGGGGATGAGCCACAGGTTTTTAATTACTCTAAGCCCATCCACTATTTTCTGCATATTGCCTACCCTCTGTAGCAGAACACGGTATCACCTTGCATAATTCAATGACTACCCTCATCATTGATTTTCCAATGCCAAACTGATTTCCCATAAAAAGCAACAGAGGGTCCTGTGGCACCTTTAAGACTAACAGAAGTATTGGGAGCATAAGCTTTCGTGGGTAAGAACCACACTTCTTCAGATGCAAGTAATGGAAATTTCCAGAGGCAGGTATAAATCAGTGTGGAGATAACGAGGTTAGTTCAATCAGGGAGGGTGAGGTGCTCTGCTAGCAGTTGAGGTGTGAACACCAAGGGAGGCTTCTGTAGTTGGATAGCCATTCACAGTCTTTGTTTAATCCTGATCTGATGGTGTCAAATTTGCAAATGAACTGGAGCTCAGCAGTTTCTCTTTGGACTCTTGTCCTGAAGTTTTTTTGCTGTAACATGGCTACCTTTACATCTGCTATTATGTGGCCAGGGAGATTGAAGTGTTGTCCTACAGGTTTTTGTATATTGCCATTCCTGATATCTGACTTGTGTCCATTTATCCTCTTGCGTAGTGACTGTCCAGTGTGGCCAATGTACATAGCAGAGGGGCATTGCTGGCACATGATGGCATATATAACATTAGTGGACATGCAGGTGAATGAGCCGGTGATGTTGTAGCTGATCTGGTTAGGTGATGGTGTTGCTGGTGTAGATACGTGGGCAGAGTTGGCATCGAGGTTTGTTGCATGGGTTGGTTCCCGAGTTAGAGTTGTTATGGTGCGGTGCGTGGTTGCTGGTGAGAATATGCTTAAGGTTGGCAGGTTGTCTGTGGGCGAGGACTGGCCTGCCTCCCAAGGTCTGTGAAAGTGAGGGATCATTGTCCAGGATGGATTGTAGATCACTGATGATGCGTTGGAGAGGTTTAAGCTGAGGACTGTAGGTGATGGCCAGTGGAGTTCTGTTGGTTTCTTTTTTGGGCCTGTCTTGTAGCAGGAGGTTTCTGGGTACACATCTGGCTCTGTTGATTTATTTCTTTATTTCCTTGTGTGGGTATCGTAGTTTTGAGAATGCTTGGTGAAGATCTTGTAGGTGTTGGTCTCTGTCTGAGGGGTTGGAGCAGATGCGGTTGTACCTCAGCGCTTGGCTGTAGACGATGGATCGTGTGGTGTGTCCGGGGTGGAAGCTGGAGGCATAGCGGTCGGTGGGTTTTCGATATGGGGTGGTGTTAATGTGGCCATCGCTTATTTGTACTGTGGGTCTCCTTCCCATGGGTCCGGATGATGAAGATATCATCAATGTACAGTAGGTAGAGAAGGGGTAGAGAAGGGGCGTGAGTGGACGAGAGCTGAGGAAGCGTTGTTCCAGGTCAGCCATAAAAACGCTGGCATATTGTGGGGCCATGCGGGTGCCCATAGCGGTGCCACTGGTCTGGAGGTATATATTGTCACCAAATTTGAAATAATTGTGTGTGAGGATAAAATCACAGAGCTCAGCAACAAGTTGTGCTGTGACATCATCAGGGATACTGTTCCTGACAGCTTGTATTCCATCTGTGTGGGGGATGTTTGTGTAGAGAGCCTCTACATCCATGGTGGCTAGGATGGTGTTTTCTGGGAGGTCACCAATGCATTGTAGTTTTCTCAGGAAATCAGTGGTGTCACGGAGATAGCTGGGAGTGCTGGTGGCGTAGGGTCTGAGTACGGAGTCCACATATCCACACAGTCCTTCAGTGAGAGTGCCAATGCCCGAGATGATGGGGCGTCCAGGATTTTCAGGTTTGTGGATCTTGGGTAGTAGATAGAATAACCCCGATTGGGGCTCTAAGAGTATGTTGATTTGTTCCTGTGTTAGTGCAGGGAGTGTCCTGAGTAGATGATGCAGTTTCTTAGTGTATTCCTCAGTGGGATCTGAGGAAAGTGGCCTGTAGAATTTGGTATTGGAGAGTTGTCTGGCAGCATCCTTCTGGTAGTCAGACCTGTTCATGACGACAACAGCACCTCCTTTATCAGCCTCTTCGATGATAATGTCAGGGTGGTTTCGGAGGCTGTGGATAGCATTGCGTTCTGCACGACTTGGGTTATGAGGCAAGTGATGTTGTTTTTCCACAATTTCTGCTTGTGCACGTTGGCGGAAGCATTCTATGTATAGGTCCAGACTGTCATTTCGACCCTCAGGAGGAGTCCATGATTTCCCATAGCAATCTATGGTTGCAGACTTCCACGTGTCAATCATCACTTGTTTCTCCACGGTATAGGTAACTCATTCTGGGTTATGTACAGTGCAACATGCTTTTTGCCAATACCACTTCATGCTTCGTGGATACAATGCATTGGCATAAGAGGCGAACTGAAATAGGTCAGTCAGTGGCATTATGCCAACAAAACTTTTACCAATACAACATTCCAGTGTCTAAGGCCTTGTCTACAGTATCACTTGAAGTCCATTCCCATCATGTAAAAATGGGCTTCTTGCTATTGAGAATGTATAACCTTTTTTGAACATACCAACTGAGCAAGTGCACTGGGAAACCAAAGTCTCAATGAGGCCCCTGCCCTTAGCTCTTGGGTTCAGCAAGTGATTCACTTTCCAAAGTACATTGAATCAGTCAAGGACTCTGTAATTATGTGAGATTGGAGTTAAGGTAGATGGAAGTGAAACCATTTCATCCAGAATCCCAGGTTCTTGTCTAAAACATGGAGCCCAGACATAATCTGAATACTTACTGCACAACATAAGGCTGGGGGTGCAATGGGGGGGGGGGGGGGAGGACAGATCTTAAGGAGCCCATGTTGATAGGGATGGGGAGCCCATCAAAATGTGCCCTCCTAGGACCAGTGGTAAAAAGCACATTTTGATGGCTTCCCCATGCCCAGCAAAATATGCAGCCATATACGTGGACAAGCACAACCCCTCCATCACTTGTTCAAGCTTTCAGTCATGACCTTTGTGATATCGTTTCACCAGTTGTCCAGTCATCATCATCTTTTCCCAGCTAGATAGGATCTGAATATCTAATGTAAAAAACAAGCAGAGTGCTCTTTATGGCATGAGAAGAAGGGAACACACTTCAGGCATATTTATATAAAAAAGACACTCTCAATAACTTTCCTTTTACAGGGCACCTTTTATATAGATTTTTAATTCAAATGTTTCAATAATTCTCATCAATACCAAATATCTCCTACTGGGCACTATCCATAACACCTCCCTTTTCTTTTATCTTGGACAACTTTTGCTACAGAAAACTCAAAAAAAAAAATACACAATCTGCTTTCAGCCCTGCAGACCAGCTACTACACCTATAGAAATCTGTCCCTACTCCAGTCCCCTTCGAGCCGGCTGCAATGGTACTGAGGAGCTGTAGGGCAAGCATAAGCTCCCACTGGGGAATACCATTAGTGTAAGAGGTCCTGTGTCCTTGCGCTGGTCTCATCCCCCAGCACAGGTATAAATCTGGTCCTAAACATCCTGCTGCACTGATTGACAAACATAGCCAACTGGAAGCTAAAAATGACAACCTGCCTTCCATCTCACTTCCTTCACCAAAACAGTTGTGCCCGTATTGCATTTTAAAGAAAGCTCATACCAAGCCGTAAGAACTCTTACCTCAACTGTACAGATTAGAATCTGTAACTGGAGGAAAATTTACATTTAGAGTCATTTAAAGTAATTTAAAGTTAGAGGAAAATTTAGCAAAGTAGCAGGACAGAAAGGAAGGAGAAGGAGTCATTCTGTCCTTCTCTGATTAGTGATATTTTCAAGGTAATCAGGACAAGAGGCCTGCTCTCTCTTATCTCTGGCCAGAACTTTGGTCAGTCATTTTACTGATCCGTTTAGTCTCTAAACAGCAATCCAAAACAATAAAAGTGGCAAGTGTTCTGGAATAGCGGATCCCCTCACCATTAATTTAATATTTTCCTTGTCCACTCACTCCAAGGGGTGGGAAGGAAGGAAAGAATACTTTATTTCAAGGCTAACCCCAACACATACTAGGATAATCATCTATACTCTCATATTAAAGAGAGCACAGGATATTCTCATCTGCTCCACACCTTTCAGGCTGGGTAAAAAGGCTGAACAGCATAGAAAAGGACTCAAAGCTCCAGTTCCAGGTGCAAAAGGATTCTGCGCAGTGCAGACACAGTAGAAGACAACTGTATAGCTGCCCTGTGAGGACCTCCTCACAACACTTGACATAGGGGGCATGTCAGAGGCAGAGAGAGCATACAGCACAGCAGAGATTCTGGGCAGTACGTGACCCATAAACCAGCCTAGGAAAGCTGCCATAACTTACATGCACCCAGGTTTAAGTTACACCAGGGGCCTCTCTAGCACCCAAAACAATTGAGACTCAGGAGGGCAAAAATGGTTACTTAAAACCACTTTAGAACCCCCACCCCCCTTTCTCCTGAGCTGAGAGTTCAATGTTTCACCTTTAAGAGGTGCATAAGAAATCACACTCACCGTTTATTGGCATATTCAATTGACACAAATACTACAACAAAATAAAGGGCTTTTACACTCATTTTCCATTTGTGTTCCTACTCTTGATATTTTTATACTTATTTAGTAGGACTATATAAAATGTTTTCACAGGTCTAATGTACTTGTAACTGATCAATTAGGATAGTGCAGAAGGTTTGCAGTTTACATTTAAAATCTCACTTTGTTATGTAACAGCTGTAATCGTGTAGTGACTAGTAACACTATACTAGTCAACCACTTAAAGAAAAAAGCCACTTGCCGCTACCATAGATATTCAGAATAACTTACCTTATGTTTGACATTGACAGTATAGCCTATTGTGTGACATGGACCTCATTAGACTAGATTTACACAGCTGCCTGAATGCATCTCTTACTTTTATGGGCTGGCAAGCTTCCAGTTGGAAGGTAACATACTGTTCACACTATCCAAAGCATCTTTCAGCTGCAAGTGTCAGGAATATTTCTGTATTGGACAAATAGGAGGCAGACTCATGGTTCTATCTACATAAATGAATACTTGTATTTGGCTTCCAGGGAGAAATGCCTCTGTTGTCTCAGTCAGTCTTCCAAAGTAGAGAGCCCCTACCTCTAAACTGTTTCCCCCAACCCTTAAAGTATTTGTTTCTTTTAGCATATTCCTGATTCAAGTTGACCAAATTTTGAAAATATATAATTTCCCCCCCCATTCTTGTTCCTTGTTAGGATATATATTTCATTCTTGTTAGACATTGGCCTGTTTTGGGCTCTGCCTGTTATTGTTATTTTGAGACATCCCTTACTCACTTTCCCCTGTTGAGAATGCTGCAGAAATATAGTACCCTTTAAAGAAGAGAAAGATGATTACCTCATCTATAATTAGCTTCTTTGCAGATAAGATAGTTAACTCAACTACCGACCACTCTTCCAAGTTTGGAAAGATGTTTTTAAGGATGTTTATCAGTTTCTCTGATTTTATTGTTTGCATCCCCTTGGGTATTTTAAGATGCTCACTTCATGAAAAGTTTACTTTCTCACTGACTTTTGTTAGGAGCTGTTAGCTAGAAGTCAGAAACTGGCTGGAATGTTCTAAGCACTGAATGGACATTGGTGGTATATGCTGATAAAATGTAGAGCAAGGGCTGTAGTGATCTGCCTCATGCTCAAAGTACAAAACCCAAGAGAGAGACAGTCTTGAGTGATATCTTCAAAGAAGAAGAAATACAAATAATTATCGAAGTAGGGACACATTTTGCTCACCAAAAAAAAGCCAACCTGCAATAAAAGCAACATTTACAGAACATCCTTATAGCAAAAGAATTAATTCATAACACTGGTCTACAATTTTTGAGGAGTCGTCTGCTTCAGAGATAAAATGTGCTATTTATTATGTATTTTGAGGTGCTGAATTCAAATATGACAATTAAAACAACTGACTGGCTACTGTTTCTAAGATATTTAAGTTTTTACATTTTGTCTATGTATATTGTGTAGATAGTAGAGTTTTAATCATAAATTGTAAACCTAGATCTTTTCATGTGTTTATGGTTGCTTTACATGATAATATTTCACCTGTCCTGTTTATGGAACACTTTAAAAAAATCAGCAAAAAGGGTTATATAAATAAAATTTATTATGAAACAAAAAGGCAAAAAACTATTATGTACATAGTTTAGTCCTATTCAGTGTCTACTCGGCGCTTCTTGGCTTGTCTCTTGTATTCATTAAATGGAGCATCTCTTGTCACTGTCCAGCAATAGTCTGCAAGCATTGACGGGCTCCATTTGCCCTGCTAGCGTTTCTCCATTGTTGCAATGTCCAGGTGAAATCGCTCGCCGTACTCATCGCTCACTGCTCCGCAGTTCGGTGGAAAAAAATCTAGATGAGAGTGCAAAAAACGTATCTTTAGTGACATGTTGCAACCAAGGCTTTTGTATGCCTTGAGGTTTTCCATCAACAACCTGTAGTTGTCTGCCTTGTTGTTTCCGAGAAAATTTATTGCCACTAACTGGAAGGCTTTCCATGCCGTCTTTTCCTTGCCACGCAGTGCATGGTCAAATGCATCATCTCGAAGAAGTTCACAAATCTGAGGATCAACAAAGACACCTTCCTTTATCTTAGCTTCACTTAACCTTGGAAATTTTCCACAGAGGTACCTGAAAGCTGCTTGTGTTTTGTCAATGGCCTTGACAAAAGTTCTTCATCAGACCCAGCTTGATGTAGAAGGGTGGTAACAAAATCTTCCTTGATTCAACAAGTGGTGGATGCTGAACACTTTTCCTCCCAGGCTCCAATGACTGTTGGAGTGGCCAATCTTTCTTGATGTAGTGGGAATCTCTTGCACGACTATCCCATTCGCAGAGAAAACAGCAGTATTTTGTGTATCCACTCTGCAGACCAAGCAAGAGAGCAACAACCTTCAAATCGCCACAAAGCTGCCACTGATGTTGGTCATAGTTTATGCACCTCAAAAGTTGTTTCATATTGTCATAGGTTTCCTTCATATGGACTGCAAGGCCAACTGGAATTGATGGCAAAACATTGCCATTATGCAGGAAAACAGCTTTAAGACTCATCTTCGATAAATCAATGAACAGTCTTCACTCATCTGGATTGTGAATGATGTTGAGGGCTGCTATCACACCATCGATGTTGTTGCAGGCTACAAGATCACCTTCCATGAATAAGAACGGGACAAGATCCTTTTGACGGTTACAGAACATGGAAACCCTAACCTCACCTGCCAGGAGATTCCACTGCTGTAGTCTGGAGCCCAACAGCTCTGCCTTACTCTTGGGTAGTTCCAAATCCCTGACAACGTCATTCGTTCACCTTGTGTTATGAGGTGTGGTTCAGAGGAGGAGGATGGGAGAAAATGTGGGTCCTGTGACATTGATGGTTCAGGACCAGAAGTTTCATCCTCTTCCTCGTCTGACTCAAGTGAAAATGATTCTGGTGCATCAGGAGCCGGCAGTCCTTCTCCGTGGGGTACTGGGCGTATAGCTGATGGAATGTTTGGATAATGCACAGTCCACTTTTTCTTGTTTGACACACCTTTCCCAACTGGAGGCACCATGCAGAAGTAACAATTGCTGGTATGATCTGTTGGCTCTCTCCAAATCATTGGCACTGCAAAAGGCATAGATTTCCTTTTCCTGTTCAACCACTGGCGAAGATTTGTTGCACAAGTGTTGCAGCATATGTGTGGGGCCCACCTCTTGTCCTGATCTCCAATTTTGCAGCCAAAATAAAGGTGATAGGCTTTCTTAACCATAGTGGTTATACTGCGCTTTTGTAATGCAAAGTCAAGTCACCACAAACATAGCAGAAGTTATCTGCACTGTTCACACAAGTATGAGGCATCTCTGCTCACTTTGGCTAAACAGAAATGTGTCCCTTTGCAAAATCAAACTGACAAATAAGAGAGCACGACACTGGATGATTTCTAGAGCTGATATAGGGCAATTTGTCCAGCAGAGTGATGTAAGCTTCGTTATGATTGCATCATCCATGACTTCTAGGAATAACATGATGCAATTCATATCATGTATGACGCAATACCAGTTTCAGATTGCATCATTAATTATTTTGCCTAAAAAGCAAGTACTGTCCAAACCCAGTCATAGATTTATTCATAGATCCAGTCAAAGATGTATTTTAGTCATTTCTGGTTTAAATTGAGATCCCTTCCCTTTATAACTCACTTATCCTCTGCCATTCCCAAGTCAAGGGTCGTATATACTGACCCAATAGCATATCTTGAAAACTAGAGCCAATCAACAATTTTAAGCATCATTTTCATTCTCAGTGACCCAGAATTAGTAAAGTTTGACTATATTTATTTCAGAAGCATTTTGGCTGTAGAGCAGTGAATGGCATCAGCCATACCTTTTACGAAGAAAGTGTGTTTTTGTGAATGGCAAAGTAAACCACAGCATTCATAAGAGGGCTCATTCCCAATTACATGTTTTACTATAAGTGGAGTAGATTTGTAAAATGTGCATTTTTACCAGTATTCTCATAAAGTAACTGGTAATAATTTAAACAAAATCAAATAGTTAAACTGAATTGAGTGTGCCTAAATTAACTGATAGCTTAATTATGTTCAAGATGTTCAGACACATGAGAAGTTAAAAAAGAGGTGCTATAATACATAGAAAATAAGACTATGAATGACAGAGAAAGTAACAAAGTTCAAGTTTCCAACTGTTATGCTTATTCATTTAGGGCTTGCATCATTTTAACGGTGCATGTACACTATTGATTCAAGCTCACCACTTCCACATAAATAAAATGAAAATAGCCCCACATTTACAAAGAATCCTTTGCACACACCCCAAAAGACACACTACTTGCAACAGCTGCATTCTCCAAAAGTGAGACACTCCACCAATTGTATTTACTTTGTTATTTTAGATAATAAACACCATTCTTTATTAGATGACAAAGAAGTTAGGACTGATTATGCTAAGTACCTCCACTCACATACTGCTACACAAGATGGGGGAAATCCTTCATGTACAGTCCAGCCAGCCTCCATCCGCTCTGTACACTGGGTTCACACAGAATTTCAAATTATGTTCAATGTCTCAGTCCTTATTCTCAAAGTGAACATCTTTCTGGGATGTATTAACAGGAGTGTTATAAGCAAGATACGAGAAGTAATTCTTCTGCTCTACTCTGCGCTAATTAGGCCTCAACTGGAGTATTGTGTCCAGTTCTGTGTGCCCACATTTCAGGAAAGATTTGGACAAATTGGAGAAAGTCAGAGAAGAGCAACAAAAATGATTAAAGGTCTAGAAAACATGAGCTGTGAGGGAAGATTGAAAAAATTGGGTTTAGTCTGGAAAAGATAAGACTGAAAGGGGACGTGATAATAGTTTTCAAGTACATAAAAGGTTGTTACAAAGAGGAGGGAGAAAAATTGTTCTTCTTAACCACTGGGGATAGGACAAGAAGCAATGGGCTTAAACTGCAGCAAGGGAGGTTTAGGTTGGATATTAGGAAAAACTTCCTGTCAGGGTGGCTAAGCATGGAATAAATTGCCAAGGGAGGCTGTGGAATCTCCATGATTGGAGATTTTTTAAGAGCAGATTAGACAAACACCTGTCAAGGATGGTCTAGATAATACTTAGTCCTGCCATAAGTGCAGGGGACTGGACTAGATGACTTCTCAAGGTCCCTTTCAGTTCTATGATTCTATGACCTGGGCATAAGCTATCTAAATTATCATCTAAAGCTCCAGGACAAAGATAGTGGTTGATAACTACACTCCTCTGGCACAATGGAATTCTCAATAGGAGTAAAATTAATTTGTGAAGGAGACAGAACATTCACTGGGGCCAGTCTGAGAGTGTGGAATGAACTAACCCAAGGCCTAAGATCATCACAAACCTCACTGCTTTCTGTTCTGGGTGTAAGGTGCATTTCTTTGACTTTGCCATCTGCAACTTACTACTCCTGGGGGAATTCAGTGCAACCACAGAATTAATGTCCCCTGCAGATTTTACTCTTTCTCTGCAGAATAATTGATTCATGGGCATCTCCTGGGCAGTGGTCTTGAGCAGGGGCACAGCTGGTTTGGGTGTTGGGAGCAGCCAGGAAAAGATATATATCGCCGCTTTGAGAGGTGGTGCAGAACATGCTTGCAAGACTCTGTCCCTCTCGCAATGCACCCAGAGCCAGGGACGGGCAGAGCTAGGGACATCCCCCCCGGCCACCCAACCGCTGTGCATCCAGAAGCCTCCCACCCACAGACTGCCCACCAAGCCCCACGCCCTGCATCTGGACCCCCACCTCTCGACCACCCCCCACTGACCCTCTGCCAGACCCTGCCGAGCCCCACCCCACAGAACCCTAACAAGCTTCACCCAGATCCCCACCCCACCAAGCCCCACTTCCCCAGCACCTGGACCCCCGCTGGACCCCTGCACCCAGACCCCCTCCCTTCACCCCACTGAGCCCCAGCCACCTTCACCTGGGACCTCTGGAACAGTCCCATACCCCCTGCACCCAGAACTCCTCCAATGAGCTCCTGTGCATCCAGATCCCCCCGCGAAGCGCCTTCATCCAGACTGCCCCACACAGAACATTCTCACTCCACACCTGGATCTCCCGCACACTTGGATCCTGCTGGGCTGAGCCAGCTTGCTCCACACCTGGATCAGGGAGCAGGGCTGGACATGCGTGCTCGCTATCCTGGTGCGCCCATTGCAGCGGGGCAGGGCCCCAGCGTTTTTCTGGGGCAGGCCCTGCCCTTGCTTTTTGTCCCTAGGAGAGGGGAACTGGAGGGTGATCTTCCACTTTGTGCTGCCCGTGGCCTGTGCTCTCCACTGCCATACTGGAGCAATCACTCCCATTGCCCTTCTAATCTACTGTCTGGAACAGTTTCAGTTCTAGTACATTGACTGTACAGTGACGTTCTGAGTACTACTTAGCCATGCCATTCACTAAGGCCCCAATCTGGCAAATCATTAGTTTCAATGGGGATATTCAGATGCTGAACTTTATGCAAATATTTAAGTGGTGTGCCAGATCATGGCATAATTTCACTCCTAAGGATATGCTGCCCTTTAGGGTATGTCTACACAACAAAGAAAAACCCGCAGCTGGCCAACACCAGCCAACTTGGGCTTGCGGGGCTTGGGCGGCAGGGCTCTTTCATCGCTGTGGACCAGGGCTGGAGCCCAGGCTCTAGGACCATTCAGGGTGGGAGGGTCCCAGAGTTCCAGCTCTACTCTGAGCCTGGAAGTCTGCATAGCAATGAAACAGCCCCACAGCCTGAGCCCCACGTGACTGAGTTGTCTGGCACGGGCCAGCTGCGCGTGTTTCTTTGCTGTGTAGACATACCCTGAAAGTCTTCTGTGCTTGACATACATGGAAATATTACCATTGCCATCTACTCTGTGGAGCCATATAGCGGTGCTAATATGCCTAGTAAGGAATCTATTTGCCAAAAAACATTTCCTGATTCTTTTTTGTTGTCTGTATTGTTACAGACATACTTGCTGACAGATATTTTGAAATAACTGAAAATGGAATGATTATATTGTGTTATTTTGACAAATAAAATATGCAGAATTTTAAAAATTCTGTGCACAATATTTTAGGAGCAGAATTCCATCAGGAGTAACATACTCCTAGCAACATGTATATTCATATTAAAAAAGACACTACCAAAACAAGACACTCCTCTGCACATGCTTCTCCCTCTTGGGAGAGAATGAGAAATAAACATATGACAGATGCCTAGTCGGATTACTTAATGCACTACTGGAAGGCACTAGATACTGTAGTGATGAGTGCAGTATCAAAATCTGTATTGTACAGCACAGCAGACTCCCATGCTCACATACAGCCCCACTGATGTTAAAACTGATCTGTGTGTATGCACTTTTATATCCACCTGGAGTCCTCTGCACCAAGTGTCTGCTCGAGCACACCCACTGAAGTCAGTTGGGCTCCACACGGCGTAAGGGACCAACATGCAGGTGTAAGTGCCTGCCTGGGCAGATCCGTTTGCAGAACTGGGGCTTAAGCTTGATCAATATAATTTTCAGAAGAACGTCAGGTGGGATTCCTCACTGAGCTAAGCATAAATGAGGAATCAAAGAGTACTTCTAGACTATGGGTTGAATTGTGGGCATCTTTTATGGCCTTCTATGTAGCAGTTGTTTGCAGTTCCCTTATTGAGGTGTTTCATTTATCTATGGGAACTGGACAGGGGAAACGGTTGAATCATTTGCCTGACAACTGCAGTACTCTGTGCGGGCAATTTTCTTTGAGCTAGAATTGGCACCGATGCCTTTCCAAGTAACTGTTTCCTGTCAAACTAGGTTTGTTTTTCTTGTCTGAAATTCCACTCCTCCCCTCCCTGCCACACTTAGAATAAGTTGAATGCTGAAGGTGGTGTTTGGCCCACGTGCCTTCCATATGTTGTCTACCTTGTCGTTTTCAGGTGTAGCTGATGTGGAGATACATTTCCTGTCATGGAGAACTTACATGCACATTTTACAACACAGTAAATCACAAGGGCTTTCTCAAGGGAACCTTATATAAACAGCTTATTCCTTTCTTGGTTTTTCCATCTATAACCATCAGTTCTGGATGCATTTAAAAAACAAAAACAAAAAAAACCTATCCTATTATCTAAAATTAAAGTTTGGGTAGTCCAACTCTCTAAGCTTTAGAAAAAAATGCTGTAGTCTTTCAATAATTTCTCATCTGATGTACTACGTAACAGTGGTTTCAATGCTTGCTGTTCTAAACGCTGAGAAAAAAAGTCTAACCTATGCACTTCCAGACATCTCCATTTAAACAAAAGGATACTAATGCTAATGTCTTGAATGTAAGTATTAACTTTAAAAGAAAATAGGTGCTCTAGAGTGCTTGTCCTCCTTGACAGAGAGGATATTGAATTACTTATTACAGCAGACAGAATACTGGCATCCATTACATAGAAATCTAAGAATATAGATCAAGGGAAGATGGTGTAGGGGATAGAATGGTTATTTACCCAACAGTAACTGTGGTTCTTTTTGATGTAGTCAGTATGGATCCCACAGTAAGTGAATGGCAAACAGTACCCTCCCTTGGTAGTGGGAGTGAGGAGTTTCAGCTTTATCAAGTAGTGATTGAAGTACTGACCTGAACTTGGCAACTAACCTGCCTGCCATATGAAGGGCATAATATCTAACACAAATCAGTGGGTTGCTCCACATTGTAGCCTTGAAATCTCAGAGATTGGAACAGCCTGAGGCAGGCAGAAGTTGCTGCCTCCGCTTTGACGGAAGTGTGCCTTGATGTTCAGAGAGAGATGGTCACCAGCCATTTGATACCAGGTGGAAATGCACTGTCTGATGCACTATGATTATCTGAGACAAGATGGCTTGGCCTTTTCATGGGTGGGATATATCTATGAAGAAGGTTGGAAGACAGCTTGAAGGGCTTAGTATTATAACATGCTCAATGTATGTAGCTCTGCTCCTGGTGTTAAGTGCAGGCTTCAGGAAAAAGCTGGGCAAGGTAACGTATTGGTTGCGATGGAATTCCAACACTACCTTAGAGGTGAATTTGGGGTTTGGTCCCAATGCTACCTTGACTCTATGGAAGGATGTGTAACACAGTCTGGCCAGAGCTTGGAGCTCACCGACTCTCCATGCTGAAATGACAGCAAACAGAAAGACAGTCCTGATGGACAAGTGGTATACCAAGCAATCAGACAGTGGTTCAAAACAAAGACTGAGTTTTCAGACCATGTTGAGGTCCTACATGAGATTCTGGTCTCTAACCAGAAAGTAAGAATTAAGTAGGCTCTTGAATTTTTATAACATGGGATGTAAGAACACAGTATGACTGTACCAGCGTCTGACGCACCAATACTGCTGCAAGATGAACCTTGAGAGAGTTAATTGATAGTCCAGTATGTTTCAGGTACAGCATGTATTTGAGGATCTTTGGTATCAGGGTCTCTACTGTGTCCAGATTGTATTGGGCTACCTATTTAAAAAAAAAAAAAATACATTTTGAGACTAAGTTTTCCTAATGAAAGGTTTTCTGCTTTGTAAGAGAATTTCCTGAAACTGTAAGGACCAGTCTGTCAGTAGCATTCAACCAGACAACTTCCATGCCATCAGATGCAATGACTGTGGTTCTGGGTGTAGCATGTGACCTTGGTTCTATTATATGCGGGCAGGTTGAGAGGTGCACAAGGGGCCACCTGCAATACACATGACAGCCAAAACTATACCAACCAGTAAGGTACTATCAGGATTATTGTAACCTTGCCCAGTTTGATCTTGGATTTTACCCTGGGGATGAGAAGAATTGGCAGTCGCATATAGGAGTCCTTGAGACCACAGAAAGAGAAAGGCTTCTGGCAATCGGCCTTGGCTCACACTCTTTCTGGAGCAGAATTTCAGGCATTTAATGTTGCCCTCTGTGGTTTATTTATTTGGCGCATGCAATCCGATCAAGCCAAGCCACAGTAATCTTATTAGAGATGTTCAAGTCATGAAGACCTCCAGGAATTTGAGTCATTTTGTAGTCCTCAACAAGGTGTGTCATGGTTTGTGGGTGCCCATGTTGACATACTGGACTGTCTCTAAAATTCCACTGCAGCACACATTCCATGTCAGGTACGAAACCAGTTCAGAAGGCTCCATTGCATTCATGGTAAATCAAACCCGAGCTGACTTTGAGTGGGATTCGAGACAAGATAATTTGTCAATTTCTCTGCAGACCATGAAGTTTGCCATGCATCCTCTACCGTAAATCCCTCACCCAGTAAATTTATCCACAACAGGCAATGTGAGGGCAGACAACCATCTGGTGGATAAAACAAATCTTTAATTAATGGTAGATGTGGGCAATTTTGTCACGAGCTTTGCTACGCTTTCCTCTCTGCAAACACTGGGCGGAGCAATTTTGTAGAGAACCTGTAACCATGGTGGAGGAGTAGATTTAAGTGTGCCTGAAATAATATGCATGGTAGAATTAAGTTGTATGTCAATCATTTGTGTGTAAGACGAGTGAGCCCATACTGGAATACAATACTCCACCTCTGAATAGCACAGTGCCAAGGCTGAAGTTTGTAGCGTTTGAGCGTTGGCACCCCATGTCGTTCTGGACAGTTTTCCAAGCAAGTTGCTGCGTGTTTTGACCTTAGTTGCCATCTTTCTAAGATGGGCATGATACGTGAGAGTTCTATCCAATGTGATGCCTAGATATACTGGGTGTGAATCATGCTTTATCTGCTGACCATTGAGAACTATGTTCAGCTCTCTGAAGTGGAGGTAAGTGGAAAACACTTAAACACAGTCTAACTTCCACTTGGT
The DNA here is from genome assembly GCF_027887155.1 of Malaclemys terrapin pileata. NCBI lineage: Eukaryota > Metazoa > Chordata > Testudines > Emydidae > Malaclemys > Malaclemys terrapin. The sequence continues at coordinate 70,211,229 of NC_071506.1, read as the reverse complement.
ATCAAGCACCACCGATGACAATAATCAGCCATAGCCACCAGATCTGCATTCAGAACACTCTCAAGTATGTCAAAGGAGTGTGACTGACTGCCGAAGCATATGTCATCTACATAAACAAACTTGCAAGACCTGGTATATGATAGGTTATTTGAATAGAAGTTTAATAATGTTGGAGATAATAATGATTCTTGCAGGAGGTTGTTCTTCTGGTGCCTCCAAGCACTTGTTGTATCACCAATGTGCACACAGAAATGGCAATTTCTCAAAAACAGAGCCATTGCACATACTAACCAACTTGGCATAATTCTAGACAATTTCATCCCTGCCAGAACACTAATAAGGTCCCACTTGGCAGCAGGCAATCCTTCAACATTCAGCTGGAGGACCTTAAGTGCTAGATCTAGGACTAGAAAAATCATCATTTAGAACTTGTTGGACCAGCTGGCCAAGATTCGTGGTAACCCTCAAACTAGAAATGGTAGATGGATCATCTGTTTTTCTAGACCACAGACACGCTACAACTGGTACTTACAAGGGACATGTTGTGAACGTCAATCCACTGTCCCCCTCTTCCGTGGTGAAGAGGTTTCTATTATGGGAGCCCCCATTGACAGAATATTGGCCTTATCACGCACTTCCTCAGTGACAATTTATGGCTGATTACCATGCATCATTGCTGACCCCTGGGAGGTGTAGAAACAACAGGGTTATCCCATGTTGATGACATCACATTCAAAGCTTGATGGCTTCTTGGTAGAAAGGGGGCGACCAAGTGCCTCTTGGCTTGTTCATATAATGCATTTTGGACGTGTCTGTCAGGATTTGCACCGTAGAGTTCTGAAGAACAGGAAGGAAATGCTACATAGGCCAGTCTGATGGCTCTCAGCTCCAGAAGACTCATTGGCAGTTCTAGGTCATCCTGCCAGCATGTTCCTTGCATTTGCATATGGTTCAGGTATGCACCCCAGCCTGTCCCTGAGGAGACTGTGATAAGCCTTTGGCACAGGGTAAAGAAAGGAACCCCTTTTTGTACATTCATTGATCAAGCCACCAAGTAAGCTCTCTCACAGTACCTGAGGCAGGACTAACTCTTATTCATGAGATGTTTGGACTGGGAGCATATGGACCTCAGCCACATTTGTAACAATCTGGCAAGCAGCATCACAAATGTATATGCCAAAATGTTACCAAGGAGTAACAGATACGTACACTCTGTCATTTGATTTCATTTTAGGTAGTTTGCCGTCAACTGGAGTCCAGAATCTGTCTTCTGGGACATGGGTTCTTGCTGACAGTGAACTCTATCGGCTGTGATTATGTGAGGCATGATTTCTGGTAATTCACAAGGAGTCTTAGGTGACAGAGCAGCAAGAGGGCATGTCTAAGGCTGCAGCAGTCTCCTGTTGGGACCTGTTTCTGATCAGCCAATCATCCAGTTACAGTATATGCGGATTTCCTATCTCCTTAACTGTGCTGCCACTACTGTCAGGCATTTCGTGATTATTTTTGGTGCTGTAATACAGAGCTCTGTATTAGTAAATGATAGTCCCCATTGTGCATCTTAGGTAGTGTTGGCCGGACGGATAGCTATATGGAAGTCTGCCTCCTGCAAGTTGAGAGCATGCATAGGAATACAGAATGGATCATTTGGTATTGGCCAGTCCAGTGCCATTCCTGAGAAGACCATGGTAGCTGAGACCTATTAGGAAAGCTGGCAGGTCCTTCTGTGCTGTGGACCACTGATCTCAGAGGAGAGGGTTTGCTGCTGGAAAGAAGTGAGAACATATGACCCTGTGACAGAGAGAGGGAATAAAACTCCTTAGGGCAGTTCCAATGTATGTGATACTGGGGCCTGTACTAGTAGGTGCTCTGGCACCAATGCCTGTCCTGGTTCTCCCAGGAGCACATCATCCACAGTAGGCCTCAACACTGAAAGATGTGACACTGGAGCAGTCTGTCTCTCTCATGGGCGGCTCCTTACTACCAGCCCTCACCGCTGTGAAGGTTTTGGTGGTTTTATTTCTAGAGACTTTACGTGGTTTGTCCTTATGGAAGGACACTGACCTACTCCTGGAGTTGCTGTGTCTATACCTGGAGCACTTCCTATCAGTGCTGGACTTTGGTACCAGCGTTGTTGGTGCCAGCTTCAGTGCCAATTATGCTGGTATTTGCTTCGGTGCTGGAGGTGTCAGTCTTTTCTTCGTGCCATCTGCTCAGTGCTGATCTTCGGTGTCGCTTGCCTGCTAGATAAAGTGTTGGACAATCCTGGCTTGCCCACTAGCAGAACTCTGGAGCTTGTCTCCTCAGGGTCTGATGAGACGTTCATGAATTGTTCCAGAAGACAAAGCTTCAGATTCATCTCAACTTCTGTGTTCTTGTGGAGAAATATCTACTCAACATATATGCGACTCCTAAACAGCAGAGATACCTGCAGTGTCTATCTTTCAGGTGAACTAGCCCACTGAAGGATGGGCAGAGCTTGAAGTCCACAAGTTTTGACTCTGCCCTGTTAAGAAGCCCTATACAGGGGGATTGAACCATCAACATTTAATCCAGACAGGTTGATACACATTATGGCACTTATATGAATGTTGTGAAGGTGGGAAGAGGGAACTGAAGGAGAGGGGGTGTCACCCCACCCCTTTGTACTCATGCAGGAGCATGAGGACACAGAGGGCATACACATGGCACGGATACAACAGTGCTATTAAAAAAACCCTCTGGTATCATTCTCATGAGGCACATGCACTGGAGTCCACACGGACGTGTTCAAAGGAAGTGTTTTTTCTTGATTTACAAAAGTGTTAGTGTCATTAGCTGATAAAATCTGAACCTCTACTAAATTTTTATATCTATATCTATATATAATTTCATTAAACAACTTTATCAACCTAATAGATAGGTTCAATAGAAATTCTGAAACTTAAGGCTATTTTTTCTCCTTATTCCACTTTGCCCGTTTTTATAGTTCTATCAATTTAGCATTTAAAAACAGAAAGCATCATTCAAAAATATTTTAGCTTATTAAGCTTAACTGTCTTTGCTGATGGAACAAGTTTAATAGGAGATTTATAAGATACCATAAGCTGCACTAAGGAAGCGTAACACTTTAAACAGTGATGTATAGTTTATATTTCCTTTAGCATATGTTTAAATATGGATATTAACAAGCAGTTCAATTATCCACAATCAATATTTAGTAGAAGCCAAATTCACCCCAAAGAGAGGGCCAGCACAAGGCCCATACACCACTTTTGTTCCTGTAAAGTCTTATATTGAACTGGCCCTCTTCAAAAGCATCATTTTCATCCCAGAGGAATATTCTATTTGCACTTGCAGCACTATGCTGTAGAACAGATTCACAAACCACTGATAATTTGTAGAGCATTTGCTGATGACTTGTAGTGAGCAGGATAGTCACATGATTGTGGTTTCTCTTCGTTACCATCTCTGAGAAAGATAAGATGAGTAGGTGAAGAAATGAGGACTAAAACTAGACAACACTTATCTTTTCCAAAAACATACAACTCACTTATTGCATTAAACAGCTAAAAATGCAACCTTGTTTTCCACATAAGCCGTTCGTGTAGACACATAATGGCAAACTGACAAAAAGCTGGTCCATATGATTCTGAGTGAGCCAAGAGATGAACTATTCCATTAATCAGTCCATGCTTTGAAAAGTTTGCAATTACTTGTTTCATTTATTTGAAATACTAATATTTCAATTATGTGTCACTTCCAGCCCTAACAAAACACAGAATTGGCTGGCTATTACTTGCAGAATGACAAAGGGGAAAATCATTAACCATGATAACATTTCAGTAGTCATAATTAGACTTTAAAATTTAACGCCCCATTAAGATGAACAGGTAAACTCATTTCATGCTATTATTTCAATATGTCATAAGTCCAAGAAATGACAGGTACACATGGGTTTACATTAAGTATAAAAAAAAATAAAGTCAACCTCCCCTTCCATGAAACACTCAATTTTAGAAAACACAACAAATTGCAGGTAATCTTTACATCACAGACTTTATATTTTTATTGTTGAAACCAGGCTGAAGTAGTATTATGGTCCACCATTGTACACCTTATATTTTTCAAAGCTTTCACGGAGCCCAGATTCAAGACACCTGCATATAAGCCAACTATCATACAGATAAAAGAAAAGAAGAATGTTTGAAAGAGTATTTACCATGTCTTGAGAAATATTACACAAACATGATGCACAAGAAATGGAGTTGGCATAAACCCAGGTATTGTGGAGATGCGTTAAGAGTCATACTTTACTCAAGATTAGGATATTACAAAGATTAAAGTGCACACCTAGCCTTTTATATATGACAATCAATGCTTTTGAGCATGACTTACGGTTTGTTCATGCCGTAACTGCTGCAGCAAAAGAATACACAAGCGAGGTCAAGGCTAAAAATAGCAGATAGCTACATTCTTGACATTTGAAACCTCATCCTAGAGCTATGTATTTAATACAGATTGTTGGTCTCTACAAGAATAGGAGAATGCACAGTCAAGTCTTTCTCTGTTTAAAAAAAAATAAGGATATGGGCCTAGTATACTAAGGGCCTGATTTTTCAAATACCAAATAAAATGCTTCAGTAAGACTCTATGGTAGTAGGCAATAAGCTTGCAATGTGGATAGCTCTTAGCTTGAGGCACATGGCAAATCTTATCTGGTGTTTATCTTAAAGGCTTAGAGCCTGGCGGCATAGTAAGCCCCGTGCAGGGGCTCAGGGCTGCGGAGCAGGCGGGGAGAGGTTCCTCTCCCCCAGCACGCACTTGCCGCGGCTGGGGGAAGAGGCACCCCTCCTGCCAGACCCAGAATGGACATGCTGTGGCCAGGGGGAGGAGCCCCCTTCTCTCAGCTCGGCCCAGGCCCGCCAGAGCTGCCAGGGAGAGGAGCCCCTCCCTCAGCCCAGCCCTGTCAGAGCTGCCACGGCCAGGCAGCCTGCACCCCAAATCGCTCTGCCCCAGCCCAACCCCAGAGCCCTCACCCCCCACACCCCAACCCTCTGCCCCAGCCCTGAGCCCTATCCTGTACCCCAAACCCCTCATCCCAGGCCCCACCCCAGAGCCTTCACCCCCCCACACACTGCAACCCCCTACCCCAGCCCTGAGCCTCCTCCCACACTCCGAACCCCTCGGCCCAACCCCCACCACATGAATTTTGTTTTGTGCAGCAATATGGAGGTGATGTGTCACACAACAAAACTCATTCCACACATGGACGTAAAAAATTAGAGGGAACACTGATCAAGTCCCATTAAGATAGCTCTGGCTCCCCTGCAAAGCCAACCCCCTTTTCTAAGAAAGGTGCTTATTGTCTAATTCACATTAAAAAGGCCTTCACCCCAAACCTCCCCTCAATTTTCTCAAACTTGGGCTCAAGAATCTGCGCTTTCATAAATATATTTCTTAACCTTAGGTTGAAAAGCAAACTAGACAAAAGGGAACCAAAGTAAGTAGATGCAGTGATTTCTAAGCAAATATGCACATAGCCTGAAATAATAACCAGGTGGGAAATAGTACATTTATTTAAATGAGATGTTCAACTCATCAGCTTAGCAGTTGGAATTTAAAGATCAGCCCCATTTCCATTGCTAGCCAACACATGCAAGGAAAGTAACAGATGATCTTACTATGAAGATATGCACAATCGACTGAGTTGCATCTCATTTTGACAGAGCATGGGAAAATATAAGCACTTATTTCTTCTCTCCACACTTAAAAGAGGAAACCACAGAAATAACTGGTAAACTACTTAAAGGGACATTTAGAAAGTGACACATCAACTGTAATGAAGTCAAATTTCAAGAAGTGGTTCAAGTAGCTTCAGTTACAACACCTGCTCCTCCACTTCCACTTTTAAATTTATTTTCTCTCTCTTCCTGCTGTGCAAAAGCCCCACACAAACATAAGGAAACATTCACTATACAAAGGAGCAAAACTGACTACTGAAAGCACTGTCAAATGGACAGACTAAATGTTATTAGCAAGTAAAACAAAATGTATTTCTTATAACCTCAGAAGACAGAAGTGCTATTTTTGAATTGATTCAGTCACTTTAAATCACACTTTTTGGAGGATAACTAATGACTTCCACCAAGCAACGGGTTGAAGGTTTTAGGCATAAGAGTTAGGATCAAAACGTCAAAAAAAAACCAATCTGCTGTGTGCACAAATGATTAAATATGTACATGCAAACTATTTAAGCACAAATGGCTTTTTGCACATGTGCACAGTATCATGTTCATGCACAAGTAATTACATACACAGAATTGTGCATACACAAATGGATGCTAAGGTAGGACTCTTAAATTTGGCCCTCAGATTCATTCAGATGTAATTCTAAAATGGATTATGACTTCATAACTCAGGGATCGGCAACCTTTGGCATGCAACCCGCCAGGGTAAGCACCCTGGCGGGCTGGGCCATTTTGTTTACCTGCCGCGTCTGCAGGTTTGGCCGATCTCAGCTCCCACTGGCCACGTTTCGCCACTCCAGGCCAATGGGGGCTGCAGGAAGCAGCACGGGCCGAGGGATGTGCTGGCCGCTGCTTCCCGCCGCAAGTCTCAGCAGCCCAGCTCTGCCAAGCCTGATGCCTCTGGTAAGTACTCATTCTGCAGAGGGGGACGTGTGGAAAAGTTAGTTTATGCACACCAGGATGTCCCATGAATCCTCCATAGAGATCTCTAGGAAACTTTCCTGGAGGTAATCAGCAATCTTCTGCCAAAGGTTTCTTGGGAAGGCTGCTTTCTTTCCACATGGTAGGAAACTTTGCCACACCATTCAGCAATTACTTCAGCAGGCACCATAGCAGCACTGCTTCTGATCTGCAGCCACATGCATGCAAGAGCTGGATCCTTGCATGCTTCAGTTAACCTCAGGAGTGAGATTCCAGCTGCAGTCACTCCCACCAGTGGAAAACGGTGTCAGTATCCAGTACAGGAGTCCTATGCACTGGCACTAATACCCCATGGCTTTCCCCACCTTGTCCCAACTTAGCCTTACCCCGGGCCATACTCACCATGGCTGGAGCTACCACCACACTGTGTGAGTGCCAGGGGAAGTGAGAAAGATTTTACTTGTTTGGATCAAGGGTATAAATTCCCTGACAACACATTTGTCTATGGTTTCTTTAGCAGCTGCAGATGTGCCCTTGATGTTCTCCCACACACCGGGGGAGCGCATCACTTAGATAAGGAAAAGAAACTGGGGAAGTAAGACAGACATGTTCAAAGAGGTTCTGCAGTCATCAGTTGCTTCAGATTGTGAGCAGAAAGCATGGAGGGAGGCAATCAATGAGAAATTGGGAAGGGATAGTCAGGATAGGAGACAGGGCAGAAAAAGATGATAATGCTGCTGAGGTGGCAAACAGACATGTTGCGGTCCCAGGCTGAACACATCCCCCTCACATTCCTCGTTTCCTCAAGGATCTCAGCAGTACCCCAGGCACTCCACCTCGTGGGACAATTTGCAGAATGACAGCTGGATGTACACCCAGCTCCAAGATCCTCATTGGCAATTGTGCTTATGAATTTCCTGTTCCTTCCCCTTTAAAGATACTTTTCTCCGTATGTATGAAGATCAGGTTACCAACACATAATTGTGATTGCATGGGTGTGAAATAAAACTGAACTTATGGAAAGTGAATGAATCTTTATTATTATCCAACATATGGTGACTACTGTTAATATTCAGAGACAGTACCAGTAGGTGCATTTGCAGTGTCACAGCAGCGCACACACAGTAATCATTACAAGGTTGCTACCCTGGTGCCAAAAAAAAAAAAAAAAAGGAGACACACCGGCCTGGCTAAACAAACACAAATTACTGTGGCCCATTATTAAAATGCTCCTTCAAAGCCTCCCTGATCCAAATAGCTCCCATTGGGCCCCTCTTACAGTTCTAATATCTGGCCATTCAAAAGCAGCAGACAGCCACTCCACCTCCACACTCTACCCCGGGGAAAACTTTGATTCATATATATTATGAAGGGCACAGCTGGCAGCTATAATCATGGGATATTTTCCTCACTGAGGTCTAACCTCCTGAGGAGACAATGGCAGCGTCCCTTTAAGTGGCCAAAGGCACATTCAACAGCTGAGCGTGTTGTTGAAGCGCTCCTTGCTGCTGTCAAGGTAGCTGGTGTAAGGCTTCATGAGCCACAGGAGCAAGGGGTAGACTACGTCTCTCAGGATCACTATTGGAATTTCCACATCCCCAGTGGTAATCCTCTGGTCTGGAAAGAAAGTCTCTGCTTGCAGCTTTCTGTACAGGCCTGTGTTCCTAGAGAGGTGTGCGTCATGCACCTTCCCTGACAAGCCTATGTTGATGTCGGTGAAACGACCCCAGTGATCCAAGAAAGTTTGCAATACCGTAGAAAATAAGCCCTTTCTGTTTATGTACTCCATCACTACGTGGTCTGGGGCCAAAATGGGGATATACGTGCCATCTATCACCCCACTGCAGTTAGGGAATCCCATTGCTTCAAAACCATCCACTATTTCACACAAATTGCCCAGAGTTACAGTCGTTCATAGCAGGAGGTAATTAATGGTTTCAGGAAGGTGGCTTTGTGCAACCAAAAGTTCTGCAGCCAATGCTCATTATCCCATAATGATGCAATCCCGCCACTCAGTGCTTGTTTTGAGCCCAGAACCAACAGTCCACGGAATGCTCTAGGAAGCCTATGGAATGATGAAATGGAGAAAGAATGCATGATGGGACACTGTGCCTGCCCCCATGAGGCATTGCAAACCCTTTCCAGTACGCACTGCAGCAGATGGTGGCCAATTGCACAGTGGGATAGCTACCTAGGTGCACTGCTCTCCGTGTCTATGCAAGAGCTGCTAATGTGGACATGCTCCGCCAACACAAGAGTTGTAGTATGGACATGCACTAGCTGTTTAATTAGAGTGGTGGCTGTAAGTCGTTGTAACTTAAGTCGACTTAATTTTGTAGTGTAGTATTCCCCAAGAACTGATGGCAAGTGGTACATTTATTGCACCCGAAAGGACTGTACTTCTACAGATTTTTGCACAATTACATATGATGGCACATCATTTATCAAATGGTACATTATATACTGCCCTTAAAATTTCATGATTACTGGATCTGGATCTATAATTAATTCATAGATTCACGCGTTATAAAGAGAAATGACCATTTAGGTCATCTTATCCGTCCCCCTGCCAATGCCAGATTTTCTGTACAGTATGTACTCCAGTGCTCTACTTATTACCACTTTCTGGCTATTCACCCCAGCAAGATTTTTCAAGTTGGCTTTACTTGCCATTAGATTCATGCTGTCTGATCACTGCTGATGCCAACTACAGCTATTCATTAAAAGCTATCATCAGGGAAAAGGCATTCTTTCACTGAAAGATGTATTTATATAGCCACGTTGTTTATTCATGAGTTTAATAAAAATATGTATTTTAAAATTAGGCAAAGTATAACTGCTATAGATAGAATAAATGAAAGCAAAGCATTTTTAAAATTTGGATATTATTTTAAAAGACATCCGTGTCATATAGAAAAATCGTTGTGACATGAAACCAGCTACTTCTGAAGACACTTGGTGCAGGACAAAATGTTTCAACTAGGGAGGCAGCTGAATTTTTACACAATGTTTCTGTCATTGCCAAGTGTGTGGTTCCTGTATGATTTACATATTTTAGATGCTGATTGTAAAAACAAACACTCGTTGCCACATATTAACTGTAAAAGCAACTTGCTCAGAAAACCGGCCAACCCAACCTGGAGTGCAAGTGACTGGACACTTAGAACATCAGCCCTCTGCTATTCAACAGTAGAGTACTCTGCTCCTGTCTGGTGTCGCTCAGCTCACATGAGACTCATCTCATACAAAGCTATGCACATTGTTACCGGGACTTTACATGCAAATCCATTGCCATGGCTGCCAATACTTAGGGCTTGTCTACACTGGGACTTTATAGCACTGGAACTTTCTCGCTCGGGGTGTGAAAAAACACTCCCGAGCGCTGCAAGTTTCAGTGCTGTATAGTGCAATGTAGACAGTGCACCAGCACTGGGAGCCACGCTCCCAGCGCTGGAAGCTATTTCCGTTGCGGAGGTGATTTTTTTTTTTTTTTACAGCACTGGGAGAGTTCTCTCCCCGTGCTGGTGCTGCGACTACACAGCCAACGCAGCAGCGCTTTAACGTTGCTAGTGAAGACATGCCCTTAGTATCATAGCACTACCCCATATCTGCTATGAGGGAGCCTCCTCATGCTCCTGGCCAAGACCTGTGAAAACAGTGTCTTCCCTCTGTATTCAGACCTCTTCGACCACTTGCCAGTCTGTCTGTCTTTTAGATGCCCTTTATGATCACATATGCCACCACATGACATGATGGTGGAATCTGCTTAGTATAACAAGTAGTCAACGACAACAGTCGTTAATATCACTCTCGTCACCGACCCAACCGTCTGCCCACCAGGTTTTGACATGCCAAGGCACCTGTGGTCATCCCTGAACCACTTTAGGACAGGGTAATTGTGTGGACAACCTCTTCAAATGGAGTTTCTCTAATGACCTGCGCTGTAGATGCAGCCAACTTAAAACATCCTTGACAAGTGCCTGCTGGCTTATTTAGATGATGGGCAACTGGCTCTTTACCTGGATGATGATGATGCTATCAAATGGCTGGGCACACTGTGCATATGCTAAGAGAATTAAAATTGTCTACACCTTTATTTTTAACAGTTGTTGATACTGTTAATGGACTTACTCTGTTACAGCTACCTTTTCCCCTAAGATTCCTCATGTTTTGTTGCTTTAAATTATCACTTTTTCATTTTAAAATGGCATTATAAGTTTAGCAAACTCAATGTTACAGTAAGTATAAATGCATAATTAAAACAAGTTTGCCTTTGTCTTTTATGGAATTAGTTTTATGGTTTTAAACAGATAGTCTGAATCCCACTACCTCACTTAGGGCTGGTCAATCAATTAGAGGTGTGAAGTTAATGCATATTAAACATCCATGTGGATGCTCTCATTCAGAAGTAAAGTGGCCATTTCACTTGTGAATCAGTGTGTCCACACAGGGATTTAGCAGGCATTAACTTCTACACATTTACCTTCCACCCCTTTACTACCATGGAGCCGCAGCAGCAAAAGTCACAGACATGTTGTGATGGGTTAGATCCCCCTTCTGGTATGCCACCTTATGCACTGGGATTTCACTGAGCCCATCTGCTCCACTAGCCTGGGCTCCCTCTCCCTGTTTTGCTGAATCATACTCTCTGGCAGCACACACACAGGTAGGGAGCACCAGCTGTAGAATCACACAGTCTGCAAACAGCTCTCTATGAGACTGTTTAGCTAGGAAATTGCCCAGCACTCTAGCGCCGCTTCCCTGTGGAAAGTACACCCAAGATAATATTGTCTCACGCTGTATAGAAAGATCTGCACAGCGCAAGCTCATAAAAATTTGCCCTCTCCCTCAATGTGAAGAGAGATATGCACTGCTTCTTGCCCCCCCTCCTCAAGATATGGATTGAACAAACTGGGTTATGTTATAAACAAGAAATAAGTTTATTAACTACAAAAGACAGATTTTAAGTGATGTCAAACAGAACAAAGCAGATTACTAAGCAAATAAAACAAAGCACACAAACTAAGCTTGGTTCACTAAAGAAACAGATAACAGAATGTAATTTCTCACCCTAAATGTTTAATTAGGCAGGATGCAGAGTTTCTGTTGCTCAGAATTCCAGTTACTTCTCTTTACAGACTAGACTTCTGTGTCTCAGTCTGGACTCAGCCCTTGCCTTTCCCACTGCTTGGTTCCTTTTTCTCTTCAGGTACTTTCAGCAGTCTTTCTTTTTGGGCAGGAAGGCAAATGGAGAAGAGGCCTGTTTGCCTTACTCCCCAGCCTTAAATAAGATTTACATAAGGCAGGAATCTTTTGTTTCCCAATCTTGACCTCCCACTCCTTTTAGTGGAAAATTACTAGAAGTCCAAGATAGTGTTTAGTATCAGGTGACAGGACCACCTGACCTAGTAGTGTCATAGCTAGTTCCCAGGACACCTCTGCGGAAGGAGAGAGATCAGTATCTTTAAAGTCTTGTTTCTTCCTAATGGCCTATCAAAGCTGATGGCCTATTGTCTGGTGGGTGTCTCCCAAATACACACACAGTTGTAATTGTTACATAGTCAATATTCATAACTTTAGAGACAGAAATGATACAGGCCAACTGGAGTAACAGATTTATTCCTGTCAAAAGGTCCCTATTCTAGAACTCCACCCAGCTATACACAGGAATGCAGCCTGGGTTTCCATGGTGACACCTGATGTCACCTCTAGATTATTTTAGGGCTGTAGGGACTTGTTTTTATTAAAAGCTGATTTGAGAAAACATCAAAGGCGACTGTCTGCACACACAATTTTGCATAATCTGTAGCTTGGGTTAATCTTCAAGGGTTTAACATAACTCCTTGGGATGTTATTTGCATACATGTTGCAATCACAATGTATAAATGATACACTGCAGTCATTTTCTAGAGACTGCTTCCCAATTTATCTCCGGGAAGCATGAAAACCCTAAAGTAATATTTACCTCTATGTTTAAAACCTGTTTGATCTAGACTTTGGCAACATAATAATCAAGCTTTCTTTTATAACAACCCTATAGTCCTGAGACACTATATAATTAAAAGATATTTTTACCCCTTAGAGTATGTTTCCGTGTTGAAAATAAAACAAGGATTAACGTCCAATACCCTCACCAGGGCTAGAAGCTATCAGCTTCTATGTGGATACACATCCAATTTTGGCAAACTGGTGTCCATAGGTACTGGAATTAGGGGTGCTGGGGGTGTAGCATTATATACAGGGTTTCCATTTGTACAGGGTTTACAGTTTGGTTCAATAGCTCTTAGTACCCCCACTGTAACAACTGTCCCTCAAATACTCCTAATGCTATATTTCAAATTGGCTACCAAGTGAGAACCCCCTCTCCACCCAAGTTCTGGGCAAATTGCAGCCATCAACCATACGTTAAGCCTACAGAGAATCTACCCCTTAAGGTGCAAACTGAGTTTTCTGTACAATGTAGTGAGTTCATCAGTGTTTCTCTGACCTCATCAAGTATTCCGAGTTCCACTGACACAGTGCAGTGGCTAGGATACAGCATGAACACATGAGCCCCGCAGAAATAGTCTCTCTCCAAGCATTCATACTCCACTCATCATTGTGGTATCTGAGCACCTAACATTACAACCATATTTAATATAGGCTTACAGGGGAGGAGGGGAATGACATATCTCCTTATGAGAAAAAGCATCATGAAGAGGTTAAGAAAAAAGGAGGACAGAAAATTAGATGAAGTTTACAGATACATCAGAAAATATTTCCAAACCCACAAATTTATTATCCTATCTCAGGGAGCCTGATTATGTGCCCTCAGGCACTGACTGGGTTAGAAGGTCCAACAGGCTGGTCACACTGGAGATTCTCACTCGCCAGTGTAATTTCAGCAAATAAAAGACATTTATCAAACTGGAGAAAAGCTGAATCCATGGCTGGTGAGAAAGAATGCCCTAAATTGCTTTTGAGACACTGCTTCTCTTACCAAAGTATAAAAAAAAAGAGGAAGGTGGACTTGTAGTGAAGGCACTACACTAGGACTCGAGAAATCTAGGTTCGATTTCTAACTTTCCATAAAGACTTCCTGTGTGGTTTTGAGCAATGCATTTTAGTCTCTGTGCCTCAAAACAAGGATGATACTTCTGTTCTCCCACCCTATTTAGGCTGTAAGCTCCTTAGAACAGGGACTGTCTGTTACTACAGTAGATCCTCAGAATTACGGACACCTCAGGAACGGAGGTTGTTCGTAACTTTGAAATGTTCCATATCTTTGAAATGTTCCACAAGCCCCAGCACTCCCCCCATGTTTAAAGTCCTGAGCCCCAGTGCTCCCAAGGGTCAGAAGCCCTGCCCTCCACCCCATGCCTGGAATCCTGCCCCCTCCCACCCCACCCCCTGCGGCTGCAGCCCTAACTCCACTCCTTCACAGGCTGAAACCCTGAGCCAGTACAGTATTTGCTGGGGGGACTGGGGGCGCTGTTTTGTTTGTTTTTGTCTCTGCTGCTGCCTGATTAGTTAGTTCCGGTTTCACAGGGTGTCCAGTTGACTGGTAAGTCCATAACCCTAGTGTTCATATCTTTGAGCTTCTATTGTATGTGTATGTACAGCACCTAGCACAACGGTACCCTGCTCTTGGTGGGGATTTCAAGGCCCTACTGTTATTCAAAAAAGTTAATAATAGGTACTGGCTGGCTCCAGAAAGCCACAATCAGCTCTGCAAGGTGAGAAAAAAGACCCTTGTGATTCAATAGAGACTTAGACATTAGCTGCTAATAGCTCCGAAGAGTCCATCCTCAGTGAGCATGCTCAAACCTCTCAGCTTCTAGTACTGACCAGACTGCACATGCACGGTCCCCACAGCGATGAATCATACTTCAGCCCAGGACTACAGGATGAAGCTGAACTTTCCTGTACTGGCTGCTCAGAGTCAGGGGGAGGCTGGGCACTACACATGAAAGCAGCGAGCCTGTCTCTCCCATGTTTAATAACATCCCCAATCCACTAGCACCCTGACAGCATGGAGGAAGTCATCTGATTCAAATAGTGAGAAGCTAAAAAGTACAGGCAACCTTGATTCTCACATTTACACATCAAATGCAAGTATACATAACCTTTGAGCACTTGACTTTGCAACCTTAATGTTATTTTAACTTATTTTTGTGTGTACTGTATATAAAATACAAAAATACTGACTATGTAGTTCATGATGTTTATCTGTGGCATTGTTTGGGCCCAAAAGTCTATTTATTGTCATTAATGGGAGTTGTGCCTGCTTATCAAGGTGAGTAGTCATATCAGGGGTCGGCAACCTTTCAGAAGTGGTGTGCCGAGTCTTCATTTATTCACTCTAATTTAAGGTTTCACGTGCCAGTAACACATTTTAATGTTTTTAGAAGGTCTCTTTCTTTAAGTCTATAATATAAAACTAAACTATTTTTGTATGTAAAGTAAGTAAGGTTTTTAAAATGTTTAAGAAGCTTCATTTAAAAATTAAAATAAAATGCAGAGCCCCCCGGACCGGTGGCCAGGACCCAGGCAGTGAGTGCCACTGAAAAATCAGCTCGTGTGCCGCCTTCGGCACGCGTGCCATAGGTTGCCTATCCCTGAGTTATATATTCGCAACTAAAGCAGCATGGGGTGACCAGGTATCCAGTTTTCGACCAGAACACCCAGTCCAAAAGGGATCTTGGTGGCTCCAGTCAGCAGTCCTACGCAGCTAAGGCAGGCTAATCCCTACCTATCCTGGCTCTGCTCTGTGCCCCAGAAGCAGCCAGCAGGCCCGGCTCCGAGGCGGGGGGGACCATGGGGATCCACACACTGCCCCTGCCCCGAGCACCAGCTCCGCACTCCTATTGGCCGGGAACCACAGCCAATGGGAGCTGCAAGGGCGGTGCCTATGAGCGAGAGCAGTGCACAGAGCCACCTAGGACCCAGACCTGCTGGTCGCTTCTAGGCGCAGCTCAGAGTCAGAACAGGCAAGAAACCTGCCTTAGCCCCCCGCCACTGTGCCACTGACCAGGACCCGCCAGAGGTACCCCTGCACCCCAATCCCTTGACCCAGCCCTGAGCCCCCTGTTGCACTCCAAACCCCTCATCCTTGGTCCCACCCCAGAGCCTACACTCCGAGATGGAGCCCTCACCCCTTCCTGTACCCCAACCCCCTGCCCCAGCCCAGAGCCCACTCCCATACCCTAAAGCCCTCTGCTCCACCCCCCCCAAGCCTCAAGCCCCCTCCTGCACCCAAACCCCTCATTCCCAGCCCCACCCCAGAGCCTGCACCCCCAGCCGGAGCTCTCACCCCTTCCCATACCCCAACATCCTGCCCCAGCCCAGAGACCCTTCCCACACCGTAAACCCCTCATTTCTGGTCCCACCCCAGAAGCCACACCCCCAGTTAGATCCCTCACTCCCTCCTGCACCCCAACCCCCTGCCCCAGCCCAGTGAAAGTGAGTGAGGGTGGGGGAGAGCAAGCCACCAAGGGAGGGGGAATGTAGTGAGTGGGGGCGGGTCAGGCCTCCCAGAACGGGCAGGGCTAGGGTGTTTGGTTTTGTGGAATTAGAAAGTTGGCAACCCTAAAGCAACGGCAGGCTTGAATTAACCTGAAAAGGCAGGGGTCTAGAATCAACTAGAATTGCTAGCTCACGCTGCCATGTTTTCACCACTATTGTTACCCATACTATCTGGATTCAAGTTAGCATAAATATGCCTACCCATGCTACTGTCACACTCATTTTACAGTGGAGACATTGCCTAACTAGTGAGAACAGTAACTGTAAGGTGCTAGCAGGCACTGCAAAGAGACACACATACCCAGCAGACACAGAGAGATGTGACTCCATCTCTCCTCTCACAAACTCTAAATACATGTTTTCTCCTTTGCTTTCTCCCTTGGGGCCGGAGTATATCAGAACTACGGGCCACATCCTATGCCACACAGATAGGAAGAGTTTCAGAGTAGCAGCTAGTCTCTAAGGTGCCACAAGTACTCCTGTTCTAGATAGGAAGAGGAGACTACAGAGACCAGGCCCAAGCTGCTGCTTGCGTATCAAATAAATGCCAGGATGATTCCTCCCACCAGCACCAGCTTCCTCATCTCCAACTTCACTGTGAGCCGCTGACAGCTCCAGCGAGGAAAAAAAAAAAAAAAAAAAAACCCAAACCAAAACAGCTAAACCCACAGGCCAGAGTGGGAGCTACAGGTAAAATCTGAATCACAGCTAGTCACCCTTCCACCTGAAAAGACAACAAAGAAAACACAGCTAAGAAGCAAGGTGGCTGTTCTGAAGCCAGTTCTTGCCCCTCCCCCTACATTGTTCTGAGCCAAAGTAGACACCACACCGTAAACAGAGACTATGCAGTTTATGGCAAAGGCCGGGGGGTGGGGGGAGACAGACACATCTTTAAAGGCCCCTGGCTGCTGCTGCAGGGGATATAGGGTCCTATCCCATTTTCAGTTCCTCTCCCTACCAGCGCCCCCTCCACGGCTCGCGACAGGGCAAATCAGCCACACTCTCGAAGATTTGTCCCCCTGCAAACCAAACGTGCAGAAGAGCCACCCCTCCCCGCAAAAAAGCTCCCCCACTTTGACTGGCGGGCCTGGGGGGATGGGAGAGAAGCAGCCAAGAGACCAAACCCTTCAACCCCCCAATCTACCAAACTCCACCCGCGAGGAGGGAGCAGCGGGGCTGTTCGAGTCCCTAATACGCCTGGCAAACTGGTGGGCCGGACAGACCTGCCCCCCATCGCCCTTCGCTCGGGGGCTCTCTCTCCCCACCGCCACCCCCCCCATCGCCCTTCGCTCGGGGGCTCTCTCTCCCCACCGCCACCCCCCCCCCATCGCCCTTCGCTCGGGGGCTGTCTCTCCCCACCGCCACCCCCCCCCATCGCCCTTCGCTCGGGGGCTCTCTCTCCCCACCGCCACCCCCCCCCCATCGCCCTTCGCTCGGGGGCTGTCTCTCCCCCCTCCGGCCCCCCCATCGCCCTTTGGCTCTCTCTCCCCCCTCCGCCCCCCCATCGCCCTTCGCTCGGGGGCTGTCTCTCCCCCCTCCGCCCCCCCATCGCCCTTCGCTCGGGGGCTGTCTCTCCCCCCTCCGCCCCCCCATCGCCCTTCGCTCGGGGGCTGTCTCTCCCCCCTCCGGCCCCCCCCATCGCCCTTCGCTCGGGGGCTGTCTCTCCCCCCTCCGGCCCCCCCCATCGCCCTTCGCTCGGGGGCTGTCTCTCCCCCCTCCGGCCCCCCCCATCGCCCTTCGCTCGGGGGCTGTCTCTCCCCCCTCCGGCCCCCCCCATCGCCCTTCGCTCGGGGGCTGTCTCTCCCCCCTCCGGCCCCCCCCATCGCCCTTCGCTCGGGGGCTGTCTCTCCCCCCTCCGGCCCCCCCCATCGCCCTTCGCTCGGGGGCTGTCTCTCCCCCCTCCGGCCCCCCCATCGCCCTTCGCTCGGGGGGCTCTCTCTCACCCCCTCCGCCCCCCCGGCCAGCGCTGAACCGACGTGCAGGGCAGGGGGCGGCGAGTCCAAAGTATGAAACAACAACCACCGCCCGACCCGCAGGGGAGAGCGGAGCGTGTGCGGGGAGGGGGGAGGTCAGACTCCGAGCTGGGACCGGGGGTAGCGCTCTACCTGCGCCGAGGTTGGTGTAGGGACCATCCAGCCGCCCCCTCCCCAGCCACCGAGTCCCACGGGTCCAATCTGCGCCGCGACCCTCCCCGGGGCATCCGAGCGCCTCCCGGCCCGGCAGCTACCCCCCCCCCCCCCGCGGGCACTCACCCCTCCGCTGCGTCCTCCAGGTCTCCGGCCGGGGGGGCGGTCGGGGGGGGTACGGACCGGGGCGGGGGCAGACGGGGGTGGGGGAAGAAGCTGCTCGCGGACCGATGGGGGAAGGGCAAGCCCGTAGCACTAGCCCTGCGTTCCCCCCGCACGCGCTCGCTCTCACTGTTTGTGTTGATGTGAGAGGCTGCAGCGGGGGAGGGGTCCACCAGCTGAGAGGATGTAAACACTGGGGTCACGTGGTCCATTCTCAAGCGGAGGGAGGCAGCCTCCGCGCTCAACCGGCTGAGGGCAGCATCACGTGATCTGGGGATAGACTCCGCCCTGCAATCCAGAGGACCAATCAGGGCTGACGAGTTTGTGTCGTCACCCGTTGCCTAGGGCCGTGCAGACCCTTGGCATTAGGCTAAGAAGCAGCCACCCCCCCCACTCCCAAGTCCCATGTCTATCAAAGTGGCAGGCTGGGCGGTGCGCTCGCTAGTGCAACTGGTGGATGGTGACGAACTCTTACCAGTCAAGGGCCACTGCGAGTCCCTACAAAGCTGCAGTAGGGCCCTGCTGACCAGCTCGATGCGGGAAGAGGTGCCTAGGGTGACCAGATAGCAAATGCGAAAAAGGACGGGGTAGTGGATAATAGGCGTCTATATAAGACAAAGCCCCAAATATCGGGACTGTCCCTATAACATTGGGACATTTGGTCACCCTAGAGGTGCCAGGCCTGCAGGGGGACAAGGGGAACAGCTGGAGTAAGTGGCAGGGCAGCCAGCGCAGAAAGAGCAGGGGGCGAGGTGGGTGGGAGACCAGAGGCAGAAGTCGGGGTGGTGGCAGGTAGTGCCTTAGCTTGTGCAAGCCCTGCAAAGTCACAGCTGGGGGAGGAACAACTAGGACTGTAGGGCCCAGGTGAGTCCTGTCCTAGGCCCTGCTGTGCTCCTAGGCTGGCCCGTAAATCCTGTCTTGTTCAGCGAAGCCCCCCTACGCCTGGACTGCCCAGGCTAAGGTTGTTTCCTGTGTCTGGAGAGAAGCCCACAGGGGAGATAGAGCTTCTTTAGGTCACAGCCACAGAGTGCCCTTTGGGGGAGGAAAGAAGGGTTTTAGGCCCCCCTCCTCCCCAGGACAGAGGCCATGGCTTTCCCCTTGCTGGTGCCCTGAAGGAGGAGGAGGAGGGAATGGGCCAAGGGGGCACCCTTGGAAACAGGCCTCTGAAATGCTTCAAAGGAGGTGGGGAAGGCGGGAGCTATAGAAGGGACTAGGGCTGGGGAGCAGAATAGAGTTGCCAACTTTCTAATTGCACAAAACAGAACACCCTTGCCTTGCCCCTTCCCTGAGGTCCCGCCCCCACTCACTCCAGTCCCCCTACCTCCATCGCTCACTCTCCCCCACCCTCGCTTACTTTCACTGGGCTGGGGCAGGGGTGTGGGAGGGGGTGAGGGCTCCAGCTAGGGGTACAGGCTCTGAGGTGGAGCTGGGGATGATGTGTTTGTGGTGTACGAGGGGGCTCTGGGCTGGGGCCCAGGGGTTTGGAGTGCGGGAGGGGACTCAGGGAGGCAGCGTGGGCTCCGGGGGGGGGGCTCAGGGCTGGGGTACAGGCTCTGTGAGGGAGGTTAGGTGTGGGAAGGGGCTGGGGTGCAGGTGGGTGTTCAGGATCTGGGAGGGAGTGTGGAGAAAAATCTAGCCAGCCCTATTAGTTTAAATCTTAAAATCGGCCTAGGCCCGTTCTGCAGGCCACAAGCCTGAACCAAGCTAAGTATTATGCTCCCTGACAGTGACGGTCAAGGGTTATGACCGGGGAGCCAGGGAAGGAAAGAATGGAAAGCCCCAGCAGCAGTAATAATAAAGTGTGTGTTTATGGCTGGCAAAATAGAATAACCGCTTGTGTAGAGCAATAAGCAATGCAGTAAGTAGCTAACTGACTAATCATGCCCCCCTCCAAATCCAATTGCATAAACACCCCATTATGTAATTGTCCCCTGCCTGAAACATTTAAGTAACAGGCACCCCAAATAATGCAAAGTAATAACAGTATCAGAAACCACCAAGAAGCCCTCCACTCAATTTGCACCCTATTTCTGGGAAGATTGCAAAAGGAGTACCGGGAAGAGCAGAAAGACCCTAACTCTCCTATTCTTATAAATGACGTGTAATATGTTTGCGGTTTTTGGCTTTAAAAAGGCTCAGTGTACTCCAATCGGGGGAGCGGTATCTGATTGCTACCCCCAATGCATTGGTATGTATTCAATAAACGGGCCTCAGGCTTGAGTCTCTGATTAAAATAATGCGTGGGTGACTTTTTCCACAACGGGAGTTAGCATGCAGGAGGGGGTTCCAACCTAGGGCAGGGGGTTCAGGGTGCAAGCTCCGGCCAGGTGGTGCTTACCTTAGGTGGCTCCCGGTCAGCAGCACAGCAGGGCTAAGGCACGCTCTCTGCTTGCCCTGGCTCTGCGTTACTCCTGGAAGTGGCCGGCATGTCTGGCCCCTAAGCAGGGGCATTGCCAAGGAGGTGCTGTCCCTGGAGCTCCCATTGGCCGTGGTTTGTGACCAATGGGAGCTGTGGGGGCGGGGGCAGCATACAGTGCTTCCTTGATTGCCCCTGTGCCTACGGGCTGGCCACTTCCAGGAGCTGCAGAGAGCCAGGGAGTCTGCCTTAGTCTTGCTATACGGCCAACTGGACTTTTAATGGCCCAGTCAGCACTGATGACTGGAGCAACTAGGGTCCCTTTTCAACCGGGCGTTCCGGTTAAAAATCGGACACCTGGCAACCCTAGAGCAGAAGCATCTTGATGGAGACCGGAGAGAAGGGGGAATAGTGGCAGACTGGAGAAGCCAGGAGCAGGTGGGGAGCAGGGTTGGAGCTTGGGCCTCAGTAAGTTGTGGTAGAGGATGGGAGCTTAGTTCTCAGCAGCTACTGGTGAATGGAAGGAGAGGGGATTGGGATAGCTTGAAAATGTGGCTGGAGCAGCTGTTGCATGAAGTGTTGGAGCTGAAGGAGTGGGGATGTAATTTTGGTGCAAAGGGGCTGAGGGAACAGAAAGTGTTTGAGGTTAGGAAGTAATTATGGGACAAAGGAGTACAGATGGCAGAGCCTGTAGTCAGTTGGGTTGGAGGATCCAGGGGTTGGAGACCGGCAAAAAAATGGAGGTGCAGGGAATGGGAATGGCTGGAGTCTAGGGTCAAGGAGGGGGAAGGCAGTTGATGGTAGCAGATTGAGAGAGCAGTAAAAATCAAATGTTAAGAAGGCAAAAGAAGTGAGGGCAGTAGTGGTCAGGGTTTTGGACTAGTGGGGGTGGGGAAGTGAGGATTGGAGGCCTTGTTCCAGGGGCAGAGGGCTATAAGTAGAGCAGTTTGTGCTGCCAGTAAAGGAAATTGGTGGAGTTCAAGCTGATAACCAAAGTGTAGATGGCTTGGATACAGAGGGGTTTGGAAGATGGGAAGGTAGGAGATTGGGAGTAGCAGGGCATTTGTGCCTGGGGCTGGCCTAATCTGGGGGAGCTGAGCTGCTGCTGAAAGAGGGGCCACATTTAGAGGTTAGAGCAAGGGGAATCACAAGGCAGCACAGCTGTTGAAGGAGCTGATTCTGCAGTAAGAAGCAAGCACACTCACCCTCCTAATCTGGTGCCTGCAGGGAGCAACAGCTGTGCTTAGCTAACACCCTCGGTAGAGACATCTGGTGCCACAAAGGGTAGTGTATCTCCCAGGCCAAGTTTCAAGAACAACTCTGAGTTTCTGGTAACCTGAGTGAGACTGGGTCAGACCTCAGAAAGCTATAGATATAGAAGTATAACTGCTACACCTCTACATGACAGACATAAAGATGGAGAGAAGGTAAATTTCTTTATCAGGGAGTCAGGCTGACCACCCAGCTAAGAGGAAGTTACTGTACAGTCTGTGACTGACTGAACAACTCTGCAAAAATGTTATATGGGAACAGTAATGTTTTTGGACAGAGGAGTAAGATATATATTTCCCTTTATGATCATGATGAAGCACAGGCAAGGAGACTGTGCCTGGATTGGTAAATTTCTGCAACAGTTTTAGAAAAATAGCTGCTATTGAAGTCAGCATACACTAAGAAACTTCAAAAAATCCTGTTTACAGAAACTGATTGTAAAAGTTTCCCAATCAGGGGGAAAATGTAATATAGTTGCCTAGAGTTAGATCAATTCACTACAATCAGACCCTTACAGACTAATTTTACTAGTACAGGACTGCATTGATCAGAGAGGATGGGATTCCCAAAAGGCAACAGGGTCCACTGGATTAAGCAAAGGCCTATGAGCTGCAAACTCCCACATTCTAATCCTGGCTCTGTGACTGATTCATTGTGTGACCTCAGGTAAATCACATTAACATCTCCAGCTTTCTCTGTGCTGGGAACTATCGTTGCAACTTGCATTTAGTATGACTGAACCTATGCAAGTTGCAACGGTGCAGTGCATCCATACTAGATACACTATTGTGGATGCAGGACTGACACATCCCTATAATTCACTCCATGCAAGCATTTCAGAAGCACTGTAGTGGGACCTATCCCACAGGTCTGAACATAACCACTTGCAGTAGGAACATGCCTGATAGCAGTGAATTGAATAGATTGCTACAGTAAAATGATTGTGCTACATTCTGTATTATACAATTTAATTGTTAGATAATACTGAATATAATTTGATGTTTGGCTACTAGTCCTTGCAGATTAGTTCAATATTTTCAGTTGTGTTTACCTGGGTGAGACTCTGCATGTGCATCCCTTAGAGCAGGGGTGGCCAACCTGTGGCTCCGGAGCCACATGTGGCTCTTCAGAAATTAATACGCGGCTACTTGTATAGGTATAGACTCCAGGGCTGGAGCTACAGCACCAACTTTCCAATGTGCCGGGGGGGGGTGCTCACTGCTCAACCCCTGACTCTGCCACAGGCCCAGCCCCCACTACACCCCTTCCTGTCCCCTCCCCTGAGCCTGCTATGCCCTCGCTCCTCCCACCACCCCCCAGAGCCTCCTGTGTGCCACAAAACAGCTGATTGGGGAGGGAGGGGAAGGTGCTGATCAGCGGGGCTGCTGACATATTACTGTGGCTCTTTGGCACTGTGCATTGGTAAATTCCGGCTCCTTCTCAGGCTGGCCACCCCTGCCTTAAAGTTATGCTCCAACACTGCTTCTTGCAGCAAGATGTCTAGGGAGCCTCTGCAATTCCTTCCCTCCTGCCCAACTGATTAGTACCTAGTAATATATTTTGATATCCACCATTAATATGTGACTGGCAGTTATTGAAAATGTTTTTTTTCCCCATAAAAAAAAAACCTCCAATCATGAATCTCTTGTTTGCTACCTAGGATCCAGAGAAGTGTGTTCTCAGATCCATGGTACGAGCAGAGCATCTCTCCTTAGGAGACTCCTGCATGTGAATTCCCTTTCTCTAATGTCAATGTTCCCTGCAGGAACTATACCACAGAGAGGGGAATCTGAAGATTTCTCAGGTGTGAAGAGGATTGGTTAATAAGACTAATGATTTCAGTATATCATTAGATAATGAATTATACCCTCTCCTTGACTGCTACTAACTTTTTCCTGCTAGAGTTGACTTATCCCTGGATCCCATTAAAAGCACTTCTGAAGAGCAAATATTTGCCTTTGGAGTGGTCTAACAGGAACCAAGTGAAATCAGAATGCAGCTAGAGTAAGGTGGCTTTTTTAAAAGTTTCTCCTTGGTGTTTACACTCTTTCTGTACTGTTATATCCTTTGCTTTATTTAATGCACTGTTTACACAGTTCCATCTATCCCCATAATTATTTTGTTTATTTCTGATCTCTTTTGACCTGTCAGCATCTGTCTAGTATTTATGAAGACTTCAAATAATATATCTGGCCTACCCAACCACCCATAATTTTAAAATGAATGCAGTTTTAACACACTCATCAAAGCTAAGGTCTCATTTGCTGATCTATGTTGGGTAACTCCAGTAGGAACACAATGTTGTGAACTCCAGTCTTATGAATAGGGTTACCATTCGTCCGGATTCTGCCGGACATGTCCAGCTTTTTTGAGTTAAAAATAGCGTCGGGGGGAATTTGTAAATGTCTGGATTTCCCCCCCGTGCAGAGTGCGTGCGGCTGACAGGGCAGCCGGCCGGATCGTGCCACTTGCACGGGGCTCCAGCAGTCAGAGAGAGCTCCCTCCTCCACTTCCCCCTCCTCTCCCCTGCAACTTGAGACCACTCCCATCCTCTCTCTCCCTCCCTCCCTCTCCCTGCATTCACAGATCGCCGGCCGTTCGCCTCGGGCCTCCAACAGTCTGGAGCTCTGCCCCCTGCTCCCCTCCCCCTGCTGCCGAGCGCGCTGCTCTGCAGCACTCTGTTCTGAGCGGCACGGTAAAGGGGCCAGGGGGTCAGAGAAGCAGCAGGGAGGTTCTGGAGGGGGTAGTCAAGAGACAGGGAGCAGGGGGAGGGTTGGATGGGTCGGGAGTTCGGGGGGGGGGCTGTCTGGGGGTTGGGGGTGTAAGGTTTTGGGCAGTCAGAGTACAGGTGGGGGCAGTTAGGGGACAAGGCACAGGGAGGCTTAGGTAGGGGGTGGGGTTCTGGAGGGCAGTTAGGAGCAGGGGTCCCAGGAGGGGGCAGTCAGGGGACAAGGAGCGGCGGGGGGCGGGGTTGGGAGTTCTGGGGGCGGGGCTGTCAGGGGGTGGGGAGCGGTTGGATGGGGCGTGGGAGTCCCGGGGGTCTGTCTGGGGGTGGGGGTGTGGATAAGAGTTGGGGCAGTCAGGGGACAGGTAGGGGGTAGGGTCCTAGGGGGCCAGTTAGGATGGGGAGAAGGTCTCAGGAGGGGGCAGTCAGGGGACAAGGAGTGGGGGGGGGGTTGGGTGTTCTGAGGGGACGGGAAGTGGGAGGGAGTGGAAGGGGTAGGGGAGGGGCTAGGGCAGGACGGGGCGGGGCTAGGGTGGGGCTCCTCCCATCCTCTTTTTTTGATTGTTGAAATATGGTAACCCTACTTATGAATGTCTGGTTACATGATCCATTTTGCCCCTGACAGAAAAAAGAAACAAAACAAAATATAACAAAAGTGATGTTGATGAAGAACAAGTTGACATCTCTTCACCTTCTGGTGCCTTAAGTGCATTAAAAATCGCTTTGCAGTGGTTTGAAGGACAAGAAGAAAGTGATGATGCAGTGCACCATACTGCAACTGATGTATCATACCTGCTGTAATTCTGAGATGTTCAATCTTCAGACTTTTGATTTTAGGAACGCCTCAATCCCCTATTAGTTCATAAAATAGGGATTCTTCTGTAAGCAGGAGTCCAAGATCTCCTACTATTTTCCCTAGAGTATATATAGCTCCAGTGTTCTGAATATCATTCTAGCTCAAATAGTTTCTAGTGCCGGAGCCTGTTCCTAGTGAAACTAATGGCAAAACTCTTCCCCTTTCAGTGGGAAAGGGAAGAATGTCAAATCTTCAAGAATAACTGCTAATTGGTATGTCTTCTGTATTTAGTTGAAAAGCCAGTATCGCATTCATTAAGTTGTAAACAATTTTTTTGCAATATTGTGATCATGAAAAACATGTATAATCACTTAGGAGTCGTCTTATATTTAGAGATCGGATGAACAGATTGTGTACTGAGGCCTATGTGAAAAATAAAGGAATGGCTTCAGATTCAGAATTTTTGTTTGCAGTTGACTCTTTTCTAACCTATAATAAAATGGAAAGACCCATTTTATATATATATATTTTAAAAGCATCTTATTTTCACATCTTATTTGTAATCTTAAATTGGAAACAGGTAAAGTCTGAAAAGGCAGCAGCCATCCTTTTGAGGGGAATAATACTATTCTTAAACACGGAGGGAAATTATCATGTGTGGTTATCATTTTTTCCATTCTAATTATACATCTGCCACAGTCTTTTTACGTGGGCTACCCCTACGTCTCTTACAGTGGTTAGAGAAAAACAATTCAGGGCTTTCTCCATGGCTCATCGTGACAGGCCTTTCAGTATGACTGTCCTGGATCTTTTGTACCAGCCACAATAGACTTTTTCTATTGGTTTGATTGACTCTTAAAATCGCTCTCAAAAATTACTTGTCTAGAAAGGGAGGAGGATTTATCTAGTCTGTAACAATGAAAATAACCTGGAAGCCAGTAATGTGAGCCAGCAGACACAATGATTATCTTTAGAATAAAATGCAGTGGAGTACTCTGATATTCAATGGAGTGGCCATAAACCTTTAAAGAAAACTCTACAATGTTAAGATTTTATTCCTATATTTTGCTAATTTAATTTTG
The DNA here is from genome assembly GCF_027887155.1 of Malaclemys terrapin pileata. Lineage (NCBI taxonomy): Eukaryota > Metazoa > Chordata > Testudines > Emydidae > Malaclemys > Malaclemys terrapin. The sequence goes on along the minus strand of NC_071506.1, from coordinate 70,184,556 downwards.
ATGGAAGTGTTCTAATCACCTCTAATTTTTGTGATGTTATTTAACACTTCGTCAGGGCAATTTTCTTAGTTTTCTGTTTTCTTAGTCCATTACAATTGAATGGATGTGGGATAGGATGATCTCTCTGCACTCTTCTTTCAGCTGTAAAAAGAATATAAAGAAAGAAAGAAACTTCAGTGTTCAAGTCTGTCAGGAAATTGCAAACTCTCAAACATGTACCGGTCTACAACTGTAATACAAGTTCTGTCACGCATTAGTTAAACAGGGTAGATCCATATTCTCTCACATAGCCTTGCCTATATACAGTCTCCGTACCTGGACCTGCAGTACATTAATTGCAGTACAATAATTTGATCAAATCATGTGATGAATTTGAGATGTGGATAGCTTGTACAATTCTTCTATTCATTTGAATGGAAGTTAGCATCCTAAGAAAATCTTATTTCACATCAAATATTACATGACAGGCCTGTCAGAGCAGTGTTAGGTCATGTAAGGTGCTTCGCACGCATTGAGTTCAAGACCTGAATAAGTGCACTTTACAATAGATGTACAAGGAATATCATTTAAGACCCAAACTAAAAAAGATGGCTTATTTCAGTTGATGTCTCCCAAGATAATTGAAGAGGTTGGCTTCAGCCATCATCTAGTGGGCGAGGATACAACTTGGCATGCCTCTACTCTCCAGTCTTGTTCCTCTCTCCACAGTGTTATATATTACACCTCTCAGGGAATCAGCACTCCGTTGACAATGATTCTAAGTAATCTTATTATCAGAGAGCAGAAGCAGATGTTTCTCTGGGAAGCAGATGTCTCCCTGCTTTTCAAAAGTGCTTTGGAAATCTAAATACTTTGTGTTTAGTGCTTAGATACTATGGGCCTAATTCTCCACTGCCTTTCACCTAGGGTTGTAATTAACATAAATGGAAAGTAAGTACAGTAAAATTCTACCAAATCGAAACAGCAGCATTTTGCATCAGCTTTGCACTGCTGTATACAACTATAGAAGTCAGACCTATAATACTGACTAGTAAGGAAGGGTTTCTATTATTTTTAAAAATACAAAGATTTGTAATGCTGCTCTTATTGAAATGAATGACAACCCTGAACTATGCATAATGAAATGAAAAGCAGCAAATATATGTGTGACGGGTTTGGTCACAGAGACCCTCTTGGGACTGCCACCTGATGTGCTGAGACTACCTCTGAGCCCATTTTCTCTGCCAGTTTGGGCCTCCAGAACTCTGCCTTGTTGAGCCAGACATGCCAGTCTGCTCCAACACAGACCCCGGATCTGAACCACATGCCCCAAAGCTGCAGACTTAACTGAAAACAGCTTAAGAAGTGTTCCTGTCTCCAGCACCCAGATACCCAGTTCCCAGTGGGGTCCAAACCCCAGATAAATCCATTTTACTCTGTATAAAGCTTATAAAGTTATAAATTGTCCACCCTCTATAACACTGATAGAGAGAATGCACAGCTGTTTGCTCCCCCAGGTATTAATTGCTTACTCTGGGTTAATTTATAAACAAAAGTGATTTTATTAAATATAACAACAAGTAGGATTTAAGTGGTTCCAAGTAATAACAGACAAAGTAAGTTAACAAGCAAAATAAAACAAAAACATGCAAGTCTAAGCCTAATACAGTAGAAAACTGAATACAGGTAAATCTCACTCTCAGAGATGTTTCAATAAGCTGCTGTCACAGACTAGACTCCTTTCTAGTCTGGGCCCAATCTTTTCCCCTGATACAGTCCTTGTTCCAGCTCAGGTGGTAGCTAGGGGATTTCTCATGACTGCAGCTCTCTTTGTTCTGTTCCACCCCCTTTAATAGCTTTGGCACAAGGGGGGACTCCTTTGTTTCTTGCTGGGTCCCCACCCCTTCTTCTAAATGGAAAAGCAACAGGTTTAAGATGGATTCCAGTACCAGGTGACATGGTCATATGTCCTGTGAGACCCCCAAGCCTTCATTCTTCCTGGCTTGACTCACAGGAAGGCTTGCAAGTAAACAGAGCCATTTACAACGAATTGTCCTAGTTGATGGGAGCCATCAAGATTCCAAACCACCATTAATGGCCCATACTTTGCATAATTACAATAGGACCTCAGAGTTATATTTCATATTTCTAGTTTCAAATACAAGAATGATACATTTATACAAATAGAATGACCACCCTCAGTAGATTATAAGCTTTGTAATGATACCTTACAAGAGACCTTTTGCATGAAGCATATTCCAGTTACATTAGATTCACACTTATTAGCATATTTTCATAAAATCATATGGAGTGCAATGTCACAATATGCACAGTAGATAGCTTTTAGAATTTAATCTCAGCTATTCCAAATATTGAAAATTTAGTCTTATAGCCTAACTGGCTACCACATTTCATTTTATTTTTAGATACAGCAATTTTTCCTCACAGACTATTAAAAAAAAAAAAAAAAAAAAAAAAAAAAAAAAAAAAAACGACTTGAACCTACTTACAAGCATCACCATCTTAAAGGGAAGATATAATCAACATTCCTTTATGTAGATGAACACTTTATTAAGTGACAGATTAATTCATGCTGCATTTATTTGCACATTTCTGTGTAGATAATGAAAATCGATGAAGTCAGTTTCACTTTTGTTTGAAGTTTACTTGCTTATGTGTTATTAAATGCTACCATAATTGAGTTTCAAATATTGCAGGGAATATTTACATTTTAAAACAACTGATTTCCTTGAAATTTTATTTCTAAAAATGTTACAGCATTTCTGTTGTTAAAAATGTAAAATTTGGACTAAGTTAATAATAGCGTCCCTTTACATACTTCTGAAGTTCCACTACTGAAGATATATTAACTTCTAAGTTTTTGAATGATAACATATAATAGGTTTCAATATGACCCATATTGCACTAGGGATTGGTGTATTCTACTCATAATAGGGCAGTAAGTAGTGTTGTAGCTGTGTTGGTCCCAGGATATTAGAGAGACAACACGGATGAGGATTATTTATTGGACCAATTTCTCTTGGTGAAAGAGAGAAAAGCTTTCAAGCTACACAGAGCTCTTCATGTCTGTAAGCAGTAAGCAGACAGTTAACTAACCCAGTGAGAGGAACAATGAATAAAATCAGGATTATTTATACTCTGTTCTTATTTATTTCACTTTGTGGATGTACATTTTAACGCTGATAGCACTTTTGAGAAAGCTGCAAAAAGATAAAACGGACCATTTTAGAATAGGTGCATCTTCTTCCCTCTACTAGATATATTCAATGGCTAATGCAGACTACTCATTCTTTTTGATTCTTTCTGACTGTTTTGCAATACTGATTAAATGTGCTAACTATTGATGACATTTTCACAGCAGGGCATCAGAACAAATGCTAAAATAATTCTAATCAATTACAGTGATAAAATTTACGTGTGTTCTATTGTGGATTACATTGCCATTTGCTCTCAACACCTCTGAAACACTCATAGGCAAGTGTTCTCACCCCATGGGCAGTATTTAATCTCTGTAACAACATTTGGGATGGAAGGTTTGTCAATTTAAGAAAAAAATGTAATTAAAAAGAAATTAGTAGTAAGTGCCAGATCTAAAGAAGTTGAATTACTGTACTTCCTTGTTTTTTTGGTAAGTTATTTGTGATTATCTACAGTTTTGTAGAGTGCTGGTTTATTAGGAAACAATATAACATTAAGGCAGCAAGTTCCATGGTCACGATTAAAGAAATCCTAACATTAGGCTCATAATACCATATTAAAGCCTCAGTCCTACAAGTAGTTATGGTAAAAGCAAATATGCAAGGATTAAAAACATCAAGTGAAATTTAGCAGGAAAGCATGCAAATCGGCATGAGGTCTAAAATAAAAATATACATAAAAAACAGCAACAATAACCTATTAAAAACACATTAGAAATATAAGCGGTGTTCCTAGAATGGAATCTTTTAGCATGCAGATACCTTTGCATACCTGTTGAGTTGAATTGACTTTAATGGGACTATCCAGGGTTCATATAATCTGGGCCTGATGCTGGATCAGGGCCAGAGAAAAATAGATAAAGTTTAGAAATCATTTAAAAATAATAAAGGCAAAGGTTAAAAATTAAGGCCCTGATCATGGAAGTACTTCTGCATGTGAGTTTATGTAAGTGAAACGGTCTAGAAACGGTTCTCATTCTTTTTATTTCTGTTTTTAATCCACCATCTCCCGTCACTGTCAATGAAACAGGAGACACAGGCTCAAGTTGTTGGGACTGGGGTTTCCAGCGTTTCGATGATAGTTGTCACTTTATAACCCACCTCATGTCTCCTGGAAGCAATGTAGCACTCTAGGAAGAGATAAAAGATCAGGACAAAGAGTGTGATCTATGAAGGTAGTTAGGCACCTAAGACCTATCTTAGTGCCACTGTGATCCACAAAACTCCTGCTTGGCTGCTGAACACCCCTGTAGGCGCCTAAATTCATTCAGCACCTAGGTTTTTGCCTCTGGTCATGTGAACCACAGCCTCACTCTCAGCACCCAGCTATCTCCTGCCTAAGCATGGGCATTGCTGTCTCAGTCCCAGAGCAATTCATAAACTGGGTAAGATAGGTGTTTGGCCATCTAAGTCACTAGGGTTTCCAGGCATCTGGTTTTTGATTGGAACGCCTGGTCGAAAAGAAACCCTGGCGGCTCTAGTCGGCACCTCCGACTGGGCTGTTAAAAGTCTGGTCGGTGGCACAGCAGGGACCCAGGGCTAAGGCAGGCTCCTTGCCTGTCCTAGCTCCCCGTGGCTCTCGGAAGTGGCCGCCAGGTCCCTGTGGCCCCTAGGGACATGGGCGGCCACGGAGGCTCCACGCACTGCCCCCACCCGAGTGCCGGCTCCACAGCTCCCATTGGCTGGGAACCATGGCCAATGGGAGCTGCAGGGGCAGCACCTGGGGGGCGTGAGGACAGCATGCGGAGCCTCCCTGGCCGCCCATGCGCTTAGGGGCTGCAGGGACCTGGCAGCCACTTCCTGGAAGCTGTGGTAAGCGCCATCCAGACCTGGCACCCCCTCTCGCACCTCAACCCCCTGCCCCATCCAAACTCCCTCCCGGAGCCTGCATGCCCCCCTATAGAGATGTCTACACTACAATGTTCCTGCTGCCGTTTTAACTGGCCCACTATGCCGACCTAATAAATCCACATTGACAAGAGATGTAGCAGTTTGTTTGATGGAGTTAGGGCAATGCAGCATCAGTGTAGACACTGTGTTGCTTATGTAACCCTTCTGCCAGGCCGAGTTGATAGCAGCAAGGGCCGGGTTCAGTACATAGGGGTCCCCTCCCAAAAGCATAACACAAAACCAGCTCGAGCCCCCACCCAGTGACCTGGGAAAATCTTACACACACCCCCGGGCGCCTCGAAGAGGCAATACTTCCCCTCTCGCAAGCACAGAGTCTTGGTGTAGCAGAAAATGTTTAACATGAGGTAAACGACATAGCATTAAATTGGGAAAACACCACAACTAGAGTTCATAGACCAAACCATGAGCGAAGACCCACCCCAACAAATTGGGTGTGTCCTTTCCTGTTGGTTCTTGAAACCAGCAACCCCAAAATCACCCAAAGTCCCAAAAGTCCAACAAACCCCAGAGTCTGTCCCTGGTCAATGCAGCCCCAGAGTTCAAAGGGGGGGCAGGTGCAGGGTGTTAAGGGGCACCTTACGTGATCTGAGGCTGACTGGCCACCTCTCCGTGGGGTTCTGCCGCAGCCTTCACCATGAGCCGCTCCACTCCACCAGCCATCCGTGAGCCGCTCCAGCCGTCCCCACAAACGGCTCCGCTCTGCTCGCCGTTCCTTGGGCCACTCCAACCGTCCCTGCAAGGCTCCGCTCTGCTAGCTGCTCCTCCAGCCGTCCCCGCAAACTGCTCTGCCAGCCACTTAGCAATATAGCTTCAGGCTCCCCTACTAGTTAACACAGCACTCAGGGATCTCAGCTCTTAGTAACTTTAGTTCTTTTGTGATTTCAGCTCTTAGTGATTTCAGCTAGTAGTAGGGGAGCCCCAGTGCTGGTGCACTATTGGCCCAAAGTGAATTCAGCTCAGCAGCCTGTAACTAGACTCCTAATGGAATCAAAGTTAGCTCTAACATTCAACAGTGGAGAGAGGCGCCAGGGTTTTTGCCGCCCTAGGCGGCAGCGCTCCTCCTCTGAGCATTTGGCAGCGGGTCCCGGAGCGAGTGAAGGACCCGCCGCCGAATTTCCGCCAAAGACCTGGAGCAGAAGGACCCCCCGCTGTTGAATTTCTGCCGAGGGCGGAAAATGCCACCCCACAAATCCTGCCGCCCTAGGCGACGGCCTAGGGTCGCCTAGTGGAAGCACCGGCCCTGGCTGCACACCATCCTCGGTAGCAACCCCATCTCCACTGTTAAGAGCCCTGTGGATACTTTGGGCGACCTGGAGTCACAGGAGTGAACCCTGAGGATGAGGCGCTGGATAAGGAAGAGGATAGGGGATAGACAACAGGGGAATCGGGTGGCGTGTTGAGACAGGACCTCTGACTCCTGAGCAGTCAAGCCACTTCCTGAAGTCTAGCACTGGCAAGCCTGAGGCAGGGGAGGGAACCTCTGCTAAGTACTCAATTTGTTTCAATATTGCAGGGAAACATCTGCTCATGTACTTTTTTTTTTTTTTTTTTAATAAAACCAGGCTAGAAGAGGTAGTGAAATAACCACTAGAGGTCCAATTGCTATCTGCTTCTCATGCCCCTATTTAGCCAGGCAGAGGGAGCCCTCTGAGTAGTTTGTGTGCGCTGGGATGTCCTCTGAATCCTCTATAGAGATCTCTAGGAAACTTTCCTGGAGGCAGTCTTCAATCCTCTGCCAAAGGTTTCTTGGGAGGGCTGCCTTGGGTCTTCCCCTGTGATAGGACACTGTGCTATGCCACTGGGCAATTACTTCAGCAGGCACCATTGCAGCACACAGACTTGGCCAGATGCATGCAGGAGCTACTCTCTTGCAGCCCTGGTTACCCTCAGGAGTGAGATATCAGCTACAATCACCACCTCCTGTGGAAAATAGTGCCAGTATCCAGCACAATAATCCTATCCAGATATCCCCTGCTACCCCCCACCCCACCCCTTATTGTCCCAACTCGCCTGCTCCCCATCAGGCTACACTCACTGTGGCAGGAGTTGCCACCATGCTCAGAGTCCCAAAGGAAAGTGAGAATGTTGAGCTTGTAAATTGTGTGGACCAAGGGGAGTGCATGCACTGACAATAGTACCTCTGTCCATTTTTTTCCTTAGCAGCTGCAAATGTGGCCTTGAGGGTCTCTTCATCCACACTGTCAGAGTGGCTCGGCCAGATAAGGAGGCAAAAGAAGAGGACAAGGGAAGACATGTTCTAGGTGGTCCTGCAAGCCTCTAGTGCTTCAGGTTGTACAGAGGGATAGTGAGGACAGGAGAAACAGACAGCAAGAGATAACGCTGCTCAGGGAACAAACAGATATGCTATGGTCTCTGATTGAACTTCAGGCTGAACACATCCATGCTTGCCTCCACCCACAACGCATAGAGAACTGTGGGGAGGTGCTGTGAGAAAGTCAAGTGTGTCCTCTGTGTGCCCCCTGAAGTACATATGATTCCTGTCAGGAAATGGATGGGGCATGTGCCTATTCTAAGCTGGAAGGCGTATACAGGACCATATTAAAGCATGGTGCAGCAGCTGTAGTAAGATGAGGCCCTGAAACATAAACCCTTGTATCAGAGGCCCGGTATGAGGCCTAAGGCCTGAACTAAAGTAATGGTCAAGACTTTGCTAATATAAAGCAAAGTTAAGCTGTTAGCCAGAGGCAGGCCCTCCTCATAGAAGCTGACAAGGAGAGGGCTGATGTTGCAAAAATACACATATCTAAAAGGTACTGGACACTAGAGATACAAGAACACTCCGATACTTGCACATTCCACACACCACAAGGAACAGGCAGACCTATCCTAAAGACGGACAAAAGGGTAATATGATGGATAGAGCTGTTTCGTTCGAATCAACATGTACAAGGTGAGAGGCGGCATCTTGCTGCATAGAGGGGGTTGCACCTCAATATGTCAGGAATGATGTGTAACTTGTTTGTACTTGTGTATAAGAATGCATCCCTGGGGCGGTGTCTTTGTCCGACCTAGGGGGCAGTGGAGTGGCCCGCCACTGACTGAGCTGTGTCCATTGTCAGGGAATACATGTACTAGCAGAACTGTAGACATCTGATCCGGGGAGCTAGAGACTGTTTTGTTTGACAATAAACCTGGCCAGGTGCCTTCGTACCTTATCGGAGTCTGTGGTTATTGGGGGTTCTCTCGGGGTCTGCTGTGTCAGCTGTCTGCGCAGAGCCGGGGCAGCACACAGAGGGAACACACGCACGCAGCCGACTGTTATCAACATTGGATAGAGCAGAGCACCACACCGGTGGCATCTGACAACAGCAGCCTGTGTAGCTGGGACCTCAGGAAGAGAAGTTCTGCACTGCCATTACTCAGGGAGGTGCCACAATCTAGCCCTATGTGTATTGTCTTGCACCCTTTGCCAGGGTCATAGCCATGGTCCATCTAGACAAATATCTTGTCTCTGACAGTGGCCAGTACCAGATTCAGAGAAAAATGCAAGGAATACTGGAGCACTGGAATGACCTGCATACAGGGGCATTTTCTTCCTAACTCTAGGCAGTAAATTGTTGGCTTATGCCCTGAAAACTTTTTTTAAAAAAACAGGTGCCATTCAAATGTGGATGTCATTGCTCGTAAGAATGCTCACTTATGTACAGAGGCAATGAGTTCAACTGCTTAGCTGTTAAAAAAATTCTTTTGACCATTTTAAATTTGTTGCTTTTCAATTTCATTGGATGTCCCTTTAGCCTTGTACAAGAACAAGTGCCAAAGCTCATGCCCTTTCTATTGGCTTCAAATGTCTGATGTAATCCCAGGTCGCCAGGTGGTATGGCCTACACTGCCTCTGCCTTCCTGCAGCCCTGACCAATCTCTCTCAGTGCATTTTCACCCCCAAATCTCCCCTTGACTACTGTTCTCTACACATTACTTCCATCTAATCAGTTTCACCTTACATACAAATGCTTGTTTAAAAACAGCTCTTTACAGGGATGCTGTAATTTTAAATTTAGCCCCACAATTAGCATTGTAAAACATACTTTTAGAAACCTGAGACCAAAACAAATGTTAACTATTCTTTAAAAAGGTTAGCAAAACTAGTAGTTTTTAAAAATGAAATGAGTAACAGGAGCCCAGGTGAGCTCTAATTTCCATTTTGTGTATTTCTCTCCATGGGGGTTGCCTGTCTAGCACTAGTAGTATAATGGAAATACCTTGTTTCCCTGTTAATCCATTAAAATGAAGTTTTCTGTTTCTTGATTAACCAGATTAACAAAATGCTGTAGAACTGTGGTGTTAACAGTTATGACATTCTGTATAGTGGGCTTTTTATCCCAGAACAATCCTGATTAAGAGACCATTCATCTACCCAATTAATGATTGTATATGGCTTTGTTAATACAAGGTACTTTGAGCAGTGTCTTTCCCAAAGACTATGAAGGCTCACATTTGTAATGCATTCTATTTTCACTGACTCACTGAATAAAAGTGATCACTCTTTTCCTCTGCCTTGCGACTTAACTCAAATTATTATCCACCTCAGATAGGTATTAGTATAACAAAATTAAGAAAACAGTAATGCAATGACTTTTCTAAAGCTAGGCTAGTATCTCCTATCTTACCCATTAACTGCAAACTACAAGCATAATGCATTATTTCAAGGTAAAATAAATGATGCTTTTCTATTTGTAACAGTGGTCAACATGATTTGTTTACATCCTTCCTGGATCAAAACAATATGCTTGTGCTAAAACAGGGATCAGCAACCTTTGGCACGCGGCCCGCCAAGGTAAGCTCCCGGGGGGCTAGTTTGTTTACCTGCCGCGTCCACAGGTTTGGCCGATTGCGGCTCCAACTGGCCGCGGTCCGCCGCTCTAGGACACTGGGGGCTGCGGGAAGTGGCAGCCAGCACATCCCTTGGCCTGCGCCGCTTCCCACAGACCCCATTGGCCTGGAATTGTGAACCGCGGCCAGTAGGAGCTGCGATCAGCCGAACGTGCAGACCCGGCAGGTAAACAAACCGTCCCGTCCTGCCAGTGAGCTTACCCTGGCGTGCCGTGTGCCAAAGGTTGCCGATCCCTCTGCTAAAATGTATGACATTTATTTCCATTAGAAAGAGCATAACCCATAGAACCAAGCAAAATTATATTGTCACAATAATTATTGCTCTGAGATCAAGCAGTTTATGAGCCTGCCTTAAGGATTCATTGTTTAAAGGAAGCTCCTGTGTTTGCATTTTAAGCAAATTATTAATATTTAGATTCTGAAATGAAGGTAAGTGCTGGAGATTGATCAATATTCAGTATGCATTATTTTGTTGATCAGACACTGAATAATATTTATGTGTAGTTAATGTGTATTTGATGTGACAACATTACTTGTAGAGCCTCCCCCCCCCCCACTGGCTGATAATCTCAACCACAGTAATTAATGGAAATGGGATAGTCAAATAGTCTGCATGTAATTTGTGGATTAAAACCCCACAAAGCAACCGGTTTGCTAAAAATAAAGCTTCAACAAGGAAAAGTTTGCCAGTTAACAATAGCAGCAAAGCCAGCATTAAGTCAACTATTTTTCCCCCCATAATTAGGACATTGGTTTGGATAATCAATGCTGTCATTTTGTGGCATATATTCCTCCCTTTTATCTTCCTTTGTAATATACATGCTACTAAAACTTTTCAGATAAGACCACCACTTTTATAAGAGATTAAAAAAGTAGGTCTTAATTTACAGCACCTTGTTTCTTGATTGAAGATGTAGTTCAAACAGTCATTAGTTGGGGAGTGGTGATGGGTGTATCTCTTTAATGAAGTTCCTGGAACCCTTCTCTAAGTTTCATCATCTGTACAACCAACTAATGGATGCTGTTTTGTTACTGCCTGGTACCTGGAATTATACCCCAAGCCCACTGCATCACTGCTGACATTTTTGTATCAGAACTGCAATTACTTAGCCTGAAGCAGATCTTCAGCTGGTGGAGCAATGAAAATTTACACCAGCTAAGGATCTACTGCTGTATGCTTTCCTCAAAAGAGAAGGGGGGAGGGGGGGGAAATCAGGAGAGCTGCATACATGATACTAATTTGCTGCAAATCTTGTCTTAGTTTTGTTTCTGACGAGTTTGATATCTGTACATGACCTTTCCTGAACAGCTTAATCTCCTTAAACATAAGCCTTTTATATTTACGTGGCAATTTATTAAAGTGTGCTTAACCTGGAGTTTATTGATCTTTTACCAAGAAATTGTTCCCCAAAAAGGAAAGAAGCAGACACTTTTGTAAAGATATAGATAGAGTGATCACATTTTGCTTACTACAGTACTAGATGTATCACACTTAGGAACTTTGTGAGTAGCTGGAGAAGGAAAAGTTTGACTCTGCTGGATTCTATCAAATGACTCCTGCTTAATCTTCAGCATAAAGGCTGCCTTATAGGGGCCCAGGTAGTCACACTTTTCAGCCAGCACCAAGTTCTTATAATTTTTCAAAGACTGGCAGATATTGTATCTGTGACTGACAGGTTTTTGCATCGTCTGGATAATGTGGCTTAGCAGGTCGCAGTAAGAACAATAATATATGCAGTCTGATGGCCAAGGTCAAGACAGTTCATGACAACAAAGCTTCATAAATGTGTTTGAACCAAATAAGATTCAGTATCTGGGATATCTCCATGGAACTGAATTGTGTAATCACAGGTGGAAAAGGCTCTATGAATCATCTGAGGCCCAAAAGATCCCTGCTGTTCTAAGGGCCCACGCTCACCCAACTAACCAGACAGAACGCTTTTCCCAGTTTCCCATCCATAACTGCATCTGACTTTGGCGGAACCAGGCTGTAACAGAAAGTACATTCCCTTACTGCTGTCTCCTGCTTAGAAAGTTGTGCTTTAATTCCAGCTTCTGGCTTTGCAAAACTTGTGGTAGATGGAGGGTCAAAAAGATGATAGAAGAGGCTGTTGGCAGGCAAGAAATGGGCACTAGACCAGGACAGAAGGTAGGTCATTTGTATATGGAAGAAGAGGCTGGATGGAATCTTACATACTACAGTGGGCACATTTATAAAAGTTAAAATGGAGAAGATCTGTAGAACTGGAATTAAGTAGGGGATAACATTAGAACTGGTAGTCACTCTGGAACTAGAATGACCTTGTTACGTATACTTACTTCACATGCGTATGAGAGATTTCCTGAACCAAAACTAGAACCAAGAGAAATCAGCATATAGACTTCCCTGGAGTTTTTGCCTAAGGAAAAAATAAAATAGCTAGCAAGGCAATAAAGTGGCTAAAGACAACATATCTAAGGATTCTGGTATTGCTAATCAGGGACTCTCCTGTGAAGTGCTGAATGTCTTCAACTCCCTTTGACTTTAATAAAAGTTAATGAAAGTTGAGGTCATTGCTAAGTGCTTCACAGATGTAGGCCCACACAATGCTTTTACATTATTTGGCACTTTGAGCTAGGAATTACTGCAGGATATTATTGCAAGCTAGCAACTATTCTGATTAGTATAATTTAAAGTATATCACAGTTAATAAAGCTACTTTTAAAAGCTCAGAACTGATCATCATCTTCTCTTAATTAGGAATCTTTTGTAGAACCGATACCATGGGCTGTTGTATTAATAAACAGGTTTATTGCAGTGTTGTTGCAGCCATGTTGGCTGCAGGAGACAAGGTAGGTGAGGCAATATCTTTTACTGGACCAACTTCTGTTGGTCCAGTCATAAGCTTTAAAGCTCGAGACAGAGTTTCTTCAAACCCACGGACTTTACAGGGACACAGGATTTATGGCTCATTTCAACAGCCTGCTACCCTTAGTTGCTCACTTCTAACCCTTTATGCATAACAATCTAATCCACAATTGTCCACTTCATTTCAAGTGACCACCTCCAACATGCATTACCCCCTCTGTTTAACAATCTGTCCCAATTTATATTTAGCTCAGACATTCTGCTTTCTTCCCCAGATCTGAAGGAGAGCTCAGTGTAGCTTAAAATCTTGTTCCTTCCACAACAGAATCTGGTCCAATTAAATACATTAACTCTCTTCCCCTGGTCTCTAACAGATTTATGATCTTTTTAATTTATTTTGTTTGGCCTGCAGTATGTATTTTAATGTGCAAAACAAAGACAAGTAAACAATGTCTGTTTATGTGAAGTCTTGAGTAATGGCCAAAAACCAGCATTTTCTCATCACCAAGCATTGTTAATGGTGGAAGATGTCACTGAACCAAGCCCATTCTACATGCTGCTACCTGACTGAATATTTTAATACATCAGGATGGCTAAATACTTGTCTGAGTCCCTGCCCTTTTAATCAGACAAGTTATATGGCATCATCCTGATGCCTAAACAGGAGAGTTAATTATCTACTAGCCTAAAGAAATGTTAAACCAGGGATATAAGTAGCAATAAAACAATTCTAGAGCTCAATAGGGACTGGAATCCTTAAGTGTGTATCTTTTCTGCAGTTACTTGAATGGGACTTGCTACTTGGAACTCATTAAAAGAAAGTAGGTCAGTTGGGCTTCCTTAAATATAAAGTAAACAAGGCATTTCAAAGAGGAAAGCTTACATAGCATTTTCTAATGTGAAAGTTACTGGGCTAGATTCTGCCACTTTCAAGGAGCACCTCACTGAAGTCAGTGAGTGCATGAACAGTAAGGCAGGACTTATGGCAGAACTGGTAGAATCTGGCCTTATATGAATTAGAAGCTCAATAAAAAGATTATAAAAGTCTGTTTCTCAGACTTAATTTTTCTTTTGTGACTTTTGATCACTAACATGCTCCTAAGAGAAAATCCTGAAGGTGACTGGAGAAGGCCAAAACCAAACCAAACCAAAACCACCCCCCTTCCACAAGAGCAGCTGAAAATGGATTTTTCTAAAGAATTTCTAAGAGCTAGCCAAAATGAATTGGATGCTGAAAATTAATGCAGTTTTTAAGCAACACTGTATTCAGAAAAATCAATAATAGAAATGCAGAGCTATTTTACAACTATACCATGGTGGTACTTTTAAGTCTTTTGAGATACAGAAGCAATTAGCCATAGTTGGTCTGAGGCCTAGTCTACACTAGAAAATTAGGTTGATTTAACTACATCAGTCAGGGGTGTAAAAAATTCACATCTCTGAGCAGTGCAGTTAAGCAGACCTAAGTCCCCATGTAGACCATGCTAGGTGGATGGAAGAATTCTTTGGTCAACCTAGCTACTGCCTTTTGGAGGCGGATAACCTACACTGATGGGAGAATCCCTCCCGTCAGTGTAGGTAATGTCTATACTGAAGTACTACAACAGCACAGCTGCAGCTCTAGCCTTTTAAGTGTAGGCAAGCCCTGAGTAACCACTGCATTACTCCAGTTTTATGCCACTGTAAATGCAGTGAAACTGTAAGAGCTCAGTGCAGTTTTATGTTGGTATCACTCAAGTGGAGTTTCATCTATGTAAAACTGGAGTAATGCAGTGTTGATTAAGGGCCAATGAACCCAATACAGGTTATTGTGAAAAAGTAGGTCACATCTTTATTAAAAAGAAAACATTCAGCAGAATACTTTCACAGTAGAATTTTACAGTGTTTTCCCAGATTGAACTAACTATGCATGTGTCTTTGAAGATCTTCATGGATGAGAAGCTGAAAAGACAGCAGTTGAAAAAGCAAGCCTTTCTCCACCTCCATCATACTTACGCCTCCTAGTGTCCAATTGGGTTAATATCATCAGGACCGGCTCCAAGGTTTTTGCTGCCCCAAGTGGTGGGGAAAAAAAATAAAAAGCCGCGATCGCAATTACGATCGGCAGCACTCCGGCGGCAGCTCCACTGCGCCGCTGCTTTCTTCGGCAGGAATTTGGCGGCAGGTGCTTCCCTCCCAGAGGGACCCACCGCTGAATTGCCGCCGTACAGCCCGACGTGCCGCCCCTTCCCCTTGGCCACCCCAAGCACCTGCTTGCTGGGCTGGTGCCTGGAGCCAGCCCTGAATATCGTATCTAAAATGGGGTTAAAAACCTTGCATTCAAACAGTTTCAGGATCTGGTAACTTTTTGTTCTTTTCAAGTTCATCTGTCATTATATTAAGATGGTTTCTTTTTGAACTGCATGGATATTCCTAATGTTTCAGTGTGTGAAGCACCAGCTTCTTTACATGCAATGAATCCAGAACACCATAATTCCAATAAGTATCCTGAAGGCCTCTAGGTAAACCATGAGACATTTGAATGTCAAGATCTAGACAAATATTTTTACTCACACCATTAATTTTTGATAAGACATTTTATCCAAGATGTTACACTAAGAAACAAAAACTCTGAAATGCTTTTTTTTTTTTGGAAGCTATCAGCTTCCGATTTAAGTTCTGGTGTAAGATTGTGTAAAGCCTTGATCTCATATAAAGTGCAAAGAATACCCTCAACCTGATTTAGTGGTAGATAGATTGCCTCTGACCATCTTGTCATGCTTTGGTATTTTAATGTAATGCTAGTGAACTTTTTCAAAACCCCACCAGTAGAAGCGGAAAACAGGATATAGAGTCTTTGAACAATTCCAAAAGTTAGAACAACTTGGGGAAACCACCATTACCGTAGCTTCTCCACCAAGATTCAGTGAGCGGGCAGCACATGGGATGAAAGACATGTATTGATTTACCTGCTGAATTTGATTTTAAACACCTTTGTATGTGGCAGCTATGATAGCTCCATTGTTATAGCTTTGTCCCTGCAACTGTCTTTTTCAGATTCTCTAAAAATAGCCTCTGTAATACCTTCCCCTGTTTTGGTGCTGATATCAATGAAATCTACAAGGCTCCAAATGGGGCTCGAACACCACCCTTTGGTGCACCAGACAGGGAAGGCTAGGGCACTTTTGCCAAGTTAGCAATTTTGTCACTAGATTTAACGACTTGTTGGTTTCCCTAATGAGGAAACAAGTGTCAAATCTAGTGACTGTCACTGCCAATTACAGTGATGTTCAGAGAAAGACGTCACCTATTTGTATAGTCACAAAATCATTCACAAAGCAACTCAATAGTGTTAATAAAACCCATTCCATGCTTGTACTGCATTCTGTTGCACACCAAATCAATATCATTACTTCTGACTTGGACATGTCCTTGGAAGGA
Organism: Malaclemys terrapin pileata; assembly: GCF_027887155.1. NCBI lineage: Eukaryota > Metazoa > Chordata > Testudines > Emydidae > Malaclemys > Malaclemys terrapin. The sequence continues at coordinate 70,168,326 of NC_071506.1, read as the reverse complement.
AGCTCAGTCTAGGGCTTTTGGGGCTGAGAGACTGTGAATGAGAGGAAGGGATGGACTAGAGCTCATGGTGGCAGAACAAATGCTTAGCACATAACAGGGGCTCAGCGGGAAAAAACATTTGTTAACAGAACTTTGAGCTTTTGGCCACTGAAACGTTAACTGATGAAAATCCCCCTCCAAGCAGTGGAAGCCGGCTTGTTCAGCTGGATGATTCCTTGGGGCTCTGCTGAACCTGCCTGGTACTAGCTTCTGCGCTCACCCTGCCTGGGCAAGAGAATGCTCCCAGCTGCTGAACAAAAAGCAGCAGCAATGCTGGATGCTCTCTCTCTGGCTGGATAGACTTGGCAGTTGAGTTTATTTTGTTATCACTGACCAGCTTTATTGGTGTCTAGCTGGTAGGGGGCTGGCAAGGGGTTTCTTGGCTATCCTGGTTACATGGGGCAGAGCAGGATCCCCCCTACTTCTTAACCTGGCATTTGGCTGCCCATCCAGCTCTCTCTTCAGAGCTCTGCTTCTCTGGGGGTACAACCCAGATTCCCTTAGCCCCTGTAGAGGTGAGTTGTCCTGGGCAGAGTGAACCTGCCTCCCCCAGAGCAGACGTAGTCTTGAGAAAAGCCTTATGGAACTCATTCTATGGTGCCCAGAGGGGCAGTTTGGTCTCTCCAGCCACAGATAAGGTTATTCTTTGTACTGATCAAATCCCACCAAAGGATCACCCCTCCCCTAAATCCTTGGGCTCAGCTCTCAGCAAACAAAACACCCAAACTGCTCCTGGGATCACTAGGGGCTCTGCTGCAATTGCGGGCTCAGAATTCTCTGAACTTCACTTTGATTCTCTACACCGGCCTGTGCATGCATTTTGTGTTTCTGGGGTTCAGGTGGTTGGGGAGGAAGGCGGTTGCGGGGAGGGGAGAAATGGAACAGGTGGAATCTGTGAATTTCTAGTAAACTCCAATGACAGCCCTGTCCCGTGTAACCAGGACAGCCAGAATAAACTCAGCTGCTAAGGCTCCAGCTGGAGAGGGTGCACTCAGGCACCCTTGTTCAGCAGCTGGGAGTGTCCTCCCACCCAAGCAAGCATTATATATGTGCATTATATACACATACACACACTGTTGAATTCTGTGGAAATTTAGTTTAGTGACATTTGACACCTTTTGAATGCTTAAATACCAACATCTATTGACTTTTCGGGGTTTCTCTGGAAACTTCCTGCTAAGCAGAGTTAGCAATGCTGCTAGAGCCTCATGATGGAAGAAAGGAGCAAGAAGGAAAAAAAAAAGTGTCAAGATCCTTTGGAGGTCCAGACCTGGTTCTGATGGAACAGTTTGAATCCCTCTTCCCACAGCCATGTTTCAGCCCCTAGATACTATAGTAAGATTATATATCAGACCCTAAGAAAGTAAAGGAACTTTGATTAGTTCTATCCATTTCTATAATATTAGAAGTCTTCAATTTCAAATACGAGTAGGGGGATGGTTTTTTCAATGCAATTTAAGTATTACTATTTTTGATTACATCACCATTTTTATAGCAGAGGATTTCAATCATTTATTTATCTTCACAGAATCCTATGAAGCATGTATGCTACTACTTCATTACTATCCCCATTTTCATGAGTGAACATTGAGACACAGCAAGGTCTCCTGACTCCTAGTTCATACTCTAACCACAAGACCATCCTTCAGCAAGATATTATCGGTTGTACTTTTTAGCTTATTATGTAAACAATACCTGGCTTGTTCACATGTTTATTGTCTATTTGCTTGTTTGGAGCATGTGCAAAGGAACAATTTTGATTATACAGCAGGGTCAAGATGATCAAAATAGTCACTAATTAGCTGCCTCAATTTTGAGATCTGCAAGTTGAAGTCAATGAAGGCTCCCACTTCTGAAAATTGAGTACAAGGTGTCCCAATTTGGGCAACTCAAGAATTGACAAAATTAGCGAACATTTCTGCAAATTTGTTTTAGTTACTTTAACAATATTTCTTAGAAGTACTCTATACATGAGTGAGAATTTCTAAGCCTAGTAGGAATGCACAATTTTGATATTTCTATTTAGATGTGTCTTTAGGGGGTTGACATTTGGATATATTCAAAGACTATTTTCATGAGATTTGCAAATTTCATCTATAGCAAAGTTTTGCTACTTCTACCAGGCAGCACAGCTTGTTTCCAGGAAAATGTCAACATTCTTTTGGATAAAAATGTGTTTTTTGTAAATTTGCCCCAGGTAGAAAATCACTATTTTTGCAAAGAAAAATAATCCTTTTGGACAAAAAGAAAGAAATGAAGGACTAAGGGGTTGGCACAAAAGTCAGCTGTCTATATTTAATTTTACAAGCTTAGTTTTATCAGACTACAGAAACAGAACAAGAGAAAACCAATTATGGAACTAGAGTGTTGATAGTTACACATTGTGGGCTATTATCTTCATTATTTTTGAACTACCCCATGAGGTAGCAAAGATAAATTACCTACATCACAATCTTCGCTTAAATGAGCCACAGCATGATCTCATCACACACTTGTGCAATGGCTGTGCAAAAAACCCCAAAACCACTAATATCCTTCCAAAAACCTGAGAATTTTAAACTAGATTTATCTATGAGAGAGATAGAGAGAGAGAGAGAGAGAGAGAGAGCGTGCATGCGTACACGCAGGGATGAAAGCAGGGAATCATATCTTCCTGCAAATCCAATAATTTCCCCTATAGCTGCCCCATTGAGATAATTTGGGGGCAGCCCCTAAGCCTTACAAAAAAAAAATGAGAAGTTCTTTGCTCTCAGTGACCCCAGATAGTTTAAAAGTAGTCTTCAGACTTGTGTCTATTTCTTGCTGATATTATTTACTCAGTATTGACAGAATGTCTGGTGCTATAAACAGAAAAATAAACAGTCCCTGCTTCAGAAAGCTTACAATCCTTATTCATAAGGAGAAAGGGTCATGAAGACCCAGTCCAAATTTAGAAAAAATAAACAAACCAGTATAGATGCATCATATAGATACATACAAAATGAGAAATGACTGCCTAGAAAATAGTACTGCAGAAAGGGATCTAGGAGTCATAGTGGATCACAAGCTAAATATGAGTCAACAGTGCAACACCATTGGAAAAAAAAAAGCATACATCATTCTGGGATGTATTAGCAGGAATGTTGTAAGCAAGACATGAGAATTAATTCTTCTGCTTTACTCTGAGATGATTAGACTTCAACTAGAGTATTGTGTCCAGTTCTGGGACCCACATTTCAGGAAAGATGTGGATAAATTGGAGAAAGTCCAGAGAAGAACAACAAAAATGATTAAAAGAAAACATGATCTATGAGGGAAGATTGAAAAAGCTGGGTTTCTTTAGTCAGGAGAAAAGAAGACAGAGGGGACATAACAGTTTTCAAGTACATAAAAGGTTACAAGGAGGAGGGAGAAAAATGGTTCTCCTTAACCTCTGAGGATAGCACAAGAAGCAATGGCAGTTTAGGTTGGACATTAGGAAAAATTTTCTGTCAAGATGGTTAAGAACTGGAATACATTTCCTAGGGAGGTTGTGGAATCTCAGTCATTGGAGAATTTTAAGAACAGGTTAGACAAACTGATGTCAGAAATGGTCTAGATAATACAGTACTTAGTCCTGCCATGAGTGCAGGGGACTGGACTAGATGACCTTTTGAGGTCCCTTCCAGTCCTAGGATTCCATTATCACATCTAAGTAGAGGATTTAAATAATTTTTGGTGCAGGGATTTTTATTTTGACAGCTCTTTTGGAACAAATTATCTTTTTTAAAAAATGATTTTTAGGAGGAATTAGGAAGAAGAGAAAGTTTTGTCCAAAGAAGAGGGAAAAAGTTCCAACTACAAAAGGTGGCAAGGAACATGCAGAGGCGAGATGGTAAGTGGTGCTTGGGAAGAACATAGGCCATGGGAAAGTGAGCTGGAGGAAATGAAAGTAGATGTGCAGACAGCAGGAAGATTGTCGAGGCAAAGATGAAAAGTTTGAAGTGAAATTGATGTTGAGAAGGAAGTGAGGGATTCACAGCTGGAATAACTTGCTAGAGCAGTGGAGGAGGAATATTACTCAAAATGCTGCTGCTGAAACAGAGTGGGGCTAAGTGAGAAACAGGGCAGCCAGTTAGAAACACTTTTATGAAGGCTGGCACACAACTTGTCTGCATCGCCCTTCCAGAAGGCCACACTGCCGTGCTCCAACATTCCTCTCAACTCCTTGTGGTTTTTCAGTTTTGCCCACACTCCTGGGTGGGAACAAACACAAAGATTTTCCAAAAGTGGCGCTTACAATTAGACTCCTAAGTCTATATTTAGGCACTTAAATTGACTTGATTTTTTTTTTTAATCACACAGCAGTTCCTTTTGCAGATGTGCATGTCAGCAAAGTGAGACACGTGCTTTCTGGTTGAGCCCTGTTATTGTTGGCTTACGTCACTTCTATACCATGTTACGCCACAGCCAAAAGCAGGTGCATGATATTCTTCTCTGTGCTACTGTACTGATGTATACAGATGGTCTCATAAGATTTTTTTTTTAAACTTCTGTTTACTTTTGAAAGATCTCATCCAGACTACTTTTTGCTTCTGGACTTCAGCCATCTTTGGAGGGCCCTATGGTAACATAACAGGTGTAAACCCACATTGAAGCTGTGGTTGTACCAGCCCACCCTCCTTTTCTTTTCATTAGCTCAAGTGATAGGTCTGTGTTGTGGGGATAAAGGCTGGTAACCCATGTGGGTGTTTATACAACTCCACCTAATGGAACTTCTGTTTCTTAGGTTGTTTTTTATAAAAAAAAAAACCTAGGAAATTACACATGAAATACTCTATGTTAAAGACCATTAAGGTTGCAAATTCAAGCAGTTAAACATTAGGACATGCCAGAATTAAGATTACCTGTGTGAATCTAATTCAGCACCTGGGTGCATGTGAATTATGATACTCTTTAATTGCATACTTTTTCCCCACCTGACCCCTGCCTTATTCGGTGCACAGGATGGAGCTGCTCTGGGGATGAAGCAGGTCTGTAGGATCCCTTCTTCCACTGCTGCAGAAACTGGAAGGTGTGTAGAGAATGAAGCAGGGGATTACAGGATGAGAAAGGACAGTCTCATAGAAGCCAGGCCAGGTTCTGCTGGAACCCTGCCTACAAGGCAAGCTTCCTTTTGAACCCTGTCTGATTTCCTAGCAGCTCACCCATCCAGCTCTCTGGCAGGCTGCTAGGGAGCCCAACCTTCTGTGGTCTGCACCAGCCCACCAGGAAGATTGCTCCAGAGTCAGGGAGCCCAGGGTCTGTGGCTCGGGGCTAGTCCATTAGGTGAATGCCCTGGAGCTGGGGCTCCATTCCCTTTCCCTAAAAATTTTTCAAAATTTTTGATGGTCATTCTGAACCTAAGCCAAACCAAACTTTGAAATATTGAAATCCTTTGTAAAACAGAATTCTCTTTCTCTGCCCCAGTCAACTTCAAAGACACAAAAGGAGAGTGTCAAGGGGTTCCACTCACCATAGCTGCACCTCCTTGTGGCTGGGTCCGGGAATTCATTTTTGCCCCATCTGGTGTTCCCTTCTGCCAGTTGTTCATGCTGTAACCCCTCCCCACCCCTCTGTGACACTCAGGGTGCTTCCTTTTCATGACTTGGACCCCCAGCCAAGCCACTACATAGTCTCCTTCTGCTTCCCTTCCAGGATAACAAAGTCCCACCAGAAAAGCTGTGCACATGCCATCTCAGGTAGTCTTCTGTTTCAACTCCAGGTCCTGTGCCACTTTGCCAGTGACTGGTATGGGAACCTGGCTTCACCCTCTACTCTGGGTCCCAGTCCAGGGACCCCATGACTAGCAACCTAGGTCTGCTCAGTCTCAGATGCTGTTGTTTGCCTGGGCTCTTTCCTACCCCATCTCTCTATCTCCTTGCCTATCTCTGGATTTTTCTCTAAAACTTCCTCCTCTCCCTTTGGTCTACCCCCCAGGACTCTTGCCAGACTCCCCAGGGCTTCCTATGTCCCTAGATTGCCGCCTTTGTGCTGGCCAATTCCCTTTCCCTCTAGGGAGTGACTACAAAACTCCTCTCTACAACCCCTTCCTGCTCTCACTTTCTAGCTTTATTACCCACCCCCCAGGTGGACTTCATCTGCCATTAGTACTTATCAAGCCCTGGCTTTCCTCCAGGTGCAGCATATGAGGTTATTTCAACCTATCTGTCCCACATTAACATGATCAGGGTTTGTGTGGGGTGAACACCATATCACAGGAAAAACAGAAGCCTAGAGATTGGGCACATTTCTCCTATTTATTTACAATGGAATTGTATCAGTATAACAGAGTATGATTGGGGCCATTAGTGTTCCCTTAGAAAAGATTTTAAGACAGTGAGAAGTGTCTGTCAGAGACGGAATTATTTTGACTTAATCTCATTTATTTTTAAAGATGGGGCCCAGGATACACAATTAGATTGTTAAAGGGGATATGCTGATATGTTTTTATTTAACATGAAATTATTGAAAATCCTTCTTTAAAAAAGACTCAAGGACAAAGTTATTGCTTCACACATTAGGATATCAATATATAAGCTGCTTCTTTTTTTTTTTGTAAAAATCAGTTACAAATTAAAGCTGTAGATATGTGCCTCCATACTATTTCTTATCTAGTATGTTATTGACAAGAATAAGGAAAGTATTCTTTAAAGTCACTAGACAGGCACTAAATATACTTTATATCTATATATTCCTATTTTATATATTTAAAAAGTAGGGTCATTGTCTCCCCTTCTTACATAAGTAACACGCTATGGGGGGAGCGAGGGGGACTTCTCATCAAAGCTTGGTTCTGGAGGAATTCCTGTTGCAGTGCATTACTCCCTTGTTGACAGTGCAGCCCAGGCAGGGGAGTGTGGCCATTCAACCACACATAAACCTGATGTCCATGGGAACAACCTGGCCCGACCCATGTGGAATCTGTTTCTGCAGCTGTGATTTTGCTATTAGCCCCCCACAGTGCTCATGCAACCCCTTGAAACTTCTGAGGCCCCACTTACCATAGTATGAAAGCACCTCCCAAATATTTAAAAATAGAATAATTATTTCTCACTTTCTCTTCCTTCCCAGTCTGGAGGAAAAAATTAATTAGCTTGTATGTGCACAAAGTGGAAGAGACATATTCAGTGAAGATTAAGTCAAGCCTTTTTCTTTCTGGCTTGCTTTCATACATTATCCCCAGTAATGACGACTCTTCAGGCCAAATGCTGCCTGCACTTGCACCAGTGCCACCTTCCGTTTGTTTACATTTGTATAATGGAGGATACAATTTGAAAATAATGGGTTCACACAGATGTCCTGTAATTGAAATTCAACAATTCTATTGATGTTGCACAAACCTGAATATAATCCAGTTTCTTCTCCCAGAGCTATGGTGGCTCAGCCGGGAAGACATTAAGTGAACTCTTCCTCTTTCATTGAAGTATACAAGGAATAGATTTGCTGAGTAGAAGGTGCTGTTTTTACATAGCCCCTTTTCAAATGGGACCTGCACTTTAAACATGTTGAGCAATCTGAACTAAGCAGCCTGTCAATCATCACTCCTAAGGCTGCACAACAGTGCATTCAAGAAACTGTGCTTTAGGTCAATTAAATCATTTAAAAGCTTCCCCCTTATCCATTTTGCTTTGGGCTAGCAGCAACATTTACTGGGAGCTGAGAACTCTTCTTCATATTTCTGAGGCTAGCCATGCAGAAAGCATTTAGTTTGACAGGTTTTACTAGTGTTTGCCAATATGCTTATCTCTTTCTGCATACATGCAGTGTAGAGATTATTGCAAAAAACTAGAATTATCTGCATACTGATGGAAATATTCCTTCCATGTTTTTAAATCTATCTTATCCAGCCCTATTACTATAGTAACTCAGCACCTTGTAATCTTTAGTGTATTTTCCCTTCCAACTTCACCCCTTTGAAGTAAGGGAGTTCTATTATCCTTAGCTCATCCCCCTATATATTTAAGCCTGTAGTGGAGCCGGGAACTTGTAGTGGAGCCCTGGACCAGCCTTCCTCTCCTGAACACAAAACGATGTTGCAGGTGCTATTAGTGTACTTGTATGTGACTGATGTTTAGAACTCTCAGTGACTCCTCTTACAGCTTTTGTCTCTCAGTCAGCAGAACAAGCACTTTTAAAAATCTATTAATATGTTTTGTTTAAAGTTTCAAAGAGTTGTGACTGGGTTGTGTGCAACTCCACAATTAAAGACATTTGTTTTCCCAACCAGTAGACAAGAGTTTGATTTTTTGGCTAGAATATTTTTAACTTACCACTGTATAGTCTCACTGAAAGTTTACAAAGATTGTCTAGACCTGAAAAGAACTTTAGGGCTTTCGTCCAGTATGTGGTTCAGTAGGGACCGCATTAATAGTAAACTCATATTACATCCAGTTTGCATTTGTTGGTGTGGTCAGCCAGTGTTTCTCAACTAGAGACTTCTGCACCATTAGGAAAGTTAACATTTTTAGTGGCCAAATTGGATATATTATACTTGAGGCATCTCTAACACAAAAATAACACTTGCTACTATATTCAGAAACACAAACACTTTCAAATAATGTGAACAAACCAACTGGGAGCTGTAACGTCCCCTTCCACCAGATTGCTTGACAACACTTTGGGCACCAGAAGAAATGTGAAAGTAAGGCTACATTGCAGTTAGAGATGAGATTGCAACATATGTAGACATACTTCAGCTAACTTGAATCTAGCTTCAGTACAGGCTGCACAAGCTTGCCCAGAACCTTAGGTAATTGCTTGGGTGGCTGACCTGCACTTAGGTATGTCTATATGTGTTGCAATTACACCTCCAGCTGCAGTGGAGACATAACCCAAATGCTTAAAAATACAAAACAGGATTTAGAGCTACCTTGTGCTTTTCTACCACATCCTCCTCCCCAATCAAGGAAAATACTTGAAATGAAGACTCCAATTCTACAAATACTTAAGCACGAGCTTCACTTTAACCCTTTAACCACGTGAGTAGTCTTATTGACTTTGATGGGACTATGTGCCTGGTTAAAGTTAAGCACATGCAGAACTGTTTAAAGGACGAAGGTCTCGGAGTTTAGTTATGAACATAGCCTGTGTTAGGCTACTCTTTAAACCAGCTGAAATCCTAGAGACTGTGCCTTTGAAGGACTATGGTCAGCTGTGACCAATCAGCTCAAACATGATCTTACTGCAAATTTATATAATTTTATATGCTATATATTTTTAAGGTAAATTAACCAATGAGTTATCAATTCAATAACTATATAGCAAAGATTAGCTAAGTAAGTTGTCTAACAAAATAACAGATCATACGCTTAACAGAGATCATCAGTGGAAGCTGGTTTCTGAAGTGTTGTTACAGCTACAATTTATAATTGTGTGTTAAAAATACACTGAACAACAAATAAAAATGTGGGCCACTTTGCAAAAGTGAGAGAAAGGCAGGGAACTCCTGGAAGGCTAAAGTTGATAGGAGATACACTAAAGGTTATTACAAAACAAATAAACAAAACAAAATTATCTACCAACAGAAAGTAAGTGGGTAATGTTGACTTTCATAACTAAAAAAACAAAAACAAAAAGCAGCTCAGAAATAAAAATTAAAAACATTTATGTCAGAACATGAATTAACAATACACAGATTTGGTGGCAAATTGCTGTGTTATTTTTCTAATATGGTTTGCAGTATTGGGATGTTTTTCTCAATTACATATTATTTATCTTATGGCAGCATTCATGGAGATTATACAAAAATGTTGTTAGACCTAATCTCGTTCTCAAAGAGTTTGCAAGCTAGAGACAAGGCACAATAAATTAACCGTAGGGAGGCTTTTGGATGCTACTGCAACATAAATACTAATTGCACATGAAAAAATTACATTTAAAGTATGTTAAGTTTGCAAAGTAGGTAGGAAATGCCAGACTTAAGGTTGCCTTTGGAACCTTAGTTTATCCCCCCTTTATGTTTATACATTACGATACAGTCATAATTACATGATCACATGAGATTTTTTCCACAGGACCCTGTCTCATTTTGTGCACAGGACAGATGGTGCTCATTGGATGAATAGGTATTCAACAATTCATTTGATCCTCATTGTTCAATGTGTGGTCCCATGCCTTATTTACTGTATACTACTCAAGCTCTGCTCAGAAGACAGAATTATTCATTTTCTTAAGGGCTTTTCTATGGTGCTCAGTAAACACTTAACAAAACATTAATTTATTTTCATAACATCAGTGGTGGATTAGCCACTGGGCCAATGGGGCCAGTGCCCAGAGGCCCTGGCCAATTGGGTGCTCCCATGCTCTGCCCTGCTGTGGCAAAAGGGGTGGGGAGGGGCCCCCCCTTGCTCTGGCTCAGGGCCCTACAAAAGCTTAATCCACCTCTGCATAACACCCATGTTACATGGGTGGATATATCCTCATTTTACAGATGGGGAACTGAGACAAAGATTAAGATAAAAAGGATCCACTAATTTTGGGCACTCCAATTTGTGACATATTTGCTGTGGATAATGCTCAACTGTTCTTCCAATCAGACCCCAAGGCCTTGAGTTTTCTGGGTTTCTGACAAGTATTGACCACCTATGAAAAATTTGGGTGAACTGCATCACAGAGGATGATTTGAGGCAGAGGCACAGATGGAATCCAATTCTCCAGGGCAGCATTCAACTGCTTTCCTGCAATCCTCTGCCTCAAGCATTACTCACTTTCCAACTTCTGCAGATAATAGGGATCCTATAGGCAAAAGTCATTGTCACTGCACAGTTCTGATTCATCCACAGAACAGATCCATCCTGTGCACTGAATGAGGCAAGGGACCTATAGAATAAATAGTATGTGTTCATGATGCATACACAGTAGGCAACCTTAGTTGTGTCATTTCCCAACTTGAGTACTTGAATTTGCAACCTTAATCATGTTCTCTTAACATAGTATTTGGTGTGACATTTCCTAGGTTTTTATAAAAGCAAACTGAAAAAAAACCACCCACCCAGAAATTCCAGAATGTGGTATTAATATCCACATGGGCCAGCAGCAGGCTTGGAACCTTTAGTCCATCACACAGATCTCTGCCACTTGAACTAATGGAGTGTCTGATAGCGGTAGAATGTTGACATCCTCTGTGTGGACCAGCCACCAGAGGAGAAAGAGACAAACACTTTGATGGTGGGTTTTGCATCTATTATTTGACAACAGACAAATGGTAAGACTCAGGAATTTTGGGATTCTCTCCAGAGCCTTGAAGGAAGTGTATCTAGTAGTCACAAGTCCCTTGTCCTGTGTCCTGTCTGTCCTGTCCTTGTCACAGTTCTGTCTCTTCACTTTGGCTTCCACCTCCTCATCCCAGCCTGTCTTTTTGCCCAGCCAGTCCCAGTCTCCCCTTCCCTTTCCTGCTCCCAGTCTTCTTCTCCCTCACTGCCAGCTCTGTTTTTCCCAGCTAGGCTCCTTGTCCTAGATCTGTCTTTTGTCCTCCATACTACCTAGGCATCAGGAAGGGGTCATTGAAAGCATAGAGTGAACAGTCTCCCTGCTCTCTGCTTTGGTGACCAGTGCCACAGTTGTCTATAGCAGCTGGGAAGAGTAAATGCAGACAAATTCCTACTCAGGCCCTGTAGTACTAGGCTGCAGCATGCTCAGTTTCTCCGCTGTAATGATGCATATGAAGTCTGGTCACAAGTAGGAGCTGTGAGGGGATGGAGCATGATCAGTGAAGATGGAATCTTCAGAGAATTTTGCTACCAGATACTAACAAGTCTCTGCTGAACATGTACAGATTTGTTAACTGGAGCAACGGCATAAAACTTGGCCAAATTTGGGCATTATTTTTACATAGCAACAAATTTCAAGTCCCTGCTCCTAAGCACAGAGGCACTAGAGCTTCTCAACCAAATAATTTGTAAGATTTTTTTTTAAAACTGTCAAAAGGAAGTATTTTACCTATTCTTGTTCTCAGAAATGCTGAACTATTATTGCTGACACTTTCAAAACAAATTCAGCCCAAGACAGATGATTTTATCTCTGTAAATGGTATTGGGTGAGACAGATACTGCACTATTATGTTCAGTTGTGGTGTCCACATTTAAAAAAAAGGAGACTGAAAAATTGGAGACGGTTCAGAGAAGAGCCTAAAAATGATCAAAGGGCTGGAGAAAATGCTTTACAGTGAGATTTACAGAGCTCATTCGGTTTAATTTATCCACACATACATACATACACACACATACACACACACACACAAAAGAGAGAAAATAGCACATACTAAGGGCTCTTTAATGGAGAAAGTTATAACAAGAGCTGTTGACTGGAAGTTAAAGCCAGACAAGTTTACATTAGAAATAGGCACACATTTTTACCAGGAAGGTTATTAACCACTGGAACAAACTACCAAGGATAGTTTTCAAATCAAGACTGGATGCCTTTCTGGAAGATATGGTTTAGTTAAACACTAGTTATTGGCCTCAATGTGGGGTAATGGAATGAAATTCTACGGTCTGTATTATACAGGCAATCAGACTGAATAATCTAATGGTCCCTTCTGGTCTTTAAAAAAAAAAAGTAAATAAAAACAACCAAAAATCTATGCATCTTCTGTTAATGAAGCTTGCCAGAAAAGGATCTTCTTCCCAAAGGAAGCCCGTTGCCTTAACAGCTCCCTGTATCTCCCTCTCCCTAGTTTCCTAGGGATAGGTATTACACTCATCAGGGAAGCTGCTTCTGAGGCCAACCAACATTCCATTCATAGTATGATCACTCCTGATTATTAAACACACCTAAAGAGTGCTCTGCCAGGAGCTGCAAGATGGGGCTAATGTAAGTCCTTGTCTTTAGAACAGACCCCATTAATTCCATCCTGTCCCAGGCAGGTTGATATTTGTATATCAGATTTTGTACCGAGCTCTGAAATGGGCAGAAATTAAACATGTCTAAGACTTCAAAAAATCTGTTATGGGATGTTATAGTTCCACTATGTGATGCATTTATCTTTTTGTTGAATGGGGATGTTCCTTTTCTCTGGTCTAATGAGGCAGAATATTAAACTATCTTTAATTTTTAGAGACTATAGGATTCTAGCTACACAAACATTTTGCTTGAAATATTGTGTAGGGTTTTTGAGGGACAAATTGCTATGAGCTAGAAACTGCTATATATTTGAAGTGTGTCTCTAGGGACAAAATATATAGCAACATGTTTAGCTATTTCAGGTACTCTGCCAAACCACATTTAACAAAAACTAAGAAGTGTGAGTGGATATTTTGTACCCAGGAGCAACGTTCAATAAGTGACCTTTAAAGTTAAGTGTTAGATTAATGACAGCTTTCTCTAAAATGTTTATCTGTACTTTTGTCCCATAAGCAGCTTCTAAATCCAGTTCCTGTTCCACACAGTAACAGAAGATTCGATATATGGCCCAGTTTATTTTCTACTCATTTGTTCTGATGCATAAAGGACTTTCAATAATTACATTGATACTATTTTCCTGTTTGTATTTCTAATGTAATCTGAATACCTAAGCAATAGATGTAAGTCACTGAGGCCATGTCTACACTACAAAATTAAGTTGACCTAACTTACGTCGGCCTACAGCTGTTGCAACAATTACATTGCTTGTGTGGGTCTACACTTTGCACCTTGAGTTGGCAGCACATATCCTCACCAGGAGCTTTTGTACTATCAGTGTGGGGCATTGAGGGAAGGCTTCTGAAATCCAGTAACAGTCAACATAAGCAACACAGTATCTACACTGATACTGCGTTGACCTAACTACATTGACCGTGACTCTACGCCACTGATGGAGGTGGAGTTATAAAGTCTGTAGCGGGGCAATTACATCAGTCGGAGCAAAATTTAAGTGTAGACGCTACCATAGGTCAACATAAGCTGCTTTGTATCAACCTAAGTCTGTAGTTTAGACCATACCAGACCATCCTGTTCTCATGAACAAACAAGTATACACATTATTGCTGCCTCTAATATATTTACAATCCAAACTTAGAAACACAGTTAGCACCTGGTGAACACTTGAAGTGCTTCCTCTAATCAAAATGAAATGGAGCTGACACAGTCTCTAGACTTACTTACATAAAAATGCAATTAACACTCCTCCTGAAGCAGCTTCTTTTAATCTTCAGTTCTTGATGACTGTCATCTAGATTCACACATTTTCACTTTCTCCCACACAACAATAGTTTTGTCATCATCTTCATCAACAGTTGTACATTTTTCCAATGGGAAAATGGCTTTTTAAAAAAATAATGCATCTTAGTCAATGATCTTCTCCTATTGTGTTTCAGAAATACAGATTTCCTTTCATGAAAGTCCACCAGATAAAACACAAATTCAGCCGTTAGGCCAAACCAAAAGAAATTCTTCTCTCCAGCTCAAAAGATGATTTTAGAAAACGTAACTATATTATTTCAGCTAAAACATCTCAGATTCCTAATTTATTTGGTATCAAATCATGGTGTGCTCAGCATTATAGAATCGTGGAACTGGAAGGGACCTCTAGAGGTCATCTACTTCAGTCCCCTGCACTCGAGGCAGGACTAAGTATTATCTAGACCAGACGTGGGCAAACTACAAAGCCCCTGAGCTCCTGGCCCTAGTCCCCAGCCCCTCCCCCGCTGTCCCACCTCCCCCACAGTCATGCTGACCGCGTCCTTTTGATGTGTGACAAACAACACAATGTGCAAAATGTTGGCAGGAGATTCAAACCAGGTTAAACCGAAAAAGTTAAAAAGAAACTGCTCTTAAAACTGAGACCTTGACCCAACTTCACTGAAAAATTCATGTATGTTTCTATCAAACATGGCCTGGTTTATTATTGCCTGTTGCCAAAGCTACACAAGATTCACAGTGATCCCCACTAAAAATTTACCATTTACTACCACTTACCACACAATTGACCATTTAATAGCAACCACTGCATGGATTTTGCCTGGTGTATACAAAGTTGCACACCACATTGTGGGGTTGACTCTGAAGTGCACGGGATGCAAACTTCAAAACCAGCATGCACTGGACTCATTGAAAACAAAGGAAGGTCTCTGTGTGCAGGGATTACAGGATATGGTCCCAGGGGTGCAAACTCATATGAAGTGAAACTAAAGAACAGATTTGCATAAACCTTTGAAGCCCAAGAGCACATGCTCAACTACAAATTAATTTTCCAATCTCAGTCTCATCTATTGTCAGGTGACTAGGGCATGGGAAATTATGACTACTTGTTGGAGCAGGAGTCAGGCCTAGTGATTAAAACAGGAGTTGCTAGCCAGGAGTTAGAGCCAAAGGCCAGAGCTAGAGTCAGGGGCAAAGAGTCAAAGCAGAGGGTCAGGACTGGAGTCAGAAATCAAAGCCAGGTTACCAGGAGCAATGCAAAGCAAGAGCAGGGCTGGTTTCTGGGAAGGAACAGGAGCTAACATAACAATAGGAACATGTTTTGAGCAGCCAGCACCTTCCTCATGGTGCTGCTGGTCTGCTGATCCCCTCAGCCAATCAGGCAGTTTGTCCAATCAGGCAGCTCAACTAGGGACCAGCTGTGCTTGTTAATCTGCCTGAGGGTTAAAATAGCAGGTAAACCAGCTAGCTGTGAGCCCTTATTCCTGACACCTATATAATTAGCAATGCTTAGCCTTCATAGGGCCAGATCCTCAGACAATGTGAAATTGCCTGAAGGGCCTAATACTGTAGGCACCCTCTGAGTATGCCTAGTGGATCAGGCCTAGCATGTGACTTAGGCTGCTGAATGCCTATCTTCCCCAGTTTGTGAATCACAAGCAGAGACAGATACCTCCCTATAGCCCAGCATCAGGCACTTATTTTCAAGAGAGGGGTAGGGCTTAGGACACACTTCTCTCATCAGCATCTCCCACTGGATAGCTTATGCAGCTCCCTGCTTAGTGCACTAGCTTTATGGATTACATTCTAAGGCCCCTATCTCTTCCCATTCATTGTCTAAGAGCCTAGATGCCTAACTCAGGCTTTGTGGACCACAGTGTTGTTCCTGTGATTTTTCTAGGCACCTGAAAATGAGGTGGTGTGATTCTGAGTGCCACAGTGCCTAGATCCCTTTTGTAGATATGTGCCTAAGAAAAAATATGAAAAATGGCCAAATAACATGTTAAAAACAAAGCTACATTCATAAGTTCTTGTTCTGATTCATCTGCAGGAAAGTATTTTCAATTCTATTAGTTTAGTTCCAAACTTTGTTTGCAAATAGGAAGCCTTACTCACACTCTGCAGTGATCCCCACTAGCCGCACTGCTGGGGCCACTGGAATGGATATGGGTTTAAGAAATAGCTAGGAGAATTTGTGTTTGGAATTGTGGGGTAACAATCCATAGAAAGAGACTCAAAGAACTTGTGCTCATGAAACCAGCCTTAGCATTGTGGCAGCACACTTTCCTAAGAAGGCTGAGGATATAGATTCCAGTCCTAACTCTCTCTTCCTTCAAAATGCATAGTTTATTGAACATATGTGTCTATTTTATTGAGGCATATGGTGCCCTCTACTGGTGTACATGTGTATAGAACATCTTGTATAGCAAATTAAAATACAGGAAAAAATAGGTCAATACTGGTTCTGCCACAAACAGTGGTGAGTTTCCCTTCCCTTCCTCTCTGATTTACACCCACTCTCTTGAATCGAGGACATGCTGAGTGATTGAGCTACTCCAGCTGAATAGGGGTGGTTAGGATACTCTTGGCATTTGGCCCATGCTCTTAATCTATTCTGCTAGAGGGAGTGTGGATAGAGATTCAGGACTCTCACTCAGTAACTGCACTGTCTCTGCAGCATGTCTGACCCATGCTAATCCAGGAGTAGATTTAGGACATGCGTTACACCAGTATCAAGCCCGAGTGTCCTCATTTAAATTACTCTGGATTGATCCTGGTGCAACATTGTTTGGAATCTGGACTCTGCTCTTAAAATTGAAGTCAAGTCTCTCACATGGAGAGCTAATGTAGCACTGATTTTTCAAGAAAGGCTTCAGAGGAGATCCTAGGAATTACAAGCCAGTAAGCCTAACTTCAGTATCAGGGAAATTGGTTGAAACCACAGTAAAGAACAGAATGATCAGACAGAGGTGAACATGATATGTTGGGGAAGAGTCAACATGGCTTTTGTAAAAGGAAATCACACCTCACCAAACTATTAGAATTCTCTGAGGGTGTCAACAATCAAGTGGAAAAGGGTGATTTGGTTGAAATAGTATAATTGGACTTTCAGAAGGCCATTGACAAAGTCCCACACCAAAGGCTCTTAAGCAAAGTAGAAGTAATGGGATAAGAAGGAAGGTCCTCTCATAGGGTTGCCAACCCTCCAGGATTGTCCTGGGAATTAAAGGTTAATCTTTAATTAAAGATTATGTCATGTGATGAAACCTCCAGGAATACGTCCAACCAAAACTGGCAACTCTATCATGGATCAGTAACTAGTTAAAAGATAGGAAACAAAGGGTAGAAATAAATAGGCTTTTTTCACTATGGAGAGAGGTAAATAGCAGGGTCCCACAAGGATCTCTATTGTTCAACATATTCATAAATGATCTGGAAGAAGGGAGTAAACAGTGAGGTGGCAAAGTTTGCAAATGATAAAATGAGATAGTTAAGTTCAAAGCTATTTGCAAAGAGTTACAGAGGGATCTCACAAAACCAAGTGACAGTACAACAAAATGGCAGATAAAATTCAATATGCAAAGTAATGCACGTTGGAAAAATAATCCGAACTATACATACAAAATGATGAGCTCTAAATTAGCTATTGTCACTCAAGAAAGAGCCCTTGGAGTCATTGTGGATCCTTCTCTGAAAACATCCACTCAATGTGCAGCAGCTGTCAAAAAAGCTAACAAAATGTTAGGAATGGGATAAATAATAAGACAGAAAATATCATGCCACTGTGTAAATCCATGGCATGCCAACACTTTGAATACTGTGTGCAGTTCTGTCACCCCATTTCAAAAAAGATATACTAGAATTGGAAGAGGTACAGAGAAGGGCAAGAAAATGATTAGGTGAATGAAACAACTTCCATATGAGAAAAGATTAAAAAGACTGGGACTGTTCATCTTAAAAAAGAGATGTCTAAGGGGGAATATGATCAAGGTCTATAAAATCATGAATGGTATATAGCAAGTAAATAAAGTGTTATTTACTCCTTCACATAACACAAGAACCAGGGGTCACCCAATGAAATTAATAGACAGCAGGTTTAAAACAAACATAAAGACAGTACTTCTTCACATAATACACAGTCAACCTGTGGAACTCACTGCCAAGGGATGTTGTGAAGGTCAAAAATATAACTTTGTTCAAACAAGCATTAGATAAATTCATGGAGGATAATTCCATCAATGGCTTAGCCAAGATGGTCGGGGATGCAAGCCATGCTCTGGGTGTCCCTAGACTCTGACTCTCAGAAGCTGGGACTGGACAACAGGGGAGGATCACCTGATACATTGCCCTGTTCAGGGCCGGCGCAACCCATTAGGCGACCTAGGCAGTCACCTAGGGCACTACAATTTGGGGGGCGGCGACCGCGGCAGTATTTCGGCGGCAGGACCTTCCGCCGCCTCTGTGGGGGGCAGCATTTTGGGGCGGGACCTTCCGCTGCCTAAGGAGGCAGAAAAGCTGGCAGCATTCCTGGCCCTGTTCTATTTATTGCTGTGAAGCATCTGGCACCAGCCACTGTCGGAAGACAGGATACTGGGCTAGATGCACCATTGGTCTGACTCAGTATCGCCGTTCTTATGTTCTTACATGACAGTGCACATCACTAGCTCTGTTCTGGTTCTTATACTGTACCCATTGATGTGGTACCTGGCAACAGAGCAGTCCCTCTGATATATATTTTAAGGTTATTTGTTATAGCAATCATGGAGTTTGGGTGGCTATTTTATCTTACTAGATAGATGTGTATAAAATTTTAAATTTCACAGTGCTTTCCAAAAAAGAGACATCAAATTCCCTGCCCCCAAAGAGCTTCATTCTAAATAAGACTGGACACCCACAAGACAAGGCTTGGAATATCAGAGGAAGGTGGTGGGATTTGATTATAACAAAAAAAGGGAGGGTGGATTGCTTGATGGAAGGATTCCAAAGTGAGAGAAAGGAGATTTGGTGGATGATCACTGTAATTTGAAGTGTAACTCCTGCCTATCCCCTACCAAACTAACAACCCACCCCCTAGGTTTTTTAGTTGTTGGGGTTAATTTATATATTAGCATTGCTGGAAGATATTGAGATTAGACAACATAAACTGATCTGGACATTAAGGAAAGAAATTCTTGCTTTTGGCTGTATTGTTAGTGACAGTGTTGCGGATAGCAAACAGCTCATTGTGAAATCAAGCAAACAACAGTAACTCAGACAGTTCATTTGAACCTGACAGACCTGACTTGGGGCTCATTATAAATACCAGCTCTAGATAAAGAAGAGAAGATGGCGGTTTCTGCTATACTTGTTACTCGAGGTTACCCAAAAGAGCTGACAAAAAAGAAAAAATATTATGCTGCCAGTGAAAAGAGGCAAATTATATTTTTTGCTTATTTTTTTAAAGGTGAAAAATGTATAATTAAGGTCTCCATAACTTTCCTTGAAGGAAGGAAATACACCCCTCCCCCTTGTCTGAAAGCCATTATATAGCTGCAAGAAACAGTCTCCCACTCGGTCATGACCAGTCATCCATGCCCTAACCTACCCTGTGAATAGTACTGTGGTGTCTCTTTAATTGTTCTCAAAACGACTGCCTAGGAAAGCAATATTTCCAGCAGCTAACATGCCACATGACACAAATTGATCGGTGAGGCAGTATCACTCACTCCAAGAAGCATTGTTTTGAAGTTCTAATCTTCAGGGAGCAGTATCACTGAAAGTGACAGGACGAGGCTTGATTAAACATGTGGAATACTTGTGATAACATGGCTAGGTCAGTTAATGGTTTTCCTCTCTTCAGTATTACTGTAGCTATTCTAGTGCATGGGCAGTCTCTTTTATTGCATTTGCCCTTGGGATAATAATTGTTGCCCTTGTCTGATGGATTATTGTTGTTTCCTTTTAACCTTTGCTCAGTGTTGCAGGATTATCTAGCTAGATCAGTGCTTCTCAAAGTTGGGCCGCTGCTTGTTCAGGGAAAGCCCCTGGCGGTCGGGGCCGGTTTGTTTACCTGCCGCATCCGCAGGTTCGGCCGATCGCAGCTCCCACTGGCCGTGGTTCACCGCTCCAGGCCAATGGGGACTGCAGGAAGGGCGGACAGCACATCCCTCGACCTGTGCCACTTTCCGCAGCCCCCACTGGCCTGGGATGGCGAACCGTGGCCAGCGGGAGCCGTGATCGGCTGAACCTGCGGACATGGCAGGTAAACAAACCAGCCCGGAGCAGCAGGGGATTTCCCTGAACAAGCGGCGGACCGGCTTTGAGAAGCACTGATCTAGATAGCTTAAGTACTTCTGAAGCCCCCATTACCATTGTATATGGGCACCTCACAATCTGTAATGAATTTATCTTCACAATACCCTTGTGAGGTAGACAAATGCTATTATCTCCACTATGAAGATGGAAACTGAGGCACAGAGAGACTAAGGGCCAGATTTTAAAAGGCATTTAGGTGCCTAAAGATGCAGCTAGGCACTTAGTGGGATTTTCAGAAGCACTTAGGTGGCCAACTCTGATTAAAATCTTCCTATTGACTTGCCCAAGGGAATTCATGCCAGGTCTCCCAAGTACCTGACTATCATCCTTGCCACTAGACCATTCTGCCTTCCTCTTAGGGGCAGTATATGAATTATATCAATAGGAAGGAGTGCCACTCATTAGTTGGTCCACCTCAGATTGTCAAACCAGAGGACCATAGTGTGGAATACACTGGGCTTTGCCTATAGGGTGAAGTATAGACCCCATCTCTTTGTACAAAGCCTTCAGTCAGTTATAGGAACTGAAAAATGACCAGTTTTCTGGAAACAAACAATAGAATTGATCTTAATAAATAAAAAAAGGGGTGATGGATAATACAGTCTCTTTGGTCAGAATTATGCTTTCTTTAATTATGTTTATGACATCTAAATGCTATGGTACTGTGCACACTAGAAAGGCAGAGAGAGATGTGATTAAAATACAATGTCATGCTTATAATGCAATCAGAACATTATTAAACTTCAATCAAAATATAAGTAACTCCTATGTGTTTCCCAAAGGCCTTTTATCTCATGTTTGATAAAGCTATCCATTTATTTAATAAATAGCATCATCCAAACTTCTCAGCTGTGAAGTCTCATTTTAAAATGCTATTTTCCTTTTCCATTATCAGTAGCACAAGAACTCCGTAGATGAGATGATAACTTTAAAGAGAAACATACATGGCAACAATAAGTAGTTTAGATCCAAACTACAGTGTTTAAATGAAAGAGCAGGCAGAGGGAGTAGATGAAACAGCCTCATGTAAACAGAAGGGTTGTGCAGTAAAGAAAAAGAATCAGTGAGGGGTAATTTTGTTTACATATTTCCTATAACATCATTATTTGTAACAAAGAGTCCTGTGGCACCTTATAGGCTAACAGATGTTTTGGAGCATAAGCTTTCGTGGGTGAATACTCAATTCGTCAGACACATGTAATGGAAATTTCCAGAGGCAGGTATAAATATGCAGGTAAGAATCAGTCTAGAGATAACGAGGTTAGTTCAATCAGGGAGGATGGTGCTGTAGGATGGCTACCTTTAAATCTGCTATTGTGTGGCTAGGGAGGTTGAAGTGTTCTCCTCCTGGTTTTTGTAGGTGATTGTATAATATATTAGGAATGGCAACATACAAAAACCTGCAGGAGAACACTTCAACCTCCCTAGCCACACAATAGCAGATTTAAAGGTAGCCATCCTACAGCAAAAAAACTTCAGGACCAGACTTCAAAGAGAAACTGCTGAACTTCAGTTCATTTGCAAATTTGACACCATCAGCTCAGGATTAAACAAAGACTGTGAATCGCTATCCAACTACAGAAGCAGTTTCTCCTCCCTTGGTGTTCACACCTCAACTGCTAGAAGAGGGCCTCATCCTCCCTGACCGAACTAACCTCGTTATCTCTAGACTGATTCTTGCCTGCATATTTATACCTGCCTCTGGAAATTTCCATTACATGCGTCTGAAGAAGTGGGTATTCACCCACGGAAGCTTATGCTCCAAAACATCTGTTAGTCTATAAGGTGCCACGGGACTCTTTGTTGCTGTTTACAGATCCAAACTAACACGGCTACCCCTCTGATACTTGACATCATTATTTGTAGTATTCATTAATTATTATTTATTTCATTGTTCTGGCCCCTGTTGCAAACCCAAATACAAGTCACACGATTCCATCACGAGTCTCTTATTTTGTGTTTTTCCTCAAACCCTAGTTCCTGGAGTCATGGGATTACTTTAGAATTTCAGCTTTCATTTAACAAAAGAATCAAGTTTTTAGCCCTCATGACTGAGGAGAAAAGCTGAAAAATGTGACCCCAGTGAATAGTTAAATTTCAAAAACCAGAAGGCAAATAAAAAGAAACCAAAATATATTTTTGTAAAAATCTCATGATTTTACATGACTCATGCCTGGGGTTGGCAATACTGAATTCATGAGAACCAGAAAGTAAAACTAACCAGTGTAGCCTCACTACCCAAGCTAGTTGAAGTGTAAAAAATGAATAAGACAATAAGCATGGTGATAAGTAGCATAGCTTTTCAAACATTCTTTCATTTTTAATAATCAAAGTATTATTAGTGTATGTATTTCCCATTAATTTCAACTGGAGCCAACAAAGTTCACCCTAGGACAACATTTTGCCCATGATTTTTATGCTGCTTTTCTTTTTTTAAATCTGGAAGTACATTCTTATGTGCATCTACACCAGGGGCTCCCAAACTTTTTGCCAGCATGACCCCATTTTAATTAAGTATTTCCTGCTGGGACCCCAAACAACATGGAAGACACCATATTGAAGAGCAAAATGCAACTGTCCACACAGCATGACCTCGT
The DNA here is from genome assembly GCF_027887155.1 of Malaclemys terrapin pileata. Classification (NCBI taxonomy): domain Eukaryota; kingdom Metazoa; phylum Chordata; order Testudines; family Emydidae; genus Malaclemys; species Malaclemys terrapin. The sequence continues at coordinate 70,145,281 of NC_071506.1, read as the reverse complement.
ATGCACCGTACAGGTGAGGTCATGCTGCACCGAGGACACCACTTTGCTCTACAAAATGGCATCCTCTGCACAATGTGTTCTTGTACATATGGTGCACATATGGTGCATGCGAGGTTACGTTGTGCAGAGGATGCCTTTTATAAAGCAAAATGGCATCCTTCATGCATACCTATCTCATAGAACTGGAAGGGACCCTGAAAGGTCATTGAGTCCAGCCCCCTGCCTTCACTAGCAGGACCAAGTACTGATTTTTGCCCCAGATCCCTAAGTGCCCCTCTCAAGGATTGAACTCACAACCCTGGGTTTAGCAGGCCAATAGCTCAAACCACTGAGCTATCCCTCCCCCATCATGACCTCACATGCACCGTACATATGAGGTCAGACTGTGAGGAGCAAAATGGTGTCCTCCACACAAAAGAGATCACCGTGACCCCATCTGCAGATGGCATGACCCCATTTGGGGGCCTGACCCACAGTTTGGGAATCACTGATCTACACTAAGGGGTTCTGGACTTCACTCCTTCCACTGACTTTCTCATCCTTCTTCTCCAGCTCATTTCCTTCCTCCCTCTTTCTCCCAGTGCTGTCCTTCCTTTCTCCCCTATCCCCATGCCATTCCTCAACCTCTTTATACTTTCCCTGATTCCCAATTTCCACCTATATTCGTGCAGCAAAAAGCCAGAGAAAAATGGCATGAAATTAGAAGATAGATGACACAATCCCACCAGGATTCTTCATACAAAGCCATGAGCTAGCCCCCTCCCAACAATTCAATCACTGTCCTCATTCATTATATTTCCCTTATTCTCAGTGTTAATTCTTTCCCTTCTCGCTCCAGTCACCATCACATCCCCTTCTCCACAGTCCCTCACTTCCTACCACAGTTACCTCACACAAAGGCCCAACTCCTCAACTACTGCAACACCAATGCTTGCCGCTTACTGATCCTTGGACTCAGCTCCTTTTCTTCAATCCTCTCCAGCTCCCACTTCTCCCTCTCTCTATTAGATGTGCCACCAAGGGCTGAAGGTTGTTAATTGGCTGGGAAGGGAAGGAGGGAAGAGAGTCTAAGCTACTAGCCCCAGTTGCTCCTCACTTGGTCAAAATTTGGTGAACCCAGCTAAGAGGCTGGAGATAAGATCACGGAGCCATAGGTTGGGCAGGCCTGATACTTAGTCATTGTTCTACTCTGCCTCTGTAAAGAATGCACTAACAATGCTGAAGCCAATGGCCTATATACCACACGACCTGTAGGGAAGGTGAGGTCCCGCATCTGAACTCAACTCCATGCTTCCAAAGTGCAGGCAGTGTGGTTTGTAACTCAGTGAGTGGAGTCAACAGAATGACCGATGTGCTGAGAAGGGTTGACGTTCTGCATGACTGCCTACTCCTAAAATTGGCCCTGGTTTTTGAAGTGGGGAGGAAGGAGGATTTCCCAACCTTCCCCCAATTTGGGTGCGAGTGACATTGTGAATAAGAACTAAAGGGCCTGTTTTCATGCAAAATGCCCACAATGGGAATAACAGAGGAGGGTAAATAAAGGAAGTGTGATATATGAATACTAAGCACCATTTCTAAATAGAATGTCTTTTCTCCTTTTCAGTGAGTGACTTTATACATCCGTACACCTGGGAGACAGCAGCCATATGATTTTCCTAATTCTATAAAGCTGGTCTAAGACAGACCTGACCTTCCCTTAGCATCAAAAGATCATAAGCTCGACATGAGCTGATAGCTTAGTAATTAAAAGGTATGTATTTTATATCCAACAGATATATGCTCAGTTATTTAGACAAATACATTACTATAGAAACCCCTTTAGAACCAGAAGATTTATGACTGACATCTAGAGAAAGGATGTGTGACCCTAATGCCTGCATATGGTTGAGGGGCAGTTTCTGTACATTTCTTATTCTTCAATATAAATAATGCATAAAATGACCGATATACACACCGATTGTACATATTTTGATTGCATTCCTCTTTCCTACCCTTTGCCTTCTTAGGCCCAAATCCTGCAAAGTTTGTTTGTGGATTTTGCTTATTTTTGTGCTCGCTGAGTCTGTACTCAACACTTCTTTGGAAAGTACTCTCTGTGGCACAGCACGGGAGGTTTATGATGCAATAAAGAGGTGTTGAAAGTATCCTCTTTTTCGCCTTTGCTTTTAGAGTGAGTCACTTGAGATCACTGCAATGTGCTTTTGATGTTGTGACATTTGTTCCCTTCAAAAAGAGAGCAACAGAAAGAGGAACAGTGAAAGACTTCAGCCTCCAGCTGTTAAGAGGAGGAAAAAACAGTGTGATGTTGGAAATCAGCAAGACAATATGCCTTGCTTTTGCATCTTCTTCAAAGCAGGCTGACTGAGAGGCTATTGTTTTCGTAGGGAAAGTAAAGAGGACAATGGTTTATGATTCCCAGTGATCTTTATATTAAGTGTGTCTTAGCTATTCAATTATATAGCAGCTACTTGATGTAAGTGGCTCAACCACTCTGTTAGTATTAGGAAATATTGCACACGAGCACAACATATATAATTGGATATAAAAAGAAACAAAATGAAATGAAATGGTTGAAAAATAATGAGGGGCTTATTGAAGTTAGCCTGAAGCATCCTTTGCCTTAGTACAAAGAAAAATAGAGCATTTACACTAAAAGAACAAACACTGGCCACTGAAAACACCATGAAAAACAAACAAACCAGTGAGATCATTAACACCATGGCAGTTCTCTCTTCTGGATCTCCCTCCAGAAAAGGTTCCTAACTGTCAGGGTGGTTAAACACTGGAACAAATTGCCTAGGGAGGTTGTGGAATCTCCGTCTCTGGAGATATTTAAGAGTAGGTTAGATAAATGTCTATCAGGGATGGTCTAGACAGTATTTGGTCCTGCCATGCGGGCAGGGGACTGGACTCGATGACCTCTCGAGGTCCCTTCCAGTCCTATAATCTATGAATCTATGAATCTATGAATCTCCCTGTCATGCCTGCTAGTTTTAAATAACAAAATGAGGGTGACTAATGCACTCAAAGAGGGTAGGGTTTGAGGTCTAGTCTAACAGCAAGGAGGGGAAGTAGTGGGAAAGTGTTGCTTACTCAAGTCAGGGAGAGGAAGGGTGAGCTCCTTACTGCTTTTTAGCAGAGAAGTGCCAGCAGGCTGCGTCCCTTATTTAACCCCTGCTGATCAGATAACTGAATAGGAGGGGATCCACAGGACCCACATAAAATTTACTGGGATCAGAGGATGGAACTAGAATAGTGCAAAATGTTTGCCATTAACATATTAAGCCATACAGAAGTCACCTGGTTTTAGGCTGTGTTATAAACCTGACACTCAGATTGATCTCGAAGTTTTCAAACCAAACCTGAACTCATTTAAGATATGACATCAAAACCTTGTAAAATTCCAGGTTCACACAATGTTTTGGGTGAGTTTTGTATTTATATTTGGTTCATTTAAACTCAGAACTCAAAGTGAAACTCAGGGAATCCTAACCCACAAAGAGCAAAACCAAGAAAATGTTCCCATGAATCCTTGTGAAATCCTTTGTTTCAGACAGCACAAGAACCTGTGACGAGAAAGATGGAGGGATTGATTGAAAACCAATTCCTGAGAGTAGCAATGTCCCATACTAGTCTGGGAAAGGAAGCAGTATCCTTAGAAGAAATTGAAAAACATAATTTTAGGAGTGGAAACACCTCAATCATCCAGCTTAAAATAAATGGAGAAAAGAAATGGGACACTCCACTCTTTATTCTCCAGTTCCAGGCATTTGAATCTCAAAGAATCAATTTTTCAGAGTTTTTCTCCCCCCCAGCAAAGACATCAGTTTACTGCAAAATCCAAAACATTGAGACAATTCAACTCCTTGTACTGCTATCAGATAGTTGCATTATTAAAAAACAATGACTCTTGACACTTGCCTGCAGCTGTTGCACATTATGTAATATCTCCTAGAAACATCAGTGTAGTGACACTCTGGAAGATATTACACAATGTGTAGTTTATTTAGTACTGCCATTTCCTAAAGTTCAGGAAAGATTTAGATAACTATATTTATCTGCAGCAGCTGTGGAGACCAAAATAGCAAGCAGTTCCCAAATGATAAGAAACAGGACACTCCCTCTGCTGGCCAGAGGCGGCCACTCTAAATAACATGAACTGGTATTAATCCTATCTAAAGGGAACGTTTTAAGACTTTTACTTTTAAGGGTGCCCTGGAAAAGGACATTTGTTTTTAAATTTGGGCTTGTGCCCTTGTTTGCTTGCAATGTATAAAGAAGACCTGGAAGGTTTTTATTTCTATTTTTTAAAAAGTCCTCCCCGGTCTCCTTCCCATTTGTTTTTTAGTTTAAGAAAATCAGGACTATAAATTCTGGCCTCCATTGGCTTAGTTGGAGAACCAGTGCATGACGGGCTGAGAATGCTGAATCTGGAAGAAAGCCTTTCTTTATTCAAAACATTAATCATTGAAGTTAAATAATTGTTAAACAAAAAACAACTCAACTTTGACTTGGTTAGCTCGTGTGGTGCCAGCATTTCAGTGGCTTTCTAGTCATAGAGTCTTCCAGGGTAGTCAAGACCTGAATTTTTAATGTCAAAGACAAACAAATTAACTTAAACAAAAAAACCTTTCATGGGTGTGGGTATGGGTCTTCTTTACCCATCACAAACAAACCAACTAGGGCACCCTCTCTCCCGCCGCTTTGTAGATCACTTTTAGGGCTCAATTTTCAGTGTTACCGTACCTTGGTGAGGCCTCATCTGAAGTACTGTGTCCAGTTTTGGGCCCCACACTACAAGAAGGATGTGGAAAAATTGGAAAGAGTCCAGCGGAGAGCTGGTTAGGGGGCTGGAGCACATGACTTATGAGGAGGGAACTGGGATTGTTTAGTCTGCAGAAGAGACGAATGAGGGGGGATTTGATAGTACTGCTCTACAGCCAAAATGCTTCTGAAATAAATGTAGTCAAACTTTACTAATTCTGGGTCACTGAGAACAAAAATGATGCTTAAAATTGTTGATTGGCTCTAGTTTTCAAGATATGCTATTGGGTTAGTATATATGACCCTTGACTTGGGAATAGTGGAGGCTAAGTGAGTTATAAAGGGAAGGGATCTCAATTTAAACCAGAAATGACTCAAATACATCTTTGACTGGATCTATGAATAAATCTATGACTGGGTTTGGACAGTACTTGCTTTGTAGGCAAAACAATGAATGATGCAATCTGAAGCTGGTATTGTATCATACATGATATGAATTGCATCATGTTATTCCTAGAAGTCATGGATGATGCAATCATAACGAAGCTTACATCACTCTGCTGAACAAATTGCCCTAGATCAGCTCTAGAAATCATCCAGTGTCGTGCTCTCTTATTTGTCAGTGTTTGATTTTGCAAAGGGACACATTTCTGTTTAGCCAAAGTGAGCAGAGATGCCTCGTACTTGTGTGAACAGTGCAGATAACTTCTGCTATGTTTGTGGTGACTTGACTTTTGCATCACAAAAGCGCAGTATAACCACTATGGTTAAGAAAGCCTATCACCTTTATTTGGCTGCAAAATTGGAGATCGGGACAAGAGGTGGGCCCCACACATATGCTGCCACACTTGTGCAATAAATCTTCGCCAGTGGTTGAACAGGAAAAGGAAATCTATGCCTTTTGCAGTGCCAATGATTTGGAGAGAGCCAACAGATCATACCAGCAATTGTTACTTCTGCGTGGTGCCTCCAATTGGGAAAGGTGTGTCAAACAAGAAAAAGTGGACTGTGCATTATCCAAACATTCCATCAGCTATACGCCCAGTACTCCACGGAGAAGGACTGCCGGTTCCTGATGCACCAGAATCATTCTCACTTGAGTCAGACGAGGAAGAGGAAGAGGATGAAACTTCTGGTCCTGAACCATCAATGTCACAGGACCCACATTTTCTCCCATCCTCCTCCTCTGAACCACACCTCATAACACAAGGTGAACTGAATGACCTTGTCAGGGATTTGGAACTACCCAAGACTAAGGCAGAGCTGTTGGGCTCCAGACTACAGCAGTGGAATCTCCTGGCAGGTGATGTTAGGGTTTCCATGTTCCGTGACCGTCAAAAGGATCTTGTCCCGTTCTTCTTCATGGAAGGTGATCTTGTAGCCTGCAACAACATCGATGGTGTGATGGCAGCCCTCAACATCGTTCACGATCCAGATGAGTGGAGACTGTTCATTGATTCATCGAAGATGAGTCTTAAAGCTGTTTTACTGCATAATGGCAATGTTTTGCCATCAATTCCAGTTGGTCATGCAGTCCATATGAAGGAAACCTATGACAACATGAAACAACTTTTGAGGTGCATAAACTATGAGCAACATCAGTGGCAGCTTTGTGGCGATTTGAAGGTTGTTGCTCTCTTGCTTGGTCTGCAGAGTGGATACACAAAGTACTGCTGTTTTCTCTGCGAATGGGATAGTCGTGCAAGAGATTCCCACTACATCAAGAAAGATTGGCCACTCCGACAGTCATTGGAGCCTGGGAGGAAAAGTGTTCAGCATCCACCACTTGTTGAATCAAGGAAGATTTTGTTACCACCTTTACACATCAAGCTGGGTCTGATGAAGAACTTTGTCAAGGCCATTGACAAAACACAAGCAGCTTTCAAGTACCTCTGTGGAAAATTTCCAAGGTTAAGTGAAGCTAAGCTAAAGGAAGGTGTCTTTGTTGGTCCTCAGATTCGTGAACTTCTTCGAGATGATGCTTTTGACCATGCACTGCGTGGCAAGGAAAAGACGGCATGGAAAGCCTTCCAGTTAGTGGCAATAAATTTTCTCGGAAACAACAAGGCAGACAACTACAGGTTGTTGGTGGAAAACCTCCTCAAGGCATACAAAAGCCTTGGTTGCAACATGTCGCTAAAGATACATTTTTTGCACTCTCATCTAGATTTTTTTCCACCGAACTGCGGAGCAGTGAGCGACGAGCACGGCGAGCGATTTCACCAGGACATTGCAACAATGGAGAAACGCTATCAGGGCAAATGGAGCCCATCAATGCTTGCAGACTATTGCTGGATGGTGACAAGAGATGCTCCATTTAATGAATACAAGAGACAAGCCAAGAAGTGCCGAGTAAACACTGAATAGGACTAAATTATGTACATAATAGTTTTTTGCCTTTTGTTTCATAATCAATTTTATTTATATAACCCTTTTGCTGATTTTAAAGTGTTACATAAACAGGACAGGTGAAATATTATCATGTAAAGCAATCATAAACACATGAAAAGACCTAGGTTTACAATTTATAATTAAAACTCTACTATCTACACAATATACATAGACAAAATGTAAAAACTTAAAAGTTGTTTTAATTGTCATATTTGAATTCAGCACATCCAAATACATAATAAATAGCACATTTTATCTCTGAAGCAGACGCCTTCTCAAAAATTGTAGACCAGTGAGCTGCTTTCAACTACCTGAAAGGAGGTTCCAAGGAGGATGGATCTAGACTGTTCTCAGAGGTACCAGATGACAGAAAATGGAGTAATGGTCTCAAGTTGCAGTGGGGAAGTTTTAGGTTGGATATTAGAAAAAACGTTTTCACTAGGAGGGTGGTGAAGCACTAGAACGGGTTACCTAGGAAGGTGGTGGAATCTCCTTCCTTATAGGTTTTTAAGGTCAGGCTTGACAAAGCCCTGGTTGGGATGATTTAGTTGGGGATTGGTCCTGCTTTGAGATGACCTCCTGAGGTCCCTTCCAACCCTGATATTCTATGATTCTATGATTCCCAGTATTCATTTTTAAAAACCAGAATCACATGCCATGGGAAATTTAAGATCTAGATCTGATTCCTTCTTGCACCATCAGCCATTGCTTAGGTCATGAAGAAGGCTCTGCCGTCGCTGTCTGTCCTGGATCACTTTTTACACATCCTCTTCATTGCTAAGTCCCATAAGTTTTCCGTCTCTGGGCAGTGTTCATTAGAGGGATTCTTTCAGCTGGATCCTTTTGTATGGTCCTCTAGTTGACCAGTGGCACACCTCCCATAGAGATTAGGGGTTGTTGCTCTGAGGACTCTCTGTATTTCTTATAAATTCATTTCATTTAATGCTATTTTCTAAGCCATTTAGGTATCTGTACATTTGGTGGATTTCTGGCTTTCACATCCATATGTTAAGAGGGAAATAATAAATATTTAAGGTAACAGGTAAAAGACTTGCAGTTTGGTTTGTATTGTGACACTGTTTTATTATTATTCCACTCATATTGCTTTGTTTGTATGTTATATTCCTTTCCATTCTGTTTTGTCCATTTAGACTGCAAGCTCTCGGGGGCAGCGACTGTCTCTCGCTTTGTTTGCACAGTGCCTAGAACAATGGGACCCCATCCTCTGTTGGCTCCTAAGCACTATAATAATAAGTATTATTAATAATTAATAGCAAAATTAATTACTAATTTTTATAACTGCATTGAAGTAGCACCTAGAGGCCCCAACTAAGATCAGTGCTCCATTGTGCTAGATGCTGTATATACAAGACAACAGACAAGCTTCGTCTAAAAGGTTTACAGGCTAATTAGACAAGAGGGAGAAAGAAAGTATTATCATCCACGTTTTATTGATTGGGTAAAGAGGCACACAGAGATTCAATGACTTTCTCAAGGTCCCATCAGATGTCTGTGGACAGAGCTGGGAATGACTCCAGATCTCCCACGTACCAGTTCAGTGCTTTAATCACAAGGCCAACCTTGCTCCCTACTAGATTTTAAGATATGTTAATTAAAATGCATTCACTTACACATTCTAACATCACCTGTTTTCCTGCTCTAAACAGTGTAGGGATGTTTGTGACCATGCTGTGTCAAACAGCGCCCCGGGCTTTCCTTTCCCGGACTAGGCCAAACAGTTTAGGTAGGCAATAGAAAGACAATTTATTAAATAACTACAATCCTGATGATGTATTATTACTTTCTAATGATTATTTAAGAGATAAATGTATGGAACCACATGGAAAAACTTGAGATTTTAATAAAAAAAGCCTTAAAATAGGTTCGTTTTTGAGAGTTTGTCAAGGTTTTGGGTAGGAGAACTGGAGGGGGATTCATTAACAACCTGACTGTAAATAAGAAGAACGTGCAACTGCTCTTTATTAATTAGTGAATACTATATTTTTCCAAGTGCTGTAAGGGCTGTTTACTGTCTGATGTATAGAGTTAAGGGATGGGAACTGAAGTTCAAAAGGACAGGAAACAGTTAAAAAGTCGCTCTCTCTAGAAAGACTGGTCAGTTGGGGCTGTCAGGGGGAGCAGGATGCCTCAGAGAGAGGCTCCATGGAGGGAGTCTGGAGCAGTTGAACCTACCTGGCCAACACTGGGGGGAGGGATATCTGGATAAATAGACTGTTTTATTATTTTGAAATCCTTGTTCCCTTATGTTATGTAGGGTCCTACTGTTAAGAATCAACAATAATTTGTTTAGAAAAGGCTACATGCAATATAGCCTTGATATACAATTCCTTATATATAGCATTGGTCACAGTTCACAAAGGGCAGATCTTCAGGTACTGAACTCAAGTTGGGCCTGTTGAAGTAATCATGGGCTGTATATAGGGATCTGTAACCCAGGCCTTGGGTGAAGAATGCGAGAACTGCACGAATCCATGCCAAGAGAAGCAAGAGCTTGAGACTGGTCATGTGAGAGGTGCACTCAGAGAAAGACAGGGTGCAGCTAACTTCGTAACCAAGACAGTCAGTTTTCTGGACTACGGGTGTTTGGGGGATTGTTAACGAATACATCACATGTTAAAATGGAAAAGAAAGGCCATGAAATAAGCAACACTAGGTTAATGCAGCCAATTACAGATGGATTAAAGAAGTGTTCATCAGTCGGTACCCCAGGAGTAAGGATGTATTCAGAAGACTGGGGACAGGTTGTTTTGTTTTGACTTCCTGACCTCACTTCCATTTGGGTTCATCAACATGCCCAGTCTGTCACTCCAGGACAGCTGCTCTTTACAACAGTGTTTCTGAAAGTGAAATCAAAGTCTTGGCTCAGAATAATTGGCCCTATCACAAAAGTGCTATTTTTTTCCAGAGGTGATATTTCCTTAAGTGAGGTGATAACTGGAGGATCCCCGCTGTTTGGCATGCCTGTGAAAGTCTAAGATTGTGGTGGAGGAACAAACAGACCACTGCATTTCAATGTATTTTTATTGAATATATTGCAGTAGTTTTCTAAATAAAGTACAGTGGCTTTATAACTAATGAGTGGAATGAGTTCAGTGATACCAGCAGAGTATTAACTTCTGCTCAAGGGAAAACCAGGGCAGGCAGAAAACTAGATTTTAAAAAGATAATTGGAGTAACTTGGGATATTTCAAAGGGAATGTCCCCATCCCACAAAAAGGTGGTGGTGCAGGTATTTCCACTGAGTGTTTATCTGTGATTCTGGTTTTTACACCTGCCAACACTGAGCTGCTATATAGAGTAGAAGTTTTTGTCACTCAGCTATTAAGGTGATGGGGGACAAAAGGACTGAGAAAGGACTGAGAAAGGACTGAGAAAGGACTGAGAAAGGACACTTATTGCAGATAAACCTGGGATGATTCTTGATAGAACTGCAGCAGACACCATTATACTACTTAGATAATGTAGATGTGAATTTGGTTCTCATGAACATAGGGAATGAATAATTCTACCTGGAGTCAGACATTATGAATTCAGGTGCAATTGCTCCAAGTATCTTTTAAAATCTAATTTCCCGCTGTCCCGTTTCTCCCTGGAGCAGAAGTTAATACTCTGCTGATATCACGGACCTCATTATCTAAGCCTAATGTTTAGAGCCAAGTTTTTAGAAGTGAAACGTCAGTTTATGAACTCCATTGTGTCACTGTAGGGAGATTGTAAATCAAAGGCTAGTGTCTGCATTGGACAAGAAAGACAATTACAAATTGGGGAAGAGAACTGGTGTAATCTCACAGAAACACAGGCAAAGGAAATACCAAGTGGAGTGGCAACGCTCTGCGGGTTTGAATTTCCTTTCACAGTTTGATTAACTAAATACTATTATAAACAAACATTTAGGGCCAAATTTATAAAATGAAAGGATGAATCCATTTCTGATTAAATGTTTTGGCTTTTTCTGAAAAGGATGAAAAAGAAATCAGTTTTCAGCAATCACAACTCTTCCCCCCCCCCCCCCATTTGCCCCCCCAACCCACCAACTGAAAATAGAAAACTTTTCATATATTCATAGAGTCCGATGCCAGAAGGCTTGTGATCATCTAGCTTGATTTTCTGTATAGCACAGGCCATATTACCCCCTTCTCCCCCCAATAAATCCTGCAGCATGTATCTTTTAGAAAAACATCCAGTCCTGAGTTTAAAATGGCCAGAGATGGAGAATCCACCATGACTCTTAGCAATTTTTTCCAATGGTTAATAATCAATGGTTAATTTCAGTTGGTCAGAGTGAATTTTCAATAAAACCAACAATTTTTGGCTGGCTGGACAAAATGTTTTCATTGCCAAAAATGAATACCATTCAGTTTTGATGGTCTTGTCAAAACCTTAAACAATTTTGTGGAAAAATTTCAACATAAAAGAAATCTTTCATTTCAGAATTTTTCACAAGAAACAAATATTTCCTGACCAGCACTTCTAAATACCATCTGCATGCAGAACTGTTCAAGATGCACATTCAAAGCAGGCAATTACAAATACAATCATAGGCCTGCAATTGAGCAAATATTTTGTTTTTATAATTTTTTTCAAAATGTGACTGTGAAATTCATCACTTACTTCTGGGATATACATTTATTAAATGTTCCAGGCAATTGTGAGCATTAGTTTGCATTCCATTTCTGAATAAAAATAATCTCATAAATAATACTTAGTCTCATCCCTAACAGGTGCCTAATCCAATGCCAAGAATGATTACCACTGGGGAGGTAATAATGTAGAATGTAACACTTGTGTTTTCATGTACACATGCACAACCATGAAGGGTAGACAAACTGTACCTGAGACTATTTGACTAGTAGTTGTATGATAGTGCCTAAATGCCTCAATCAGGATCAGGGCCCAGTTGTGCTAGGTGATGAGTGGAGTAAGACACAGTCTGTGCCCTGAAGACCTTATGATCAACTGCCCTCATCCTGAAAACATGTCCCCTTTGAGTCAAATTAAATATGTGCCTCTGGACCCAATCCTGCCACTGCATCTGCCTGGGCAGACTCCTAACATCAGTGAGGATCAGCAGCCCAACTACCACATGCACCTCCAGGATCAGAGCCTAACCATCTGCAGGGCCTAAAATGACAAAAAACAGATGATGGGTGAGAGAAAAAGAGACAACATGACAGCAACGTGAGCAGGATGACATGTTGTGTCAATATATAGGGCAAGTCATATGGTGTGATAGATCCTCTGTTTTCTTCTGTATGGGAAGAAAGGGTTTGGCTTTTAGTTTTGCCTATTGTCTATTTTATTATTTGCCTTTGCCTCTTACCCTCCCAATGCTGCTGCAGGAGAACTGTGCGGTCCTTGTGCCTCAAACAAGAAGGAGCCCCTTCCACAAGTGTGCTCGAATGTACAACAGTCTATTTTGCTCTTCTGTGTTTCAAGGTCTGTGAGCATGTCCAGCATAAAGCCCTAGTTTTAGGCATTTATAACTCTTCTGAAGGAAATGAACTCATTTAAACATTTCCAAAACAACTGCCCAGCCCTGTGTGGTGCTGATCACTTCAGCATTGACTGTGCTCAGTATGCTACAGAAGGAGCTCACCGGTGCACAGATTCAGACTCCAAGGGCTAGATTATGCACCCAAGTGAAATCAGTAGCAAAACTTCCCATTGATTTATAATAATTGTACAGCATCAAGGCGCAACTTCCCAATATAATCAATTATACATGCATAGGGGTACAAAGAGAAAACTGTGTGTATAAAATATGCAGCATAAACTAGGTAAACAGAGCTACCTAGTCATGAGTGGTGCTTTAGCCCATACGTTTTGTGTGGACAGCTATATTTCAAAATTTAGTTGTCAGAGTCAGCTTGCAACTTATACCAGCAAAGCTGTGCTTAAACTGGTACAACTTATTCCACCCAACCCAAGTGAAACAAGCCATAGTGGTAAAAGCGCAGTTTAGCTGCTGTAACTGCATCTACACTAGGAGGTTTTTGCCAGTACAGTTATGTAGGTAAGGGGTCACACCTACTGACAACTGTCACAAACATAGCTATGCAGTCAGAAGTCTGTGGTGTAGCCTTAGACTGCAACCACCTTGGAACAGTGAATGTGTCTTGGCCTATTTCTCTTTAAAGCACTTGGCATACTTTGTGGTGGTCAGAAACAGCTCAGCTCAAAGGTTGTTTTGCTCACCTGGGAACACAATGAGTCTTTGTCAAGTGGCCACAGCTGTCCCTCCATCCGTCTGGGACGGAGGCCACGCCCTCTCACTACAAGTCCTCTGGAAGGGCACAGTTTAGGGGGGAATTAACACCAGGGTCTCTGCCACTCGGCAGGGTAGCACAGTCAGGAGGCTCTGCCCTGTAGTTAGGAGAGAGCGATAACAAGTCTATTAGCCCAGGCCCTCAGCAGCATAGGGCAGCAAAGTCACAAAGCTCTGGCCTGTATTCAGGACAGAGTAATAATGAGTCTATAAGCCCAGGCCTCAAACAGGGTGAAGCAGGAAACAGTCGGGGATCCTGGTTCTGGCAGACCACCAACAAACATAGGCCTCTTAGCCTATGGAGGGGAGGCTGCCACCCCAAGGGTGGGGTGGCAAAGGTAGGGGGACGTGTGCCCACCCGACTCCACCGCATCCCAACCCAGGGCCCTAACAGTGGTGGAGTGGTCTGCCACTGGGTTAGCAGGGAAATGCAGTTGCAACACACTGGCCAGCTGTCAGTTAGCAACACAGCTGACCTATATTTGACTCCCCTGGGCTACTTCCTACGACTCCCATTTGAAGGGGCATACCTGGGTCCCGGGGTCATCATCTGTCTCACAGGGATAAATGGATAAGAGCAGCCCCAGCAACTCCTTGGTGCCTTCAGTAACTGGCAGCTCTGGCAGTCCTTCCAGATCTCGGGTGCTATAATGGTTGCTGTCGGGTCTGAGCTCCAGCAGCTTGTGAGAGACGTCCGTCTCCTCTGGCAGCTCCTCTCCAGTTGAGCTGGAGGGCCTGCCTTTTATACTTCCAGTTCCTGTCCCGCCCTCTCCTTCTGGTGGGGCAGGCCTGATGTCCTGGCTCTGCCCCACCAGAGGGTGTTCGCAGCTGTCCCTTTTTCCATCTGGGAGGGAGGCCATGGCCCTCACTACAGCCTGCCAAGGTGCAGATTTCCATTGTTTGTGCTAGTGATGGGAAAATGGGAACTAGCCTGAGCTTCTCTGAGAGTTGAAAGAGTTCATTTAACTTTCCCCTTACCTTTGTTTGCACATGCCATGGAAATATCAGGATGGCAGAAAAATGCAGACTTGTCAGTATCTCTAACTTGGCTGAAATTGAGAAATACTGGAAGTTTCACAAGAAATCCTGTTCTTGTGAGTTTTCCAGCCCAACTGTAAACCAAGGATTTAGATACCACAAGCTGCCACCAGTGAAGGCTTTAACAAAACTTGTCTCATGTGAGAATGGTCGATCTCGCCACAACCTTCCAGGATCTTAAAGGCTGGTTGTGTGTGCAGTGGGGAATAAGAATTAAAAAGATATCTGTGCAGGATTGGGAGTTGTCATCTATGAATCCTCAGGAGAGAAATTGGGGAAGAACCTTCCCAGAGTGAGAAAGAACAGGCTTAGGTGTCCTCTCACTCAACATGCTGGGGCAGAGAAACCTATTGGGGGATACAGGATTATTATTAGTATTTATTTTTGTATTACCATAGTGGTTAGGAGCCCCACTCATGCCAGTAAGACTTCCATTACTTTAGGGAAGCACATAGAAGCCTGAACTCCACAAACTTTGAGGTTGAGTGACAACAGCCTTTGAGTATTTTCTCTCTTTTTTTAAATAATAATAATAAAAAAAAATTTGGTTACCAGCCAGCATTAAGAAGGGGTCTTATTCCTGAGTTAGTGTAACCCATCAATTAGAAAAATTTCATTGCTACCACATTAGGCACATAACTGTTGGTCACCACAAGGGTAGGTGTAGATGCTGGATGTGGTGCAGTTTTTCTACATCATGTAATGCTTAAATATTATTGGGCATTGGATCTGGAAAAAAAATCATAAAATAACAAAAAGGGCCACAACTTGTATAAAGAGATTCATTTTGACCAAAATTGGCAGAAAGCTACTAAATACAATTGATAATGCAACTATGTACTCAAAATAATACAATTTTGGAAAGTCTGGAAACTATTTAGCTCCAGATGATATATTCTATGCATCTGCCTCTACTTTTTTGTCTTCAGTTAAAGCAAAAATCTGTAGTCTCGTGACAGTGTGAGTTTGCAGATTATCAGTGTCATTATTTGTAGAATGCACTGATATGAGAAAAGTTTTTCTGTCTGCTATTTTTATGAAGTTATGCAGATAATAAGACCTTTACCCCTAGTTATAAAATATTTTCAATGTTTAAAATGCTCTGGCGGATGTCACAAACAGCCCCCAGTCACATCAACAGCTCATGGACCCTTACGTTACCCAAGGAAAAATCTGTTCAGATACATTTCCATTTTGGGAAAACTATGTGACAGATTTCTCTCAACCACTGATGGATTATTTAGCAGCAAAGAGAGATGATAACAAATCTGTGGAACCTGAGACATTTGCAGAGATGATTCCCCTTGACTTCCAGTGTCGTCATGTGAATTTTGCTTGATGGGGTTGTGTAAACATAGCAGAAGCCAGACTTCTGGAGGAGAAGCCAATTATACATCATGCCCTCGTTGATAGTCAGGGAGCAGTATGCTAGACTGCCAGACCCTTCACTAATGTATGGCATGACATGGACATCAAGCAATCTCTCAGCAGGGACTGTGGGAAGCATCGGCATCTTTTTGCAAAAGATAAGGCTCTGACCAACTGTTACCTGACTACACATTTTAAGGTAGCTGTAACAGCTTTGAGAAAAGAAATGTGTGGAATGCAGCCTTCAGCAACTCTCCACAAAAAAGCCACCACAAAACACATGGCTGCAGATTAAACTGCGGTTCAAGATATTATACAATTTATGACTGAAAGAATGACAGATCCTTTTAGCATTGAACCTGGGACAAACCCAGCCAACAGATAGTTATTTGTGAACATTGCAATGTCTACTATGCCCCCCCCTAAAATTGTGGAAATTTTGTGCATGATATGAGAGGATGGTACACAAAAAATGAAGCAGTTTGTAACAGTAGGCTGCAAAGAGGTGAGGTAGACTTCTTTGATCCCATAAAAAGGCATAATCTCAAATCATTTGGTAATCTCAACAAACCAAAAGCAGCAGCAGACTCCACAAGTAATAACTATTGATTCTCAGATATTCAACAAGCTGATAGATATTGCCCAGTCCAGAGATGTTGATATCCAGGGTTTGATGAAGTATGAGCTGGCATCTGTCCACCTTTCCTTCTTCAATTTGGATGGATCTCGATGAAAGACCAAAAAGAGCAACACACTGTCTTGGCTGGAGAAAAAAATCTGTCAATGGGCTGTCAAAAAAATCTGTCAATGTTACCAGCATCACTGAGCCAGCATTAATCATTACTGACCTCATGATGCTTCTGCAAATAGTATGCACTAATACTGGGAGTTATCTGAGCAACAGTTGAATAATAACCTTAGACTAAAATGTCAATACACTACTGTTGTTAGTGACAATTATGCAAATAAAAAATCACTCAAGTCTGGTAAGAGAGCTTGCAAGGGGAATGTCCAAATGCAAGAAGTTCAGAACTTCACTGTGTTAACACCGTTACCAAAACAATGTTTAAATATGATATCAAATTCAAAGAATAAAACAAACATGATAAACTTTCTCCAAAGTGACTGGATCATGAAGAGTGAACAGAGATTGTCACCTACTCATGAGGTGTACCTGGCTGGTGGATTTCACGACTTCTCATGAGCAGTGCAAGTAGTGCCTGGCAGCCATTCTGCAATACTAGACTAGAAGCAGAGCATGAGGAAGCAAATTTACACATGTTCTGGCATGTTGCTCATGCAAAGCAAGCACTCACAGTAAACAGGGTGCTAAAGTAGAACTTGAACTCAGGTGTTGCATCTATGTGCTCAAGATATTGCTCTATTCTTGGGGGTAGACAAATTCTATTTCAAAACCAGCATTGGCCAAAAGAAGAGATTCACTCCCATGCATAGAGTGGCTATGGAGCTGGGAACAGACATGTGTCTTATACTGCCAAACATTCATGCTGTCAGCGGATGTGACTCTACCTCAGCTTTCAGTGGCAAAGGAAAAAAAGAGATGGCTGAAGACAGCACCCAGAGCTCATATAGGGATTGAAACATTTTGAGAGCAGGACATCTCAAATAGAGGAAGTGACAGAGGCAGTCTGTGCGTCACAGGTATCTTTATTGTACTGTGGTAAGAAGTAAGCATCTCTGGATAATGTGCAGTATGAGTTGTTTGCTAAGAAGAACAAAGCAAGAGAGAAACTGCCACCAACAATGGACTCCTTCAGGCAGCACCTGTAATGTGCAAATTATCAGACATACATATGGAATCATGCAATAGTTTAGTATCTTCAAGTGTTCACTGTCAGCAATGAGTGGGTGATAGATAGCAAGGGACGTCTTGTTCCGAACATGATGGTGCTGCTACCCCACTTGTTCCAGAAGCCATCCTGACCTTTGTGTAACAAGAAGATGCAGATGTCACAGGGAAGATTTGGTGTGCTCTATTCCATGCACCTGTGACAGTGACGAGTGTAGCAAGAGAGTGTTGAACACATCAGACACAGATTCTGAGGGGGAATAGAAATGTTTCAACTATCTGCAAATTACTATGACTATATTTGTGAGTAAATATAGCTTGAAAGGATGTTGCATTAGACATTGGGTAGCTCATAGTTATATCTAGGGGTAACATAAGAGTACATGGTTATACTTTGTCTTGTATGAATATATCATGTGAATAACATTCTACAACCCTTACATAATGGTAATGACTCTTAGAAGTAGCTTACCCATATTGTCATGTCAGTGATAGTAACAAGATTATTACAGTTGTACCACCTGTGCGTTAAACTTGTGTCTTCAGATAACATCAAAAATATATATTTTATAATTAGGGGACAGGGATGTTATTATGTGTATAACTTTGTAAAAATAGCAGACAGAAAAACTTCTCAAATCAATCCATTCTACAAATAATGTCAAATATTTTGATGTATTACATGATACAAACAAGCTCACATGGTCATGTGACTTGATTTAACTGAAGGCAAAATCTAGAGGCAAATGCATAGAATATATCACCTGGGCTAAATAGTTCCAAACTTTCCAAAACAGTACTATTTTGAGTATATAGTCGGATTATCAAATGTATTTAGTAGCTTTCTGCCAATTTTGGTCAAAATGAAACTTCTTGTGGCCCATTTTGTGATTTTTATCATGTTTTTCAGATTGGATGCCCGCTAACATTTAGAGTAGCAGCCGTGTTAATCTGTATCTGCAAAAAGAACAGGAGTACTTGTAGCACAAATTTGTTAGTCTCTAAGGTGCCACAAGTATTCCTGTTCTTTTCGCTGACATTTAAGCATTACAAGGTATAGAAAAACTGCACCATTTCCAGCATCTACATCCACCCGGATGTTGAACACAGTGCCTAACATTGATAGCAATGACATTTTTCTAGCTCTTGAGTTACTCCTCAGTGCCCAGAATGGGTCCAGTCTGGTAGACCAATTGTAGTTGTTAACCTGGTATAGCAGTTCTAAGTGCCTTTCTGTAACATGCAACGGTGGAGAGGCAGGAGAAGGACATTTTTTCCAGAATTATATTTTTCCCCCAATGAGCATTTATTTTCAGGCAATGTAGTGTCACTTTAAAGTTTCCTTTCTTTGTGCCTGCTCTCAACCTATGACAATCCCAGTTTTGAGCTCAGTGTATATCAAGTGTAAATGTGTGCATGTGTGTGTGTAATATGCGAGCTTTTCTAGAGACTTTTACTGGCTATTCTCCAGGCAATTAGGTGTCACCAAGTTGAAGGAAGTCAAATTTCTCTGAAGATAGTGTCACAATAGTGTGGGCCCAAATTTTGACCTTCAGCCTGCTGAAATTCAGTGTTTTTAACCGAATTCGCTGGTGTGAACACAGATGGCTTGAAAGTACACACAGAGTTTTCAGGAACTCCTGTGAAGTGAAATCCAAGTCTCACACAGCTACTGCTACTTTATTTTTGCCTATAACTAGGTTTGAAAAGTCACAACTAGATTTCTTGAAAATAACTTCTTAAAGCCGAATTACTGCTAGCATCCCTGTAAAAGCCAAACCAGCAGGCAGTATGCATGAGCCACGGAAAGTAATAACCAAGGAAGCTAACTTCAGTTTCAAGCTTCTATGGAGTTTCTATAAGCATTGGGAAAAATAGATTAAAAATGATGAAAGATACCTTGACAGCCCTTTTCAATTATTTACTGGGCAGAGATGATAATGGATGAAGAAAATGTACTGTATCTTCAGCAGTTTGTGCCAGGGTTTGTGGTGCACAATAAAAAAAAGAGAAATGGAGTGTTAAGAAGTTAAGGTAAAAATGGAAATATCTTCTTTAAAACAAATGATACTTACTCTGTGTTTATTGTATTGGGTAGAATAATAGCATGCTGAGTGGGGATTTAGCTATCCTTCCATTTAATTTGAAATGAATTAATTCATGATCGCTTGAACCAAGGTTGTCCCCTACAACCATTTCTTGTGGGGGGGGGGGGGAGGGATAGCTCAGTTGTTTGAGCATTAGCCTGCTAAACCCAGGGTTGTGAATTCAATCCTTGAGGGGGCCATTTAGGGATCTGGGGCAAAAATCGGTCTAGGGATTGGTCCTGCTTTGAGCAGGGGGTTGGACTTGATGACCTCCTGAGGTCCCTTCCAACACTGATATTCTATGATTCTATGAGGTCCTCACTACTCACCAAAACCAAATCTAAAATGGCATCCCCTCTTGTTGGTTCATAGATTCATAGACTCTAGGACTGGAAGGCACCTCAAGAGGTCATCGAGTCCAGTCCCCTGCCCTCATGGCAGGACCAAATACTGTGTAGACCATCCCTGATAGACATTTATCTAACCTACTCTTAAATATCTCCAGAGATGGAGATTCCACAACCTCCCTAGGCAGTTTATTCCAATGTTTAACCACCCTGACAGTTAGGAACTTTTTCCTAATGTCCAACCTAAACCTCCCTTGCTGCAGTTTAAGCCCATTGCTTCTTGTTCTACCCTTAGAGGCTAAGATGAACAAGTTTTCTCCCACCTCCTTATGACATCTTTTTAGATACCTGAAAACTGCTATCATGTCCCTCTTCAGTCTTCTCTTTTCCAAACTAAACAAACCCAATTCTTTCAGCCTTCCTTCATAGGTCATGTTCTCTAGACCTTTAATCATTCTTGTTACTCTTCTCTGGACCCTCTCCAATTTCTCCACATCTTTCTTGAAATGTGGTGCCCAGAACTGGACACAATACTCCAGCTGAGGCCTAACCAGCGCAGAGTAGAGCGGAAGAATGACTTCTTGTGTCTTGCTCACAACACACCTGTTAATGCATCCCAGAATCACGTTTGCTTTTTTTGCAACAGCATCACACTGTTGACTCATATTTAGCTTGTGGTCCACGATAAGCCCTAGATCCCTTTCTGCCATACTCCTTCCTAGACAGTCTCTTCCCATTCTGTATGTGTGAAACTGATTGTTCCTTCCTAAATGGAGCACTTTGCATTTGTCTTTATTAAACTTCATCCTGTTTACCTCAGACCATTTCTCCAATTTGTCCAGATCATTTTGAATTTTGACCCTATCTTCCAAAGAAGTTGCAATCCCTCCCAGTTTGATATCATCTGCAAACTTAATAAGTGTACTTTAAGTCGTTGATGAAGATATTGAACAGAGCCGGTCCCAAAACAGACCGCTGAGGAACCCCACTCGTTATACCTTTCCAGCAGGAATGGGAACCATTAATAACTACTCTCTGAGTATGGTTATCCAGCCAGTTATGCACTTATAGTAGCCCCATCTAAGTTGTATTTGCCTAGTTTATCGATAAGAATATCATGCGAGACCGTATCAAATGCCTTACTAAAGTCTAGGTATACCACATCCACCACTTCTCCCTTATCCACAAGACTTGTTATCCTATCAAAGAAAGCTATCAGATTAGTTTGATATGATTTGTTCTTTACAAATCCATGCTGGCTATTCCCTATCACCTTACCACCTTCCAAGTGTTTGCAGATGATTTCCTTAATTACTTGCTCCATTATCTTCCCTGGCACGAAAGTTAAACTAACTGGTCTGTAGTTTCCTGGGTTGTTTTTATTTCCCTTTTTATAGATGGGCACTATGTTTGCCCTTTTTCAGTCTTCTGGAATCTCTCCTGTCTTCCATGATTTTCCAAAGATAACTACTTCATCAACTACTTGGTGAAGGAATCCATCAGCAATCACATCCAGGAAAATCTGTGCCCTATTATTATTACTAGCACTTGTCCTCCAGTCTATATTTGGGAAGTTAAAATCTCTCATGATCACACAATTCCCATTAGTATTTACTTCATTAAAAACATTAAAGAGGTCTCTATCCATATCCAAATCAGATCCCAGTGATCTATAGCACACCCCAAGCACTATCCCAGGGGAGGCGCTAGTAGCTTTCTTCCCCAATGTGATTTTTGCCCAGACAGACTGTCTTATCCATTCCATCACTTCTTATTTCTTTACAGTCTACCTTATCATTGATATACAATGCTACTCCACCACCTTTGCCTTTATTTCTGTCTTTCCTAAACAGCACATACCCTTCAATACCTGTACTCCAGTCATGACTACTATTCCCCCATATTTCTGTTATCCCTATAATATCTGGTTTCACTTCCTGCACCAATAACTCTAGTTCCTCCATTTTGTTACCTAGGCTCCTCGCATTGGTGTACAAACATCTTAATTTTTGCTGTTTGGCTTCGCTCACATTCTTTACCCGATTAGGCACAGACATTCTACTGCCAGTATCACCTATTAGACTGGTATCTACACTACCCTTCCTCCTTATGTCCATTCTCCTACCCACGGCTGTATCCTTTCTTACTTTGTTTTCTTCCCTCTCAATGTTAAAATCCGGCATGGAGGTTACCTGAACATCTCCCAACCATCTCCCCCAAATTCCTAGTTTAAAGCTCTCTCAATCAGTTGTGCCAGCCTCCATTCTAGAAGTCTATTTCCCTCCCTACTCAGGTGAAGTCCATCCCAAGAGAACAGTCCTCTGTCCATGAATGTCTCCCAGTGGCCATACATCCCAAAGACCTCCTTATAGCACCACTGCCTGAGCCATCTGTTGATCATCATAATCTTGTCACACCTTTGTGGCCCTTCTCTAGGAACAGGCAGAATCCCACTGAAGATCACCTGAGCCTCGATTTCCTTAAGTGTCTTCCCCAGCCTGGCATAGTCTCCCTTGATACGTTCCAGTGGAAATCTAGCCGTATCATTTGTTCCCACATGAATGACAATCAGTGGATTCTTTCCCGCTCCTGTTAGGATCCTCTTCAGCCTCAGGTCCACATCCCAACCTTAGCACCCAGCAGACAGCACACCCTTCTGTTTTCTGGATCATCTCTGGTTACAGCCCTGTCTATTCTTCTCAGTAAGGAGTCCCCAGTCACGTAGACCTGCCTTTTCCTGGTGATGGTGCGATTCTCTGGTCTAGCCCCAGTTTCCTCTGGCTGCAAGTCCTCTTGATTCCTATTCTCCCTTGCAATCCTCTGCAACCCATCCCGTATCCTCCTGGGGCTCATATTTGGTGTTGTTATCTCCATTGACTCTTCCCCTCTTCCTATAGGACTAGCTGCTCTTCTCTTCTTCCTTGCCCTCTCACCTTCAGCGACCACCTGCTGTGCCCCTTCTTCATTTTCCAACTCTGTAAACCTATTCCTGATCTCTATTTCTCCTTCACTAGCCCGTCCTTTTTTCTGCCTGGTTCTCTTAGTCACATGCTTCCACTGTCCACTTTCCTCACCCAGCAGTCTCCCCTCAGAGTTCTTTGGTCCTACTTCCATCTACAAGTCTGAGCTTTTCCCTTTAGTCTCCTCATGTCTTTGCTCCATCATCTGCTCGAACCCCCTTCTAAATTCAACCAGAGTTTCCACCTGCATCTCCAATCCTCGGATCTTTTCCTCCATCAGCTCTATCAGGCAGCACTTCATGCAGACAAAACTCTTTTCAGGTACCCCCTCCAGGATCATGTACATGCCGCAGCTTCCACATCCAGTCATCTTCATTGGGTCTTCCACTGCTTGGGTCACTACCACTGCTGCCTCTGTATCTGTCATAGCCTTCCCACCTAAATCCTGTTAGTCCGGGAAACAAACAAAACAAACCACCACCACCCACAGCAAAACAACCCCCCCAAGAAGCACCAAAACACTGCCAGAACACCACACACTCCCTTCACTGGCCTGTCTGATCCTCTGCCTGCCTCTTAGTCTTTCCCCCAAACTCCCCTTGCAAACTCCCACTCAAACTCCCCTGTTTACACCTAATCAGGGCTCAGCTTCTCTCCCAGCACACTGCCCCTACCAGTCTCTACACATACAAATACAAATAGCTACAAATACCTTCTCCTCCAACAGAACTCCCACTCAAACCCCACTGTTTACAGCTCTGTTTGCATTCACTATATTGGACTCCAAAGACACAAACTTAATTGAATAAGATTTTTCAAGGATATTGCAGGAAATTGCCATATCTGTCATAGCCCAAACAAACATTCTCTCTGGAAAAGTATGTGCCAAGTACCCAATTATGCAGAGAAACAAACTGGACTACCGTTCATGACAAACATGAGAAGAGTTGGAAGGGGGAAGAAATATCAAAAGCAAGCTCTGGAAAAGTGGTCTGTAATCTTTCTATTTTATGGCAATGGAAACAGGTATGACTCATGGTCAAGAAAGCGAGGAGAAGAGATATCCCACCTTTCACATGCCATCTCTGTATGGGCAGAACACTGACCAATCACTTAGGCAAACCCCTGAAAGATTAGGTTGTATATATAAATACACATTTTTTTCTGTATTTTTTTCAATGCATGCCATATGGACATTTGAGTGCTTCCTACCAATTTGCCTCACGTGATCATGACCAAGGAACAGAAAAATTGGAATGTAAGAGAGATTTTGTTAATAAGCCATTTTAAATGACACTTTTATAGTCCACCTCTCAAAGGAGTACAGTGCCAACTTTGTTGTGAGGCAGATGGTAGTGAAAAAGGTAGATGCGACTCTGATCATTTAGCAGGCAAATTAATTTACGTGACAGTAACCAGCCTCCAAATTGGGTTTATTGACTCATTACAGTTTCTCCAAAATGCCAAAGTTTTATATTTTAAAGAAGCTGAAGGTTATTTTCACAGGTTTCAAAAAAGAAAACCGAATAAATCCAAAGCTGTAGAAGGCCTGCATTAAAGATATGTAGCTTAAGATCAAGGATTTCATAGATGAGCTAAGAATCTTGAGGAAATCCCAAATGGTGATCAAACTCACTTTCTCCAAATGTAAGTGGTTTTAGTTTATTAGTAATGCCACCTCAAGGTGGGTGCAATTAAACATTAATACCGAATCTATAAGTGAAGAAAACAAACTGAAATGTTATGATGATCTATTCCACCAGCATTTAGATACTTAAACATTCATTGTTTAAAGAAATTCCTAAGCCACCTTCAGTTTACAAAAGGTCGAAAGTTCAGAGTGAAAAGTAACCATGGACCCTTGGCCTACCTGTTCAGCTTTCAAAGTTTTATGCCAAGATATTGCTCCATATAAACTAATAAATACCCTCCTTTGGAAAACTCTGTAGCTTGACAGAACAGACTAGATTAAAGGATAACATAGTAGCTTTAACTTTCAAACTCTACTTGCAATTCATTTAGGCAAGCATACCTGTCTCTACTTCTGCTTCACCCTCCTCCCTTTCTACATTTATCTGTTTATTCACTTGTGGACTGTTTAAATCCTAGATTGTGAGTTCACTGGGACAAGGATTTACCTTGTTGGTACAGTGCCTAATCAATGGTGCCATAATATCTGTTTGAGGTCTTTAGTGCTATCACATTGGAATAATAACTAATAGCAATCCTAATTTTGTTGGTTTAAATCTCACTGCTTCCCTTATTTGAATGCAGTTATTTCTGGTGTGGTGCTGTAAATCAGAGATGATTATATACATATATATATATATATACACACACACGTGAAATCAGAGGAGATTTTAAAAGGTTTCTTTAGAATTATAGTGCTAAAAGCTACACAACTCTATTATACTGGTATAGCGAACTCTGATCTTAATTATGAGAGACGCTTGTATGACATGTCATGAAATAGTCCCAATCAGGTACACACACCAAAATTAAAAGCTTAACACACTGATGGTGGACTGGTGCAGGGATGTGGTACAAAGGAAAGCATGGGCTTGAATATGAAACATTGCCTAACAGTGAGTTCTATTAGACTGTAGAAAGTTTCCCAAGGGAAGCTGGGGAAGATCAATGACTTGAGTAATCTAGAATTATTCTGGACGAAGCCTGAAAGAGTCTACTGGGGGGGGGGGGGCAAATAAGTATTGGCAGGGAGATGAAGAAGAGTTATTAAATTCAATAACCACACACCTGCTACAGCAAGCACAAGAAAAAACGAAGGAGGTGGGAGTATGTTGGGGTTATGGGCAGAGGCTTCCCACATAACACTAATCCACAAAAGTATTAGGAGGGAGGTACTCCTGCCATATCTTATGGTAGTCAATCACACAAGTTAGAAGACCCTGAAGCATGTGCTGGAGCTAAGGCTTCTTTCCCTCAACACAGTTTCCTTAGGGAAGAAAAAAGCTGTTTTGATGCAATGCACTTAAGCTCTATCTGATACAGCTAGCTAGGGTTTTTCTGTCAACGACTGTATTACCTTATAGCAAAAAGAACAGGAGGACTTGTGGCACCTTAGAGACTAACAAATTTATTAGAGCATAAGCTTTCGTGGACTACAGCCCACTTCTTCGGATGCATGTTATTCATATAGCTGGAGTAGCGTAACTTAGGTCAACTTACCCCAGTAGTGAACACAAGCCCTAGAATCCAAAGGTTACCACGAGTTCTACACAGGTCTTCTCAGTCAGCTCCAGGCTAGGGCCACCCGCACATAATTCCTGTGGCTTTTCCTCAGCTGCACTCGCCTGCCTAGCTCCTTCATTGCAAGAATTTACTGGAGCTTAACTGCCAGGGACTCCTCAGACAGCACAGTGGTGAAACTAAAAAATAATCAGTCAATATTTTGTACTGACACTCTCTTCCCCTTCCCTTCAGTCCAATGTATTCAGACGAGACCCCCACCTCCCCTCCCTACGAGCATCCTTCTAGACTCTTTAATCTCTAGAGTCTGACCTTACCTCTAGACTCTGTCCACCCAATACAGATGCCAAGGAACACCTGGGTGCAACAAGAAATTCTGTTGGTGATTCCTCACGAAGATGGTGGTAACAGTGTGTGTCTTGTCCTCCTACCTGAGGATATCTAAGCCATGGTGGTGCTTCTGTGAGGTTTCAGAAAGGGGCGTTATGATATGACAGAAATAGCCCTTTTCAGGTGGGGCTCAGCTTTTTCCATCCCTTTGTGAAGGCAGTAATTTGAGCCTCAAATAAGAGCGAGGAGAGAACGGTGAAGATGTGGACAGTAAAATCTCTGTGGGGTGGGGTGCACCCAACCCAACTGGATTCACTAGTGTTCTTTTCAAGTCTGATTTGGATTGTTATACAAGCCTATCACTATCTAAGTATTTATTTTTCCTTGGATGACTGAGCTGTTCAGTGCGTAATTCATCCTCTCAAGGAAGTGGATGAGATCAGGCTATTTCTAGTGGGTGGGTTGTGCCCATTTGATCTGAGCTGCAGGGGCTTCCACACATCATTGAATAAGTGGGCTCCTGCATGATAGTGATTACCCTTAGTGTGAAGAGAATGGGCCCCCTCTCTCTGTAGGCGTAATGATGGTGAGGTAACACAGTATGCTTGATATAACCAGCTATGATACAACAGCATAGGAACATAGGCTAATTTTACTACCACTGATAAAATAACAATGTTCTTAGAAAAACTACTTTGATGATATAAAGGACTGACAAGGCCTTAATACTTTTCCCATCTATAGATCAATCTAGCCACAGGTGCTGCTAGTGTAATGCTTTCTTTTAGCATATAACTATTTTAACCAAAATAATATGTAAAAGTTTGCAGCTAACTCATGCATGTTATACTAACACATTTACTATACACAGGTTCAGATATACCAGCAGACTTGGGTTGAAACATAAAACTTATCAATATTAGGAACTAATTAAAGTCTTCTGTCCACAACAAGGGAAGTGATTTTTCTAACTATTTTGCAGAGCTAGACTCAGCTGTACTATTTATCATGCAATTCAAGAGGTCTGTAAATGTAGTTAAAATAATTTCCATGAGAATTATTAGCAGTTTGTAACTAACATAATTAATGGGAACCCACTAGCTAGTCTGGTGGTTAGGGTACACACTGAGGAGGTGGGAGATCCAAGTTCAAATCCCTGCTTTGGTGATCAATTATTTATAAAAAGTGGAATAGTTTCAAAAGCTATTGATCAGTACCAGAATATTCCATAGCCCAGTAGTCTGGGCACACAGCTGAGAAGTAGGAGACCCAAGTGGAAATACCTTCTTAGAGAGGAAAACTGAACCTGAGTTTCTCACATCCTTGGTAAGTACCCTAATCACTGGGCTACGGTTATAGGAAGGGTAGCATTCCTACTACCTCCTCGTCCCATCATACCCACCCTCCTGTTTTCTGAATCAAACCTTCTAAAAGGAATCAAAAAATCAATTTCAGATTGAATAAAACATGATTCATAGGTTCCAAGGCCAGAAGGGATCATTGCGATGATCTAATCTGACCTCCTGTCTAACACAGGCCATAGACATAATTCCTAGAGCAGATATTTTATGATGTTATTGCCATGAACTGTGACCGTATAGATCATTGTTGCAACCAGGGTCCTATGGTTGCACCAGCTCCTGTACAGAGGAGGTCAAGTGGGGTGTCTACGGGAAGGTGGTAATTTGTTGGTTATGATTATGCTGTCTGTATGTGTGTATCATTTTTGTATTTGAAGTTATGAATATTGGCTAGCTATGTACTTGTATCTCAATGTGCTTGATTCTAAGTAGCCTTAGTGAAGCATTTGGTCAGCTTCTTGAGAAAGGACTAGTCTCAGTAAGTGCCCAATCAAGAAACATTTAACTGACAATGAACTTTGGGAGACGCCAATCCACACCTGAGCTTTCCTGGGAACATTCAAACTAACATGTAAACAATGGCGTCGGCCTGCAAAAAGCTGAATCGTTCATGGACATGTGACTTGCCTGGTGGCTACAAACTGCATCTTGTTGCTGTGACTTTGCACAGAAGAATAAAGGTGTTTCCGCCCACAAGAGAGAGAATATAAAAGGCCCTGGAAGCCTCTTCATTTTGTCTTCAGCTGGCTCGAGAGATGGCCTCTCCACCCCCAAGAGATGCCTGAAAGAAACTGGAACAAAGGACAGTAACTAAGGGGGCGTGAGTGATTGCTGGACCAGACTAGGAAGGAGTCCAGTCTGTGAAAGAAGCTCATTGGGACATTTCTGAGGGTGAGATTCACCGGTATTCAGTTTCCTACTGTATTAGGCTTAGACTTGCATGGTTTTGTTTTATTTTGCTTGGTAACTTACTTTGTTCTGTCTCTTATTACTTTGTTCTGTCTGTTATTAAATCCTACTTTTTATATTTAATAAAATCATTTTTGCTTATTATTGAACCCAGAGTTAGTGACTAATACTGGGGGGAGCAAACAGCTGTGCATATCTCTCTATCAGTGTTATAGAGGATGGACAATTTATGAGTTTACCTTGTATAAGCTCTATACAGAGTAAAACAGATTTATTTGGGGTTTGGATCCCATTGGGAACTGGGTATCTGGGTGCTGGAGACAGGAACACTTCTTAAGCTGTTTTCAGTTAAGTCTGCAGCTTTGGGGCACATGGTTCAGACCCTGGGTCTGTGTTGGAGCAGACTGGCATGTCTGGCTCAACAACGCAGGGTTCTGGAGGCCCAAACTGGCAGAGAAAATGGGCTCAGAGTTAGTCTCAGCACATCAGGTGACAGTCGCAAAGGGGTCTCTGTGACCAAACCCATCACAAAAACATCCAATCTTGGTTTAAAAATGGTCAGTGATGGAGAATCCACCATGTCCCTTGGTAAATTATCCCATTGGTTAATTACTCTTACTGTTAGAGCTCATTATTAAATATTTGTTCCCCATGTAGGTACTTATAGACTAAACAAGCCCTCTCTTAACCTCTTCTTTGTTAAACTAAATAGATTGATCTTCTTGAGTCTATCTCTATAAGGTGTATATTCTAATCCAGGGATAGGCAACCTATGGCACACGTGCCGAAGGCGGCACGTGAGCTGATTTTCAGTGGCACTCACACTGCCTGGGTCCTGGCCACTGGTCTGGGAGGCTCTGCATTTTAATTTAATTTTAAATGAAGCTTCTTAAACATTTTAAAAACCTTATTTACTTTACATACAACAATAGTTTAGTTATATATTATAGACTTATAGAAAGAGACCTTCTAAAAACATTAAAATGTATTACTGGCACGCAAAACCTTAAATTAGAGTGAATAAATGAAGACTTGGCACACCACTTCTGAAAGGTTGCCAACCCCTGTTCTAATCCTTTAATCATTCTCCCAACTCTTCTCTGAACTCTTTCCAATTTGTCAACATTCTTCTTAAATTGTGGACAAGAGGACTGGACACAGTATTCCAGCAGCAGTCACACCAGTGCCAAATGCAGAAGTAATATAACCTGTCTACTCCTACATAAGATTTCCATAATTATGCATCCAAGGATTGCATTAACCCTTTTGGTCACATATTGCACTGGAAGCTCATGTTCAGCTGATTATCCACCATGAGCCTCAAATCTTTTTTTCAGTCACTGCATCCAAGGCTACAGTCCCTCAAACTGTAAGTATGGCCTACATTCTTTGTTCCTAGATACGTACATTTACAATTAGCCATATTAAAAAGTATATAGCTTTCTTCAACCCAGCTTATCAAGCGACCCAGATCATTCTGTATCAGTGACCTGTCCTCTTTATTATTTACCACTCCCTCAATTTTTGTGTCATCTTCTAACTTTATCAGTGATGATTTTGCATTTTCTTCATTTATAAAAATGTTAAATAGCTTAGGGCCAAGAACTAATCCCTGCAGGACCCCACTAGAAACACTCCCATTCGATGATGATTCCCCATATACATTTACATTTTGAGACCCATCAGTTAGCCAGGTTTTAATCCATTTAACATATGCCATGTTAATTTTATATCTTTCTAGTTTTTTAATCAAATTATCATGCAGTATCAAGTCAAATGCCCTACAGAAATTTAAGTATATTATACCATCACTATCATTACCTTTATCAACCAAATTCGTAATCTCCATAAAAAATCAATTTAGTTTGACAGGATCTATTTTTCATTAACCCACATTGATAGGCATTAATTATATTACCTTCTTGGATTTTTTTATTGAGACCCAATTAATTAATTTGACACAGATGGATGTTTTCAATTTGCTGAATTTTTTTTTTTTTTTGCAACTTTTTGATTTGGTTTGAGTGAAATGAATTTTTGTTTGTTTGAAACTGCCAATGAACAGAAAAATCAGTTATTTACCCAGCTCTATGTATAAGGCCACTCAATGGTTTGTTTATTCTCAGTTAGGGCTGGCATACCATTTACAGTAATTTGATTAATGTAATCCCTCTCTTCTCTGCTAGTAAATTATCCACAAACCTATTTCAGTTTCTATGAATTTGCTACTAAGAATTATTGAACAAGCTTATGCAAACATGCTTCAACCTATAGGTAGGTTGTAAAGCATTCCCTACTACTGTTGCTTAGAGAGTTTACCATTTGTAATTTACTATCTGTACTGCGTGATTGGTCATTTAAGGCCATAGAATTGCATTTGATTTCTGATTCCTGCATGTGTACCACTATGGTATCAAAACATCTGTCTGGATGACTCCCAGAACCACACAGATCTTGGAAGAGGTTGCATGAATAATCATGTAAATATGTATGTATATGAGTATTTTGACATTCTCTCTGTGAACATTCATTACTAACAAAAAAAAATCACTCAGATGAATGTTTAGAGAAAGTGAATAAATGGGGTCACAGGCACTAGGAAAACAAATTTGTGGTTATTTGAATTGTTTGCAAATACCCTTTTCCCCCACTATACACCATTTTCTTCTTCTCAAACAGGCCCTTGATTCGAGAAAGACATCATCACCAGCTATAACAAAGTGCAATATATCTTTAGCAATACAACAGTTTTCCAAGCCTTCTAATAATTTTTTTACCTCAGTAAATTTCTTTTTATTATTTGTATTGTAGTATCACCAGGAGAGGCCTCAACTAAGATCAGTGCTCAAAATGGAGACAGCTCTTGCCCCAAAGAGCTTACAATCAAAATAGACAAGGTGGACAAAGGATCTGTCAGGAGAAAGAGAGATACATTCAAGCAGAAAATTGGAAACTGAGTCACAGAGAGAATGGGCCAGATTTGCACAAAGTGCTCGGTACCCAGAGTTGAGACCAGAAGGGAACTGCTGTGTGCTGAGCATAGGAAAATCTGGGCACTTCACTTAGGTTCATAAATGGAACTTGCTGGGTATGGAATTCTCTATTAAAAAAAAACTGGCTATAGGTCACACAGGAAGTCTATGGCAGAACCAGGGAGTGAACCAAAATATCTTGCCTTAACCACAAGACCAAACTTCTCCCTGTAAAAACCTTTCAGCAAAGGACTCCCTGTCTCCCTTTATCGAAGGCCTTTCCTTAACCTTTGCTGAAAAGGCACTTCAGGACTCCCTTTGGAGAGTATCACTGCCTCTTAAAGCCTTGCCATCCTTCAGAACAGAGGAATTCACCGGTCCCTAGCTGCCAAGGGAACAAGAGAATGGGCCTTGAAAGCTGTCTCAACTTCCTTACTTGGGAACTTTTATATACCTGCCAAAAAGTACAAATAGGAGTGCAGTTTAAAAGAGATGCGTTTCTTATAACTAAGAAGGTCAAGATCATACATCATTTTTTAGTACATGCTATCACTGAAGACCTATGAGTTGCCCAACATGTCAAAGGAGAAAAGGACAGTTTTTCAAATCTCTGTTATATTGGTATTAATAGAAAACAGCAAGATGGTGCAGTCATCAATAAACTAAAAATATCCCTGGTGCATAGTCAAAAGCAAAGTAGCATAGGGTTACCATATTTAGTGCCTCCGAAAGGAGGACACTTTAAAGGGGCCCCAGCCCCGCCCCCGCCCCAACCCCGCCCCCTCCCCAAAGTCTCCGCCCCCTCCCCAGCTTCCCACGAACATTTGAGTCGCGGGAAGCCTGAAGCAGGTAAGGGTGTGTGTGTGTGTGGGGGGGAGGAGGCGCGGCCCACCCCCGGCACCGCAGGTCCCCAGCCCGTCCCCCGAGCCGGCACCCGAGTCCCCGGCCGGGCCCGGCACCCGGCCACCCCGAGCACCGCCGGCACCCGGCCCGGCACCCAAGCCCCCGGCCCGGCACCTGGCCCCCCCGAGCACCGCCGGCCGAGCCCCCGGCCCGGCACCCGGCCCGGCACTGCCGGCCAGGCCCCCCGAGCCCCCGGGCCCCCCCGAGCACCGCCGGCCGAGCCCCCGGCCCAGCACCCGGCCCGGCACCCGAGCACCGCTGGCCGAGCCCCCGGCCCGGCCCGGCACCCGAGCCCCCGGCCCGGCCCCGGGCCCCCCCCGAGCACCGCCGGCCGAGCCCCCGGCCCAGCACCCGGCCCGGCACCCGAGCACCGCCGGCCGAGCCCCCGGCCCGGCACCCGGCCCGGCACTGCCGGCCAGGCCCCCCGAGCCCCCGGCCCGGCACCGGGCCCCCCCGAGCACCGCCAGCCGAGCCGCCGGCCCGGCCCGGCACCCGAGCCCCCGGCCCGCCGACCGCATGTCCGATTTTCCCGGACATGTCCGGCTTTTTGGGATTTCCCCCCGGACGGGGATTTGGAGCCCAAAAAGCCGGACATGTCCGGGAAAATCCGGACGTATGGTAACCCTAAAGTAGCATGAAAATTAAAGGAAAAAAATTGCACTTGCCAATAGTGTCCTAAAAAACCCCTTTTAATGTAGACTCATTCTATACATGCTGAAAGTCAAAAAAGGCCTTGTGTGTGTGGATAAAGAGTGTTCCATTTATGAAAGCTTTCTATACAGTGCTTTATTGGAAAGAGTGGCTTTATGAGTGAAAAATCAATGAAAAAGAGTAATACATTACCTGACTGACTATAGTATTGTATTCTTATACAACTGGACCGGAATAGATGGGTTATAGAGTGCCTCAACTTTAAAATCCCACCTGTCCTGCAGTGTGAAATCCACTGAATGACACTGAGTTTCTCTTAATAAAAAAACACTTTTTCTGCCAAACAAGTGACATTTTAAGGCTTTGTGACTGCATACAACAGGCCCGAATTCCAATACCTTGCAGCTTGTGCAGTCATGTATACATATACATTTACATTTCCCACTGCACCTTTGTGAGGTTATTTGTACCTGTGCAAATCAGGCCTGTTAATATCTATATGGATGTATTTTTAATCACCAGTGACCGATGCTAGATCAGGCACATGGAAGTAGTTCCCAGCATCACTGCAGCTGATCTTCTACTTTATTGTATTAATATGAATCTCTTGGTGTCAGTCTTTCAGTCACAGTGAAACAATTGGCTAGATGAAGGAAAGACAAATGAGTAAGTACAATGCCAAACTCTCCTGTGTCACAGCTAATCTACTGGAACTACAATTTCAAAAGTTTCCTGTAGGAATTTATGAACACATAATCAAAAGGTAAGATTTATCTAGAAATGACAGATATATACCTTTGGATGACTTTGGCAAGAGAAGTTGCTGCCAGCCAGAAAGTGAGATGTTCTCTAATATGACTGGCCTCGCTGCTAGCTTATGTCAATAAAACCAAGTCAGATGCTAGAATCCCATATAAAGCAGAAAATTAAAAAATAAATACAGTAACTTCACCAGCCACGAAGATGCCCTGGAGACTGTCTAGGCCCAAGAGATAATCAAAACAATCCTTTTTTCCACTTTGCCTAACTCGAATTACAAAAACAGAATTTTCTAGCAAATTTTAACAAAGAAACAAAAATTCATTTTTGGAAAAAAAAAAAAAAATTCCCATCAGACATTCCTGAAGCATATACCACAAAACAAGTGGTCTTATTTAAAACACTGCCCAGCAAGGAATTGGGAGACCTTAATCTTTCAGCTTAAACTTCTGCTTTTCTTCATGCAATGAGAATTCAACATGCACATGGTATAAAAGAAAGAGTATGTATACACAGCCTGTGTTTTTCTGGGACACAAAACAGTTCTTATGAGTATAGTGCACCTCCTCAGCAATAAAAAAGGGAAAACAAAATATAGCAGCAGTTAATATTTACCAGCTCAAAGCCAGGTAGAGGAAACAATCTGCAGCTAGCTGCAAAATTGCCACTTTAGGACTGCAGTTGCTGGTCTCAACCAGATTTAAAGAGCCAGCCCCCCAGAAAGGAATGCTGGGGGAAAATGTTCCTATATGAGGGTAACCTAGCCCTGGGGATAGTTACTAGGGACTAGACCAGGGGTAAGCAACCTATGGCACGCATGCCGAAGGCGACACGCGAGCTGATTTTCAGTAGCACTCACACTGCCCGGGTCCTGCCACCGGTCCGGGGGGCTCTGCATTTTAATTTAATTTTAAATGAAGCTTCTTAAACATTTTAAAAACCTTATTTACTTTACATACAACAATAGTGACATATTATAGACTTATAGAAAGAGACCTTCTAAAAACGGGAAAACTTAAATCAGAGTGAATAAACGAAGACTTGGCACAGCACTTCGGAAAGGTTGTTGACCCCTGGACTAGACAATCACAAAGAAAGGGGCTTCTGGGAAAGAGGCTGGTTCTGTGGTTTACATTCCATCACTACAACACAGTTGTTATTCACATGATAAATATGGGAAAATCACAACCTAGAAAGACTAAATGTTATCAACTCACAAATGAGATTGAAATCCTTAGAGACATTGTGATCTCAGTTACACTGAATTCAGTGGACTTGCTCTGGCTTTTCAGTGATATAACTCACATCAGAATCTGGCCTAAATCCATTCAGTCCAATCACTTTCCCCCAAGAGTTACTCGCTTTCTAGCTGTGCTCTTATAGGCTTATTCAGTCCGTCAACCCTATCACTGACAGTGTGGCATACTCCTGAAACCAGGGGAAAGATATATTATTTTAATTATGTTGTATTTAAAACTCTTTTTCTCTCATGTAAAGAATATAATGTTCAGGCTAATGGAGTACTTTGTACTTGCAGAAGAAGATTTTTGCAGTTATCAAACCCCCTTTACTTCACTTTGGCATTTAATGACCAGAAAAGCCTTTTAGTGCTCAAATACATCTTCCTCCATTAATATGTAAGCGAGGGAATGGTCCCACTATTGTGGGAAACTTTCCTGGCTTATACACTACCCCAGTGAAATGGGCTAGCGAAAGGATCTGAGTCCTCGCTCCCATATTATTTATCCAGAGGCCTGCCTGACCTCAAGGGCTCCCCTTCCACTCTCCTGTGTGGCAGAGTCTTCGTAACCCAAACAAGACTGGGCCCAGGATTCCTGGGGGGGCTCAACCCCCAACCTTATCGTGGTCACTTAAGGCAGGGGCTAGGCAAACTTTTTGGCCCGAGGTACAAAATTGTGGTGCAAAACTGTATGGAGGGCCAGGTAGGGAAAGCTGGGCCCCCCAAACAGCCTGGCTCCCCCCCATCCGCCCCTCCCACTTTCTGTCCCCTGACTGCCCCCCTCAGAAACTCCCACTCATCCAACTCCCCCCCCCCACTTCTTGTCCCCTGCCCGCTCCCTCCCGGGACCCTTGCCCCTACCCACCCCCCGGGACCCCACCCCCTATCCAACCCCCCAGCTCCCTGTCCCTGACTGCCCCAACCCCTATCCACACCCCCTGACAGGCCCCCCTGGATCCTCCCCATCTAATCTTCCCGTTCCCTGTCCCCTACCCCCCCAAACCTCTGCCCCATCCAACTGCCCCCTGCTCCCTGTCCCCTGACTGCTCCCCAGAACCCCCTGCCCCATATCCAACCCCCTGGCCCCAGCCCCCTTACCGTGCTGCTCAAAGCAGCATGTCTGGAGCTGCACCTCCTGGTTGGAGCCAGACACGCTGCCCTGCATGAGCGTGCAGCCCCACCGCCCAGAGCGCTGCCTGCACGGTGGCGTGGCTGCAGGGGAGGTGTGACAGTGGGGGAGGGGCCGGCAGCTAGCCGGGCAGGATGGTCCCGCGGGCCATAGTTTGCCCATCTCTGGGCTAGGGTGTCCCCACTCCAGGGTGCTATCTCTGCACTGGACGTTTCCCTGACCCACTGATCATTACATACAGTTCAAAGCAAATACAATTTATTAAACAGCAATCAGTTAAAAAAAATAAGGAAAAAATTGGAAAGGTTAAAGGAAAACACATAACCCTGCTCTGTGGCATGGGGACATCACAACCAGAATCTCTGGAATATAAGGGAAGTTCACAGTCTGCTCCTCACAAGTCCCAGGCCTCCTTCTCAGGCCCTGGCTGTGCTGCAGGGATGCTGTTGGTCAGACACTTGCTCTGGTGGTGGCCGCACGCCCTCAGGCTTTAGGTGGCAGGACCCTTCTTCCCAGCATCGCCCCCACCCTGTCGGGGTTACGATCCCTCTCCAAAGTCTGGCCTGCAAGGCCTCCTGGTTGGTGGCGTTTCCCTGTGCTGGGCTCGCTGCCCAGGGTCCCTCTCGGAAGTAGTTTTTTAAAAAAAAGAAACCATCAATAATTTTGCCCCCTTCTGCTTCCTTAAGAGTACAAAAAACATTAATTATTTCCTTTCTTTCAGTTACTGATGGTATGGGCAGTTAAAGGAGTGTATTTGTAAGGGGACTGTTGTCCGCTTACTAAAACTCGCTCTCCCCAGCTGCTCCCCACACGTGGCTCTGGACTGCTCCAGCCTCAGCTCCAGCTCTACTCTGCCTCTGCACTGCTGCTGCTGCTGCTCTGCCTCCAGCTCCCTGGGCTGCTTCTCTGTAGGGTAACCAGACAGCAAATGTGAAAAATTGGAACAGGGAGTGGGGGGTAACAGGAGCCTATATAAGAAAAAGACCCCAAAATTGGGATTGTCCCTATAAAATCAGGATATCTGGTCACCCTACTTCCCTGGCTCTCTGGCTCTGGTTGCTGCAGCTCTCCTCCCAGCACAGGTCTGCTCTGTGGGCTGCTTCTGTGACTCTGCTCCCAGAACTGCTACTGTTCTGGCCCCTCTGGATCTGGTACAGCTCTGCTCCACAGCTCAGCTTGGGCCCCGGCTTTCTCCTTAGCTC
This sequence comes from Malaclemys terrapin pileata, assembly GCF_027887155.1. Lineage (NCBI taxonomy): Eukaryota > Metazoa > Chordata > Testudines > Emydidae > Malaclemys > Malaclemys terrapin. Next base: position 70,107,564 of record NC_071506.1, on the reverse strand, counting down.
CGGCCCCACTCTGTCTGACCCAGGCAATTCCAGCTCACATGGAGGACAGGACTCCCCTGGCCTCCTGACTCCCTGATTAGCCTGCCCACCCTGTCAATCAGGCTGACGTGGAGCATTGGCCTTTCCCCATAGTTCCTGGGGACTGTCAGTCTTAGGGTCCTGATTTCCCATTGATCCTTCCCCTTTCTTTTGGTACTGGGAGCTAGCCAACCAAAACACCCCCACTGAGTTTTAGTAAGCGGACAACAGTCCCCTTACAAATACACTCCTTTAACTGCCCATACCATCAGTCACTGAAAGAAAGGAAATAATTAATGTTTTTTGTACTCTTAAGGAAGCAGAAGGGGGCAAAATTATTGATGGTTGTTTTTTTTAAAAAACTACTTCCTGTGAAAAGTGATGTCTTTTAAACATGGTGTGATTAGAAAACCAAATACTTTTGTCATTTCCTGTGCTGATAGTAACTTAAGCCTGGAAGGGGCCTCCTGGGTCATCAAGTCCAGTGCTTTGCAATGGCAGACAATCCTGTCATAATACTCCCATTCATAAACTCATCAAGCTCCATCTTAAAACTAGTTAGGTTGTTTGCCCTCACTAACCCTGCTGGAAGGCTGTTCCAGAACTTCACTGATGTGTCATGTCCTTTTTACAATAGACCAGATGGTGACACTTACTCATGCGGGATACCTTACACCAGGACTAGTGCCATGATGTCAATGGAGCTACTTATGGAGTAACATACTCCAGAAATAGCCCCATTACAGGTATAACAGTCTGACTCTACTGGAATAGAGCTTGTAGTAGGACTAATGTTCAAGTGGTTGACTTTCACTTTAAGAGCCAGGACATTTTTTTTTTCAAGCACCCAAGTAATTTAGGAGCTGAAGTCCCATTTTCAAAAGTGATTTAGGCACTTAGGGTCTGATTAATAAAGATATTTAGATGCCTAAAGATGCAGATATGCACTTAGTGGGATTTTCAAAAGCTCCTAGGTGACTATGTCCCATTTTTGTTTTGTTGTATTTTGTTTTGTTGCATTTTAAGAAATGTTTTTGTTATTACAGAATCTAATCTGCATTTTTCAGGATGAATGTGACTGTAGAAAAACAAAAATATTTCTAAACAACATGAAAAGTGAATGCACACTAACAAATTTTTTGAACTAATTAATTATGGCGCTTAAGGTAGTTTCTATTTTCAGCATTTCTTCTTTACCTCATAGTTTGCTTTGAAGTCCTGCCACCTATTGGTTAATCAGTGCAATAATTTTATATGATGGATTGTTTTCCTGCAATGCCAGAGAAGGAAAAATACTAACAAAAAAAAGTTACACTTCCTTTACAAAAATTTGACAGCTTCAGAATTCCCTGAATGCTGAGAAGTCTTTTAAAAAAAAAAAAAAACAACAACAGTTAAGCAATCCAGCTTCTTCCCATCCCAACTGCCTTATAATTTATCATCACCTACTATCACCCTATATGTCTTAGGCTGCCTACCAAACCTTGACTTTTTCTCTAAAATGTCCAAAAATTCACACAAATATCAAAATACCAAATCCCTGGGAAATTATAAAAATCTCATTTACTAGTCAAAGGTTCCATAGACTTCAGCATTATTTACTATTAAAATGTACATATATTTATTGCTACAAAATAAAGTTATATATACAAACATGCATGTGCTACATTTACTTACTTAAATCCTCAACAACATATGATCAACTCATTTCATAACAGCAAACAGATCAATCATCACATTTTGATTCATAAACATATTCTTCTCCACTGCCAACACCTCACACTATGAGAAAATGTTCAGAACTCTAGACTTTTAAGAAACAGTATATAACATCAACAATATACTTCCAACAATATATTTCTACCATAAAAGACTACAAGAGGTGAAGTTAATGCTGTGTGGGCAATGTACGACAAGTGGGGTGATAGTAAGTGATGAACAATGATAGAGCAAGGGGAAGTAACTGGAACCCTGTTCATTTCTGGACTTTGCAATGTTAGAATCTTTATAAATGAAAAGTGATATTTTTATGGGGAATGTTATTCAGACTCAACTGAAACTCATTTTCAACCGTTAACTCTTTTTAACTAAGATTTTTGTTTAGTGGTTATGTTACTTGTATGTGTCACTATTAAGTTTTTGTTGGTTATATTTATCATTATCAATGTCAACGCACCCCTTAGCATCCCTAACATCCTCTGGGCTAGAATGAACTAACAACTGGTTCTATTTCTATTTATATGTGTCTCATTGTTTCAGCTAACAATTGAAGCTCTCTCTATCCCCTGCCTTCCTGGCCAGAATAAAAGCGGCAGTGTCATATTGGCACTTGCTGAGAAAGCATGTGCAGAGGAAGCAATGATCATCTTATAGTAGCTGCGGCTCAGGCTATCCAACAGTATCATTGTCAACACAACTTACCCTGACACCTCTAGCAAGTTGTGTTGTGATTATTCACACAAAAGTGTCTGTAAAGAGAAGACAAATATTTTAACAAAGGTTTGAAAAAAAATATCACCAGCAAGTAACTTGCAATCTGTTAACAGTTCAAGGAAATACAAGGAAAACAAAACTGCTTAATTCAGAAGCCTTGGTGTGGTCTGTTCATTATTTTGTGTGCCCAAAAAGAATTCACGAAAGAGCACTCAACACACTGACAGTATGACAAGGGCCAATTTGTGGATAACTTGTCAACAGCTTGAATGAAACTCTAGAAATCCATAACAGGTGCTCAATAGCTATAATCGAGTGACAGATGGATTAGATATATGAAACCACAACAAACTGACTGAATGGGAGAGGGAATGAGGGTGAGTGTGGGGGGAGGTTCATTAACTCTGGAAGAGAGCAAAAATACATGAATTATTAAAGAAGCTGCATGAGCCAATTTATGTGTATGCTTCCTGCTCATCTTCAACATGACTGGGAAGAGGCTCTGCTGTGCCAGCTGCACATGTGCAGGAAACTACACACAACAGCCGCGGTTTCATATCTTAACTCTAGGCAGGGCAAGCACCAAAGCTTGGCATATGCTTTTACCAAAAGCACTGTTTTATTTCAGGACGTGTATAGGAACTGATTTAGCAATTTACTTAACTGTAAGTAGTCCCATTGAAGTCAGCAAGACTATCCCTGTTCTGAGACTTAGGCCCATGCTTATGCCCAGATGCCTACCTGTATCTTTAGGGGCTTGCTGCCTAAATACCTTTGAAAATCTGACCCTTAGAAACTTCAGAAAATATTACCCAAGATCTATTAGACCCCTCAGTCGGTCTCCCAGCTAAAACAAGGTATTTTTTAGTGTTTGGGGTATTCTGGTGTTAATTGTACTATAGGGCGAGGTTTCCACCACATCCATTTGGGGGATCTCTTCAGTAAAATACATTTCACGATCAGAAAATTTCCCCCCTAATATTTAGCCTAAACTTCCCTTTTCTCATTTTCCTCCTGTGCATCATACAGTGTAACAACACAAGCTCAGATTTGCGAAGTCATGCTATCAAGACACAGTGCTCTTCAGCAGTCTAGGGAAGGAAACAGGAGCCTGACAAGTGTAAGAAGTTTGCAGTGTTGTTATAGCTATCTTGGCCCCAGTATATTAGAGAGACAAGGTGAGTGAGGTAATATCTTTTCCTGCACCAACCTCTGTTGATGAGAGAGAGACAAGTGTTCAAGCTTACACAGATTTCTTTTTTAGACCTGAAAATATTACCTCACCCACCTTGTCTCACTTAGGCTAGGTCTATACTACCCGCCTGAATCGGCGGGTAGAAATCGACCTCTCGGGGATCGATTTATCGCGTCCCGTTGGGACGCGACAATCGATCCCCAAATCGGCGCTCTAACTCCACCAGCGGAGGTGGTAGTAAGTGCCGCCAACAAAAAGCCCCAGAAGTCGATTTTGCCGCCGTCCTCACAACGGGGTAAGTCGGCTGCAATACGTCGAATTCAGCTACGCTATTCACGTAGCTGAATTTGCGTATCTTAAATCGACTCCCCCCGGTAGTGTAGATGTACCCTTAGTGTAATGTGTAATGTTGGTTTGCTTTTTAAAGTGACCTAGCAATTGTTCCTGAGGATGGGCATGTGTGATCTCTCTCATGGGAGTGGATTCTGTGAAGTTTTGCATTGTGCTTGAGCAATGCATAAAAGACACTGGCTGACTGGTTATTTGAGTGAAAAATAAAGGTTTGTGACTGCTAAACAATATTTCCATGACTTTTGCTCTCTTTACCATAATCATCTTGTGATTTTCCAACTGTAAAAGAAACTACCATTTTCAAAATTTCAGTCTGGCCTATGCCATTTCCTTGTCATGTAATCCCCAGTTTCTGCTGGATCAGAAATCCATGTAATCATAAAATACAGCAGTATTAAAAGAGTACAATGGGTTTTGAACTCAAGCCATTGTCCTTGGCTTCCTACACACAGGTATTACTAATAAGCCAAACAGCTTACTCCAATAATTCTGCTAGACAGATCATAAAGAATTATCCTAAGCTTATTCCAGTAGAAGGCAATGATTCTCATACACACAACTCAGTATAGCTTTACATGTCCTATTATCTTCTAACACAAATGACTGAGCTCCTTATAGATACAGAGAGTAAATAACAATAATGTGTCTAGTCTGTTCATCTCTTTGTTTATTCAGTATACACAATTTTTCGTACCCCTTCCAACTCACAACCTTTTTTGTGGCTGAGCCTTAGAACTGTTAGGATGTTTATGACTAATGTAGCAACAGTATGAATGTCCTGCGCATGATGGAAACCAGGAGTCATAAGGTCCACTGTAAATGAGTGAGGGCAGTGTATACAATGAAAAAGGAGGATTGATTGATCTATCTATAAAGAGACTTATATGGCCCTTATCTGAGTACCTACTTAATGGCACATAATAGCTGTTGGACTTTTTAAGTTTAATTAATATCTTTCTTATGTAGGGAACCCAGTTACTTCTATGGATAGAAAACGGTTTCCCTAGGATTTTACAGTGTATTAGGATTTATTTGGGTATAAAGATACTCCTTCATGGGTAATTTAGGAAGATGTATTTATCGCTAATTCCTGCTACATGCTATTACTTCTGAATTACTTTGGGCTAGATTGTGCCCTTTAGAGCCATGAATGGAATGCAGGTGTACTCAAGGGAAAAAAGTTACATTTTAGAAATGAATGAGTCCTACATTACTGAGTATCTCTTTCTAAATGTATGGTAGCTAATTGACACTGCCCCAAAATGTACAGGCATTTGTTTGCCTGTACATTTTCTTTGGAGATCATGAACACCTTGTGATATCAAAATCAGGGGTCAAAACTGATTCTTTGTTTCAACTTTAGGGATAATTACCTGTATTTCACATATGGAACGACCCTCAGCTTCTAATAATTAAGGAGATAGTCAAGTCTGACAGGGCATAGATACAGAGTGAGTAAATTATATACAGGTGAAATATAGTCCTATGCAGAGGACCAGCAGGTGTCTGTGCATCATGTAAGTCCCACTTAAGTTCTGAAAATCCCATAAGTGGGATTTCAGTGGTGGATAGATTTTATGTGAGCCCATAGGTGGGTCATAGACCTTGTGCTCGCCCAGGAGGGAATTTCACCTCTACAGAGCAGTGACCAAGATGAGGAAAGAAATTAAGAAGGAAAAACTAGTACACCTCATAAGATCCTTAGTTCAGGGAGCATCATGTTGTTAAATGCTAACACAATGGCTAGTACAATCAGACCCCAAGTCCTAACTGGAGCCTGGAGAACCTCCCATCAAACAAGTAAATAATGTTAATACACCTCTACCCCGATATAACGTGACCCGATATAACATGAATTCGGATATAACACGGTAAAGCAGTGCTCCGGGGGGGCAGGGCTGCGCGCTCCGGTGGATCAAAGCAAGTTCGGTATAACGTGGTTTCACCTATAACGCGGTAAGAATTTTTGGCTCCCGAGGACAGTGTTATATCGGGGTAGAGGCGTATTGTGGCTCTTTGAAATAGTTTGCTAACAGCATCAGCCTGTGATAGACCAGTAACGTGGAGTGAGCAATTAAAGTTTATTAAAACAAAACCACCAGAGAATGGTTTCATGATGTAACCTATTGAAGAATTTGCGAGCCCAGGATGGCACTTTTATGTGCTTAATTGTTTCTCCCATTGAATTAATGAAGCTTGTCAGCCTGGAAAACTTGAAATTAAAAAAAAAAATCTGTTCACCATGCGAGTTTCCCAAACTTGTTCAGATCTGATTAAATGTCTTTTTTTTAATTTTGGCCGAGAAACCCATTTTATGTATATTAGCCTTGGATCTGGCAGGGCTGCCCCATTCCAGATAAAGTAAAAAGCATATGCTGATTGCATGCTTTTGTGACTATGCCTCCTTTGTAATGCACACTATAATTATCACCATGTAGAGAATTTTTGCCTGTGCGTGCCACAGCTGCTTGTGGGTGAAACAGCAACTATACGTGAGTACACAGATGTTCATCTATTTAACCACTTCTTTGCAATACAGGCCTGAGATAATTGCTTGGATGTCAGTGCTCTTCAAACATCTAATTCAGTGCTGAGTCTTCAGGAAACCAATCAACCTTTGGACTAGCTCATTTTATTAAATAAAAACAAAACTAGTGAATTGATCTGGTGCAGTTGTGACAACTAGGAGAGATTGTCAACTCAGTCTTAAACCTGTAAGGAGATTATGTTTTGAACATTTCTCATCTCCTCCTAACCTTTCCTGGGAATGTCAGTAACAGCAACGGCCTTCAGAAGAATAGATACAGAAGGAAGGTGATGGGATACACTTTACTGGAACAACATAACTGTTATTATACACCAATTCTGAGGGCCACAAAGGTCCTTTCTGGGCTGTAAGTGAATGAATTGATTGCACATATGATTAACTCTTTGCACTTCCTTGAAAGAATTTCAAAGTGCTTTACAAACATCAGTTGGGTCTACTGCCATCAGTGGTGGTGGGGACAGTATTATCATCCTCATTTTGAAGACGGGAAACTGGGGCACAGGAGAAGTAAAAGTTGTATTTCCAATCACGCCCTTCCAGCCTTCACCTTATGTACATCTTCAGTTGCATACACATGTAATTGCATGTTAACACAGCAGATGCAAACATCTGTATTCAGTCTTTAAATAATCAAGACACCCATGTGAACCCAAGAGTGAGAATTTGCACTGACAAACATGCACCTCATAGGCATTAGGATATTTGAAATGTGAATGCAGGTGCGAGCACATAGAGGCAAGTATGCAGATATGGAGGCTCGTGTCTGAAAATACTTCCTTAATGACTTGCCCAAGCTCACATAGGATGCACAGGAGCTAGGAACATAACACAAGCCAGTGGACTCCCAGTCCTGTTCCTTAACCACAAAGCCACCTTCTTCCCTGTTCTTGTGGAAGGATTTTTTTTTTTTTTTTTGAGGGGAAGATGTTCTCTGGAATTTCTCCATCTATGCTCTTCAATCTGAAATGCCTCAAATTATAGCAACCCAGCAAAATCCATTAATATACATCCTGGGTCATTAATCCCTGAATAGCCCCTAGGAGCAACTGAGGAAATCTAGAAAAACAATTGCTTTTAATATAAATTCTCCTAGCTGACCAGTTCTTGGGCCACAGATTCAGGCCCCCATTCAATTTTGTTAGTGCTTTTAGCCTGAAACAGGGTATGTGAATTTCATGCAAAACAGTTCCCACGTAACTCACTGTAGCCCTAGCTACCTGTGTTTATGCTTTGCAGGCCAAAGTGCTGGGAATATGAGTTTCACCCAAAACATTCCCCACAGATGTCTGTGCTGACTAAGTTAAAGCACTGTAAACGATGCCATTGATTGACCCAAGTTGACGTTTTAGGTATTATCAGGAATCACTGACCCGGGGCATGACTCTCTCTAAAAAGATTTAACTCACAGTTTGTTAACAACATATATACTTATAAGGATAATCAGATGTTGTTATATTTAAAATCAAAGATTGGAAATAACCCTTATGTGATAATACTTGTATAAATTGTACTAGCCTTTCTATATATTTCATTCCAGTGTTGGAGCAATTTCCCTATTATTAAGATTTAATAATATATATGTGTGGGGGAAGGGGAGAAGAGTTGGGAGGGAGGATGCACAAACTCTACCTTAATTTCCAATTCTTCCATACCTTCTCTGGCTACACACCTACCACACAGACTGACAGTTTTGAAAGCCAATCAAATTGCTCTTCTATCTTACACAGACAAAATCTAATTGACAGAAGCTGAGTCAAGATTTCAGTGATAAGGGTTGATACAAGAGGGGAAAAGAGTGAAAAAGTATTGAAATGTTGGTGGTTAGACAAGTTTGCTCCAGCTAATGCTGTGCACGGCATAGGAGGCTGCATACCCTAGCTTCTATCCCTTTTTGTAAATCAAAGTCTCCAAGAAAGCCACTTCTCAGTGATACTTCTTTAATATACATCCTCTCCTTTGCCCCATGTATATTTCATTTTGCAGTCTGATAATTGCAAATATGAGTGGAGGCAGCCTGTACCATCTGGCTTGTTAATAACAAGTAGGGGATAAAAATATCTAATGCCTTGATCTACATACATATAAGAATTACCCCATGAATAAACAGCTCCCTAAAACCCCAGCCTACCAGAACAAAAGAGAATAGTCTGGGTTTAGCTCATTTTTTAAAAAAGTGTTGATGATCACAGAGAGAACAAATGACTGAGAAAATAGAGGAATAGCTACAGAGTTGCTTGTCTGAAGTTTTGGTGGAACAAAAACTAAAACGTGGGAAAAATAAGGCAAAAATCAATGTATTTTTCACTCTTCACACTGAAGCATAGCAGGACACTGTACAAATAATATAATTATATTTGCCGCCTTCATGAGCCAAAAAGTTTGCCCAGTACTGTACAATTGAAGTTTTGGTTTAAAACCAGTGACAGATTAATCATAAATGAATCTCAGAATTGAGATAATATGACTTGGGGGCATCACAGCTAAAGTATATAAAGTTACATGTCCTGAAATGTGGAGTAAGAATTGGAAGACTGACATTATCAGAAAGGCGTACAAGTTCATTTACATATGAATGGCCAAGACCATGCCAAATCTTGCATGTAAATAGTGCAGTATTGTAATCAAAGCTTTAATTAACTGGAAGCCAGTGTAAAGCTGTCAGCATTGGGGAAATAAACTCTGATCCTTTAGTCTGGATGAGAAACCTTGCTGCTGTATTTGGAACCTCCTGGAACTTGCACAGCACCTTATCAGACAGGCCTGCATTGTCTCATAATCTGGTGGCGAAAAGGGCATCGTTGATACTAAGTCGGCATTAGTCTCAGACAGTCAATGATGGCTGCATTCATCCTCTGTTCCCAAAGTGACAAGAGAGAATTCAATTGTATTGTGGGAAGACTGAGCAGCAGGACAGCAATTTTTCCAATTTTTTCACCCATTCAGAGTTAGAATAGTAAGGATTAAAATAACACAAGAGTTTTGGAAGGGATATTCACCTTCATGCTTCAGGGCATAAACCAACCTCTAACTGATGGGGAGACAGGAGGCAACTTTCCCTGTAGATGGGTTATCACATAACTGTTTACTGCAGGATTTGTTGCACTTTCCTTTGAAGCATCTGGTCCTGGCCGCTGTTGGAGGTATGATACTGGACTTGATGGCCCACTGGTTTGAGCCAGCCTGGCAATTCTCAGGTTCCCAAATTTTAATCTCTACTGAAGATGAAAAATTGTCACCAATAAAGGGCCCTTAACCATAAACTCAAATACCTGAAAGGTAAAAGGGCCACATGGCAACACCTTATCATTTGTTTTTAAAAAGTTGTGAGTCACTGAGTTTGTAAAACTTCTGTCGTACCAACTGTGACGGGGTTGGGACTCACCACCTGACGCCTCCTACTGGTTGTCTCGGGAATTAGCTCTGTCCAGTGGAGCACCCCCTCCTGGTGGTGTCCCATCCGTCATCTCGCCCTCGGTTGGCGTGTCCGGAGCCGCGTTGCTCCCAAGCTCTTGGTGTCCTCTTTGAGCCACTGCCCTCCGGCAGTGCCCCTTAGTCCATCCTTGAGGGGGTGGGGGGGGAAATCAATCAGCTGCCTCTCTGCATCTTGGCCGATGTGGCCAACTGCACCCTCAAAGTCACTCCCCTCTTGGCTGGGTTTTGGTGCAGCTCTAGATGGCTGCTCCATCAGCCAGATGCAAGGCAAAGGGGGAACCCAGGCCTGCCCACTACTCTGGGTCCCAACCCAGGGACCCTCTAGTGGCAGCCGTCCTGTCCTCCTTCTCTCCCTCTGTCTGGCCACGTCCCTGGACCGCTTCCCCTTCGGCCCCTCGCACCGGCTAGGCCCTTCCCTTCAGGGCCTGCAGCGTGACAGACTCCGGGCTGGAGTTACCCTCTGCTCCCCCGGGCCTGCCCAGCACTGCGCTGTCCCGGGTGCTAGTTTCCCGGCCTGGAGACAGACCTTCCCCTGTTGAAGGCCTGGGACAGACTGCCTGCTCCTGTCCTGAGCAGCCTTCTTATAGGGCTGAGCCTGGCCTTGATTGGCTCCCTCCAATCTAGGCCCTGATTGGCTCCCTATAAGTCCTTCCCTGATTGGCTCCCTGTGTGTGCAGGCCACTGGCCTGCTGCAGCCCAAATTCAGGGAGTGGGGCAGCCACCCCACTACACCAACTAACAGCATTAACTGGACAATATTGCTGGAGGAAATTATGCAATCCAGGCATTATAGGAATAAAATGAGAACCATGATAGCAGCATAAAATAACCCAGCATCGGGAAGCATGTAGGTGCTTTGATTTTATACCAGAGCTGTGGGGATTTGTGTTGTATCTCTCAAGAGTAAAATGGACACAGTTCTGAGGATGCTGAAGAAAGGAACCATATAGAGGTCACTCCTGCACATCATGTTCCATAGTATTCAGTGCTACCAAAAGCTAAAGATTGACATTTTATCAGAATAAGTGAAGCAAGGTGGCCATCAGCAATGGCCATAATACAGGGCTTAATCCTGCAAATGCTTCCTAATGGGCATAATACTTCCATGGGAAGTCGCATCTATCTCAATACTACTTCTCTAACAGTATAATAATTACTTTGCTCATCAGTAGTCCTCCAGGTGCATTACAGATGGGGAAACTGAGGTGAACTGACTTGCCCATGATCACCCAGAAGGCCAGTGGCCAAGCTAGGAATAGGCTCCTGAGTCTAATACTCTATTCGTTAGGGAACACGGCCACCCTACAGGAGGCACATAAATGGACTACTCACAACACTAAAGCTCTAAACTCCTCCCCTGCTCCCATGAAAGATAAAGTCAGAGTGCTTGACATCAGCCTCTCTTTTGCTTCTAAGTCCAAATTTTGCACTCTGTGGAGCTTCTTGTTTTAGGGCAAACAAGAGAGTATGCTAGAGTTTGTGAGAGTCCAATTAAAGGAGACCAGGGCTCTCAGATTTTGAGCCACAACTCCAACTTTAGCAATAAAGTGAAGACAGACATGAGTGGACTCAGTCCCTGTGGCGGGGACAGTCTTTCCTTTGGCTGAACTGATCCACATCTTCAATTTAATAGGAAGTTTGAGGTTGGATTTAGGCTGATTCTTATTCTGGCTTTAGCAGTTTGTTCATCAGTAGTAAAAAGATGTCTTAACGGTAACAGACATGTTTGTCTGGCCATTGATTTAAGTTTGGGGCATTCAAGGAGTTAGATTGTCTTTTATTGTATGCTTATACTGCACCCAGAACAACGAGGCCCCAATCCTGACTGGGGTCTCTGGCTGCTATTGTAATACAAATAAATTATAGTAAAATAATGATCATAACATAAGTAGTAACATTCAGTGTCCAGTTTGAGAGAGATGTCAAAAGGCCATGAGTCTGAGAAAAAATGGAGCCATCACCCTCTGTAAATCAGGCCCTTTTAAGATGTCTCATGCTGGGCACTCAAAATCACTAGTTTCATTTGAAAGTCTTGACCAATAATAACAAAGAGGTAAAATAATAGTAATGCAAAAATAATTATACAATAGCTGAAAAAATCCCCCCAAATACTTGGGCAGTATCCCCCATTAAAATCCTTTAACAATGAAAAACATTTGAACAAGAAATATGTATCACTAAGTCAGACAAGAAATCAGGCTAATCCTTAATGAAATTATGCATAAGCTTGGCTGACTAAGAATGGCTAGAACACAAGAGGCAAAAGAAAAACAAACCAAAATGAGATTTTGAAAGGTAATGAAACTAGGTCACTGTCCTACATTACATGAAAGATGCATGCAGATCCATCACCCCAGCACTGTTTTATGCCAGATGAACAAAGGAGATTGTCCACTAAAGTCGGAGTAATATATCTGCATAAATTATAAGGCAAACTTTCAGCACAGCAGAAGTCCCAAGGTGATTAGAATTTACACCACTGAATAATATTTTAAACACAGACAGTACATTAGCCCACAGAGAAGCTTACGTTCATCATACCACTGCATCATCTCATCACTTCACATAGTCAGAGGCTATAAGACTGGGGGGTGGAAGTGCATCTAGCAAAAGTATACGCACCATATTAAAGGTAAAGTTTGAGTATTATTGGAAATGTGCATATTATAATTACAGAGCTAGGCCAATAGAGCATGGAGGAAAAGGTGATTTATTCCCACTTAATTGCTAAATATAAATATAATTGCAGTAGAGAACAGAGTTGGATTGCTACACATTAGGCTTGAAGACTTTGTCTCTGCCAGTTAAGATGCCAATTTGTTTTCATGGATTAATCAAATATCAGATTGTCTATCAGATTGTGTATCAGATTGTGACTTTGGCTGGTCTTGTTCTCCTTTCTGGTATTTGAAGCGCCAATTCAATAAAGCACTTAAGCTCATGCTTAAGTCCCATAGAAGTTATTGGGACTTAAGCACATACGTAAATGGTTTGTTGAATGAGGACCTATGGAAGAACAAGTTTTTTTACACACACACACACACTCTCTCTCTTTCTCTCTCTCTCTCAAATCTGCATAAATTATAAGGCAAACTTTTAGCATAGCAGAAGTCTCTAGGTAATTAGAATTTACAACGCTGAATAATATTTTAAACAAAGACAAATAGTGATTTAAACCACACACACATACAGGTTTTATCATCCATTTTGCCTCAGAATGATTTATTAAATGTGCTACAATAGCAGACTGGAAATGTTTTAGAGGTTATTTCAGACAGAAGGTCTTTTTTGTGTTAGATTAAAAATAATTTACCTGGGCTTGTTTACATAATTCGGCCTCTGTCGTGGAAGACACTAATTTCAATGCTGGACATAAAAGCAATAATTTTGGTGGCTAGTTAAAAACCTATCCTGTAACAGTCTTTATGTAACAACAATTAAACTATTTCACATACCATTTAATATTTTCTATCAAAAGCCCCTGGGAAAAGTGTGTTTGATTTCCTACTCACTAATTTCAGAAGACTGTAAGCACTAGAGAGGGTATGTCTTCTTGTGGCTGCTGCCCCAAACCCACAATTTTGGGGCCAGTGGTCTATACCACACAAGATGATGTCAGCTTTATCATGAACCGGAGGGCACCATGCGCGTGGGAGGATCAGATGATACTGTGGAGCTCAGTCATTTGCCTGGCCCTGCCTCTTTCTTATTTCTGTGATTTGACGCAGGTAGTGCACTCACACAAAGGCTTCTACAGGGTCACGGCCTGTCATGGACATTCCATGCCTACCTCTCCATACATATGTATAGATGAGACCTTCCAGAAGAGGAAATAACCTTAATTGTTTCAAATAAATATTAACACGAATGTCAGGGTCTTGCTTATATTACTAATTAAAGGCCAGATTTTGCTGTCTTAGGTGAGTAATCCTATTCACCTGGGAAGTGAGCAGGAGGTGGTCCTAATTGAACATTTACTTTCAGCGATTATGCTGGTAGCTCTAAGGTATCTTGAACCAATAAGCTGATGTAACACAAATGATAATGAACTCCCTTGGACTAGAATTTGCAAGTGCAGCATGATTTAGTGATTTAACCAGAACTGGAAGTCAGGGGATATGGGGCCACATTCAGAGCCCCATATTAAAAGGGTGATTTTAAGGAGTTGCCTAAACTCTAACTCAACTAGCTTAGCATATATTAAAGACAGTGGGTATGATCCACACAGTTACTAGGGTGCCTACGTCCTGTTTTCAAGGGACTAAGTCCTGTTTTTAGGCACTGCTGCAATCCACAAAATTTCTGCTCACCTGCTGCCTCACCCTATAGACCAGTGGTGGGCAACCTGCAGCCCGCAGGCCGCCTGCGGTAATCCACAGCTCCCAATGGCCACGGTTTGCCATTCCCAGCCAATGGGAGCTGCGGGAAGTGGCGTGGGCTGCAGGGACGTGCTGGTCACCGCTTCCCGCAGCTCCCATTGGTCGGGAATGGTGAACCGCACCCACTGGGAGCTGTGGGCGGCCATGCCTGTGGACAGTCAATGTAAACAAACTGTCTTGCAGCCTGCCAGCAGATTACCTTGTTGGGCTGCGTGCAGCCCGTGGGCCACAAGTTGCCCACCATTGCTATAGACAGTTAAACTTGGTGCCTAAGTTTTTGCCTTTGGACATGTGCACTTCAGCCTCACTTTAGGCTCTGGGGCACCTATCTCCCCACATGGGCATGTGCACTGATGCCTCACATTACGCATCTGGACACCTATCTTCCACCTAAACCCCAGAGTGATTCAGAAACAGGGAAAGACAGGCATCCGGCTTCCCAAGTTATGTGTGGGGAGCCCGATCTGGTCGGTAGCCTCTGAACAAGCCTCCTAGACTGGGCCCCTCAGGCAAGTTTGCACACAACACTCAGGACGCACAAAACACTCACATTTACACAAAATCCTTTTTCTACTGCTCTGGTAATGTACAGGGATAATTTATGCTATAGTGATGTAAAGGGGCCTACGTGTAAATGAAAACCAAGGACTCAGACTCATTTACACACATATCAACTAGGTGTGTAATGTACCTGCTGCACATATTACCTCCTTATATGGTCCACTGAGTGAGCAAAAGGTGGTCTAAACTGGTGTGGTTTACCTGCAGAGGGTGTGGAAACAAAGGGTGAAGGAGAAAACTAAACAACAGTAGCCCAGTTTTCACTTTACCTTACAAGTCAATTTCACCTTCTTCTTAGAAATAGACTTGAACCAAATTTTTAGATCTAAACATCCCTGAATCTGGAGACAGGTTGGAATTCAAACCTGATATGGATAAGGTTGTCAACTTTCTAATTGCATAAAACCGAACACCCTTGCCCCACTCCTTCCTCAAGGACCCGCCTCTTCTCTGAGGCCCTGCCCCCACTCACTCCATCCCCCCTCTCTTTGTCACTCGCTCTCCGCCACCCTCGCTCACTTGCTTGTTTTCAATGGGCTGGGGCAGGGTGTTGGGATGTGGGAGGGGGTGAGGGCTCTTACTGGGGGTACGGGCTCTGGCGTGGGCCTGGGGATGAGGGATTTGGGGTGCAGAAAGGGGCTCTGGGCTGGGGGATGAGGAGTTCAGAGTGCGTGAGGGAGTTCAGGGCTGGGGCACAGGAGGGGATTTAGGATGTGGGGTCTGGGTGGTGCTAATCTCAGGCGGCCCTGGTATTTCCCGGTGATGGAGGAAGTCCTCATGGCTCCCGGGAAGCAGTAGCATGTCCCTCCGGCTCCTAGGCGGAGGGGTGGCCAGGGAGCTCTGCATGTTGCCCCCGCCCGCAGGTGCTGCCTCCATTGGCTGTGGTTCCTGGCCAATGGGAGCTGTGGAGCCAATGCTCAGGGTGGCGCCTGCAGGCGGGGGCAGCGCATGGAGTCCCCTGGCCAATCCTCTGTGTAGGAGCTGGAGGGACATGCTGGCTGCTTCTCGTGAGCCATACAGAGACTGCCTGCCCCGCTGTGGCCAACCGGACTTTTAGCAGCCTGGTCAGCTGCACTGACCGGAGCTGCCAGGGTCCCTATTCAATCAGATGCCTGGCAACCCTAGATATGGATCCGAATTTTTCAAAAGGCCCCTCTATCTATAATGAGCTGTACCAAAACCCCAGCTCCAAACACTTCCAGATGTCAGGGGTGTCCAAAATTCACACGTGGATCCAAATTTTGCATCTTGGGCCTATCTCTACTTCCAACTCTGGACATGTTTGTTTTTCCAGCATTTGAATAATTTTCAAATGGTGTGACTTTGCCCATCTACATCAATTCTACTCCACTATCTTCCCTAGTTTTAGCCCTTCCACAAAAAGCAACAGAGGGTCCTGTGGCACCTTTAAGACTAACAGAAGTATTGGGAGCATAAGCTTTCGTGGGTAAGAACCTCACTTCTTCAGATGCAAGAAGTGAGGTTCTTACCCACGAAAGCTTATGCTCCCAATACTTCTGTTAGTCTTAAAGGTGCCACAGGATCCTCTGTTGCTTTTTACAGATTCAGACAAATACGACTACCCCTCTGATACTTTAGCCCTTCCAGTTTCACATTTATTTTAGTGAATTAAAGTCATTCTCAATTTAGCCACATAAGATTGGAGTCTAAGAATTGACATGTACATTAAAGATAGTAAACTATTTTCTATTAACAAAACTAAATTATCCTGTTTCCACTTCAATTGACAATGGAACACAGAATCAGTTAGAAACTGGAAATATCTTCTTTCTAAAACCAGCAGATTCTTCATTTGTGCAATGTCTAACCACTGCAAATCTCAGCAAAAAATTGCACTGAAATGGTAGGTGGCTCCTAACTGTTACAAACTTTACAATGGCTTTTATGTTTAAATACCATTTAGCAGCTGTTAAAGGTCAGCACATATCCTTTCCTTTGCTAGTGTAGAGTCTGAAACTGCCAAGAAAAGAATGCCTGGTGCATTAAATAATGTTTAAATGTAGTAATTATTTTCTTGATTTCTTTTCCCTGGGTAATGAAAGGGATCACTTAAGTATTTCCATTTTTTTTCTTACTTCCATCTGACAATGTAAAACACTAATTAAAATATTTGTACCATAAATTTACTTACAGGGATGACACATTTTGTACACAAAACAAGCAAAACATCTGACACATTGTATTGTGCCAGGTGCTGCTAAGAATGTGCAATACAGATTGTCATCTGAAGGCTCAACACCCCCTCCCCAAAACTTGCAGCGATGTTTCATTATCAATTTTATTTCCTACCATACACCAAATGTACAGCACAGAACACAGTTTTGTTGCTTTGATGTAAGAAATATTAATTGTATGAAGAAACAGTATACAAACTACTCCAAATTAAAAAAATGCATACATCATTGCTTTTTACAAAAGGTCTAATTTACAGTATAGCTCATCAATGCAGTTTAACACAAAAAAGAAAAAAAAGAAAAAAGAAAAAAAATCAGTGCACATTACAAAACACATCAAGTACAAAGGAAGCAAATAAATACGAACATACTTCACAAAACATCCTGAGCAAACAATCCAAACACAGACAAATTAACCTGAAGCCATCGTAAATCATAGTAATAAATATATAGGTTGGCAAGAGATTTTTTTTTAAATGTAAATTAAATAAAATATATAACAAATTTGTTAAAATATGTAGTTAATTACATTTTAGTCTTTGTAATGAGTGAACTCATTTTGTATGCATTTAACAAGTATAGCAAATGTTTGCTTTTTTTTTTAGCAAGTACAATAACTTTAATAGCAAATTTTTGTTTGGTGTCCTCCTATTTATATTAAACAGCACATACGGTAGCTTTTTGAAAAATTGATTTAAAAATAAACACAGCTTCTAAGAACATACATCTTCTTCTGTCTAAACTAAGATTAGAGGGTTAAACCAACCCTCAAATGAAAAGCAAGCCCCACCTAATGCAGAACAGTGACCACAGTGCATGAGTTGAATCACCTTTGAATATTACTTTTTGTGCAGGAACAGTAATAATATATTTGTATATGTCAAGCCTGTGAATGCCATCATATTCAGTCTAAATATAAATGAGGCTAATAAAAATAAACACTTTCATTGTAGCACAGAAAAATTAAACACACGCTAGATCCATGTATACATTTACACTGAGGCACATATGCACATGAGGTGTGTGTGCATACAAAAAAGGCAGTTTAGCTGGTTGTTTATACCTTTTTTTTAAAAAAAATAAATATAAAAAAAACTTTTGAAACAGTGCTTAATTACTTACAATCCCTGAAATAGACATTGCCTCTGGTATAGCAACTACTAAACTCTGATTGATTCAGAAATTCAAAACCCAGGCTAACTGAATACAGATGCACAGCTAAGTACCTTTGAACATGTGTGCGTCTGTGTGTGTCCATATGTACTGTAGCACTTGGCACCCTACCAAAAGACTGGCAACCGATTCAATACCAACATTGTCTTTGTGTATAAGGAGGGGTTAAAACCAACCAGTGCATTGCTACAGTTCAGGTTAAGAGAAAACCAATTACAGTGAGACTGGAGTATTATTTTTCTCCAGGTTGCCGCCTTCTAAGCTTCTCTCAGTTCCAACTAGTACGATAAATGCCATTTCAGGGGAGATTTGTTGGATTAACTGGTATGTACAAAATCTTCAGTTTGGATGCTTTTGTGTTTTGCAAATACA
This sequence comes from Malaclemys terrapin pileata, assembly GCF_027887155.1. NCBI lineage: Eukaryota > Metazoa > Chordata > Testudines > Emydidae > Malaclemys > Malaclemys terrapin. Next base: position 70,088,907 of record NC_071506.1, on the reverse strand, counting down.
AATGCATAATCATATTGGTCGCTTGTCTAATGTAACAACATACTGTACTAAAAAAGTACTAGTCGTATCAAATCATCTCTCTTGTTCAGGGATGATTAGTTTTTCTCTCTGAACTAACTTGGAAAAAAACTGCATTGTTAAAATAATTCTGAAGTTCTTTTGAAACATTTTAAATAATTGTTTGCGTAGGCTAAAACACACAGCCAAGTCAAATGCTTTGCTGATTGCTATATTTCATTATTGCTAACAAATTCTTCAACACACTGTGTTCCAGCAAACTGTGCTTTTTAGAGCGCAGGTTCCCCACTAGTGGGAGCCATTTATCTTTTCATTCCTTGCTTCCTCACATCTTATGTTACTGCAAACCCATTTCTGATACAAAGCCATTATAAAAAAGCAGGATGTGATGAAAATAAAACTAGAACAACAGTTCGGTCATTTGTTACTTTCATAGTATTTTTTTTCTTCCTGTACAAACCCAGCAAGATATTTAATTTACAGTATAACTTTCAGTCTATTTAAAATCCCATTGGAAAATAAATTAATAAACACATTTGTAAAAATATGGCAGGCCGCAAAAATGCTGTTAAAAGATAAAAAAACACAACTCTTTGATTAGAAATAAATAAAAATATAAAAAATAGTTGCACACACTTTTTACATTCACTTTACAAAAACTGAGTGCAAAAGAAGGAAAAAAAGGAATTGTACTGAAATAAATACAATATATTAATTGAGTGCATTGCTGTTAATACAAATAGTCTGTTGTGTTTTCCTTCCTTTTTATGTCAGCTGGGAAAATTAGTGCAATGTTGCAATTGTAAATGCAGCACGGCAACCTACACGCCTTAGCAGTACATGAACTCCTAACAGATCCATCTGGAGTTTACTGCTGTTAAGTAATTTCTGTTGCCCAGCAGCCTTCACATCCTACACATGGATGCCCTTCACTGCCTGTTTGATACTTTCCAGCAGAGCTTTGCATTCCGGGGAATAGTCCCGTTCCAGATTGCTGTACATGTCTGTGAGTGTATTTACATATGCTTCGAAGTTCTGCTCACTGATTGGCCCCTAAATGAAAACAAAACATATTATACCAATTTCAGAAGCCAAAATTAAGGCCTCCTCCCCCCAAAAAGAATGTTAACAGACAATATGCAAAGTGACAATATGTCGGTCCTGTTTGAAAGCGACTGGGGACAGCTGAGGTCAGACGCATGGCAGGCATCCAAGTTACTGATGGGTTTGTTGGAGGTGAAGGGAGTTTAATTTGTTGTGGGAACCACATGCTTGCCCTCTAAGGCCATGTCTTCACTACCCGCCGGATCGGCGGGTAGCAATCGATCTATTGGGGATTGTGAGGCATTTATCTTAGGTGTGCCCTGCTCTTTAATTCTGGCCAAATTCTGTGTGCCTTACTCAAACATGTACTGCCTCAGAGTACAGTGGGACTGTGTGTAAATAAGAGGAGGAGGATTTGGATCTTAATGGGCGTACATTGTTCTTAGCTCCAGAGGCAGTTACAGAACAAAGTACTACGACAATGGTGGGTGGGGATGAAATGGGGTAAAACCTTATGAGCAAAATGCACAATCTGGGTTTTAAGAACAAAATGGGGAGCGTCTGGGTGTGGAGAGAGCGAAGAAAGACAGGTAGAAAGAGAATGCACACACATACTGAGCCAAATCCTTAATGCCCTGGTTCAGCAAGTACTTAACCAGGTGCCTAACTTGAACCAAGTGAGTGGGTTCCACTTACTTCAGTAGGAGTATTAAGCATTTCCTGAATCAGGCTCTCAAACCAAACTTTTATTATCTTCAGTGAAGGGAGTTGGTCAATTCCCAGCCAAATTACAGGGCAGAATCAGTAAACTCCTCGCATGTTTGCAACATTGTGACTGTACAGTAAAATGAATATAGGACTCGATGAGTGCTGTCAGAGATCCAATTGAATAAGACTCTAGAGCCTCATCTCAACGGTAGCAGGAATTGAGAGTGCTCATCACCTTACAGGAGACACTCATTGTTTCACAGGACCAAGATGAAGGCCTAATCTATCCTAGACTATGTTGTAATTCTTTTCCGGCACTGATGCAGTTGTATTGGTGCTAAGAGGTAATTTAGTTGGAATTCAGACATATACAACATTGCATCGTGAAAATTCTTGGATCTGGCTGCACTGCACTTGGTGATGGACATAGTTGGGAGGATGGGGAAAGGTGGATTTCTGCTTCCCTGATCCTCAGCCTGACCAAGTCTGAACCAGCACCTGACATAGCTTAGAGCATATAGGCTCCTGTAAACTAGGACAGTCCCTTAGGGATCCTCCTATGAGTCTGGGATTCCTGAAGTGCAGTGAACAGGGATCTCAAGGAACAGGGATCCAGAGCACAGAGCCACCAAAGGATTCTTCCCTACATCAGGGAAAATTCAGAATGTGACAATCAAACTCATTGCACATAAGAGTATCGATTACAGTTACTTCCAGCCTGAGCTACCCAGAAATGCAAGGTTCCATCCTTAAGGGTACCCATATCCCATTACCAATCCCAGAGACATGCAGTATAGTTTGATTTTAAATAAACTAATGTTTTACACAGAATGGGATTCTATTCCTGGAGGGTAAAGCATGGGCAGTATGTGAATATGGCTCCTCCCACTTGGCCTTTGGCATGATTCTGTTTTGAATGAGAATACACACCAACCACACTGAAACTTGTATAGATGGGCCTTAGGAAAGTGAGGCAAACATTTATTCTTGCATGGATGAAGATTGTCCCATGTTACTGCAGTGCCTCGAAGTCCAGGACACTTTCCCACACCTGAGGACTTAGCTTAACCCTGGATGGGACAGGGACACTCCTTCAGGTTGGGACTAGCATAAAATACGTGCCTTGCATCAAATATTTGCTTTGCATCCTCTTATACCAGGACAGAGTTTGGACTCCACTACCTCTCTATATTTCAAATATTGGAGCTAGTAATATTCCAAACTTCATGCATTTACTGCATCATGCTCGTGTAGAGGGAGAGTAATGAAGCGTGGGGAAACTGATTAAACCCTGGAAGGCAGTCCCATGTGAGATGGAATGGAACCCACATCAGTGATGCACTGAGTGACCACTCTGGCCAAACGTGTAGACAAATGCTCTCAAAGAAGCGGCAATGTTTTTAGCTACAGACTTACCATTTGTGGAAGCTGAATGTCGGCAAGGCTGGTGATGAGGGCTTGGCTTAGGCCAGCTAATTCCTTCAGCAGGCTCTCGTTGTTCTGCTCTATAAGTTTGTTCTCTTCTTCTATTGTTTTCAGATTGCTCTCCATAGATGTGATCTAAAATCACACACACAACAAGACCCTTGGCAGCATTATGATTGGAGGTTGAACCCAAAATGAAAGGTTTCCCTTGGAAGAGGGAGCACAAGACTGTGAAAGCTGCCAATTGAGATCTGAACCTCAGTTATGTTTTTATAAGAGTCGCGCATAACATGGCCACAAGATATTCATAATAGGGGATAAGTCACATTAATTCTGAACCAGTGAACTCTGCTGTTGTTTCACAAGGAAAACTTATTTAAATGAAGCTGTAGACAGTGGGCCTGCTGAGTGAAGAGTGTATTGTGTTGGGAAGATGAGTTCCGAAATGGATTAGAGACCCCAGGTCTCAAGCTGCCAGGGAGGTGGAAGGGTCATTGTGTAGTTGGGAATGGGGAGTGTGGCCTCAGGGTTGGGGGAAGGAAGAAGAAAGCTGATGTTTACATTGCTCTTCTGTTCTCACAGCATCCCTGCTGATTGACTATAATAGCTGCAACACTGGTATTAGCTCTTGTGCTACTTTTCTGCCCTCCCCCTGTGTGGAGGTTAGAGTTCTGAACTGATTGGGAATAGAAATAGGCCAGAGAGTGGAGACAATAAGAAATGAAATATACCGGGGAGGAAATTGAGAAGTTGTGTATGGAACAAATATGATTGTGCAGTCGATCTCTAGACAGACAGATGAAAATATAATTTTTGAAGAACCAACACTGAGGTTAGCAAAATGACATCCTTTTCTGGAGAATAACTAACAAGAATGAGAGAGCTTGGAATGTACACATTTGTGAAAGTTTGCATGCAAAAAACTGTGCTGAAAAGCTCAAGCTAGAGATGCTGGGTCCTGATTCTCCACAGCCTAACATCTTGTATAGTAATTTATATCTGTGCAAAGTGTGTGAAAGTGCAGCATAAATCACCACAACCCCTGCTCTTGAGTGTCTTGATACAATCACAACTGTTGGCCAGGTCAATTTAAGAAGTGACGGGCCAAAGACAAGCAGGGGATGTGCGGATTCAGCAAGTCTCTAGTTCAGGCTATAATGCAGGTGATTCACCAATAATAAATACCACACAATTGTAATTTGAGGCCACTATAAACTATATTGAACTTGTTTGGGATGAAGTTGGATTCATTCTTATTTTTCAGGTCTATTACCCTTCAGGAAGTTCCACCTAGAATCCTAATGCTCCTAACATTCTGAGACAAGTTTCACCAGGTGAAATAGAATTGAGTATATATGTCACCCTGTGTATTTACATACTCAGCTCAACCTGAACTGTGGACCTGCAACCAGCACCTTCACCATAAACTCACTCATATACATATAATAAAAAATGGAAAAAGATCAAGAGATCTGTGCCTTTGCAATAGCTCTTACCCTACCTAATGCACTGCACAGGTTAGCAAATGCAGCCGCTGTCTGCTATCTACTGTGCAGAAGCAAAATTCAGACTATTTAAAATAAAATATTCATTAGCTGAATATGGTGACCAGAACTAGGGAAAACTGTAAATAATAATAATAATAAATATCTACTCTCAGTAGTAGTTAGAGTGTGTTAATAAGAATTCACAGTCTTGTGACCTAATGGCTTCATTATATTACTATGAAGCCTCCTTACATGGGTTCTTAAAATGCCCACAGGATATCATATGCAGGCGTGTGGTTAACAAAAGAAAGTACACATTTTATACAGTAAATATGATTTCCTTGTTTGCTAAGATTAGTTCCCAAAATGCTTAGTTCCTTTTATTCACCCTGCAAGTCTTTTCTACTAATACGCAGGCGTTCACTGTTAAATGGAAAAGCTTGTCAAAAATTATTTAAAGCCACAATGCAATGGCATGTGTGTAGATGAGAAAAAGGATACATAAGCTTAAAAATAACATTACATATGTACATTAGAACTGATTGAATTGTTTGCTTTGTTGTTATACCTGGGTTTGAAGTTTCATCATGTCAGCTTCAATTTTAAGATTGGATTCATTCAGTTCTTTTATTTCCTCATCCAAGTGTCTGATTTCCTCATCACTCTCGATACCTGCAAAAAGGTGAATGGACCAAAGACAGATTTAAATGTGAACATGTGAAAAGAAGTAATATTCTGTGGGTACCTGTGCATTGAACTGTGTAGCACAAAAAAACATGCTTTCAGATTAAACTGGGGATCTTTAAATGGGTTTTTACTGATGATGTTTGTCAAAACTGCACCCTGTGTTGAAGCGTCTTTGAAAGCAGGAAGAGAGATCAAGGGTCAAAGGGTAATTTGAGTTTCACTGACCTACTGTATTTCCCTGTCAGAGTGGGTCCCCCCACTGTTCAGTAAAACAATCAACCACAGCAGGGAGAGAGATGTGAGAGGGAAAGAGGATCTGTGGGCATTGAGAGAGGAAAATCCAAAACACAATCTTTAAAAACAATAATGCAGGGTATGTTGTGATTTTGGTGGAGATTTTTAGATGTAGCAGAAAAGTAAGAGCAGTCCCTCTCCCCCGCCTCCTCCAGGGGGATCAGATCCTCATAACTCCATTGGCTTCAATAGAGCTATGGCGATTGACACCAGCTGAAGATCTACCCTGGTCCTGCAAGGAGCTCTGTATGGGCTGACTGATAGAGAAGGATCAGGGCTTTAGTTTGCTGTGATACATAGTGTGGTTTAAAGTACTGTGAGAGGGAAATTGTAGAGAGGCCAAAAGAGGCAAAAGGAGAAAAAGCAGCACTCACTCTTCACACCTACCAGCTGAAAAAGAACAACCCACCCAAGCCTCAATAAAAGCCTGATCCTGAGATGTACTGAGCATCCACCACCCCCAGTGATGAACGTTTTCCCCTCACTCAGTATCACTCTGGGTCTTATTCTGCTTGCAGATTAATTATTTTTATTTCCATAGCACCTACAGGCCGCTAAGCTCAGCACCCTATTGGGTTGGGCATATTACAAGCACACAGTAAGAGACGGTCCCTGTCCTGTAGACCTTACAGTCTAAATAGACAATATGGACAAAGGGTGGGGAACAGAGAGAAGTGAATTCACTTACCCAAGGGTAAAGAATACCACAGAAGTCTCCTGAATCCTGTCCCTGGGCCCTACCCACAGGAAACAGAATCAAGTTCCCTATAGCTATTTGACAGATGTTCCATTCTATTTAATGTGGGGAGAACTGTCAAAGTATTGCACGGAGACTGAGCAATACAATATGAAGTTAATGGGAACGAGGTAGCTAAACTCTGCTTTACACATGTATCCCTCTGGGGGTTTGTTTGAAAATCTTTATTTAACTGAGGTAACTCCTGCTGGTTTATGAATAACACAGAAAAAGACAAATCCCAAACCTGAATCAGACTTAGCTGTGTAGTTGTGTACCCCACATGTTATGGTCCATGGATGTAAATGATGTGTGAATGACATGTATCTTCTGTGAAGAAATGTTGTTACTGCTTTTAAAGAAAGAGAACGTAAAGGCATTTATACCCATTTTCAGACCCCTTTACATGGTCAGTGTAGTGTAAAGAGGCAACGTGTAAATGAGAATCGGGTCCCTAGCAGCTGTATAAATGTAATCATCATTTGCATGTCTCCTTACCCCCACTTGCTTTAAGCTTGATAGTCATTAGTTCTTCTGAGATTTTGCCCTTTTTTATGGCTTGTGCATTCAGAGGACACCCTGACAAGCTAGAAAAGATAGAAAAAATGCTGTGACCCATGTGAAAATGGAAGCAATCCTTTCATAGCAATATTACAGTGCTCATGTTCAGACCTCTATTCCTAAGGTCATGTCAGCAGCTCCATTATAACCTTGTTACAGGGAATAAAATAATTCACAAAGAGCAATTTTAGCTGTAAAAAATAAATTCTGGCTTGAAAACTGGCACCGAAGTCTCAGCCTCGAAGCAAACTATTTTTACAGACATTTCAAACAAATGAAAATAGCAGTGGGAGCTACTCTAAGGTTATGTGAATGTGATATTTACAGAAATCTTGAGGTCATATTGTCCCATCAATTTTTAAGCAAAACTTTCCATTGTGTTTATTGACGAATTATGCTTCAGAAAAAAGGAGGCAGTAGCATCCCTTTGAATGCTGAGTTTACCAACTAAAAAAAAAAAAAAAATCTGACATGAAGATTTTCACTGTGCCTAACTATAGTATCATTTTGATGATGCATAATAATGACCAATATGATGATAACTCTGGATTCATACTATAGGCTGCAATAGCTTTTTAAAAAGATTTTATTATATATACACCTCTACCCCGATATAACGCGACACAATATAACATGAATTTGGATATAATGCAGTAAAGCAGTGCTCCGGGGGGGGGGGGGGGGGGGGGTGGAGCCGCGAACTCCGGTAGATCAAAGCAAGTTCGATATAATGCAGTTTCATCTATAATATGGTAAGATTTTTTGGCTCCCAAGGACAGCGTTATATCGAGGTAAAGGTGTAGTCACTTTGCTTTTTGATGACTGTCAGAGCTATTTGCTATTTCAAATCTTACAATTTTGCACCAGTGGGACAAAGCCATGGTTTTACTTAGCTTGTGAAAAATAAGAGTTCTAATGAAAGTGGTGTTTCCACACAGGGAGCAATGAGGGCTTCTAAGATTTGAAGAATAGACCACTATTTCTTTGTCTTGAGCAGACTACTGGCCAGAAAGATGTCCCAATGCTAGCAGGCCACCAGAAACTTGTTCAGTCTTCTCTACACTGGGAAAATGCATCATCTTACAAATCATGTTAACTAGTGAAGTTCTTAAGATTTTTTTTTCTCCTTGTAATGTCTTCAGGGCTGGATCTAGAAAGCACAGGTCTCATGTAAGTTTTCTCCTGCATGGGGATGGCTGGTAAGAATTTTGCAATTTGTGTAATAACAAAAATAATGCAATTGTTGCTTTTGCAAAACCTTGTGGTGAAATTTCAATAACATTTTGGATTACCTACTAAAGATACACAATCAATACTGGTAATTTCAAATATGTCTAGCTACCTTCTTGTACCAAAAACCTGTAATCAGACTCAGGAAATCTAGAAAGATCTGTGAAAGTCATTGTCTCCTGGGCAATGTTAAAAACAGTTCTAATCTCATGCAAACTCTCAAGTTATTCAGCCTCCTATCACCTCAACTGCTATATAAACTCTTTATAAGAATTCAGCATAATTTAATTAGATTACAGCTTTATTTTTTTAAAAGCAACACTACAGTGGATTGTCAAGAAAAAACAACAAACAAGAGAGAAAACACAAAATTATACCTTCTGTGGGTGACAAAAACATTATTTACATGACCCAGCCCGTTGCAGCCTGGCAAAGGACAGTGTGGCAGCTCTTGTTTGTTCAGTTTCCAGGATAATGAAGACCCATTGAGAGGACTCTCCTTCTGTCTCTTGGCAGCCAAAGGACAACCAGAAGCAGTGCGATGAGAAGTGTATTTACCTGATATGTGACCTTGGCCATCACAGCCTATCACTGGACATCTACAGAAACACAGCAAAAGAATCCTTATATTTACTCAAGAGAACAGAAGACAATAGTCTAACAATAACCATCTAAGAAAAGGAGTCTAAGTAGCTACTACGCTGTCTGTGCAACTGTATTATGGCTTGAGGGTGGTGAAGTACTGGAATGCGTTACCTAGGGAGGTGGTGGAGTCTCCTTCCTTGAAGGTTTTTAAGGCCCGGCTTGACAAAGCCCTGGCTGGGATGATTTAGTTGGGAATTGGTCCTGCTTTGAGCAGGGGGTTGGACTAGATGACCTCCTGAGGTCCCTTCCAACCCTGATATTCTATGATTCTATGATTGATCCCGAGAAGCACCTGAATGTCCCACTGACGTTCGTGAGAATGAGGGGTGTTTGGCAAATCTCAGGATTAGGCATTTCTAATACAGCTGTATGCCTTAACCACTTCAGCATTGACATCATATAAAACTATGTCAAAGAGAAAAAAATTGTTATCAGAGGGGGGAAAAGAATCACATTTTAACGGGTTTGTGAAGAGGCAACATTTTTTGTTCTTTATTCCAATTTTTGGCAAAAAACAAAAGGTGGTTTTCTGCAGGTGGAAAACTGTTATTTTCCAAATATATTCCAAATACTTGCCAAGGTGAAACCTGATAGTTTTGCAGAGCTCTGTCAGCATTAATGAGAACATGCCTAGGGCCTTTCATATGACATACCAGACGTCTGAAAGACAATCACTAATTGAAATACTAAATAGTAAGAGCAGCACAGGAAATAACTAAGTCCTTTGTTGTAAATGAACTGGTCCTACATGCCTTGGCAGCTGATTGTTTATTTATTTATTTTCACAGAACATATATTCGAGTTAGCAATAAAGTTGATTTATGTAGAGTTATCAGTTCTTGCCTTAATTAAAATTTTACCCCAGTACAGAAGAGGGATGGCATAAAGCCTATATACCACCTCTATCCCCATAATCCACATTTTCAGGGCTTAATGTGTGACTTGTGGTAGCTCTTTGCATAGAGATGGATTTCACCCTTTGTGTCTCCAAGTGTGATACATGAGATTTTGGTGAATGTTTGCAAGAATTTTTTAATTGGATCCAGGCTTAAATTTCACCACTGCTACAGTTTATTGCAGCAAATATAGCAAGATTTTGCCACAGTCTGAAATGTTGTGAATTTTAGACTGTGAATTTTCCTAAATTTTGCCACACTTTGTGTCAGATAGGACTGGAATGAAATGTTCCACCAGTTTCACTAGTTGTGGAAATATCCTTTATCTTAGCTTTAACAGTAGGACACACCCATGTACGTCTAAGAATAACTTGCACATTTCTTGGGATATACCAAGCACCATCTTGTTCTCCCTTTTGGCTGATAAACTCTTGCTTCTGCACTTACTTAAGTTCAGGGTCTTCTTTTTCTTCCTTGGTAGGAGTAACTTTGACACCACCTTTCCTGGCACGAGGGCAACCAGACAAGCTGAAAGAAGTACACAAAAGAAAAACAATTTTGTTCCGCTGACACGTTCCACGATTTCCCACAGCTTCACTCCCAAACAACTGAATGATTCTTACCTTCTGTGTGAAGCATAATTTCCAGTCACATGACCAGAGCCATCACAACCAGGTGTGGGACACCTAATATAATGCACAGAGCAAAAGAGATGACTTTTTAAAAAGGAACAGATAAATTTGTCTTCAGTGGAAGAAACAGCAGTGGCGCTTTTGCTGAACAAACACAACTAGCTCTTGCTGATATTTTTTTCCAGTAGGCAAACTGCTTTCATGTTTTCTTCTATCATTGTTTTTTTAATAGGGAACTTGAAATATATTGTATAATACAGCACTGCAGATTTGAACAATATATGTTAATGTTTTCATAGCAAAATATTTCTTTTCTTATGAAGGAGCAACTGTGGAAAAACAAACATGTAGCTTTTTATTTGTTGACTTCTCTGTGAAATAACTGTTATGTGTTTATTTGATGTCAGACTTACAATGATCAGCACATTTTCAATATAATCTCCATTTTATAGAAGGGGAAATTGAGGCTGAGAAGTTATGTCACTAAAGGTCACAGAGAAAATCAACATCATAGCCAGGAGAAGAACTCAGGAGTTTCTGTTTTTTAGCTCTGTACACAGAAAGGAGACCACATCTGTTTTACATAGGATCTAACTGGGTATTTTATTTGGCAAGTGGGCCTTGATTTTATTTTAGAGTTCAGGGGCTTTTCTGCATGCAGCAAACAGAAGCTTTCAAATTTGAAAGTTTAGTAACAATATATTTCAGCATCCTAATGGAAGGAATAAACCTGTATCTTACTGTTATGACCATACTTTCTCACTGGTGCTCAGATTGAATAGACATGTTGGCTGTGCCAGTGCATGTGGGGCAAAAATCTGTCTGGGGATTGGTCCTGCTTTGAGCAGGGGGTTGGACTACTGATATTCTATGATTCTAAAGTCTACTAAAGTTAATAAGAGCCTTTTCATTGACTACAATGGGCTTTGGATCAGGCACTTGCTGGTTGAGTGGCAGATATTTAGGTTCAAAATGAACCTTGTACATATTTGAAGAGATTTTCTCTTTTGCCGTAAGTGTTCCTTTTAAAAATTCAGAAAGAAGAAACACACCTAGGTGTACAAAGCAGCACTAACAGCACAAGGAAAACATTTACCTTCAGATGCTGTGCCAGGTATTTGTGCATTTTTGTACAGTTTTGAGCACTAAAGCTAAGCCTCCCCAAGGGCCTTTGAACACTATGTTTTTTCCAGAGTATCAGAATTACAGAAACATCTGTGCCAAGTAACCTTGTACTGATCCACTATGGAAATTCACATTGTTCAATAACCCTCTACACGTCTCAACATCTTACCCGTGGTGGAAGCATTGTGGTTGGGTGATCTAAGTACAGGCTTACTGGGATACTGTATTAAACACCTAAATATACAGTTGTAAACTCTCTTTTAAAGGTACAGTTGCACCTTTTAGAAGTGTATTATTCTAGTTTTTTACTGCATCAATATTTAAACCATGATAGTTGGGGGGATCAAGTGGGTTTAAAGAAATGATAAAGAACTAACTAATATTGGTAATTAATCACAGGAATGACTGATCAAGGGACGTAGTGGATTTTCCATCACTTGAACTTTATAAAATAAGACTGGCTGCCTTTCTAAAAGATATGCTATAGCTCAAACAGAAATTATAGGCTTGATGCAGAAATTACTGGGTGAAATTCCATGGCTGTGTTATGTGGAAAATTAAGCTAGATGATCATAATGGTTCCTTCTGGCTTTAAATTTTGGGAACCTTTATCATCTCAGGCACCAGGTAAGGTATTCTGTACTAGTCCTTTTCTGTAGAAATCTGTGTACCAATAAGCCTCTAATTTTAAGTGTCTTCAATCTGACTAAAGTAACCACTTTTAAAATCTGTCCTTCACTGCAAACTGTAGATTAGCTGAAAATCAGAAAAGGTATCTTGCTGGCTTAGTGAGTCAAAATAGAAGGCAAAAGTTTAACTTGATTATTACAAATTGAATGTGAACATTATTGTAAAATATATGCATCTGTTCTTTTTGATGCCATATATATCTGTATAACTATGTGAAATAAAACTAGGACGATGGTCACTGGGGGCTTGATCCTGCAAATCCTTGTGCATCTAAGGATATAGCTACATTGCAATCAGCATTTGCAGTGTACACACACCATGGGTTTTTTTTACTCATGTAGTCCCTGTGAACTAAAAGGAAATACTGATGTGAGTATAGCTACGCAGTTGCAGAAATGTTTTCAGGATCTGGGTTTAGGGTTTCTTTTCTCCTTCCTTCTTCATATATTTTTTCTAGACAATGCTGTAGAAAAATATACCTTTTTTAAAATGGGATTTTATTTAAAATTGGATAGAGCGAAATTAGTTTTTGCTCAAACCTGAAACTGGATGATCTATGTGTAGCAAATAATTTTAGTGGACCCTTTTTTCTCTTTTCAAATGGTCTGGGAACAAATTTTGAGTTTTACTATTTTGCTGGTCATCTGAAATTCGACGCTGAACACTTCATGAAACCTATTTCTGCTTATGGGCTGTTCGTGAACTTTGCCTATAGCTTCCATGACTCACTCGTTATTCATAGCATGTGGTTAGTAACTCAGGTCACATGTTGTTGCTTCTCTTTCCTTATTACACAACTGAAACTTTATAAGCTTTAGTTAAACAGTATCTATGTGGGTATGCAAATGTCACTGTTCACATGTGACTATGTGGGTTTGCATGCAGAGCAGCCATTTATTTTGTTTGTGGGAACACCCATTCAGCTCTGAGTTCATGGAAAGCAAGTAAAAGCGCTGAATCAGCGACTGATTTAGAAATTGGCACCATTTTCACAAATCTTTGTTCTGTCACTCTTTCCACAGCTTTATTCAAACCAAATGCTGGGGAGGTGAGTTCAGCAGACCCCAAGGTTGAAATCTCATGCCACTGTGTCAGCACCTCAGTAATGACTATGCTCTAAGAAAAGTTTTTACCTCTTGCCCACATAGCTGGCCTTTTCCTACTGCCTTTGCTCTGTCCCTAGAGAGCAGGCTTTCCTTGGCTAGAGTCACACAACATATTTTTTACAATGCAGGGCAGCACCTGAATATCATGACTGGAAACGGCTTTGTTTTATTTTAGGAAGTTGACAAACTTTCTAGCTAAACCCTGAACTTAAAACCTGGATTTGGCCACCTGTACTTGAAACGCCATTAAAGCAGTGTAAACGTACCATCATCAGAACTTACTTTCCTCCATTTGGACTGAGGGTGACTCTAAATATGGGCAGGGTGTACAGGCCCACAAACCCCCACTACGTTCTAAGCCATATATGGCAGGACCCCATTTACTGATGCAAAGAGAAAAGAGGGCTGGCAAACCTGTCAAAAGCTACATCTACACTACAGGCAGGGGACTCACACCTGTAGCTTGCAGCGTAGATGTAGCTAAAAAGCACCAACCATCCTTTTACTTCACTCCCTTCTGTTGACAAAAGCCGTCCATTAACTAGGTGATTGGCTGCCAATCCCTCTCCCGACTCCCATGGCCAGCTGTGCAGATTACTGAGGTCTGCTTAAGGCCCTGTACATCTGCCTATCTACTGGGGCCTGCAAAACCCTTTTGTGTCATTTCATGGTGAGAAATATGCAACACTGATTCATATGATTTGACGGCTGCCTCAGTGACATTAAGCTGAGGGTATATCTAGTGCTGGAGGATGAAGACTGAAGATTTGCAGGCTTGGCTTGTTTTGGTTTTCAAATGTCTGAATACTTATCCTAACCTCTTTGATCTAGAAATCAGACGGGGTATTTTGTGAGATCAGATTCTTTGTAAGACTTCGATACTTCCTGGCTCCAGCTGGTTCAGAAATACCATCAGAACAGCCTCTCTTTCAACGTTCGGAGTATCTGCACCAGGTTTGGGGAAGTGTATGGATATGAAGAGGTGCAAAAACATGAAAAACAAAGAAAAGTGAGCCCAACTTTTCTTAAAGGCTTTGGTTTCAATTTGTTTTCACGTTTGGGACAAGGGGTTGAACTGGCTTTTATTTTACAAAGATCAATTCTCTTACCTATTAAATAGCTGCATTTGTTTGGGAAACATGCCAATATGAGATAAACAGCAATCACCAAACCAAAGCCTTTTTTTCTATTGTCATTACTTACTTAAGCTCTTGAGAGTTGGCAGCCATAAGGGATTTTAATGTCTTGTCGGCTAATGGGCACCCGGAAACACTAAGGAAAACAGATGTGAAACATGTTTTCTTCAATATGCTAAAACAGAAAATGATTTTTCTAGAATAGCATTAACTATTTATTATGGAATAGAAACAGTCTCCCCCCCCCCCCAAAAAAAAAACCCAAACCCACGCTTGCTGTTGGCAAATGAGAGCTAGATAATACAGGGTAGTCATTCTTTAGATCAGAGCAGGTTACTTGCTCGGAGCCAGGTTCTCTCTGGTCCCAAAGCAGTTATGTATGGAGCTGGTTAGACTACAAAGAGCTTTCCCACTCTTTTGTGTTGCCAGCATAAAGAGCTGTAGTCCATATTGTTGGGGAAAGGTAAGGACTGCTTCCTCCATACATCCAAAGGGAACGGCAGGAGATGGGACCATTGTCCCAGCTCAGAGAGGAAATAAGGGGCAGCACACAAAAAGCATTTGCAAATTTGAGAACTTCAAAGCCATCTGTACTAAAGTTTGTGGAAACCTACTTTTAAATCCACTGCCAGGTTTGGGAAGTGTATGGATATGAAGAGGTGCAAAAACATAAAAAACTATTTCATGTTTGCACACTCATCCACTTAAGGACGCACAAACAGTACCATATGACTTATCTAACCAATCTCAGCTAATCCATACAGCTTGCATAACAAATAATCACAGTGAACTGTTTGTAATCAGCTAAAAAAAACCTTGAGATATATACCACAAGAAAAAACAGAGGCTGAGTTTGCTGGGTACATTAATTGGCTGAAAATTATTTGCCCAATTATATATAACAATTATATTATTGTTATATATAAAACTATTAGATGCTGACTGTACATAAAGCAGCTCTACTTCCTGTTATGAGTTTTTGTCATTTCTCACCTGCGATGTGATGCATAGTTTCCTGTTACATGACCACTGCCATCACATCCTGGAGTCGGGCAGCTGTGTATAGAAAGTGCAGTTAGAGTTAAGACTGTTTCCAAATGATGTAAATACAGTTCACCCCCCACTGCTAACCAACAACCTGCCACATACTTCACACCAACTACATTTGACATGATCTAAAATCAATGTTATCATCATGACAGTATCACTCTCGATCTAAGTATGTGGGTTAGAACACAGTACAGTTGTGTAAAGTTTCATAACCCATGTGAATCAAAACAATTTTATGTATTTCTGGGTTAGCTGAAACCACCATATGTTTTGCATAGATTTTGCAGTTACCACAGATCATGGTGCAGTCTGGGTAGTTTCATTACTGCCAGCTATTTTTTATGACAATTCATAGATTTTAAGGTCAGCAAGTACCATTATGAACATCTAAGGCTGACTTCATGCATAACAATAGGCCACAGAACCTCCGCCAGCAATGCCTGCACCATGCCCATAACTTCTGGCTGAGCTAGAACATATCTTTTAGAAAGGCATTCGGTCTTGATTTAAAGACTTCCAGTAACGTAATTAGATGTCATTGTGACTTCCAGGACAGACACAACTGACCATTCATCCAACTGCAGCCTGGAGTGAACAGGTTCAATTCCTTAGGAAGCTTCTGGGCTATATTCAGCAATAACAAAAATGATGATATACATGTAGTACATTGGCAAAATTGTTCCATGTCTCCACTAACATCCCACGGGCTTCTACCAGCTGACTGACTTATTTCCATAGCTCAAATTGTATAGGTGTGCACTGCAATGCCACATCTTGAGTTCAATCCTTGCTAATGGCCCTAGTAAGGGGATCATAAATTACAAGATTAGTGTAAAGTGAGTGTAAGTGGCAAAGCACTAAAAAATTGCTCCAAAGTAGTAAAATAAGTCTGACTTAGGCTATGTCTACACTACAAAATGATATCGACCTAACTTACGTTGGCATACAGATATCTTTGTTATTAAATCGCTTGTGTGCATGCGCATTTTGCTTCTTGTGTCGGCAGTGCACATCCTCTCCAGGAGTGCTTGTATCGATTGCATTGTCAGTGTGGGGCATTATGGGACGGCTCCTGGAGGCCAGTAACAGTCAACGTAAGCAACACACTGTCTACACAGACACTGCATCGACATAATTACATTGACTGTGACTCTGCGCCGCTTGGGGAGATGGTGTTACTAAATCAGCGTAGAGAGGCACTTATGTCAGCAGGAGCCAAATTTATGCGAAGACACTTCCACAGCTAGGTGGATGCAAGGCAGCTTATGTTGACCTACCCGTGTAGTGTAGACAGGGCCAGCTTTAGGCACCGCGGGGCCCGATTCAAAGGAGCTGCCACTGAAGTCCCACCGCTGTCCGCGGCGATAGCTCAATCACTGCCGCGGATGAAGGTCCCTCCGCCGAAATGCCGACGACGACAGTGCCGGGACTTCGGCGGCAGCTCAATCAGCTGCCGGTGCTTTCGGTGGCACTTTGACGGAGGGACCTTCCTCCGCGGCAGCGATTGAGCTGCCGCCGAAGACAGTGGCGGGAGTTCGGCGGCAGGTCCTTTGGGACGTTGTGGGGCCCGATTCCAGGGAATCGGCTGAATCGCTCTAAAGCCAGCCCTGAGTGTAGACCAGGCCTTACTCATTGAGGCCTGATTCTCATTCACACTTAAGTCCCTATATACTGCTCTAGTGGTGTAAAGCAGAAAGGACAGGAGCAGGGATGAATTACATGTACGCACGTTGTAAGGCTCTTTATGCTGTTGGAGTTGTATGAAGGGTCTTTAATATACCTGAAAATCAGGGTTTGAGGGGCCTTTATATTGACTCAATCAGGGTCTCAAACCAGCCAGATGTGCTCCATCAGAGTTCTCCAGTGTAGAGGAGTCCCCAACAGGCACAATCAGTGTAGCTGGCTCTACATCACCTCTTGCAGGATGGGTATGGCCAGGGTGTTTCTATGACCTGGCTATTCCAAGTTGCTGGAATGGCCCATTGGGCCTGTTGGAAATCATCCTTTGTGTATAGATACAATTTTTTTTTCAAGGACCTATGTCATTATAAGAACTTCCTCATGATGGAGCCACTTGTATTGACTTGTTCAGTATGTTCTGGGCTCAGTGGGCACACAGTACATACTGTCTGCCCCCAGTATCAGCTATGGATTCTTCATCCAATGTATTAAAAATGTTTCTTGTTTCATTGTCTGGACAGGTGCACTTTAGCTATACATTGCCACTCTGTGTGCAATGTATCCACTGTGTATATGTTAAAACTGGATGCAATTCTTGTAAGTAATCTGATAATATGGTGAAGAAAGGACACCCAGTTATTATGAAAAGAAGGAAAATGTTTTTATCAACATCTGGAAATCAGCCCATATTACAAAGCAATAAATATCACAGAAGGAAAGACATTAGTGTTTTTAATAAATTCACAACTGTTTTTTGTTGTTGTTGTTTTAAAAGTGGCAGAATAAACTCAAGCCTGAGGCCATTTAGGTCATGAACTGCAATTGCAGATACAATATGGTGAGCAGCCAATATGCAGATTGCACTACCAGAGGTGAAAGACTCACTCTACAGAGTTTTCCCTTAGGAAACGTAATTTCCAGAGACAGAGATTGAGTCTCACTGACTCAGTGCCACTGAGTCTGCAAAGCAAATAGCAGGACAAGGGTTGATGTCATGGAGTTCAGCTGTGAATGAGTCTGCAGTGATGTGCTATGGACTATCATCAGTAAGTGGTGCAGACTGCTTTTGTCTTGAGGCGCCTACCAGGGTTGGGAGATAGAGGGGAAAACAGCAATGAAATATGTAGACTGAGTCCCAGGTGAATATTAAATTAGAGACAGAGCAGTCTATGGATGTCAAAAAAATGTTTTAGATGTTGACAATGTTTTGATGTGAATCCAAAGATTTTTCAAGGAGCATGGCCAGGATTTTAAGACATGATTAGTGGTCTTGGGTGTCCAAAAAGAGACAGTTGAAAAAGGACTAATTTTCAGAAGGTGGGTAATCAGCTTTTTCTGAAAACAAGGCCCCTCTAGGGAATCTCAAGCTGAACACCCAAAATCACTAGTCATTTCTTAAAATCTTGGCCTGTGCATGCAAACTGGCTACTGGCATTACACATGTAAACAGACTGGTGAATAACATGACCTTATTCAATCATTTTAAATAATCTGCCTGTTTGGAAGGTCTCAGATCTAATCCTTATAAAACTAAGTTATTAATTTAACTTCCTTAATCAGCACATACACTGCTTTGTTCCCTGCCACTTCAGGCAAATCTGTAGAAGTCGCAGTTGGTTTTGGTTTTTATTGTTTTTAGAAGATAGGTGCCAAGTGACTCTTCTGTGTTATTCTATATGTTTCCACAACTGTGTTGCTTTATCAGATAACAAAATGGCCCAGTCTGTGTTAATGCTCAAAAGCTGCTTCGTTTTCCTACTTTAAATCTGTTTTTTAAAAGGAAGTGAGACATATTATAGTTCAGATTGTGCAAGTAAGGGAACAGTCTGTTTACCCTATAAACACCTTGAACAAGGACTGTTTCTTCATCTATGTTCAGTACAGTGCAGAACCTGCTGTTACTGCATAACAAATACTGACAACAAGGACATGCAGAAAGGAAATGACTCTGAGGCAGATACCCCACATTCATTTGTGGGTTGAGCTCTAGGACACAGGCCATCTTGTAAAAAATGAAGGAGACTGTGGGCCTGATTCTCCACTCACACAAGTTTTACACTGTTGTAACTTCACAGGCTTCAGAGGAACTTCTACTGAGTTACACCAGTGTAAGTGAGAAGAGAATCACGCTCTGTATATTTGGGATCTGGGGAGAGCAGACAGTTAAATATTATGTAATGTACAAGGCTACAAGGCAGAGACTATTTTTTTCTATTTTGAGCAATGGCCTTAAAATACTTTGTCCAGCAAGCACATTATGTTGTTCAACATCTGGAGTACATGGAATGTACCTGGGGACAATGCTGCTCACTAGATTTTTTTTTACAGTCAGTGTTACTTGTCTTACATTCAGCACCAGCATTTAACAAGTCTGAACTCCTGTAATTTATTGTAAATGAACAGCTGAGGTTTCTTTTAAGAATGATCCTTTAATCTAAAGCATATTGAATTTATCCTCAGTCTGTATTATTCTCATACAAAGGAATTTCAGACTCTTGATTTAGTCCTTGAACTAAACTCGTCTGAAGCTGTTTTCCTCCTTACCTTCCTGCTTGAGAACTCTGGGATCATCTGGTAATATGCACACATAATGTAACGTATGGATATGGATGCTGATTTTCCATTATCTTATAGAAGGGCAGCACGCATCTTAGAACTACACTCATGGTGACATCTACATGCCATTCTGACATGGACATCATTGTGCAGTATGTGTGGTAACCTCTGCCACCCTCATTGTCTTTAGCTATTAATCTTTTCTCAGTCTGCACATGGTTCTCTGCAGATAGGCAGGATTGGGTCCTTAGTGAGTTGTTTGTCTTTATGGTCCATATTTTTTATCGGCCCTGCTTCTTTTAAATCCTAGAGCTATGCCCTGGATTCCTACACAAAATCACTGCAGGGGATCTCCATGGAGGACAGAGGGGAATAAAATCTGTTTTCCACAACAGTAATAGGAGTCTCAGAACAGCCACTCTGCAATCATTACTACAATCCACGTGTGTAGTGGTGGCTGCTGCCATTTTATTACCTCTGTGCATGAGAGGTGGGGTTAGACAGTAAATCTATACAGTCATGAATCCTCCATTCAGGCCGACAGTCCTTTCCTGACTTGCCTTGACTATAACCTCACTGCTGCCCAGTCCAAGAGAGCCACAATGGAACACTCTTGTGTAGGAAGCAGTGGGTGCAGAATTCCCCTGCACAGCTCCTCCAAAGCCGCTGACTCACAGACGTTCTGCTGTGCTTAGTGTCTTTAGTCTTCACAGAGGAGAAGAAAGGAAAATGTGACATTTTTGTGACTCACGTGATGAGTTCCTTCTTGAGATCTCTTGGATGGAGCTTGGGTTTTGGACTCGGTATGGAGACATCTCCTGGATACTTTTTTTCCTCCAGGTTTTCTGGGGAGCTCAATGGATCTTTCTGAAATATCAGATAAGAATGTCACAAAGGGTTTTCTCTCTTCCCTGTCTTTCTTATATTCAACCAATCTTTTGTTTTTGTGTATGTGTGTGTGTGTGTGGTGGGGGGGTAACCTCTTGAAGAACATACAGGCAAAATTATCTAAGCTTTCAGCAGTGACGGAGATATGATAAAAGATTAATGCACCATATTTTCAGAGGGATAGATGTTTTACTATGTGCAATGATTTATTTGTAAAATAATTCCTAGAGGTCTGGAAGCCACACAAGATCTTGAGGCTGTATCCTGGTAAACAGGGTTTATATTTGGAAAATGATAATGCTAGCGAAAGAAAAAATCCATAGAGAAAAGAAGGGGAAAATACAGCCCTTGGCCTGAAAGTTATTGAACATTTTGAGTTACAGAACCTATAGTTTTGCAAGGGGGGATTACTCTTGTTTTCTTCTGCAAATAAATCACTGTGCTACTGTATGCTGTACAAATAAATATGATTGTACCATAAACAAATAAATCATTAAGCTGCAGTCTAGGAGATGTAAATGCAAAACTCCCTAAGAGTGTGGCATGAAGTGATGTTTTAATCTTATCCAAATACTAGAGTCTTGTTATGAAAAAAAATCACAAATGTTCTTTGCAATTTTCTTGCAGAACTGTAGGAATGGTCTTCAGTTCTAACCTGGCCTGTTCATTTGTAGATAAAAATTTAAATGTTACCATCTGTTGTTTTGCTGTTTAATGGATATTATAGAGACATAGTAGTCACTCCATTGAAAAGACATTTTGGAAATCTGAAATATTGAATATTACATTTTCACTTTCTGAAGACTTCTCTTTTTAGAATGTCATTGCTTCAAAATGGCTTGGTCTAGAAAGTTCAAGATTGTTTTGTCCTCACTGAGGACTAGTGGGTTTGAAATTTTTTGGAAGGTTAAGTGGTTCATTTTGGAGAGATTCATTCTGAACACATAAACCTTTGAGAAATCTCCAGAGTCCCTGGCAGAACTATAAAGTCTGTAGAATTCCCAGCTGGGATTCATGCCAGTTTATAAACGCCACTGGAGCAAGGAGACACAGATAAGTAGGCTTTGCAGAAAAGGCTTAATAGGACCAGAGATTGCCGCCTAAGATTGGGACAAGAAGCACTTTGGTCCTGCAAAGCTCCCAGACCTAGTACCGTAGGTGCTTCTGGCACTGTACAGTTGACAAGCTCTCCAGGACCAGGGCTGGGGAATTGTGGCACTTACCTCCAGGTCCGGCGGTAAGCAATCGATCTTCTGGGATCGATTTATCGCGTCTTGTCTAGATGCGATAAATCGATCCTGGAAGTGCTCGCCATCGACGCTGGTACTCCAGCTCGGCGAGAGGAGTACGCGGCATCGACGGGGGAGCCTGCCTGCCGCGTCTGGACCCGCGGTAAGTTCGAACTAAGGTACTTCGAATTCAGCTACGTTATTAACATAGCTGAATTTGCATACCTTAGTTCGAAATGGGGGGTTAGTGTGGACCAGGCCTTAGAGGATCTCCAGGACTGGAGAGAACCACAGGGACAGGGACTTCTGTGAAGCTGATAAGCACAGAGTGAAGAGAGCAGCAGAAACTGGGGTGAATGTGGACTGCAAATGGAGCTTCTGCAGGGGTGCTGGAACAATTTGTATAATGGGAATACTGAGAGCCATTCAATCAAACTGTAAACCCTGTACTTAATGGAAACCACTTAAAACCATGGGGTGTGACTGCACCCCTATTCCAGCACCTATGAGCTTCTTCCTAGTGGGGGTGTTGCTTCTGATAAAGCTTCCATATGCTCTCCAGTTCTGGCAGCTCACCTATGCCAGTCTGTAGCTGGTTCCTTTACATTACTTCCTTCTGCTTTCAGGTATTGGCTATCTATTGCCTACTATAACTCACAATATATATACACACATATAAACATCATCATATTATTGATAAATCAATTACTGCTAATTTTTACAACTGCATGTGTGAGGTTAGATTGTTTGGGAATCATCTCATATGCTACTATAACTAACATAGAGAGTACAAATATTTTTCTTCATTTTTTTTCTACACAGTTTTTTCATGGTAATTATTAATACTTTTAAATGGAGGAAATTCAACTAATATTTTAGGCTTTAGGGATTTTGTTTTTAAAGGAAATTTTCAGATAAAGATAACCTTAAAAGATCCCAAAGGTGTAATTATCTATTACTTTATTTTACTTCAATTTAATTTTAATTAATATAATATAAATATTTATTCATTTAAAACATTATTAAAAAGTAAATATAAAAACCTAAACCTGTGAAAGTAAATACAATTTGGAGTTAATGTTAAAAAGCAGCATTTGAAAATTAGGAAATTTAAAAAATGTTGTTCAAAAGCCTAAATATCAGAGTTTTGCCATTGATTTCAAAGGGGTCAGCATTTCTCCCATCAACTTGAACTCTGCCCTTTACTCTGACCACCCTTCCTTATGTACTTTTCAAGTGCTAACTGTTGACCCCTACTATCAGAGAGGAACCTCAGCACTGTAGCTGCCTATGAAGAGCAAATCCATCATTAATCAGAAACAAGAGACTGGTACCTCCCTGCATCCTGCAGCATGGGCCAGAGACCCCAAATAACTTCACAAGCCAGGCTTAATGTCCCTATTTACCTGCTCCAGCCGGACTGCATTTTATGATTTTATGTGTGTTTTATGTTGCCCTCTAGTGTCCGACTCACATAGAGGATAAGGGACCTATTGATGCTCCCATCAAAGGAATTTGTTCTTTATATCAAGTGGAAGATGTGTGTGTGTGTGTGTGTGTGTGTGTGTGTGTGTGTGTGAGTGAGTGACACAGAGAGAGAGATACACCCAGTAAGTGTCTGATATGTGCAGCACATACATTCATTAGATAGTGTTGCTTGCAAGTCACAGAAGGCCCCATTGAGCTGCTTGGGACCCTAAGCAATTGCTTAGTCTGCTTATGCCTAGTGCCAGCTCTGGTTTGAATGTTTTGACTTTCAAACATCTGGGTTTTCAAATGTTAACTGTGAATTCCCTGCATTGCAATTTGAATAATTCCCTGCATTGCAATAATGTAAGAATACTCTTTTATATTAACAGGTACTTTCTTACAATCTTAATTCCACTGTAAATAAAGTTTTTTTGTCTGAGATTCTTTGCAAAAGAAAGACATGTTTTAAAGGGAAGCACATAGCATGAAAAAGGTGCTAATTGAGATTAAGGGGATAATAAAAATCTGTCTTTTTCCTGTTGAAATTCTCTAGTATATGTCCGAAGAAGGACAGAGACAAACATTTAAACCAATAATTTCCCTTAATAGTTTGGGGGATATTGTTATTATTCAAGCAGCATGAAATCCTGGGGGCTGGGGAAGTTAAAAATTGCAGTAGAAACTAGAAGGGAGGCATGATGCAAAGGGGCCATGCAGAAAGACGCTGAAGTTCCTTGCATGCCAGGGGAGGCTGGAGGAAGCAAACTGGGCTATGTTCATGGCCAGCTGGTCCCTGACCATGCAGATCCACTGGCAATAAACACACGTATGGGCTGTCCATTGGCCCCTGAGTAGCTAGTCTTGCCCATACCAACTTGCATTAGCAGCTGCAAGCTACTATTGCAAGTTGGAGCAGAGAATTCTTTCCTTGGCTTTGCACATATAGGGCTGAGCATGTAGACCAGGTACCTGGGCTGTGCACTCCTCTAGTGGATTTCATATTTACTGTGTGACATAAATCCTTTATAGAATGGGTCAAAACCCCTCCCCCCATCATCCATCCCTTTTTTTTTTTCACTTATGGTACGTGGATACTTATCTCAGTTAATTAAGTGCAGAGTACAATTTCTAGACAGCAGAGTTAGAATGAAATGTTATTAGAATTCTAAAGCATATTAGATTTTAAAAAAATCAGAACCAGAGGTCCATTTTCTATAAAGAGAGTGTGTGTGTATTCACATGCGGGCACAAAAGAAAGCAAGCGAGCAATGAAATTCCATTAATGTACAGATGGAAGTTTATATTGATTTCAGCAAAGACCAGAACATAATGGTAACATGAATAACAGATAATAGCATCTGGCACTTTTAACATTTTTAAGCCCTGAAATCTTTGGAGAACTGACAGTTGAACTAAACTGACAGCTCTGGTTATTTCTCGGTGCTTTCCTTTTTACAGAGATGTTGAGCTTTTTCCAAATTCAGAATTTTTTTTTAGGGGGCATCTGGACAGGCTATTTCACTAAGAGAGAGAAAGACAATATTTTCTGGAAATTACCACCAAAATTAAGCAACTGTTGTGCATATGAACCAGATAACAATGAATTAGAAATAGATATTATCATTCATTTGCTTTGCATGGGGATAACTGCCAGACTTCTACTTGCAAAACAGAACCATTGGCCCTGAGACCATTGGCCAAGTCAATGTTCTCTGGGAGCAGAAGTGCTCAGAGCAGAGGTCTTGGGCCAGATCCCTGATTAGGGACAAATTGCACACAGTGCAGTCCATTGAGGTGGTGGGGTGCAAAGATGGCTGTATACTCAACTTTGTGGCCTCCTCAGTGATGGCACTGATGCTGCTTATGCAGTGCCTGCAGTCCCCACACCACAATTGGCCAAAACTGCAGTAGGGGAACAGTGTGGCATAGGGGTGTTCTATCCATGCCCTCTTTCCTCTAGCCATGATCCCTATTCTATGCTACGCTGGCAGCAGGGAGGAGGAGTGGCATGAGAGCTCTTTGCCAGGTCTGCAATACCAGTGGATTCCCTGGCAGTGGGATAATTTTCTCAAGGCTGGATATACCTGCTGGCAGTGCAGCACAAAGGGGCCATATTGCAGGGAAGAATCTGGTCCTCTTACTCACTACATAATTTAAACCACTCTCCAGCCACGGTCTGTCTTTTCTCAATAAAAATTGTTATTCTAGACGCTTAACCCTGGGTTACAGATCAGCATCAGCAGAGTGGGGATCACAGCACTTAGCTCTCCAGGACATGACAGCTACCATAAGACCACCTAACACTTGGCAGCCTGTCTTGTGTAGTCTCGTGATGGCAACTGCCTGTACCCATCCTGAGAGTTTTCTATTCATGTGACTGATACCCTTTTTCTACCAGGCATTTTGAAATACTAGAGGTGAATCCCCATCCTCAGCTCTAGGTGGATCTATCCTTGTTGAATATGTTACTTTATTAAAGTTCACCAATCATGATAATTCAGAAAAAAAAACCACTTCTATAATAACTACAATGCTAAAGTGCTACTTTTCTACTTCATGCAAATACAAATGGGATAGCCATATATTCGACCCTGAACTAAAACTCCAGATCTGAACTATGGGGAACTTTGGGGCTGGAACAGAACTCTGCAACTCTGTCCATTACCAAGATTTCATTTAGTTACTTGCCTATGCATATTCTTCACCACGATAACAAATCCATCCAAACCTTCTTTGAACCCTATTCTGGCAGTTAAGTTCAAGAGAAACATGCAGCCAAAAAAAGAAATAAGAAAACCAGAGGACACTATGCTGCCAACAGTCAATAAAAAAATACACAAAAGGGGCAAAACAAAGACACATAAAGCAAGAAAATTATCAGCACTCTTGGCTCTCCTGGACACGACAGCTACCATACGGCCACCTAACACCTGGCAGCCTGTCTTGTGGAGTCTCGTCATGGCAGCTGCCTGTACCCATCCTGAGAGTTAGTTTTGGGTGATTTATTTAGGTTTTTGTATTTTTGGGCTATTTATTTCAATTGATATTCCCTAATTCCAGCAATATATTGGGAAGTGTGCATTTCTGGAATTTTAATCTTTGGACCCTGCAAGACTCACAATAGAATGATGTGAGCACTGCACACCTGAAACGTGTCAAAGAAATGATAATACTTTTTCCCAGTGAAAAATTATTGTAGGATTTCATGCCTGTATTTATACATACCCAAACACAGAGATGTCTGGAATGCACAAAATAATAAAGTTGCTTGGAAGAATTACATTGCACTTCAAAATTATAAGGTTACTTTTACTTTTTAAAAAGACCAAAAATATACTAGTTAGGTCATGACCCTCCAGCCACTGGAGAGTAGGGATACATTTTCAAAAATGGGTTCTAATTTTGGATGCCTTAGGTTACGCAGGTTGAGAGACTTGCATGCCCCATTATTCTGGTTAAAACGAACAGTTGCTTTACAAGTGCCCAGCAGTTCTAAAAGTAAGGCCTTAGGGCCAAGATTTTCAAAAGTGACTAATGATTTTATGTGCTGTATTTGAGACACCATTAAAATTGGCTTGATTTTCACAAACTGCTGAGCACCCACATTCTGCAAATCAGTCTTCGTTAAGATGTATCAGATTGGGTACTCCAAATCAGTCATCACTTTTGAATATTGAGGCCAGGATATCTCAAGCTGGGCATTCAAGCACCCAAGATTAAAGGCCACTTTTGAAACAGAGGGCTTTAGTGTCAGTTCTTCAACTGCTCTAACTGAAAAGCTGAAAAGATACCTCTTTCTCTTCCTCTTTCCTGCCATGTGTCTTGCTATAGTTGATTGGCATATCCCAGCCCTCCTGTTCACAGAGAGCCTGGTAGAAGGCTGCATTTACCAGAATGCTGCTTGTTTTGAAGGGAGAAGAGGAAGGAGTGGGAAGTGCTGCGTTGGAAGAAGTTAGAGGCATAACCTTGTCCTGGTTTCGGTTCTTTTTCATGCTCAAATCCAGAGTGCCATTTTCATCCACTTCTATCTCAGCTCCCTGATATATAACAGGAAATAGAGAAATGTTTAGACAATGCTCAGTTTGAGACTGCAACATAGCCATGTGGTGCTTTTAACGGATAATTGTAAATGCACGCTTTTATTTAAATTTATCTGAGTCTAAAACCAGCTTTTGGATTTACATCAGTTAATGTTTAATTCTTAGGCAGACTTAAGTGTAACCTCAGTAATGCTCTCCAGGCTTCTGAGCTTAAACACAGTAAGTAGCATTTAAATAAGATGCTTCTAAAATGTAAACTATACATGCTAAATCTGAGTTTATTTAAAAAAAGTTTAGCTTTAAATCTTCTTGATCTTTTTACTCTTAGAGAGAACTATGACCCCCCAGTCACAGTTGAAAGCATTAATGCACTGCTTAGTTCATCAACAGCATTATTATTACATTTCCACCCTCTCCTCTCTCATGCCCCGGAAATATTACAAGATCTGTAACATGGCAGGCGGAAATGTGCTAAAACAGATGAAGGAGAATTTTCCCCTGATGTTTCATACATCAACTGAAAATAACATATTGCCTTAAGCAGAATTTGACTTGGAAAGCACCTTTAAAAAGATTTACTACAAAACAAGTGCCAGATTGTGCCATTAAGGCACAGACCTGCAATAGGAGCAGGGTAGAGCCACACCGGCATAGGGAGAGGTCCAGGAGGCACCATGTACGATTCCTCTCAGAGATCTCCAGCATACACTCTCCTCTTCAATGGGCTAGTTCTGCTGGCTGGTACGTGTGTGTATGCTATGGTAGGCCTCATCCTTGCCCCTCCCTCTCTCCGTATGTCATCTTGAGACCTGGTAGCAGGGGCTGCCACTGCCTTTCTTAGGAGCACAGGGAAGGGAAAGTTCCTTGTTCCCTCCCCCTCTCCTTCCACAGCTGACCATAAAAGCGAATAGAAGACAGAATTCTTGGGCTGGCAATTGTGTCCTTGAAGTGGGATTCAGTAACAGAGGCTACAAATATACATCCTGTGTACTATATAATTTAGGCAGGGCTGACCCTAGGTTTTGTCAGTATCTGAAGTAACAATCCAGCTCTCCCCCTGCCTGTTGGGTTTCCTCACCTCTGAAAACACATCACCCACACACCTGGCCTGTCTACAACCTCATTTAAGGAATTGCAAACCATCTCCCTGTCACTTGTTTGTGGAGTTTCCACTGCCTCTGGGCATCCCCATCCCCTCTGCATGGACAGAAAAGCCATGAGGTGGCGCTAAAGGGCACCTCTCAAATCAAGGAGCAATGTTATATGTGTGTGGATGGGGGCAAATAAAAAGAGTCAGCTTCTGCCACAGCTCAGTTATTAGTCAAATGGGACCATGGAATGAGAATCTGGTTTCAGGCTGTGAGTATGTATGGCTTTCTGGCCTCTGGAAGAGCAGAGACCTATAAGAGTAGCCTTATTGCATAGATTGTCCAGTCTTAACAGGCCAACACTGGCTTTGGGGTTATGGGCTGACATCAGAGTAAAGATGACTTATCAGGCAGTAAGTACAAAGATGTCTGCAGTTAACACTATATGTTCCCATTGCTATTGTTTTATTATTTGTATTGCAGAAGGGCCCAGAGGCCCCAGGTAGGGCTTGGGGCCCAAATGTGCTAGATACTGTATAACCATAGTAAGAGACAGTCACTTCCTCAAAAAGCTTACAATCCAATACAATGGAATGCGGAGTTCTGCTTCAGTGTTGATGGTATGATAGGCCACCCTGACTGGACTCAGATGGAGCACAGGCACCATCCAGGTAGCCATGTACTAATCCTTCAGTGGCACCATTTTAAAAGAATGAATGAAATCACAATGCCCATTTAACCATAGGGTGACTTCCACATTGTGATCCACTTCAAATCATGGTACCAGCAGCAGTAATGACATTTTACTGAAAGAGGCCTAAGATTTGGTAACATAATTAGCAACTTCCTGGCCTTTATAAGCATTTAAAGGCCATCCAACAATTCACTGTTAGTATTGCCCATCTAGACTTTCTTCAGCAAAGGAAAGCAGTTTCCTCAAGCATATTTGTTGGCAGGCTGTGAACGCAGATGGTAGCCAGTGATCCAGGCCTACATTTTCAAAAATCATGAGCGATTTGGGGTGGGTCAATTTTTGGGTGCCTCAAGTTGGGCACCTGAGACCAAAACATACAAAGTCACTAGGCATTGTTGGAAATGAAGAACTTAATGATCAACTCTTGCTGTGGGGCCAAAAGCCTAAGAGAGATGCACTAGCCTAGTTCCAAGGCCTACGCGGCTAGCTGCTTGTGCACAATTTAGAAACTCAAAGGCACCTCTTGTATTTGTTTCTCTTGCATGACAAAGTTCACATTTTCAATCACTCAGCTTAAAGAGAGCTATGCGTTATTATATTTATGGGAAGTAAATACACTTCTAATATGTTCATACTAAGATGCTTTGGTTATATCTTTCTGCCCCTTTTTAGTAAATAGTTTAATCTCCTGTGATAGTTTTAAGCCCTGAATTTGACAGTACAGCTTATCCTGGATAATAACTTAGTAACCACAACATCTTATGCCATCTGTATAATATCAAATACATTTTTATACCAGCATTAATAAACCTTAGTTACAAAAATCCAAGATATTAACTATATCTTTGCCAAGTACATTCTCCAGGATCCGACAATATAGCTTGGCCATGATTGCCCCAGCGTTTTTTGGCTTCACAGTTGATATGTAACTATAGCAATGAAACAGAGCTACAGTAATCAAGTTTAATGACCAATGTAAAGTAAAATGCTAAATATTGTAGTTGGTGACATTTTTCATAATAAAAAAAACTTGAGTTAAGTCTGCACAACCAACATTCACATAAAATTCCAGACCTCTGTGACAGATGGCTTAGGAGAAGAAGCCATGTGACTGGGCTGCAGTACTTTTATAGTACAAAAAACCATAAATAGTGCAGATTC
This sequence comes from Malaclemys terrapin pileata, assembly GCF_027887155.1. Taxonomy (NCBI): domain Eukaryota; kingdom Metazoa; phylum Chordata; order Testudines; family Emydidae; genus Malaclemys; species Malaclemys terrapin. The sequence goes on along the minus strand of NC_071506.1, from coordinate 70,058,631 downwards.
TCTGTCACTGACAAAATATCAACTACTCTGAAGGCGACAACAACAAAAAATTGAACAAAAACAGTCATAGTCCTCCCAAATTAAATTGCAGATTGCAAAATGTCAGGAAATATATATCATCACTGGAAATAGGGCATCATTCGCTGCACCAATGAGATTTGATTGATGGGAAGAACATTTACTGATGTGGCTATTAAGAGATTTTCCAGTGCTTTCCCAAAATTCACACAGAAGTTGGGTTGTGCAACGCGCACCAAATTCCAACCAGAAAAAGCATGGATTGTATGCATTTGTGAAGCAGTGTACAGATGGGGTTTAAGTGAGCTCACAGATGCACACAACAATTAAATATAGTAATGGAAAAATATTCCCTTTTGCTCATAGTCGGATGGATCACAAATTTACAGCATGGCTTTTTATTCTGAACACTCTGCTGCATTCATTGCATACTCCAAATGGTGAGGAAAAAAGGATGGTCACAGAGACTATTCCAATTTTCTTTTCTATTTTCATCCTACCTTCCTCTGAATATGTCTCCTTTACTTATTTTCCCAGTATTTATTTTAAAGGGAAATTAACAAGACAAAAATGCCAAAAGTTTTTGTTAGACTACAGCTACGAAATAAAAAATAGAAGGAACGTATATTTGACTTGTAATATTTGGTTCCTGTTCTAAGAGCAGTTTTGACTTCAGTAAAGACCCAATTTTGATCCTATTGAAATTAACGAGGGCTACAGGAGGACTGTTTGGTTTCACACCATGACACCTTTCAAATAAGTTCACTATAGCAATGTAAAATGTACAAGTTCTTAGCTTAAAAATTGAAGTAAGTATAAAATATAAATCTGGCCAATGAAGGCTCACATGCCTGATTCTTTCCTATATTAAATCAGTAAAGGGCCTGAGTCTAATCTCGTTTATGCTGATGTAAACTAGTAAACAATTTTGTGAAGACAATAAAGTGAAACCAGTGGAAAACCAATGTAAGAACAGACCCATGCTAATGGCATTCAAGCTACTCCTGATTTACTCTGATGTCAATGAGAGTATAATCACCCCCACATGTCTGAGAAACAGCTGGAAAAAGGAGTTTAGAATGAAAAATGAGAGAAAAATGACTAAAACCTATTTCCCCTTTTCCCTAGGATCTGTGCTGTGAAACAGATACAGCAAAAGTGCCACGCTAATATGAATACCACAAAAATTGTACACAAAAATTACTAGCCACTTCACAACAAGGATTTAATAGCTTAGATTAATAACTGAGCTTTGTCGTGAGGTCTCACAATCTGACTTCTTTATTTTATAAAACATATTACAGAACATTTCCTAGTACACTATGAAGTATTGCCATTAACCATTAAAACTGAACTACATTAATCTACTAAATGAACAAGGTATGGCCCATTATGATGGATTTAGCCCTTGCTTTTGTTTTTGTTGGCTCATTTGGTAACTCACAATATTTAATATTCTGCAATGTCTCTGAAGTAACAATTCCAAGTTAGGCCTTTACACTACAGTTTGATCAGCATGGTGAATCATTGTTTCCACATGATTCTCAATGCAGAACTGGGGTCTTAGGGAGGTTCTACTGTAACATGTAGGGCTTTCTATCCGTTCTTTGATTGTCCAGAGAAAGAAAACCACCTGTTATTTTGTTTTCCCACTGTGCAATAGATGCACTTGGAAAGCTCAGTCTGGTTATTACTATTCTAAAATACACTTCATTTTCAATATAAGAAATATCTCTGGAACCAATAAATCTATAAAATTACTATGAATTCTTTAAGTGTGTACACTATATTACTCTTTGAATGAATGTGATTCCTAATGTGCCTGCATTCAAGGCATTATGCTGGGGGGAAACGGTTGCTAACAATTATTTAAAAAATGTAAGCACTTGGGTCCCGATTCTGCAAAGACTTACACCCATGCTTAACTTTAAGCATGCAAGTTCTTCCATAAAAGTAATCTGGAATACTCAGATGCTTAAAGTTAAGCATGGGTGTAAGTGTTTGCAAGATCAGGATCTTATGCTACCCTTGACGCTGTTTGAGACACACACACAAAGACACAGTCCTTGCCCTGAGCAACTTGCAAACTAAAGAAAGAAAGAGAAGAACACTGCAATGATACAATATCTGCAGCCGTGTAACAATGCAACAGCTAGAGCTATTCAGTGTGTCGTTTTTTATTTCAGAAGGTCATGCTAGCCATTGGCCTTGTTCTGCAAGCAGATTGTTCTGTATTTAGATTTGAAGATGTTTGGGGTAGGGGTTTGTCTGGTAAGCATGCTGCCAATCAACTGCATTATCTACATAACTGATGCAGTCGTCATCATCATCTTCATCAATATCCAAGAATGGACAGATGACATAGTTTGTGTTTTCGGGTTTTGTTAAAAACAACAACAGTATTTGAACTTCAAACATTTCAAGCAAGTGTCATTTTTTTGTTTTCTTTCAAGGCACTGTGTGCATATGCCATTTTGTCTAAACAGGTGGGAAAAACACCAAAACATTCAACAGAATGCTTGGCAAGCAGCAGTGATGAGGATAAAGATAGACTGTACTGTGTGCTTCTACCTCTCTGAGTGGCAGCAGTGGTGATGGTTGTAAAACAGAGAAAATTTCTGACAGGACCTGCTATATGCACTTGCATTGTGATAGAGAATATGGGCCTGACCCAACTTCCAATGACCCAACTTCCGTTTGCTTCAGTGGGAGTTGGATTGGGCCCTATGCTGCGAGATTGCGATGCAATGCCTGATTCTTTTATTTGGGTTGAGGACTGTATCTGTATCATTTCTGTATTTCAGGGGCCTAGCGTAGCAGCATCCCAGGTGGTTTTATCTAGAAACCAGCTCCAAACCTGTGAATATCACAGTAATAGTACCTATTTTCAAAAAAAACCCAAAACAAAACAAAAAAAACATTGTAAAGGTTTCCAGGATGGCCACTATATTTTGTATGTAGTTGGTTGCAAATTAATTGAGGGAACTTGGAATCCAAATTAATTTGGACTGAAAGTAAACCCAGTCCATCATGAGATAATTTTTATAGTTCTATCTGGTCGATCCACACTGTACATTAATTGTCGCTGTACTACTTTTCTGGCTAAGAGCACTGCTAAAAGTATAATGTGAATTTCCCCCCCTTCCTTTATTTAGCTCAGGCTACTCACCTTCCTTTCCCCCTGAAACTTAGAAATGCAGACATTTTTCCAACATAGTTGAAGATATTCCAAATTCACCAAAAAAAAAAAAAAATGAAACTTGCTATTTTTTTTAAAACAAATGTAATTTTCCACTTAAGTATTGGATATGTTTAATGAAAAATGACCCATTTTCAAGGCAAAAGGGCAAATGCTTACTAAGAAATTAACAAAGTTTTAGAAACCAAGACAAAATTTGGCAGACATGAAATACTAGAAACAGCACTGGGAAATGACTTTTGTAAAAATAAACTGTTCAGATATATTTACAGATATGCACTTTCAGCTACTCTTTGAGAAGAAATCCTGCCGCTGCCTCTGCAGACACAGAGTAACCTGAATGCAACAGAACCGGTGCAGATCCATCCACCCATATCACTCACATCAGCAAGGTATGCCATTGTGCAATGGTGGGACAATACTTAAAGGCCATGCAGGAGATAAATACCTTTGCAAGTCATGGAGCTCTGATCTGCAGTGGTGCTGTCTGTACTGCTTTATTTATTATTTTTTGGCAAATGGACAGGGTGTAGGAGCAGGGCCCAGGGATCTGGAGCTACACAGTCCCAAATTAAGCCCCTCACACAAAAATTTTCAGGTGTGGCACCTATGTGTATTGCTGAGAACAAATAAAGGAAATAATTAACAGTTGTGTCAAATGAATCTATTGCTGTTATAGATTATTTGTGCACAAATGCAATATATAGTAGATAGAATCCTTAGGATCTTTTAGACAATTTGAAAAATACATAAGATGTGCAAATACTTAAATGTTCCCGTAGCAAATATCTGTCACAAAAATTCAGGAACATTTAAAAATAGTTGTAGGTATTTTTTAAAAATCACTTGAGTTGCGGTATATTAAAATAAAGATAGTTCCCCTTATTGGAGATACAGTTTCCTAGAGAGTCTATTTCCATATTTTCCTCTAAGAGCCCGATTTGCTAAAAGTAATAAATCGCTAAAACCATATAAAAAAGGGTTGTGTGTGGTTTTGGCCACTGACTCAGTTTGAAGGTTACTTGCCTCTGTTCTGGCAAGAAGCTAATTCTGATTCTTCTGTCACATGTTTTGTAGCACTGGGCTGTCACTGTCCGATTGAAAGTCTGGCAAAAGTGGAGGCAGGCAGATGACAAGGTATGCAGATGATTTTCTTTTAGGCTGCTAGTCCTGGGGCTGAGAAAGGAATAAACTGTGTGCCCCAAGTGTCTCTGAGTGTTGTACTATTATGTTCAATCCCACTCAAGCCTACCATGATTTGGCAAACATGAAGCAGGTGTAGAATAGAAAATCTTTGGGTTTTGCGTGGTCCCTTTATTGCTCTTTGCTGGCAAGAAAGGTCTGTTACTGAGTTCAGCCAAAGGCTGGGGCAGCAATTTAATTCAAGCATTGGCATCAACCTCCCTCTCAACACGACAGTAAACCTCTACTGAAGTCTGGCGTAAGAAGCTCTCTGTGGCTAATGTCAGAAATGGATCTGTCAACTAGGAAAGAATCCACTCTTTCCTCTGGGCTCCTGGTAAATACTTCTCTGGGCTGACTGACGTCTAGCTGGGTGGGTATGAACATGGCCCCACATTAGAATATCTGCGTAGTGGAATCCCCCAACATCAATTTCAGTACCCTGGCTGTGACAAATGGAAATCAGACTCAGCAAAATAGGAGAGTCCACTTTGCAGGAGCGCAGAGCTCAGAACACCTAAGGAGGTGTTACACCAGCTACTGGAAAGAAGGGATTTCACACAAAAGAATACCAAATCGCCTATGCGATTGTGGAGAGCAGGAGGTCCAATGAACATTGTAGGCCAACAGATGTGGAAACTCCTTCCAGCCAGATTGAGCCTGATGTCTAAATAGGACAGTGATGGACATATTAGAATGAGATAGATAGATAGATAGATAGATAGATAGATAGATCCTGAAGGCCCACGCCAAGTATAAATATAATATTTTATGTATTATTTTAGTACATGTCTTGTCTTACACCAACAGTTTCCTCCTGACCAGATTGTATAACTATAACCATTCATCTTCTCTTTAGGGCAAGGATATGTATTTGTACAATTTCTAGTACAATGGGGCTGCAATACAAATAATAAACAAAAATGCTTCTCCTATTCCCATGAAGGAGGTCACAGAAATGTATCTTGACTAGTTGCATCAGCAATGTGGTTCTATGTAATGTCACATAAAATAAGGCTACTAAATCATAATGGTAACTCTTGTGAATCACAAAGAACAGTGAGACATCTCAGACCAAACTGAAAACATGACTCCAGTGAAACCCACACAAGAAGCTACTCTTATTAGGTGGCCTTCAGTCTTAAAGAGTCTTGTCCGAAGTATCTCCAAACACAAAGGGTTTGGCTTTCCTCTCACTTACACCAGTAAAAATCAGAATTAACTCCACTGAAGTCAGTAGAGTTACTCTACAACTGCTGTAAGAAAGATCATAAGCAGACATAATGAATATGCTGCTGCTCCACCTTTCTTATAAAACCTCTGTTAATCAGCTGATTTTTATCAATTATTTGAATGGTTGCTTACCACAGGTTTCAAGATAAGGAAAAATCCTTCATTAACAGACCCAGCTCCATTACCTACCAAAAAATTATTTGATTTGGTCTTTCCTCCTCCCTCCACCCTTCCATGTACTTTGGATCCAGTTATGAAGATAATCAAAACCTAATTCCTGCAATTTTTTTTTCAGAAGCAGTTAGTATGTTACTATTTTTTTCTGTCTCTCTTCAAAAGAGCATGCAAACAGAAGCCTCCTTTTGAGATTTAATGCAGTCACTACCATGAAAGACAGTTTATGCACACATTTCAGTAGCTAGCACACCCTCCAGGTTCTTGGACTACCCTACCTTGGCAGCCAGACTCTGCGGTTTGCTGGAGAGGATCTCTGCTGCTTCCCTGCAGCGGGTGGAAAGGTTCAGGATAGCAGCAGCTGCTGCTATGTGGGTGTCTTCACTACATTGACCGTAGCTATAAGAGTTGGCATGACAAGGGCTCTGTGTGTGGGCGCTAGCACTAGGCAGTCGATTAGAAAATTTCACTGGATGTGAAAAATGCTTTGCTGTTGAAGAGAGATTTGATTAGCAATTGCATGTATGTGGTTTCCCCCATTAAACAGATTCATTTTTCAGGTTATAATTTCATACATTAAGTTATGTGAAGAATACATTAAAAACAGCCCTTTTTCTATTGGTTACTTGGGACTGCTCTAAAAAAAATAGGCTCAGGGATCAAATTATTTGATTTTTGTCACCTTTAGTATTTACATTTTTACCATAAAAATTCAAAGGGATAAACTCTGTGGTTCTTACTCAGGTTTTACTCACTCCTGAGCAAAGACTGAGTAAAAATGAGCAGGGATCTCAAGATTTGACCCCAACATTGGTCTTGCAACTTACTTAACAAACATATTGGGGAAAATAATCAAATTCATAAGGATTTTCATTCTTAGAGCACCATTGTGTCAAAATAAGATGGAAGTGTGAAGGCTTAGGTAAAACAACATTAAGGCTATAGCCTGCTTGTCTTACTTCTGTGAGCAGCCCATTATTCAAATGGGATTACTTGGATGAGTAAGGTGAACAAGATTTATTGGAGAGGCTGGGGAAGTGGAATACAAACATTACCCCTTGGGGACATGTGCAGTATCATGTTAACGAAAATCCCAATTTTTAAATGTTAGACTTAAAAAATACAACCAAAGAATATTCAGAGCTAAGGTGGTACTTAATTCATCTTGTTGTTCCTCTTATAGCTGTTCTGGAATATTATGTAGGTACCAGACACAACGAACTCAATTAAGAATGAAGAGATTGCCTTACAGGTGAATAGAAAAGCTATTTTACATGTCAAAAATGGAGTACATGGTTCTATGTTTCTCCCCTATCACTAACATAGACTCTAAAGCAGAGCAGGGAGGTGCCCTTCTTTGCTCTGTGTTATATCATTGACTGTGATAGGGGAAACCTAGAACCATAAATTCAGGTCTTCACAAACAATAACAATGCATCCTTTCATCTGTAGCTCTTAAAGTGCTTTACAATGATGTGTAAAAGAGGAAACAATATTCAGCTGTATTTTAAACAAATACATATCTAGAACCTAAGCAAAAAAGAAGAAATAAGCAAAATCATAATTCTTTATCAGCATCATGAACATAAGAACATTGCTGCACTTAACCATGTGTTTGTTATGTAGCTGGGGATTGAACTACAGAAGTTGGGATCCAGCTATCAATCCCCAAGATTAAATTCCCTTTGGATTTAGTTTTTTCGCCCATTATACATTTGAGGGCTACATTAAAAGTTTAGGTCAAGATCCAAACTTCCCTAAAATTTTGGGATGCTTTGATTAAAAGTATAGGTCAGACCCAAAAGTCATATCATCCCCAAAACAATATTTCTTTTGTATACTGAATACAATTGAGCTCCGTGCTTGAATGTTTCTAAATATTGGATCCATCTAGTGAGAACTGAGACTGACAGCCCAATTCTGCTCTCCCTTATACCAGTGCAAATTACTGTAAAGCCGAGTGTCTGGAAAATCATACTATAAGTCTATGCTTTTTATCAGTTAGTTCAACTGATCTGAGTCACCGAACCTACTTAAACTAGAGTTTGATTTAAGGTGCTTCTTCCATGATCCACTTCAAAGATACCACCAAAAAAACCCCCATGTTATTAAATGAGCGTGTGCAAAATCCAAAGAGTACTAATAATGAATTTATAGATTCTTATTTGCTTAGGCTGCTGAACAAAACTCTACACAATTGCTTTATTATTCCAACCCTTCATGCATTCCCATGTCTACTATATTCATGCACTCTTACACTTTTGTTTTTGCATTGTAGTAGCAGTTGTGTATTGTGCAATCTTCGCAAGCATGATGTTAGAAAATTCAATTAATTATATGATGTTCTTTTGAAATTGTATAATGAATTTATTTGTATATATATGCAAACATTTCAAATATAAGCACTTCAAATGCAACTGTTAAATAGACTTGTACTTGTGCAAACAAATAACTAAAGGAGCATGTCCACTTCTGTGCACAAAATTAGAAATTGCTCATGCAAGTACCCAGTAACACACAAATCTGTTTGTGTTTGAGCATGCCTATTTTACAGGCCCAACTTAGGTTTCTACATTTGTAAATGTGGCCTTCAGATACTCCAATATAAATAGGCTTGGCAGGATTAGATTTTTATCAGTCAATGTCAGTAAACATCGTACAGACACAAAATGATGAAAAAATATTTCCATTGATAATAATTGAAATTTACAGATAGGCAAAGTAAGAAAAATGCTCCTTGAGAACTTATTAGAATTTGGTTTAAGGATATTTACTTTGTATATTTTGGCATGTGGTATTGACAGTTCGTGTTTGAACAGTTGTAAAGATTGAACTTTTTGAATCTCAACATCTACTGTCACTAAACAATTTTTGTCTGACCTCCCCTATTGTCCGACTCCCACATAATTTCCTGCCACTGTGAAAATGTGTATCAATAAAAATTGAAAAAATGTTTTTTAAAAAAATATCAATATTGTCTAAAAATATCAACATAAAAAATAAAAATCAAATTGTGCCATACCTAAATATATACATATAAGCTATTAATAATTTGAGAGCTAAAAACAGGGTCTTCTTTATTATTATTTTTTAATTGCTGCTTTTCTGTTTACCTTAACTATGCCTCTCCTTTGTTTTTTTTGGATTATGTGAGCTGTGTAACATTAGGTTATTTTTTTCCATCTTCACTTTCTTTGGTTATATTTGAATGATAGCAAACAAAACAAAAATTAAGAAATACTTTCATGGCCATTGTTTTGGATCCACATTCCTCTGAACCCAGCTCTCACACAAAAGAAACCCCCTTAGGATTCTACCATTGCCCTCACAGCAATGGCATCTTTTGCCAAGATTTTGTGCACACATTAAAATAGCTGTAACAATAGTGATGTTATTAAGGGTTGACGCAACAGAGCAAAAACTTATTGCAGTTATCTGAGCAGATCCTACAATGAAGAGGATCTATACATGTAATTACTCATAACAGTGTACTAAATTGTGATACCTTACTCACACTGAGTAGTAGCATATTGCACAAATAGTCCCTTTGGACACATCCTCAGCTGCTGCAAACTGGCATAGCTTTATGGATGTCAATGGAGCTATGCCAATTTATGCCAGTTCACGATCTGATCTCTAACTTAAATGGAACTACTCATGGTGGAATAGTACCACATGAATATGGGTATCACAATCTGGCCCAACAGGAAAGCGACAAGTCAAGTATTTTCTTTTTTACCATGGAATTGCTTTTAAAAGCATAATTAACAAATAAGATGTTGTAGTCACTCCAGCAGATTTTCAGGTATACTGATCACAACGGGTTAAAGACATTTGCTAGTGTGCATTATTTCCTGAAACAAGAAAACTCTCAGATAAATAATATTTTTCTTTCAAGAATGATGGGAGTTTCAAGCTTACATTCAAGGAACGGTGGGGTTTTTTGGCCTTGCACTGCTGGTGCCATTGTGCGTTTGCCAAAGACTTGTGCATCAAAGCTGGCATAGTCAAATGGTACTTTCCCAAACTTCTCTTGCTCTTTTGTCAGTGTGGCTCTGGGAGAGGTGGCTGGCTGTGCAGTTCGGTAATTGTACTGAGATAGCTCGAGCTGCTTTGCTAAGTTTGTCCTGCAGAGACTGCCAGAGGGAGAGTGAGAAAAACAGAAAGGACAAACAATAAGAACATCTTTTTCAGTACTTTGCATTGAAAGACAGGATATAGTGGGATGGCACCTGCCAAAATGGATATAAGTGAAGATCATAAGCATTGCCTTTATAGAAGCCTATTTTAGGGTGTAGACGTCAGTTACAAAAATGTATTTTGTGGCTGATCTAGTGGTCTAGCAATCCTGTAACTTACAAACAGAATTACAGTTCTGCTTATAGATTCACTACTGTAGGATGGTGTTTCCTTTCTTTAAAAAAGGACGAGATCATGCTTGGTCTTTTGCACATGAGTCAGCAGGGGCTTGTAGAGCTGTGGATAACTACCATCATTCTAGAGGTGGGCCTTCTTGGCAAATAAATATGATAGAGCATGGTCCAAAGTAATTGCTTCTGCTATTTGTGAGGAAAGAATAATTAACAATGTGTTATTCCATTTATCTACTGTGCAGTAACTACTTGTCTTCAATAATTTCCTAAGGACTTTTCATACGTAGAGTTAAGGCACGTGCAGTTGGCAGACACATTGACACAATATTCTGTAATGGCTCAGAAGGAGCCATTATAGCCAATCATGTCAATAATCCACAAATTAAAGTGCCCCCAAATAGGCCTGAATATAATAGGCCATGATGGTGCTGATGCCAATGATGTGCAAATTATGCAAGTCTACAGGATCAATAGGACTCTCAGACCAAATACAAGCTCAATGAGAGATTTTTTTGGTTAGGATTTTTTAAAGCACATTTTTGCTACTGTAGTATAAAACATAAATTAAACTGAATAACTGCATTACAGTAAAGTAACTGGATGGGTCAATCAGAAATCTGTTATAGAAGAGAAATAGAGCAATGAGAGTGCTTAGCCCACTTAAATACTACTACACTTACAATAGTTAGATGCTGCTGTGATTGCCAAGGGTTTCCTTTGCAAAGGATCTCAATATAAATCAGCATGGAATCCCATGCTGCAAAAACTGGGATGAGCTCACGAAGCAACAAGATCTTTAACCAATCCTCAGGAGCCAAAGCATTGCAGCAGAGGGACAATTTGGGAAAGCTTCTTAACAAGTAACTCCAATCTAATCAAAATAGGAGGCTGGTTAACACTAGGAAGGCACTCCAGAACCACCACTGAAATAATGGTTTTGTGTTGAAATAATATTTTTTAGATTTTATTACTCATCTTTCAAGGACATGCATGTAGTCATTTAATGTTAGTTGAACACACAGGGACTCGCTGAGTGTCCTTTGGTTATCACAAGTCATAATCAGTTTTGCTACCCACATTTTTGTATAGGGTCAGCCTGCTACAATGAACTAGGCTCCCTCAGTAGCTCAGAGTTAAAAGCTGTAAGGAACGAAATCCCTTACAAAATAAAGCACAGCATTTGGACAGAAATACCTGTGTGAGACATGTCATGTGAGACTCCTACCTGTGAACCTGAGCGTGGCACTGTCCAGTTTTAGGAGAATCATGCTGATTTTTTTCCTGGGACATTGCCAATTTTTCAGCTGCAGCAATTGGACAGCCAGAAAGACTGTTTAAAAAAAGAGTGGCATGATTTGAGTTACCAGAATATGAACTTATCTTTCAGTCCTAAAGGACCTTAGAGGATTTCATAAATTACAGATGGCTTCTCCTACCACTGAGTTGTAGCCACCGCTGAGATGAAATGTGGCAGCTGTTTAACAATGCACAGAAAAAAAAATACACACCAATTTAAGCCAAAAAGCAAAGAACGCTGGAGGGTGAAATTCAATGGGGTTCTCGAGGCTCATGCAGACCTTTCATGCCACTGTTATCTCAGAGTGTCACTGCATGTAGGAAGGCCATGGGTGGAGCAGCTGCATTGGGTGGCCTCCTCATTGGTGCTAAACAAGCCTGCACTGAGTGTGTTTGAAGCATGTCAAAGAATCTGTGACTACCAGGGTCCAATAGGCCCAACTCCACCTATCACCCCCTCCCCCCCCACACACAGTAGAAGTAGCAGCTGCTATTTCAGATCCAAATTTGGCTGTTTGGATCCAGATTTGGGGTCCATCCCATTATGCAGAGATGGGTCAGATGTGAAATTTGTATGCTTCTTGGGTGAAATGTTTGGAAGTTGAACCAGGCTAAAAGTTTTAGGCTGTTCAGATCAGAGGTTCTGGGCCAGGCAAATCTCTATTTAATTTTTTTTAAAAAAGGTCTATTTTGCCCTCAATGTCAGGTGAACTATTGAATAAACACTATTACAGATTGATAGGAAGGCGGACTTTGGCAGAAAATTTTTTTTAAAAATCTGGCGTATGATTGTGAAATAGGTACATATCCTGTCTCAAGTTATGTTGTCTCTTTGCTGCTGATTTCCAGTTTGCCTCAATTCCTATCCATTTATAATTAGCGGTACTGATTTATAATATAGTTGGTCTCAAAGGGGCTGTAAATGTGACCGGCGTTTTCAAACAAGAAAATGACTAGAAACATTTCCATTTCCTGTCCCCGACTCCATCCCCTTATTGTTTGTTTATCCACCTGTCGCATCTTGTCATAAACTGTCTTCGTTTTACTCTTATATACCATGACTAGCACAATCAGGCCCTGATCCATGATTTTGGCTTCTCCAGGCAACTGCAATATAACAGTAAAAATAACAAGCATGCACTATGTATGCATACAGCATGTAGGACAATGGGGCTCTGATTTTGGTTGGGGTGCACATCTATTTATTTAATAATATTTCATTTACATGATTAAGTTTCACATATATTTTGTTTCATTACTGTAGTTTTAAATCTCATCTCTGAATTAGGAATCATGGATTCTGTCATACCTGGTACTGGAGATAATATTTTTGATACTATTCTGAAATTTAATATTTAACACAATTGTGTAGATTAATTGCTTGATTATAAATAATATTAGCTATCGGTCAATCAGTGTTTGCAGTACATTATATTGTTCATATTCCTGAATTCCAAATATATGTGGCAATTTCCTCCTAGCTATATATTAATTTGAATGGATGCTAACTGATCTGGATTACCTTCTGTGTGTGTTGCGATTGCTGTTGACATGTCCTCTTCCAGTACATCCTGGAGTGGGGCACTTTAAAACATTTTCATGCATGGCAAGAACTAAACACAAAGAAAGAGTAAAGGGTAGCAACATACATATAGTAATCTCTCTCTCTCTCTCTCTCTCTCTCTCTCTAAGGAGCATTTTCTTCTAGCACCATAAAAAATTCTCAAGTGTGATGCACAAAAGCTTGTCTTCTGATTTTGTACCCTCTAGCTCAAATGAAACTTACAAATTCAGAAAAGATGGTGCTGAGAGGCCTATGCTATAGTCTCATGTTGTGTCATCCGATGGCCCCTGCCTGGTTTAAATCAGTGGGCGGGCAAGCTTTAAATGACGTCAGCACTTTTCACTCCTTATGCTGGAGTAAGAAGATGATACATGAGTGCAAAATCCATCTGTCCTGGACACACTCCTTTTGGCTCTAGCTCCACCCACTTTAGTTTGCATCCCTTACTCTCTTCTGCTCGGTATGTATGTAAATCCACCTTATACCAGTGGACCCTATCCCCAAGCTGTAATTTGCACATTCAGGGATCTCTGACAGCATTTGTGCCATTGGAAGCCATTGTAGTGACAATTGCATCAGTAGTGAATAGGAACATTTCTCAGCTCCCCAACCAGAGTAGCTGTTTTGGATCTGTATTTATCAAATGTGAAGTAAAACATAATTCTATAGCTTTCTACATCTCCCTTCATGCTGTCAGCTCTACGCTATCCTTTTAGGTGTACACTGCCTCAAAAGATTGTCTGATTGTTAATCAACTGGGTTGTTCTGTTAGTAAGCAAATTTTGATTACAGATAATCATTTTGCACCCAGCAGAACAGTACTGAGCTGATTGGAAGTGTGATAATTAACAAAGACTTGCTTTTTAAAAAAAGTTAATGTTGTTGAGGCCTTCCAACTGCAGCAGCCTGGTTAGCTCAAGAGATGTTTCCATAAATACAGATTTAAAAAACGAAAGCTACAATTAAGAAGAGGACACTGGTAAAGTGCAAGTATCCCTTTAATTTGTTGTTACGAATGCCACTACCAAAAAAAAAAAAAAGAAAACCAGTCAGACTGACTAAGTTGTTCAAAGTAATAGTTTCACATTCCATTTTGGCTTATTATATATCATTTCACTGCATCATGTCAGAAGACGACATACCCAGCACAAACCAATGTAATCAGACTGGCACAGCAAGAAATGAATGGGGAATTCAGGCTGGGCTGGCCACACATAGGTTAGCGTAATACAGTCATAGGAGAGAGGCATGCTACGAAGCAACTGCCGGATTCCCTCTCCTTGGCTGGTGGAGGTGACCCGCTTGGTCTCAGTGGAAGAGGGGCATACCCGTCACATAGCTGAATGCACACATCTGAGCCTCCAGTTATTTGACATGGGAAAACAGCACACTCAGACAGGGCTATGTGCCAGCCCAGCTATAATGGCCAGTGTGTGTGTAGGTGTGTGGGTATGACCTTGTTGTTCCTCTCCAGCCCCTTCAGGGAGGTTCGTGCCACTACAGGTGCTAGTTTTAACCAGGCCTTGAACATCACAAGTGTAAGGACTGGGATTGCAACTCTACTCTGCACAGGAGCACCAGAGTGGCAAGCTCATCGAACCATCTCCTGCCTTGTGCATCTGCACAGAGCTAGCTACAATCCAGCCCTGAGTGTTTACATTGAGTGTCCAGTATGAACTCACATGACTTAGAGACTTAGGCCTGGTTCAGTTGCTCTCTGTACTGTAGGATGATACTCACTTTCTAGTGGCACTCTGACTTTATGCGGACAGCCTGAGAGACTGCGGTGATGCGGGTACAGCCCAGTCACATGCCCTGTGCCATCACATCCTGGGATGGGACATTTGGTTTCTCTTTTTTCAGGCCTGGGTGAATCTGTAGAGAAATCAAATAAGGATTTTGTCCGGTTATGGTTTCCTGCCTGCACTCAGCTGAGTGGTCTTAGAAGTGTGAAATAACTTTTCTATATTTCAGATGCAATTTCCTCCCAAGGCTTTAACTTGGACTTAGAGTAACTACACAATCTAAGCATCTCTTTTGATTCTCACATTGTCTCTTTTAAACAATGACTTTCACCTCCCACTATGCCATTGTGTGCTAAACATACGCGGCTTAGGGATTGTGATGTCACTTATTCCATTCAGAGCCTCAAGCAGGACACAAGCCACATCCATTAAGCCAGAAATCTGGCAACAGCAACCAACAGAAAGATCTAAAAAGGAATAAATATTGAAACAGAAACAATCTTTTATACTGTTAATGCCAGGTTCTGGGAAACTGGGATCACCAAATAAAAGCTGAGGGATGAAACAAACAAACAAAAAGCATTGCAACCAGGAGCAGTTCCTTAAATATCCCAGATCTCTAGGTTGTTGGTCCTTTGTTAAGAAACTGAATACATGTCACTTTACATCTGAGAGGCTAGGCAGGCAGCTCCCTCTGGTACACATGGCAGCACTGCTCTGCAGATCAGCCCACAATGAGAGTGCAAACATGGAATAACTGATACCCTTTCACAGGGCACTGTCTCAGCCCACCCTTATAACTACCAACGTACAATGAGGCAGAGGCTGGGCTCCTTAGTGCATTTTTCAACTTCCAATTTCAAGGTACTAGCAGTGTGCAGGAAGTGCCGATTAGAAAGTGTTTATTTTGATTTTGAACGCAGAATCGAAAAGGATGAGAAGGGAAGTAATTCTGATCCAGAAATTCTCTTGTGAGAGGAGACAGACCGCAGTGGATGTATAAATTGCTGAGGATGGTTTCAGATCAATCTGTGATTGACTGCCAACAACATGGAGTTGAGGGGAGATAAACAGCTGTAGTCAAAGACAGGTTAAAGCCACCTAGTAGGCTATTTTGCTAGGCTACGATGTAGAACCAGAAGCAGCTGTGGGGTTAAACTTTCTGGCAAGCCTTTAGATAAGAAAAGTATGGAGGAAAGAAAACAGAATGAACATCAACAGGGAACCACAGTGCCTGTTAGAGTCACAGCAAATCAGAAGTAAGAAGTCACTGTAGGAAATTGTTTACAGCACTAACAGAGGACAACAAGTGGACCTAAAACAAAAAAAATCATTTATTTTAATCTTCCATTAATCTGAAATCTAAGTGCACGTAGTGTAAAAAATTAAGTGGAAAGAGTAGGATCAGTATAAGGTAACAAGTATATTTAACTGGCATAAGCACCACAAAGAAAAAAGGAAAAAAAAAAAAAGAAAGAAAAAGCTGAGAAGGATGTGGAATTCCCAACACAATTGGTATAAGAAATACTGGCCATAGTTGGATTTTGTAAATGAAAAAATTCCAGACCTAGTACAGTACTGTAACAAAAAGCTGTCAGAGCATATGGAGCACATGGGGAAGTAGAGTGAGAGAAGCTCAAGATACTTTTTCTATGAAGGTTATCTCTGAACCAAACTGCAAACTAAGTGCTTGCTTGAGAATAATCAGGAAGGACCAGATTTTGCCATTCTTACCCACATTGTGCAGTACGCTACTCTGCAAGTATCCCCTTGAGTCCAATGTGACTATTCCTGGAGTAAGGGTGAGTATTCCACATGAGTAAAAGGATCAGAATCTGGTCTGAATTGATTATGGTTATCTGAGCAAATGAGGGCAAGGATAAGTATATGAAACTTAGGAAGGAGGCTGACTAGCATGTATGTACAGTGCTAAGGGCATTTTCATCGGTAAGCTGTATGTGACTTTCCACAGAAGAAGCAGGTAAATGCATACTCTAGTTAAGTGGTACAAGAGGGATTATACAGTGGTAACCCTTAAAAAAATTGCCAGTTATCTTAGATTCTAAATGCCTTAGATAACCGGTAAGTAACTTACTTCAGCATTTGCAGTAAATATTGAGACGTACTCTAGGGAATACTGCATATATCAAAGGAATCATATTTTTTTATCAAAGGCAAAAATGGCAACTTTTATAGGGTGACTACTGCTTTACTTTGTGTTTATAAAAGAGAATTCCTGGGAAAGATTAAAGTGAGTGTAAAGTGAAATCTTTTGATGTTCCATAGTTATTCTCAATCCATGAATTCCATATCAAATGTGCCCAGTTTGCCAATCAATACAAGATCTTTTTAATCTCCGGCATTACAAGCCTGACATGGTATCTGAAAATGGAAATGTGTTCTCTCTTTCCTAGATTACCACAAATCATCAGAAACAATAACAATTTTGGAATTTAGATGGCAATTTTTCTGGTGGTGAATGAGGCTGAAGAATATGGCTTGTTACAGAATCTTTACTTTTGACGTAACATCCCGTTCAAAATTGTTTACCAGCTGTAGAATAAATGTTTGAGCCAATATGAGTAATCAAAAATATTTCTTACGTTTGTTATTATAGATTTGTCTCCCACCAATGTCAATAACTTTGGTTTGTCTCCTTTCCCCAGCTAAATGCTCCAAAAGAAACCTGTCCAATTCTTTGTAGGTGCTGTGAAACACATGACCTTGCTCTGCCTGCAGAGCTATCGCTTGTTCTAGCAAACTCAAATTCCCTTTTGTTTTGTCCAGGTCAACTGACATGTCTGTAGTTTCTGATAGGCACTCATCGTCTTCCTCGCTTTCAGGGAATGGATTCTGAATTCTCTTGTCAAAAGGATCAACATGAGATTCCTGCAATTCTCTTAGCTCTGTTTCTGAGTCACAAACTGTTTCACAGGGGCGAAATTCTGCTTCTTCAGTCTTAATTTCTGGAACTTCCAGAATGTCTTGCCGGTTACATCCTGCAATATATCTCTGAGTTACATGGGGCTTTATGCTAGTGTCTTCTGAGAAGTTTGAGGAACTGTCCCATTCATTGTCCAAAATTTCAGAGCTACTTTCATTGTCTTCAGATGAACAGTATTGTGGGTCGGAAACACAAATCTTTTCTTTTCCTTCCGATGAGTTAATTGTGTAACATTCATCAACATCATCACTTTCTGTCTTTAAGGACTGGATGCCACTGTCATTTAGGTTCTCAGTCACCATTTGAACTGGTGCATCTTTTGCTAGTTTTCCCATGTTCATTAAAGATTTGACCACGAGGTCCTGGTAGCGGGTGTAGTTGTCCTTCGTTTGACTGGAGGTTTCTTGCCCAGCTGAATGAGAGGTTTCATCAGGTGATTTTGTAGTATTTTCTTCTATAAGGAAAAAAAGCAAGGGAAAAATGAATGCTTTCTATAGAGAATCTTAATCGTGATCTAACCTGGTTTCAATCTTAAATGGGAAGAGACTTATTTAACAATCGCTGTTTATTTACTCAAGGATACTCTGAAAATCCTTAAGAAATAACACCCCCTTTTACCAAGACAATATCTGAAATTACTGCTGGTATATAACCATCACAAACCCTTCTAAGATTAAATCTGTGTAGTGTGGCTGCAGAGCCCTTTGAAAATAGAATGTTTTTGCATTTTTCTTTGTTGAATATATAACATTCCTTTGATCTATTTTCACTCTCCTCCATGTCTAACATGCCCAAATATTTCTCAGAATGGGTCCCCAATTACTTTTCAAATCACTTCAGATTGCATGAAAGACCTTGACTGAAAAGACTCTATGGTTTACAAAGGGCAAGCTCTTGGTCACCATTACAGTTGCCACACTAAATGATACATCAGGTCATGCACAAGCAAACAGAAATGGTTCTTATGAATAGACTCTTAAAGGACTGCTAAAGACACCATTGAAATACACCCTGTGTTAATAAACATCTTTCTTTGGACGAAAAGCAGCAGCCAGCAGGTAGTAAAGGCTGCGTGTAGGTAAGGGTGTCAAAGTTGGAAGACAATATGCCTTTTGTATCTCATTTAATTTTTTATAAAAACATTTGCTCTAACAAGGACACTCAAAAATACATCTCCATCATCTTTCTTTCTGGTAATTATCTCTCTAAAATCAACACTGGTTTGCCAGGATCAAGTAAATATTGCCATAGTAACTAAAAGCATTTTTGGACGAAGGGAAGAATTTAGTCACAACACTAGCCCCTTCAATAATGTTGATTATAGGGTGCATTCTTTTGTTGGGATCTATTCAACATTAACTGAAAAATTTAACATTTTACTTCCTAGAAAGAAGGATGGATAAATAAGCATATAATATTTGATAAGATGGACCCATCCTCTCCTGAATCAGAGGAACTCCAGGTTTAAATAATAAATTAAACATAGTCTAAAATGCAAATGAAGTTTCTCTCAATAACACAGCGAGCTATTAAGAGAAAGTGTAAAGGGTTATGATAATTTTAAAGTATTATGAACGACAGAAAACAAATAAAAAGCATTTTCAGTGAATATGTCCAATTCATTGAACTATTCTCTCAATCCACTTAACTACCCACATGTGTACAATAATGATTTATAGACATTATACCTAATTATGCATATTTGGGCTGTGTTAGAGTGCCTAACAAAAGCTCTAGAAAGCAACAATTACCTCTGTTGCTTAGCTACATAGTTTAAAATATTCCTATTAAGTGCAGATTATTGTGGAGGGGAAAAGAGGGACAAAAATGCACATGTGCACCACAATGCATTTCACTTTGCTGCTGCCAACCTGTTAGCATTTTGGGTCATTTCCAGTTTACATAATTGTTTGGTTCAACTGTTTGTTATATGTTAAAAGAAAATATTTATTAATTCTTATTCTTCTTCAGAAAATTGGACTCATATTGGGAGAGGTGGCCTCATGCACTATGTGCAGATAGTTGTGTGTTTTGGGTATTTTTTTTAAATGTCTGCAAAGCTCGGTGCAACTTTTAAACCAGCTCATCTCTTACTATAGACTTTGAAGTCATCTGAATGAAAAAGTTTGCTATATTTTCAAAACATGGCATCTAGTAATGATGATTGTGATTCCTTGTGGTTCTGTAATGAACCTCTGACAAATAAGTGTCTATGATTTAATAGCTTATCTCTCTGCTCTGCTTGGAATTACACATACTCCCATCACCAGGCCATTTTGATACAAATGGCTCTAATTTTTTTTATGAACAAGTATGCTTGATACATGCCTTTCATTAATTTACTGGGTAAAAGATTGTACTAACCATATTACCAACAACAAGATTAAAAAATAATGACTCAGGCCCCCCAAAAATCATGAGATTGGTTTAAAAATTATGAGATTTTAAAAATGTGGATTTGGGTTTTTTTAATTGCCTTCTGTTTTTTGAGCCTTTGTGGTTCACATGTTGAAGTTTTTTTCTGTAACCACAAGGGCTGGAAACTTACTTTAAGAAATTAACTAATGCTGATATTTCTTGAAATTGCATCACTCCTGGAGTTGGGGCTTTCAGACAAAAACCAAATATTGTGAGATTCACAATAAAATCATGGGAGTTGGCAACACTGTATCAAGATACAAAAACGTTATTTTAAAACACTCTAACTCTATACCATGCTGTCCTGCTCTCAGAATTTTCCTGGAGTTGTACAGAAGATAGACACAGGAGAAAGTGTGCACATTTATGAGGATTAAAACACTGAAGTTATGGAGGTACAGGGTACAATCTGAATCAGCACAGAAAAAGTCAGTTAAAGCTTTTTGTGAGACTGCTGGTATTATGAGATGGAAATACTTGTAGGAGGTCAGAACAGCCACGAAACAGCAGAGTTGTGCTTGCTTGGTCGGTAGTAAGTTTGGCTCACTGATTGCATCAGAATGGGACAGTCAGTGCACAATTCCCTACTAGTTTAAGATATATTTTAAAAGTAACCCCCCCCCTTCAGCCCTCCACAGGAACTTGCAAGATGTACCCACAAATCTGCATTCCAAAAGAGACCCCTGATAGAAGATTGACCAAAAATAAAATCCTGACCCCAATGAAGTCAATAGCAAAATTCCCATTGACTTCATTAGGGCCAGAATTTCACCCATAGTTCTCTTACCTGGATAATAAATTTGGCTTTCAATATAGACATATAAGTATACATTCCAGTTTTGTAACAGCTATACGTACCAGAAATGTACAGGGTATTGGTTTTCAAAAACGAAGATTATTCTATTCTAAGTAGATGTGGGTATAACTCTAGATCCAAACCCCCCTAAAATTTGGGAATCTGCATCAGAATCTGGATCCCCAA
The DNA here is from genome assembly GCF_027887155.1 of Malaclemys terrapin pileata. Lineage (NCBI taxonomy): Eukaryota > Metazoa > Chordata > Testudines > Emydidae > Malaclemys > Malaclemys terrapin. Next base: position 70,037,503 of record NC_071506.1, on the reverse strand, counting down.
TTCTGGGGCTTGAGGACAGCTTCCTCTTAAATAGAGGCACCATTACTTTTTCATATTATGTATGATTTCAGATTTCAGATTATCTGCCCATTTTCCCTAGATATTGACCTTTATAACCTATTGACAACTATTTTCTTTTTAACAAATGCAGTATTGATTCCACTGAAATCTGAGACCACTTTCTTAAGTGTTGGGCTAACAACTTATGCAAGGCTCCTCAAAGAAAAAAATAACTGCCAATTTATTTTGAAAAGTATTCCATTAATTTTGAATATATAGTTGAATGGTGAAGGCAGAAAACATACATACATAATTTATATATATATATATTTAAATATATATGTGTATTATAAATATATCTCATATTCTTCCCTCAGCAGTCACATTTTGTAGCACCTGCATGGTAGAACTTTCTATAAATTGTTGAGCATGTTTGGGTTGGGTATTATAAATACAGTGCAGAGTCTAATGATCAGGTTAAATAGAACACAGATAATAGTCACATGAATAAAATTGCTTTGGTAAATGTTAAAGTCAACATTTTGTTAAGCAGGTGATTGCCCCCACCCTCATGCTGAATATATTAAAGTGAAAATCCTCTCTTTACAAATTTGTTTTTCTAAGTAGTTAGTTTTTCACTACATGTTTAGCCTCATTCTTTGACAGCCTATATTAAGAAGCAGACACCATTCCTTATCTGACCTGCAGTGATGGCAGGTCTCTGTGACCTACACAGCATTAACGACCATAGAAGGAGATGTTGTACAAGGTCCTCGTTTTTGAATTACCATATTTATATCCAGATTGCAATGTATTATCTCAAATCTACTCTGAGCCCAAATCATTCTACATTCTTTTTGAAAGCATTCAGTTTGACAGGCCTCTTTTCTTTGAGGGCAGGGAGTTTACATTAATTTGGAGCCATTCTTCATTGCTACCTGTAGCAGACGTGTCATTTGTTTCGAGGACGTTGACATCTTCCTGCAACTCTGTTCTGTCCTCATTTTCTTCTCTGCATTCCACAGTGGGACTGTAGTGACGGGGTTTCATTAACAGGGACTTCCTTTTATTGACTGGAACTCCTGAAATCTGTTCTTCAGCTTTTCTCTTCTTAGCCATGGAGCATTTGTAGGCACTGCATTGATTTAAAAACAGCAATAATGAAAAGAAATTGGACATTATTGAACAAACAGCACTGTCCTATATTTTAATTTCAAGTAGAAAAAATGAGGCTGGTAAAATGCTAATACACTTGCACTTCCAGCCAGCTGTGTTTAGAGGATGTTTAGTTTTAGCTCTTGGATCTAGAGAGCAGGGCACAGACAAATCCATTGCACCGGTTCTCTTTCACTGCTACCAAAGTCTGGTTATAAAAATATCCTTAATCCCAAGTAAACATATGTTAATTTAAGCTCTGTCCTGCACTAGATGAAATACACCCAGAAAGGGATGAGAAAAGATTGATATTGATTTGCTAATCCTGAGAAACAGCTAATGTGAAAAGTATACCACCAGTTACACTGCAGCATACTGTAACTTTATAACCCTTCTACTTACATGGGTGTGGATATGTGCTTGCTTCTTTTGCATTGCTGCTCGTCGGTTTTTTTTTTTTTTTTTTTTTGGTTTGTTTGTTTGTCTTTGATGGGTGGGTGAGAGTCCATTTTAAGATGAATGCATTTTTTCAGTGTGAAGACTTACATATTTAAGGGCATTTTTTTGGTGTGATTTAAAGTATAAGTATAAGTATATATAAATTACCATGGCCTAGATTCACAAATGTACTTAGGTGCCTAAACTCCAGACTTAGGCACCTAAATCCCAGTTTTAAGCTCTACTGCAATTCATAGTACTCTTACTGAACCCTGTAGGCATCTAAACTCCCTTTTACAGTAAAAGATCCCTAGGGATCCTATATTTCTTCCCCTGAGTCTCCATTCAGACACTTATCTCCCACCTAAGCCTCAGAGTATTTCACCAGCCAGGAGAAGGTAGGTGTTTGGCCACCTATGCCATGTATAGGACCTGATCCAGTAGGCTCCCTCACAGCATGCTTACTGGATCTGCCCCCTCAAGCAAGTTCACACAACGCAACAACAGCTGCTTCCACCTCATCACTTTAGTGCAATGGTTTGTATATTGACCAAAGATGTGGAAGGCCTCCAGTTCAAGTCCCCCCTCTTTCAGAAGGGGAAAAGGGATTTGAACTAGGCTCTAAACCGCTCAGGTGAGTGCCCTAGCCACTAGGCTATGGGATATTCTGCTATGAAGTGCCCTCAGGCTATGTCTACAAGCTAGGGTGTGTTGATTGTGCTGCTTGTGTACACCTACTCATACTAGCTTTCATTGAGCCAGCACACGAATAAATAGCAGCGTAGCCACAATAGCACTGGAAGAGGCAAAGGAGGCATGGCTTAGACATGCCGACTACAAACCTGCCTGAAACGGGTGGGTGCATACTCGGCATGGCTAAGCTGTACCTCCCTGCTGCTGCTACTCAGGCTACCGCAGCTACACTGTGATGTATACTCCTGCTAGTTCAGCCAGAGCTAGTGCAAGTACTTGTATGCAGGGAAATCACACCCCTAGCTCATAGTGTAGACATAGCCATAGTCTCTTCTGTTGAAGCTGTTTCATTGTGGATAAATAATTAAAAAGCTATTTGAGCCAAAGAGAGACAACAAGCAAGAGAGACAGCACAAGCATGAGAACGACTCAATAAGCCGGTGGTTACAGTACACACCCAGGATGTGGGAGATCCAGAATCCCGACCCCTTGCTCTCTGACTTGTATTGTAACACTGGGCTAAATGGTAGAAGGCGGGTCCTCCTCTTCATTGTTGTAGTGAAAACAGCACAGGTGCCTAACTCCAAAGGTAGTGGATCGCAAATAGAGATAGGTGCCTTTCTGCAGATCAGACTTGGGTGTCCCTTCTGTGTGAGTATATGTGTGTGTGTGGAGGGGCCTAGGTACCTAACTCAGGTTTTGTGAATCACAGAGTGCTCCTGTGACTTTCTAGGCTCCTGAAAGCTAGGTGCCATGACACTTAGTGTCACAACACCCTCAGTCCTTATGTGAATCCAGGCCTTTTCATTTAGGGGAGGTTACACTACGTTTTTGCTATTGATTTGTATAGATCTGTACACATTGGGATCTGTCCACAAGAGCTGAAATCAGATATATACTTCTGGTACACATGGTGTGCCATATTCCCCTCTCCATTACACTAACGCACTCCCACCAATGCCAATGGGATTGCATCAGTGTCATGGACCGTACAATGTGTCAATTCACTGCTTTATCTATGTCCATATATCTTGTCTATTTAAGGGTTTTTTTGTGGCTGCCCTATGCCTCATTGTAACTGAGCAAATTTCAATAGGTTTCCAAGTCATATTTCTACAGACATAACATGATGTGCATGGAATGCTGATTACTACAACATTATCTCAAGGGAATATGAAAACAAACTTTGGTTGAACAGCTCAGCTAATGTGCATGACCAGGAACTACAATATATACAATATTTGGTTCCTATAAAATACTACAAATAAATAAGTAAGTAAATAAATATTTTTCCTACATATCATAGGCCAGATCCTTAGACTTTATGGGTGCTGTGCCATTTACTAGCTGAGAATGTAGCCCTGTAACTTGATTATAACTTTTACATATACCTATTTATAGGTCCGCAAAACAAAAATGTGTGTGAAATATGCTATACCTTCCACAGCAGGTTGAGTAATGTAACATTTTGCGGTGGCTATTTCACATTTGTGCAAGCTTTTGGAGTGGAAGGTTAGCAGAAGATCTAAACATATCTTTCAGTTGCAACAAGACCTGAATATCTATAGGTCTGTCAGCTATCTAGTATATCTATGTATTCAATATAGCTCCCACCAGGCTAGCATCTGAGTGGCATGGCAATCTAGGTCAGTGGTGGGCAACCTGCAGCCTGCGCAGCTTCCTGCAGCTCCCATTGGCCAGGAACGGCGACCCGCGGCAACTGGGAGCTGCAGGCAGCCATGCCTGCGGACGGTCAATGTAAACTCTGTCTTGCGGCCCGCCAGTGAATTACCCTGACGGGCCGCGTGTGGCCCCTGGCCGCAGGTTGCCCACCACTGATTTAGGTGACACATCATAGCTAAGAAGTCAAAATGTGACACTTCACTAAAAGATGTGCCTCACAACACAATATTCTGCAACCCTTTTCTCACTTTTTGTATAAGTAATTTTTCATTGTCGTCATTGTTCTCTCAGACAGGAGAATACAGCTATGTAATATGACTAATAGCATTCATATTATATCTGTCACAGATGAAAAAACTACATTTATGGATCAATGTAATCCACTCATTGGTTTCTAGACCCTAGGGAGCATCATAAATCTACACACTGCCCTTGGGTACTGGATTTCGTATTTGGCTCTCTGATTTAGCTGCAAGATTTGCAAAAATCCATGTCTCCAAACAGCTCCCTATTGGTTACACATATTACAAGGCGCAACAGCATAAATTAATCCTTCCAAGATATCTTATGTGTGCTAAATTGGCTCAAGTTCTGATTGTTTTGGATGGTAGCATGTGACTAAACTTTAAGCTTTTTGTTAAAAAAAAAATCCATTTCTGTCCAAGAACCTTTTTGGCAACCCACCACTGTAAACATGAAGGATATGGAAATATGAAGATCTGCAATTTTAGGAGATGTTAGAATGCTACCAGTGTGCATCTTAAACAAAGTGGTTGCTCTTGATCTACTGAATACTAAACTTACTGTGAGTGCCATTAAAACCTGGATGTTAACCACTTGCAGTAGTTAAATGTATTATGAATTTTGTGGTATTTCTCTTTTTGACAATAGTGCATACCACATATATCACAGCACAATAAGTGTCCCTTTTGGAAATGGTGCCCCACAGACACTGACACAGATAGACACACACAGACACAGACACGTCCGCCCACCCACACCAGAGATACGCAGTGTGGATTGAAGTGCATAATGTACCCTGAAAAAAACTGTGTGGAAGAGTTTATTAGTCTTTGTTGCTGAAGTTCTGTAATATTGTATCACTCATAATAGTCATGGTGTTGCAAAAAGGCTGGAATTACGAAAAAGAAGTAGAAAGAACCATAACAATGCTTTATAAGTCAAAACTATCAAAGTTTACTTTTTAAAACTTTTTCATTCATTTGTCAAACTCCAAATTTACCTCCAATGGATATTATGAGGATTTAGGAATTAATACTGTCCTCATTTCCATTGATAAAGCTAATTCCCATACAAGCTAAATTAAGAAAATTTTAGGCTAGAAGTGCCCATTACATCATCTAGTCTGACCTCTTGTGTGACACAGGTGATAGAATTTCACCCAGTTACTTCTGTAATGAGCCCAATAACTTGTGTTTGACTAAACTGTATCCTCCAAAGAGCCTTAACTAAATGGTCCACAGCTTAAGTGGGGGAAAGAAGGAAAGTAAGATTGTCATTCTATTGTTAAAATCTGCTGAATTCATTTAAGCAAATTGGGACAATGTATTTCCCTAGTTACATATTACAAGTTCACCACTGTGATTTCAGCAAAAATGCCACGAAACACATTTGTGTATCACAATATCCTAGAAGGTAGTCAAACTCAGACTTTGGCAGACAACAGGCAAGAAAGAATACCAGAGACAGGGTCTCCTGCCTTCTGGAGTTTCACTCTGGGAACAAACAGCAGGAAAATCCCAGGTGATTATAACTAAAATCAACTGGCATCAGGGGAGATGCAGCTCTGATTTACATTCTTCACGTAACTCCACACTCCCCTGTGTATGATGGATCAACGCGGAACCACTTTCGGAAGCAAATGTATGATAACTTGAAGTTCTGTTTAATTCAAATTTTGAGGCCAAATTCTGCTCTCAATCACATTGCTGTAAATCCAGATCTTAGCCCAGGACGCCCACAGATCTGACTCTTCTCAAATGTGCTGTAAGCACATCTTAGAGCCAGAGGGCTTTTCCTTTATGAAGCAGTGTGATGCATTAGTTTGCCCACATCATATTCCTTTGTCTAACCAGTGCCGCCAGGCTCAATCAGCTCTCCAATAGAGTTTCTAGAGTTTCCTCTTCTCTGATTAAAATAAAAATATTTTATCAGAACCAAATTTATATAGGCTTATTCCTGACACCTTTCTCTGAGAATATAGGTGCCAAAGATTGCAGTGATTGACTCTTTTTTAGGAAGCTCAGCTTATTCTTCACAGGCCAGGAAAGTGACTAACATTTTTAATTAATTAACATTTTTCCAGTAGAAAAATCCTCCTGCCTTTGCTGTTAGTGTCCTTGTAAGTTGCTACTTCTGAATCTTGAATAAAATCAACCAGACGTCCACAGCCAGTTCAAATAATTCACCAAGAACCTATTCTTCCTCTTACTCTCAATCTTATATTGTCTTTAAGGAAAACCAAAACAAAACACCCTAACTTTACTACATGTAGTTGTTTCATACTCTTGATTTTAATTTTCAGTTCATTGTAGTTGCTGACTATTGATCTTACTACAAATTTCCTTATCAAAGTATATTTCTTTTGATAATTTGTGCCTCCTTTCAAAGATTTGCTTTTTTAAATTTGTGATAGTATGTACGTATACATATGCACACACAGACACGTTGTCCATTTGTCTCTAACTGTAGATGTTTGATAACGGGCACCATAGGAATTTGAGACTCAGGCTAGCATGTAGATATTTGTGTCTATCTATCTATCTATCTATCTATCTATCTATCTATAATCAGCTTAGATATCAGCATTCATGAAGTACCCATTTCAGCACTGTCTTAAAAAGTTTGTCTCTCTGTCTCTGTCTCTTTCACACATACACGTTAGCAGAGATCTGTCAGGCTGTAGTTTGTCAAACAGTAAACCTATAATTTAGCTTCTCTATTACTCATCTCATAAATTCAACATCTAATAGTTTTGTTGCTATTTATCAATGGTCTGCTTGTTGTCATGGAACACTGATTCAGCTGTCAAGGTTATTTGGTAATCTGAGGCTCATAAAATGGGAGAAGATTTTTTTTTTGTTATGAGCCCAAAGCCAATACGTGCTTTCCCCTAATTTAACTGTTCTTAAATGTTATGAATAATAAATCATTTTAGTACTGCCTATAATGAGCAGATTTTTTAAGCAAATGAGTCAGCTACTAAAAACAATCCTGTATCAGATATCATAATACAAGCCACGAAGTTAAAGTACAAGACAATTGCTTGTGTGAAAAGAAGAGCCTCAAGTAAAGTTTTCATGCTTATAGGACACAGGCATTTTTGACAATTTTATCCCAAGTGCTTAGGGTCTTCCCTTTCCTTTCTTTCTTCCCAGATTGTGCCCGGGTGAATGGTGGGGCTAGGGAGAGTGGAACAGTGCTACACCTTCCCTAACCACCTAGTGGCCAATTTCAAGACAGTGAGAAAGCCGAATGGCTGCAGTGAACTCCCCTCTCCCCATTAAGCATTCCAGGGCACACAGCAGCCATTCTTGTTGCTGGAAACGGCCCTGCCTGCCCTTCCCCATAGGTGGCATGATTGTCAGTGGAGGATTTCCCACCTTGCTGTGAGTCTAGGAATTTTTCTTTCTTGGCAAGACTGGTAGATATCCGGTTAACTTTTTCCAGTTTCCTCACAGTCTCCTGCAGACTGCCATGGGTGAATAAGAGAGTGCATATTGTTTAACAAACAAATAAAAGAGGAAGAGAACACTGTCACACTTCCAGTTGGTATCCCAAGCAAGAGGCTTCAAGGGACCAGCTCCTGGGGTAAACCTCAGCACAGGACTGGTGGAATCTATAAGCTTGTGGGGCAAGAGAGTGTCTTAATTCTTCAATGACTGAGTTCCCCTTCACCTGCTCCCTCATTCCTCCTCACTGGGTGGTGGGATCCAGCATCAGACTGAAGCGTGAACAGAGTGACGCAGCTTCAGCGAAGGGAGTCAGCCCTCATTCCTTGGCTCCAGGATCTGAGGTGATTTAACCCCATGCCAGACCCAATTAATGCTTGGTAGTTAAAGGGCGGGTCAGCCTCCTCATCCTCTAATATTAACTTTAATTCAGTTGTAGGCTGCAGCTTTAAATCCTAATCAAAGTTACAGTCAATATTTTACCTGATAGCAACAGAAAATTGGAAACCTTTGTTATACATTTGTATCATGCAGATACCCTGGAATACACAGTGACAGTCAAATGCTACTTTCCTTTTACCATTGTCTCAGCTAAGTTACACAGATCCTCCTCTCACAATGGAATCAGTGGCAGTAAAGCACTCAGTCACTGCCATCTATTATGTATATTTTGTTTTTCTACAATGAGTTTTAAGGTTTTTATTTTATTCTGTTTTTAACAGTGCAAAAGTACTGAAAAAAGCAGAAATGATGAAGGATTCCTTCCTCAGCCTGTCAATAATTTGCAGTCTCCTTCTATGGCTGTTTGTTGGTTACCTAGGAAACGGATGTGGATGGAATTTGATTGGCTGTCTTAACAGAGTGACTGTGAGAGCTATAAGCAAAGTTTTAGGTTGTAGATGTGTGAGTGCAACAGACAGCAAATGTACATTCTTGAGAATGACATAAATCATATTTCAAGGATGGTGATGGGTGGGACCAATTGGTAACACCTAGTGCACAAAAGGAGAGGGCTCTCTCTTAGGGACACATGATGAGACTGATCACATGGCAGTTGAATGGACACTGGCTCTGGGCTAGAGATTGATTTTATTGGTGAAATCAACCAAAGATGTTGAAGGTAAATGCAAACAATGCAAGGGATGCCAATGATGGAAGGCAAAAACTCAGAGAGCAGCTAGCCAGACTAATACAACGGACAAAGAGAAATAATACTATTAATAGAACAGCATTTGCTGGAACACCAATAGTTGGAGACCAGTTTAAATAGTGTTAAGATGATAGGCCCGACTATGTGACTTAAAGAATCACAAAGACTCAAGGAGCATTTGTACATTTTGTAGCTCCATAGAACTAGAGTGCCCTGCCTGGGCTGCTATCAAGAGGAAGAGAGACAGAGCGATGATATTACTATGATGTTTCTTCATAGATACAAGATATAAGTTGGTGTCTTCACAGGAGTGAATTGGAACACTCAAGTCTCCACTGAAGGTCAAAATTCAGGGATTTGTGTGGCATTTCTAATTCCATGCAGTTATTTACTGAATGTGAAAACACTCGGCTTTCCTTACTATACTCAAAGATACATCATAGAAAGTGGGCCACTGTATATTTCTCTGACTATAATTGACATGGCTCCTCCATAGACGTTCATATTTATTTAGCAGACATTACTGTTATTTTAAGGGGGAAAAGGTGATACAATTTCTGGCAGAGAATACTAATTTTGTGGGGCAGCATGCATTGCCCAGTCTGAACTGTGAAGCCTGAGTCCCTACCGGGTTTACTTCCTTGGGAGATAGAAAGAGGCACCCAATCAAGGGGATGGGATGGGATGGGATGGGATGGGCTAGTAGACTGGGTATGATTTGTCCGAGACCATGGGTAGGTATTCAGGGCAGCTAACCTCTCCTGCCACCACAGCTACACTTCTCCTATTTTTCATGTGCTAGCTCAATCAGACCTAGTGTGGGTATGTGTTTTAGAGCTGGAATTTACACTTCTAGATCTAGAGTAGACATACCCTAAGAGGTGCAGCACAGCCCAAGAGAAGAGGAAGCTAAGGTGCCTTTGTACCCTCCCAATCCAGGGTTGTTCCGTGTCCCCTGTGTAACGACAGATCTGGGGACCTTTATAGGTTACACAACCTGGCCCCCGCTGCCTGTGTGCTGCCGAGCTGCCCACAATCCTTGTAGCCTTGTATCCTGATGCCTCAAAACAAAACACAAGGAAGGAGGATGCAAGTCCCTCCTACAACCCTGCCACAACACATCCACTATGCCAGGGCTTGCAAGGGGATCCTCAGAAGACAGCCTTACAGCTGTCTACCACAGTGCTTGTACTTGGAGAATCTTTCCTTGGCCAGACATAGGGCTCATATTAGACACTGACTAGGCTAAAGGAGATGAAACAGATGTGAAGCTTTCACCCACTATGTTTATCATCATGGTGATCATCATGGTGATAATCATGCTCCCTTTGAAATTAAAGGCAAAATCTCAAGTAACGTGAATGGGCACAAGTTAGTTAAATATTTGTGAGGAAATAAAAGTATGAATGGGCTAACTTAACTGAAGGAGAAAGCTGGTTCTAGTTGCTGTGTGGAGAGATTTTTGCAAAATTGAGCATTTGTATACATTTATTTTACAGCAATAAAAATACTGAGAATAACATTCAGATATAGAAGTTATTTCTAACTAGGGCAATGGTATATGGAGATAGTGTGTGCCCAGTAAAAATTACATTATTTTACAAACAATTCTAGTCAATCACATGTTGGATAATATTCTGAGGTCTTCTTGCAGTGGGAAAGCACATTCAAGAAAACTGAAACATAAAGATAAACAATTGGATCATTAACTCAATTAAGACTCATTTAGGCACAAAGAAGGACACTTGAATACTGTTTTTCACTCTAGAGTACTATTTTTGTGCGATAACAAGAACCGCCTGATGTTCAGTCATGGATGAGTTGTGACTTTATGCAAGTGTTAAAATAATCTGTTCAGCTAGCAGGGAATCCAATGTGGGATATTACTTCTGAGAAAATGGGTTAGTTCCATTGATTTGTGATTGGCTGACAAGATACTGAACACAATTTGCCCTGGCTGCTAAGTTGTGGTCAGCATCATGCTATCTAAATCAATTGTTCACAATTGTGTTCAAATATCACAACATTCTGTAATGCAGATAAGGCCTTAGTAACTCAGAAACCAGTCTATAAACATTCAGATCCTTATTCCTATTAGAGATACAGGGCCAGATTCTTGATTCAGCAAAGAGGATCTGGTCAGCAAAGAATCCCTCCAGTGAAGGCTAACTCCCTCACAGTGTAAAGCTGGCAGAGCCAGTTCCTCCCACTCCCAACACGAGGATCACATTAGGAGAGGGACGGAGAAAGCAAGGAAAAGGCATGATGGAGGTCTGCTTTGCTACAGAGATTCTCCAGTGGCTGAAGGTCCTTTAGAGACTGTGTTCCAGTGACATAAGTAGGAGCAGCTTGTAAGCTGCTGTAACTCAAGTTGGAGCTGGAAAGTATGATTCTTTGATGGTTCCTTCCTCTACCCTATACTGAATGGAACACGGACACAGGGGGAGCTCACCATTTTGTTTTTCATGAACGAGACAGACCTTCCATCAGGTTTCTTAAGTACATATTTGAAAAGAATTTAAATCAATAAACCATATCAAGGAAAGTCAGGCGTCTTTTGTCAGAATTGGGGAACCGATATATTCTTTTGAAAGGCTTGGTAGACAAGTCCCATTTGGAGGACATTTTGCACTTGGGGCAGCCTGGGACTGCAAATCAGTGGAATTACTCCTCCTTTATACAGGCGTAACTGAGATCAAACTCTATCCCGATTTATACAAAATAAATAGATAAATATTATCTGCATAACAGAGATATCAGACTGGTGGTATTTCTGCTCTCCCATTTGCCTCTCTCCTTCCTCTTTGGACACCATAGTGATGGGTGTGGTATGAATGTCTTAGTAAATCACTGACCAGATAAGAGTGATTATTAGATACATTTGCCATTACTTGGTCATTGAGCCAAAATCAGGCTGAAGTAGGTGGGGGTAGCTCTCAGGGGAGTCTTTGAGCCATACCGAGCAGTGACTTAAATGATGGACCATAAATGGGATGGGTGTAAGTGCTCAACTAATATATAGAAAGTTGCACTGATTTGACTTTCAATAGGTTTGAATGTTATTGAATGTAACTTACCAATTGACAGGATGGAAAGTATGGAATGAGGGAAATTGTATCAGGAAACTTTAACTAGTGTCTCATCATCATCTGAACTCCTGCCATCAGATGCAGACCTGGCATAAATGGGACACCCACTTATGCTAGGTCTGAAAAATCCCAGCATACTAAATCAGAAGATAATTTTTTTTTACTAACACCTGTTTGACCAAGTTACATCATTTTATTACTTACACAGCCATTATACTAATGCTGAATTTGACCTGCTGAATTTCTCTGGACCTTTAGCACTAATTCTTTCCCACCACTTACTTTCAAAAACTTCATTTTCCTAAGTCACTGTTCTTTCTGGTACCATATCATTTGATACATTTAATTTACCCCCTTGATTTAGCAATATGTTGTTATGGATTATTTTCTTCTCTTACTTTTTTTGACTAATCACTGAAATTAATCCATGGACATCAAAGAAGAAAGGGCTACTAAAGCCGAGGAGCAGGGAAGGGGATCAAGGAGTAACTGAAAAATCGGAGGGAACATCACTGAAGGATGGTAGTGTGGCAAAGCTTCACATAGTGCCAGCATTAGAGTGGAGTTGTTCGGGGGTACAATACAGATTGGTGAAGGTTGACAAAAGGGTTAGAAGAAACCCTTGGTGGATTAGAAGAAACAGCTGAAAAGACCAGAGTCCTGATTCTGTTCTCCCATGCCAATACATAATTCGATTCACTTTGATAGAGTTACTCCTGATTTATTCTAGAGAATCAGGTCCCATGAAAGTACTGGAGAAACAAACGAACATCATGTTCAGGTTGGGTGGATGAATCAGGAAGAACAGAAGAGCAATTGAAGACAGTGTGAGGAGCAGAATCTAGGAGGACCATGGTACAACCATGAGAATGGAATGAGTGGGGTGAGAGTGCTCCCTCAGCCACCAGGTGTGCCGCACTGCCTGGTCCATTTGTGTGGTATCTCATTCACAAAATACACACCGTCTGTTTCTTTTCCCTGTGTGTGCCGTTAATTTTTAGGTTCCAAGCACTGCAGAACACAGAATAGGCATGTGTCAGAAGGAGCCTGCCACCCCACCATAGCAGACTGATTCCCACTAAGCTTGCAGTCTTCTGTTTAACACTACTACCTAAGTGATCAAGGTGCTATAGCTAGCACCCTGTCAGATCTTGGAACAATGATAGGTTAGGCGTGGGAAACATGAGGAACTGGGAAAGCCAAAAGAGCATCAGAATGTTGGCGTATAGTGGAGGAGGGTGGAATTTCTGTGAATTGTCTACTGTAAAATCTCCCCCTCCTCTTTTAAATGACAAAGATATCTTTCTGGTCAATGGACTTGAGTGTAAAGGGGGCTGGAATCAGATCCAGTAAAAATAAGAGCCAGATATTGAGCTCAGTGGAGTGATGATGATTTAGCCCAGCTGAGGATCTGGCTATATATATATATATATTTGATTATGCATTTATATACAACAATAGAGTGGATCACATCTTGGAAGGTGCTGAGTATCTGCAACTCCCATTGACTTCAGTGGTATTGACAGATGCTCAGGAGCAGTCAACACTTGGTCCAGTAATATAATAATAATAATCCAACAATAACAACATTTATGTTTCCCAATTTCTACCATCTCACACAAGGAAATAAATGTATTTTTCCCCATTCTGTCTTCAACAGATGCATCTACTTGGCTCACAGATTATATTTGTGAAAGGGTATGAAAGCAGGGTGTTTGCTTCTGTGGGTTACTATAGAATATTTTGGAGTTGAAGGGACCCATACAGATAGAAAGGGTTACCGCTGAACAAGGCCAATTTTCTTCCCATAGTGAGAAGTCATAGGAAGAGTTCAATTTAGGGCTGCATGAGGGAAGGACGAGTACACAGACTGAACAGAGATGAAAGGAGTGCACAGAAAAGATGGGGAGGAAGATAAAAGGGAAATAAGGACTTATGGATACTAATATAGAGGAAAATAAGCTCAATAACATGGGGGTTATTAAAGTTACTATATATATACAAATGAAAGGTTTAGCAAAGAAGAAAATAAGAGCGCTCAAGGGATATACATAACGATATAGAGAAAAATATATCATAACTAAAGTCTGGCTAGAATGTGATATTAAAGGATATAGTTTATTTAAAAAAGACAAGCAGGAAAAGTAAATGAGGTGGTATAGCCTTATTGGTGAAAGAGGATTTATTAGCCCCCATAAGAGGAGATTGGGGAGAAATGGGTAATGGCGTTGAGTCATTATGCATTGAAGTTGGCAATGTTTCAGACAGTAAACTAATGTTATAGGCCACTTGACCAAAAGGAACAACTGGACTGTGAAATGACTGAGCAAATAAAAAGAAGCACGTAAAAAGATCAGAGTGATAATAAGTCAGCAATAATTGAGGAAAAGGCATGCTGTCATAATGAAATCGACACATGCCTCAAGCTGATTGTGAAGCATGAGGCTAAAGGCCAAGTACCTTCAGACCCCGATATGTACACATATTTTAGCTAGACCATAGGCTCAGAAGTACATTAGTGTGCTTCTATAATGGCTTTTTCATTTTTCTTTAAATACCATGCTTGTGTAATGTAATATGACTTAAACAGAGGACTCTCCACCATGAAGGAGATCATTAATAACAACGGGACAGAACAAAATGATTTTTGTCACTACTTTTTCTTTTCTTATTCATTTCAACTGTTTGTAAAGCATGATGCACTATTGGTATTACAATCATATAAGAACATAAGAATGGCCATACAGAGTCAGACCAAAGGCCTATCTAGCCCAGTCTCCTGTCTTCCGACAGTGGCCAATGCCAGGTGCCCCAGAGGGAATGAACAGAACAGGTAATCATCAAGTGATCCGTTTCCTGTCACCCATTCCCAGCTTCTGACAAACAGCGGCTAGGGAATATAGTAGCCTAAAGAAAGAGAAAGCGCTGATGAAAATATTACTGGAACCCAAGCTACACTGTTCTACAATGCAACTCTGCAGTCCTTGTAAACAAAAAGGGGAGTTTTGTATCCATGAAGGCTGCAGATTTGGGCCCTTAGCAAATAGACAGTTTAAATTCAACAAAGGTCAGTTTGGGGAACATTATTTTTTTGTTGACTGGAGCCAAAAAAAATCTTCAACACAGTAGTACAAACGGAATCAAGGAAAAAGGACTAATGACCAAATCCTAAAGTCCTAATCCAGTTTTCAGCCAGTCCCTTACTCAGGGGAGCTTCAGTGGAACAACTGACTTCATTGGGAGCCTGAGCAAGAATTTGGCTAAAGCTTTTAGAGAACAAAACAGTCAAGAACATCCACATGATTCTGGGGTTCCCTATACATGCTAAACCACACAACCTGGCTCTGCAGCAGGGTGTGAGGTTAGCCTGCTACATATAGTGAATGCTTAAAAAAAGTTACCTTAGAAAAAATATGTTGAGTAGATCATGTTTGTTGGAGATCTTGTGAAAATCCAAACCTTCCTCTTTTGTGCACTCCAGAAGCAGTGGGAATTTAAGCTGTCCACTTGCCAAGGATCCAAACCTGTTCCATTCTGGTTTTGTCTAAAACCCTTGTCATAGCTATGCTGGTCCTGTGGGTTACTACAGCTTTAAAAAGCTGGAATAATATTTAAAGAGTTAAAAATATCTCCTTGGAATGTTGAAAGAGTCACTGTCATATATTTTTTTTCCTTTACTTGACATCTGCAGGTTATCTAGGGTCCTCTCCAACCTGCTCTTCCCTGGCTGAATGCAACCCCTAACGTCAGCCAAGGTCAGCAATTTAACTGGTGATTTGCCTCTATTTCACAATCAACATAGAACAGGCAGAAGTCATTGGCTGACATGAAAAGCTCTGGGTGGCTTGCAGTCATCCATAGAGAAAAGACCAGCCATAAAAGTAAATGACCATGTTGGGCTATAAAATTCTGGGAGTCTGTCATTCAGTTGGAGACATTAGGATGTTTGGGACTCCCTAAGAATATTCAGGGTTAGTATGAAAATACTTATTGTATGATGCAGAAAACTGAAGTTGTGATGGAGAAGACAGTAACTTGTTAGCAATATAAAATCTTAGAGGAGAAGGTGCAGAATAAAATTAATAATGCAAAAGTTTTTATTTACAGTGGATGGACAACATAGAGATGTGCTCTCATGTGGCACCAACTGCAAATAGTCTATATCTACCCATTAGAACATGGCTTCTTGGGTGTAAATGACATGAATTTGGCCCTTAAGATAAGACTACAGTTACAGAAACAGAGAAATTGAGAATAATTAAAGGTTTTTAATTAAATTGAGCATTTGAAGAGAAAAGACAAAAACCAAAAAGATATGATGTTGGTGCTGGGAAAGAAGCCTTAAAGATGACTGGCTAGAAATAAGTATAGTAGACATAAAAAAATCATCTAGGAAAAAGGAGGCTCATAATGTGTTTATCAGTTATTGAACATATTAATTACTGACAAAGGAAGTTACTACATTACATAGCTAAAAACATTTAAAAATAAAAATGGAGATAATGTATCAAATAAAACAAAATGGAATAGGGAGATAAAACATAAAATAAACTCTTTATACACTGTAAATAAACCCAATACATAAAGATAGGCAATACTAAAGGTAGCAAAGAATAAGCATGGAAAGTTAGGGACAAATGAGCCTGAATTCATTTTGCATTTTAGTATTTACAAGACTTAGTCAAACTATTCATTTTAAATATTATGATTTGCAAATGCAGCCATACAGATGCTTAAATATAGGATCAGATGCAGATCCTTATTTCTGCTAATTCATTAAGTGATTTGTTGCTATCCACTAGACAGTAAAGGCAAACAATTGTCAACCTATGAATTGTTTGCAAAATATTCAGTTCATTATTTGTTGTTTGTAGTCTGTATTTGGTCATCAAAATCATGTGATATTATTTCTGCTCCAAAAGATTGGATGACAAACTTTTAACAAGGGAGGAGAATGAATAACAAATAAGGAACTCACATACATGCATATACATTCAAGGTATTGCTCACATACATTCATGAATATCCTTGTTTGCATGTCATTTTAGGTATTTGTATGAAGAACAGCCATTCTTTGAATTTGTGTGTGAACAAAAACTCATTGATACGAGTATTTGAAAATGGAAAATTTGGGGCACAATCAAACAGTTAATTTAAACAAATATCCTTGTTTTGGTAATAGTAGTAATTTTGCAATATTAAAAAAAAGTGTAAGGTAACATCTCAGAGATGGGATATATTTTCCTAGATTAGGGAAGTAGTGAGAGGGGACTATGAGATGGGTAAAAATGTTAGGTCCAGCAATGCACCAAAGCAAAAAAAATCAGACAGAATTATGAAAAGTTGCCAAAGCTGTAAGTCCAGCCTTTTGATGGCTAATTAAGGGGAGACTGGAAGATGGAGAAAGAAACAAGGGAGGATCTTAGACATCACAGACCTGTAAACTGGGCTGCAGTTATGTTTTATATTTATAACTTGTTTTATTAGTGGTAATGAGAACGGTTGACATACAGGACGTAATAATAAGGATAGGTGAATTTCATCATTAATATTTTATTAGTGCTGTGAACAGCATACATTTGCCTCATTCTAAACTACACTGCACACTGATAATTCGGCTTTTTGTACTTTGGTATCAAATATCGGTGAAAACAGAAACAGATTTTTTTAATGTTAATTTTAGTGAGAAAGTCCTCATTGATTGTTAGGAAAAAGTTCTGGTTTAGCAATTTACCCCAAATTCTTGAAGAACATCATAACATTGGCAGAAGGGGCTCAAACAATGGACAAAATTTATATGGGTTTCAGGAAAGTGTGAAAAAATATTGTATCAGAAAGCATGGGATAGCAAGAAGAGGATGGTCATTTTAATGGCTCTTTAACCTTCTAATTTCTAATAGGCTCAGGATTGGGGAGACAGGATGAAAAAAATCTTTCCCTGAGTAGAGCATGAACAGTACACAAGCATTACTTGTCTCTTTGTCCTCAAAGGCAAACAAAAGTTTAAGACATTGGGTGTGGTGGCTCTAGGCTTAGAGCTCTTTAATGCAAGATTGGATGTCAATAAAACCAACATCATTCATAACTTTGTCTCAGATGAAATTCATGAATTTAACTACATCACTGAAAGCTGGTTGAATGACAATGGGGCTCTACTCTGGCAGAACTTGACCCCGCCAGTTACGCAGAACATCATGATCCTAAAGAAATCTCAGGAAGAGAGGTGGCAATGTTTTCTACATCCAACCCTCAATTGCAGGAAGGACCTGTTGTCATGGACAGAATCATCTGAGAGCATGCTCCCAATATGCAATTTCCTGAGGCAAAGTAAATGTAGATATCCTTGCAGCGTATATACCACTGTGCAACCTAACTGGCTTCTCTCAGAATTTACGGAGGTGCTATCAAGCGAGGTAGTAGATTCACCATGGCTCTTCATTTTGGGAAATACATTAAAGATTATTAGGTGCTCAAATACTACACTATAAGTATGATAGACAGACAGATTTCAGTGTCCACATGGTTCATGCCCCAAACATGACAAACGTGGACTTTTTACAGGTAGTCTCCACATCTACACATCTTTACCTCCAAAATACAAGGGGATACGATCTTGACCTCCTCTTCAGTTTGGCAGTTATAACTGGGAGCATAAGAAATACTGTATTACAGTTATATCATTGACTTCTTCAAGCAAAGATAGGAGCTTTCCCATCTGCCTAGAGGCAGAATAATTTTGCCCGTCTGCTTTTGGAAACTATCAAATTCCATAGGTTTCTAGAACTCCAAGCTAGAAACTAGTGATCAGCCATAGGTCAAAACCATCAATAAACCAGTAGGACACTATAACCCATCTTCTGTCCACAGCTGTTTAGATGATGGCCCCTAAACATCTCCTCCCCAACATCATTATACTTCACTTATGTCCTGTAGCATATAAAATGGGAAGGAATAAGTTTTGAACTACACAGATGAAGAAATAAATCTGAATTGGACTGATGAATTAGTATAATCAAATGCTACTGAAGGAGAATATTAAATTCCTTTTAGCATTTATCCCTATTTCTGCAAAGGCTGAGCAAATAGAATTGGTCTGGATAGTAGGGTGTCTAATGAACCCAGAGCGTCTTCACATAGTTTCAGACTTACAGTTATGCTACTTTGCAGAAAAGCTCAACTGACTCCAACACTACCTCACTCTCAGGGAGCAGAATTGGAGCCAAAGGGGGAAACCATACTACTTTCCCTAACTGAGTTTAGGCCAGTAATACAAGTTGTGGTTCTAAGGGTGCTGGGGAAAGCCTGAATCAGCAGATGCAAAAGGCATCCTTGCTCCTCTTGGCTAATCAAAACCAGTAAGGAATTGACAAAGTCTGCGTAAAATAGGGTACCTACCAGGAATTCAGAGCATGAAACAGCCCCGTGCAAACAAGAAACCATAACTTGGTGCAATCAGCCTCAACAACTACTGCCCCACCTCTAATCTGTTGGGTTTTTTTTTTTTGAGTAAGATCACCAAGAAGGTAGTGGTTAACCAACTGAAGCCACATCTCAACACTTATTTTTTCACCTCATTACACCCCTTGTCTGAGCTGGTCTGCAAGGCTACTTCCCTCTTCTTATGCAAATCCTTCCTAGAGACCGGCTTCTCCCATGAAGCCTATGAAAAGTGAGTCACCAGCAATTACAATTATCTATTTTTATATATAACGAGAACAAACATGTCTGCTTCATCATACACTAAAATTTTCTGAGTAGCTATGTCATCTACCACTATAAATCTCTGCCCTTCGTTTCTCCACATTTTCTAGACTATTGTTTTGTTATCACCTTCAATCCAACAATGTCTGAAATTTGATTGTAAGTTTAATGGGGCAGGGATCATGTCTTCTCATCTGTACTGTGAGGCACCCAACATGTTACTGAGCACTGTAAAATAATAATAATAGTTTAGACTCCTTTCAGTATGACTTCAGAATGCAGTTTGGCATGGATACAGCATTAATGATGCTGATGAACTATATCTTGAGGGCTCTGGGCAAGGACCAGACTTTCATGCTAGTGCTGCAAGACACATTGGGCTCCTTCAGCATTTCTAATTATGATGTTGGTCTACTCGCTTAATTCCTTCCTATCAGAGAGATAGCACAGGGTGTGATGGGCTGTTGTTCCTTCTCACCAAGTGAATATCCATGTTGAATTCCATGGAGCTCTGTCCTATCATTTCTCTCTTGCCACTAATATGTTGATGATATCCAGCTCTGTCTGTCTCTCACTCAAAGTGGACAGATCAGCCTTTCTGTTGTTCTAGAGTGTGAAGGAATAAGGGTTCTGCACAACCAAAAAGAAACCTGCTCAGGAGGTGATCTGGTGGGAAGTGAAAGTACTTGTAGAAGTAGCAGAAACTGTGACTTCATACACCATTGAGGAAATCTGCGCTCCATTTGTCCAGGTAGTTTGAAATCTTGGGATCCTAGTGGACACTTCACTAATCACAGATATTTAGACAACAGCAGCAGCCCAGAATGTTTGCTTTCACCTTCAGCTAGCCAGGAGATTGCACCCCTTTCATTTAGATATGGACCTAGCCAAAATGATTCATGATTTTGTTATTTCAAACCTGGATCAGTCCAATTTGCTTTCCCTTGATCTGACCCAGATGTCAGTCCCTAAAATACAGATGGTTCAGTATACCATCTATCCCATCTGTCAAGTGGAGCAGACTAATGAGAATATATCACACTAATACTCCCAAGTCTACTATAGCTTTCAGTCCAATACCGAACACAATTCATGATCCTGGTCCTTCTAAGTTCTCTAGGTTCAAATTATCTTAAAGTCAGCCTCTTCTTTCTTTCCATTTCAACACAGCAGCTGGTTTCAACAGGAATGCTATGACTGAGAGATATCAGGTTCAAACATGAATTGGTTTCTTCTCCTGAAGGATTATTGGGGTCTTTTTAATTTAGGAAATTATGCTTAGATACAACAGTATCTAACATCTGCGGTATCTGAATAATGATGGGAGCCTTAGAAATGTGAAATACTAATAAAATAATAGTAAAGATGATGCATGAGGAAATCAGTTCAAAACAACTTAGACAGTTTTAGAATTTGGGGTACGTAGGTGGATTGCAGAGTTCATTGTAAAGAAGTTCAAGGTGAGGATATTGGGGATAAAGAGCACTGAAGGTCTGATTCTCCTCTCATTTACCCCAATATAAATTAGGTGTAACTTCACTGGAGTCAATGGAATTACATCAGTATAAAACCAGTATGATGAAAGGAGAATCAGGCCCTTAAGGGAATGTCTACACTTCAGGTGGGAGGTGTGATTCCCAGAAGATATAGAGAGACTTGCGCTAGTTCAGCCTGAACTAGTGTGCTAAAAATAGCAGTGTGGATGTTGCAGTATGGGCAGCAACTTGGGCTCTCTGCCCGAGATCAAAGCCAGAGGGCTGGGCAGGCTTGGAGTCATGTGGCTAGCCCGAGTTGCCACCAGTGCCACAACATTCACAAAGCTATTTTTTAGCCCACTAGCTCAGGCTGAGCAAGCGTAAGTCTGTGTGCTCATGCTAGGAATTGCCCCTCTAGCAGCAGTGCAGACATACACAAAGGTTTTGTCTACACTGCCCTGTAGCTTGGACTATGGGGATTTGAATAGCAACAGATGCTAAAGTGCTGCACAGTACCTCTCCTGCGTAGACACTGCG
Organism: Malaclemys terrapin pileata; assembly: GCF_027887155.1. Taxonomy (NCBI): domain Eukaryota; kingdom Metazoa; phylum Chordata; order Testudines; family Emydidae; genus Malaclemys; species Malaclemys terrapin. The sequence continues at coordinate 70,015,890 of NC_071506.1, read as the reverse complement.
GGCATGAAGTAAAAGGTTCCTAGTTTGCATAAATGTAGTCATGTTTGAAGAGGACAACATTAATGTGAATTAGGAACCTTTTAGTTCATGCCTGAAATGGCCACACAGGGGAGTTACAGCACAGTACTTTGGTGCACACTATTATTCTCAGCCCCATAGTCCAAACTCTGTGTAGGCAGTGCAGATATAGCCTAAGAGACTCTAGCTGAATGAGAGAATATAACTCGGAATCCATAACAGGAAACAGACCAGAGGGTGATAAAGGATAATAGAAAAAAACCCTCACAAATCTTCTGCACCAGTGAAAGGGACACATTGGCCTTGGGGTACCTTACAGAATATATATTGGCAGAAGTTATTCTGGCACTGTGTGAAGCTTTACAGTAACTACAGTTGAAATAGCATGTGTGATTCAGACCAGTCTATCATAAGAAGGATGACATAATTAAAGGAACCAGTTGAGAGGGTAATTATGTGTTTGGGAATTAGGAGGTATGTAAAAAGATGCAAATGTTTGGCTTATAAAGCCTGAGGGGAAAAAAGAGGCAAGAGGATCAGATAAAGTGGTATAAGATTCTAAAAAGAAAGGAATGGGTTGATGCTATAAATTATTTGATATAGTAACTGGTTCAAAACCAGTCATGAAAATAAAGAGGAAAAGGGTGTCAATATTTAAAATAGTCAGGCAGAATTTCTTTGTATAAAATATGGTTCCTAGGTCAACTGATGAAACCTGGGGAAAGGGAAAATGTTCTGCCCACTACATGGGTGAAAATCGTGGCCCCACTGAAGTCAATTCAGGTTTTGCCATTGACTTCAATCCTTCAATAGGATTAGAACTCCACTCTATATTTCTGTTCTGCTTTCGAGATCTTAGACTTCTATCATGAAGTAATATCTTTATGAAGTTGGCATTCTTCTTCCCTTTCTGGAGTGTTTAATCTTTGGACACATGAAGCCTGTTTTTTCCATACTTAACCTAACCACTGAAACAGATCAGTTAGTCAGAGAGGGCCTCAAAGCTTTAGAGTACAAATCCTTTGAAGCTGACTGGTGATGAACTTTCTGAGCACACACAGTGATTCTCCTTACACCATTTCAGAGAGCTCAGTTTTGCCACTGACTTCAGTTAAGAAGTCCTGAGCATCCCTGGAGTTCACATGAAATAGATTTTCAAGTAATACCACATTTTTCTGGGTCTACCTTGTTCATGTAATATCATTGATTGTAACCTTTCATTTAGCTTCATTGTTCATTTTGATAACTTCTAAAGTTAGAATAGGGCAACAAAAGATGTAGAACCAATCAATGTTATGAAATTAATAGTAATACAATTTGAGCGTATAAGCTTATGTAGTGCCTTTCATAAAGAAGTATCCCAAGGCACATTAAAATAAAAACTCAATAAGAAGTGAAAAAGTGCTCTGTCAGATGGGATAAACCAGGGAAAAGGGTAAATTAATTAAGCTTGGATTTAAACCAGTCAACACACCATTTTGAACGTTGGTCAGAACAGAGACAGATTCCAAATATCTGTTTCTAAAACCCAGTAAATTAAATGATATTTTCAATTTTGATTTCCTGGGGAGGATTTGCAATGGATCTTTTATAGTTTCATAGGTAAGTATAACGACTAAAATGTATGCACTACATTTTCAAAAAGCAGTCTATGCCTCTCTCATTATATATAATTTTTGCATACACAATTTTTTGTGCTCAAATGTTTTTGTTATCTGATTTGTACATACACATGGCAATCTGACTAGACACCAACTATCTCATTTGCATGTGCTAATATTGGGTTTGTTGTCCCAAAATTCAAAGTATAAAGAGGTTGGATTAAACCCTTGTTGAATATTTATCCCTATATTTTAAACAGGTGTATGTTTCTTCATGCTCTGACAGAAAGACTAATATGTGACATGGAAGTTGCTAAGATAGTATGTGTTTCACAGAGAACACCAAAATTGCTTGGGAAAACCTAGTAAACTGGTAATGCATAAATTACAGCTTCCCTGGTGTTGAAGAAACTTACACATCTTCTATTTTTCAAACATTTTTCTCTTATGAACACATGGACCATCCTCATTTTTGGATGACTGCCTCTTCGGATTAATGCATCCTTCTGGTGCATAAATTAGGGATGCACAGAGGGAAAAGGAGACGCACTAAATCTTAGGAAACATGAAGCAATACAGAAAAATGTGGTAGAGTTGAGTGAATAATTCACAATAAATATTTTATCTGATAAATTAGCCTTTTTTCTGTTCACGGAATATCTGAAAGCAGCTTAGGAGTTCCTGATATTTACTCATCATTCAAGTTTATTCGACAAACATTTGTTTTTTATTCTATGGAACAATTGCAAACAACTTGCTGTAAGTATTCTTCACTTAGCATTCAAAAGTTGAGCTATGTTGCTTAGTTGTGATTGGCCAGATAAATCATGTGGTAGTTTCTGTTCTCTGGTTGGATGAGAACACAAGCAGTTATTTTCTGCATGTGTCAATAAAACTCACTAGCTCACATGCCTTTTGAAGAGGTTTGAACTTGGCCATATTGAATTCATTAAAAACCTTCAGTGAATACTGTGGACGACATTTTGTAGTATTTACCCACTTGCTGTTCTGTGCTCCTTTTGTCATAATTGCTGACAAAGCCCTAAGAAACTAATGTAATCTCCTGACAATATTTTTCATGATGGAACCTTTGAGTGCAGGGGACTGGACTCGATGACCTCTCGAAGTCCCTTCCAGTCCTAGAATCTATGAATCTATATACATCAATTTTGCTACTTGCTTCTATCTGAAGTTCTAAAGTTCTACTCCTAATGTTGAACCTGAATTGATTGTGCTTTTCTTCTGGGGAAGTTACTCTTCAAGAATTTGCAGTTATTCCATATCTCGTTCTGAGAGAGATTTTTGAACAGTTAATGGAAACTCCACTACACATTTCTTAAAATATGTATGAATTTTAGAAAATAAACATTAAACAAACAGTTTATTTCAGTATACTCAGGTATTATGGTTAAATGTATAATTCAGAAATTAATCATTTAAGAAATTATTGAGGATCAGAAAGATCCCTGTCAAATTTATGTTTTTGACCAGATTGTCATGGTTTATGGAAATATGGAAAAGATCAGCCTTATTTTGTACTGCTTCAATAAAATACAAAACTTCAGCAGGTAATAAACAAATAAACAAATTACGCATGTTCAGCTGACAACAATTTACAAAGCCTGGCTAGTTTGCTAAAGTTATTAACTAAACCTATAAAAGTAACAATATTTCATGGAATGCTCAATATGAGGATCCTGAGGATTAACTAGAAACTTAATAGTATCAGAGGGGTAGCCGTGTTAGTCTGAATCTGTAAAAAGCAACAGAGGGTCCTGTGGCACCTTTGAGACTAACAGAAGTATTGGGAGCATAAGCTTTCGTGGGTAAGAACCTCACTTCTTCAGATGCACTTCTTCTGTTAGTCTCAAAGGTGCCACAGGACCCTCTGTTGCTTTTTATAGAAACTTAATAGGTTCCCATAAAGTCATGGGAGATATATGCAGAGAATACACCGCAGGAACATGCCCAATTTGTAGTAATTTTTAATTGTGATGAGAGAGGGTTTATTGATAACCCTTCATTTTTACTTTTGGTTCACTTAAAAAGGGGAATCTTCATCAAGCACTCTTTGTAGGGTAATTAATATATCACTACATGACTGCATCATTTACTGCATTCCTATTTTATCCAATGTGCTATATATAAGGAATGATCAAATAGTATAGTCAGATAATGAAGCTAGAAAATGTAAACCACATGAGTTCTTACCTGAGCTCCTGAGCTATAGAGTCCACTTGCACTGTTAATAAAAGCAGAGAGAATGAATGAATTAGTTTACATTTCCAGTCCTATGCTTTCTGCAACCTTGCACCTGTCCCTCTGTGATGACAGAGGAGCGGCTATCAAAACACAGGTGATTCTTTATTTCATGCTAACCGCAGGATCATAACTATTACTGGCAAACGTTGACCAAATGTGTAATTCCCAGGGTTATTTTAGATAAACTCCGCACAAGATGAAGATGATAATCTTCAGCACAGCAAAGCAACTAAGGCACTTTTTTATTACTAGGAGAACGATGAGAAATCTTTGTTTTTCTGAGTGTTAATTTGATTTGGGAATGAAGAAAGCTGGTGTTTACAAATACCTGCCCACACAAGGATACGCAGCATATTGACAGAGCCAACAGGTGGTTCAAAAGATTACTCATTTTGCACAGGCAGTATCAGTTGTTCCACGTCTGGGAAAATGCACTTGCTCTATTAAGCCTGTGTGTGTGTGTATTTACACTGAATAGAATATGTTAAATGAGACCCAGTCAATCAGATTATAGTTTCCAGCAGTCTTTGACAGCTAGAAAAGCCACAATAGAATGTTGAGATGTGCTGCAATAACTTCATTACTTTGTGGCAATAACTCTGTTTAGGGCCTGATCCTAGTCCCACTAAAGTTTATGGGAATTTTGCCATTCATTTCAATGGGAACAGTATTGGGTCCTGTTTTAAAAAGTTTTACATCAAGAATTAAGGGAGATTTTTCTAGCCATAGTCCTCTTTATTTCTGGGCAAAGGATGGCATTGTTTTTAACACATTTCTGTCAATGCACCTCAGTCCTGACCTGCCATCACAGTCCTGGGCTGAGATCCTGATTCCATTGAAATCAATGGCAAGAGTCCTATTGATTTCAGTTTCACTACCTGTCTTCTCATGAGCAGAGACCGCCAATTTGTAGTGGTTTGGTGATGTGCCACTAGGGAATTAAAAAAACCCACTAACCTCACTTGCACTTTTGGTCTCAGCCACAACTTGATCTTGGAGGTATAAAATTAATGCATTTATCCCCTGTGCCAGGTAGACTCATAGTAACCCAGGACTACTGAGCCTTGACAATGAATCAAAGTACTTAATGGCCTCTTTGTCACAAGTCCTGAGCACACAGAATCTCCACTGAAATCATGGAGAGGTGCAGGTGCTCGGCACCTCTGAAAATCAGGCCATAGGCTTTATAAGCACAATTTGCTTAGATGGCAGGCAAAATTTTATGTTTATTTCTGCATATGTTCACTTTCCACTCACTATCAAGGGTCACAAAAAGCATTAGGAATTAAAATGCGTAGTTGTATTGCTAGTCAATCATGTTTTCCTGGTGTTTAGATCATAAAGGGCCTGTTTACTTTGCAATATTTCATTCCCATCTGCTCCTTAGCAGTAAGTATAACTTTTTTATCATAACTTTGCAGAATTAAATATAAAAATCTACTTTAAAAAAAGCCCAGTAAATTCGGAGAGAATAAAGAAACACCATCATTTGATTACAACTAAGTTTGCTTCTGTGCCACTCATACAGGTCATTTGTAGTCAATTGATGGCAATGAAAAATTGTTCTTTTATCTGGTTGATAAAGTTTAGCATATTATTCGGAAGACATCATTCAACTTCAGGCAACTCTACTTCCTTTACAAATCCTTAATTTGCATGATGAAAGGCATTCCTTTACAAAGTAAACTATATCCTTTACGTGCTTTCATAAATATTTGTATTAAAATATGATACATTAGAAAAATATGTCCTCTTTTCTTTAAACCATAGCTAATAACATTTTGCCTCTTAATGCCAGCAGCCTGTGTCCTGGCTTGATTAAAAAAGCTGCCCTAAGGAAGCCATATACACTCTGACTACACATTAGGGGCTGTACACAGGAACTATCATATTTCATGGTGTGATGGATATAGGGTCATCAAACGTGCTTGCTAACTCACCCTTGGTTCCTTTTGAGCGTGTGCGCAGCTTTTTATCTTCACCATCTGCATCCATCTGTAACATTAACACAACATCTTTAGTTCCTTTTTGCCACTGAGAAAGAAAAGCTTCAAAATGTGTTATAAAGTTTCCAATGCCCAGACAGTAATGGAAAGGAGAATAACCATGCCTTATTAATCCTGTCACAAAGATAAAAACTCATCTCTGAATATCTGATAAATAATCTATAGGAGATATCTGCAATGATTACATTTGTTTAATCAAGCAACTAGTAAGAGTTACTCTTTAAGATTTGAGGCCAGTATCTACAGGTGTTTATTGCAGATGTAAAATTAGACACTGTGAAATACTATGCTTGCTGCTTTCAGGGTTTGCTACAACAGAATTTTAAATTTAAATCTTTACTGGAGGATGGGAACTAGAGAGTATCTAGTTAGTATTAGCACCTGCAAATACCTAGTGCTAATGTTGTAAGTTAACATTTCTGAGCGTCTTCACCAGAACTTGAGAAACCTATTTCTTGAGCTATCAAAGGCAAGATATATTCTATCAACTGTTAAAATGAAACAATCAGCAAAATGTTTTTAAGACCGCTCTCTAAAGCAGTATTAGAAATGTCATCATTATGTGGTATTCTATATTTTTCACTCACTCTGCAGTAATAATAACATCTTAATAAGATTTTTACCCAAAAGAATCTCTGATTTCGTACACTCAGGTATGCAAGCATACACACAAAGAAATACTTTGCCAATGAAATGAGCTACATCTTGGGTAGCAAATGGGCCAAGGAGGCAATGCACAGATTTGGATGAAGGACAACATAGAGCTTGGGATTCATATTTCATATTGAATCAGGGCTAGGGTTCAGGTTTTGATTTCACATCACTTAAATATTGTGAGCTGCTGCCCTAACATTTCTGACTGAAATAACAGAAACCTTGCAAGACCAGCTGTTCTCTTGACATTTTTGGCTACATACAAACCAGAATCAGAAATACGCACCTTTTGGTCTTGGATCTAACCCAGAGCCAAAATTGTAGGGGCAGATTTTCAATCCAAGGATTTTATTACAAATCCCTGAAATTCTAAAGAGATGAAGATTTGATGTTTTGGTGTGGAGAGTCACAGTGTAATTTTCACCAAGGATAATGGGGGAAATCTGTACTCTTTCCAAAAATACCATCAAATGTTTAGGGTATGATCTTTCAAGGGCAGGCTTGGTGTAGAAGACTATGCAAAGGATTAGGCATTCCTACATTTTTATTCTATCTCTGTTACTGACTAAATGTTTGTCCCTGTGCAAGTCACTAAATCTCTGTGTGGCTCAGTTTTCCCATCTCTAAAATGGGGATAATAAAACTCACTGTGGAAGAATCCATTGTTCTGCTGATTAATCTCTTAGGATCAAATGCAAATTCCAGCACCTGGTTCTGGTATCTGAACCAGGAAGTAGAGAGATGTGTAGGAAGAGTTATTTTCCCATAGGCCAGGAGATAGCAGCAGTGCCACTCTATGGAGACCACTTCAGCCCCAATAGTTGAAGTAGCCTATGCATGGGCATTTGTGCACCACTAGCTACAAAAAGTGGCAAGATAAAAATCCATGTAGCAGTGGATTCCCTGGCTCTTCCTTCCCTGCTGTCTCACTGTGCACTGTTGTGGGAGGGAAGGGATGGGATGCTCAAAACAGCACTGATTTTTGCTGCATATAGGCCCTCAGAGTCATGCAAGAAGGGGCTTACCATTTTTACAATGCTCTGAAGATGTAAAGATGCTTTAATGTTAAGTTCATGGAAAGCAGATAATGGAGACATTTTCAAGGTCTTCTCTGAGAGGCCTATAGGCAGTAGGACTGAATTTATCTAACTTAGAAGGAGAAAGGGCTGAGTCAACTCTTTTAAAGGTGAAAACACTTTCCTAATCTGGCCCTTTTCTAACTCATTCTTACAGATGACTACACATGACATGTGCCATATGACCTCGCACTTCTTTACAGGAGAGAACACAGTCAATTACTTGAGCAGATAGTTGAAAATATTAGATAAATACTTGAACAGTTCTGTTGCTTCTACCTGTGCTTGGGAAATCTGAAACTAAAATATGTATTGATCAAATATGCAGCAGTAAAACCAAAATGTTACATTTCATATGATTATATTTACAGACTATCATTGTTAGGAGAAGGGATTAAAATGTTTGGGGGTTTTATTTAGCAGTGGCTGAAGGCTCTCAGTAGTTGTTACCATTCTCAAAACCTGAGAATGAGTGGGTTGCAATGTGACTGCAATGGTAATGGGAAACATGGCTCTGTTCGCTGATGCTGAGTTGTGATTGAAGGCACTGACCTGCCATAGACTTATAATAGGGGAGCAGGTGTGGCAATGATGGACTTTAATTTCCTTTAATAAACCTTTTATGTGCCACACTTTTACTGCCATTCTACACTCTCCAAGGTCCTGCACATAATAGGTTCATTACTTTTGATTACTGTAGTCTATTGAGACAAACAACTCCAGAACACACTATATATTATGTTCAGTTAAACCAATATAGACTATTTATCCATTGTGCATTATTTCACCTGCAACTCTACAGACAAAATTAACAACAGCTCCTCTAAGCTAAAACTATTAAAACCACTGGTACTCCTTTGTCATCATTTCATAATAAATACCACACCAATCATTGGGCTGCTCTTTTAATTATGAAACAAAAAGTGTCCACTGCTTCTACTGAACAGCAGTTACTTGGTTTTAAATAGCATGTTTCATGGTGATGAATATTTAAAATCCACACAATGAGTGAAAACCAACAATAAAATCAATGTAGGTGATTTTTTCTATTGCTTTTCTTTCTTTAAAATCATTTGAATTTATGACAGGTGTTTAAACAGTTTAAGATTAAAATGGTTAGGCCTGCTTAGGATTGGGCACATTGCATTCAAAAATCATCATCATCTTGCGAGTGTGTCTGTTGCATATAAAGTGGTTTGACTCGCACAAAGTCCCTCCTGTTAAAGTAAAAATTACACTAAAATAAATATGGATAAAGCTGTGAAAATAATTAATATTTTGCAGCTACCTTCCTTCTCTAGCTGAAAATTTCAAGGTGATGTCCCAGTGAAGATGTTTATTGTTTTTTTTATATTTTTTTTCCAGAGACCATTTGAAATAGGCAAAGCAAATATTAAAAGTTCACTGTTTCTTACTTTCATGTCTTCTGTTTTTAAGTGGAAGAACACAGTCAACAGATACTCAACCATTCCAGCCTTTTAATCAGCTATGGCAAAAAATATGAAATGATGTTCTTAATGCGAACATCTGCCCAATAGCTTTAAAGCCAACTTTTTTCTCTGCAAGCAGTTTTGAGACATATCTTGCTATTGCTACTTACACTAACAGCCTGTTTCTTTACGGTGCTGAAACCAATGGGAGTTTGGCACTCATGGCCACTAGAGCCAAATGGCCAAAAAAGCCAAAGAAAAAATTTATATACAAAATTACACACCTGGCCTTTACGTTGTGAGGCCAGGGTTCTTGTTTTGACTTTAACTAAATTGTTTTCCTCAAAGTTTGTTACAGATTACTAATTTCACTAATGTTTTTTTTACTGAACATGCAAAAACAAAACAAAAAACGTATTGGTTGGGACATACAGTTATTTGGGGCCAGTAAATATGCTCCCAGAAAACTGACCTGGGTTACTGACCAGTACATCTCAATGCTAAAGGGAATTCATTTTTACGAACAGACAATTCCACAGGGTCGAGAATCTCTGACTTTATTAATGCAGTAGCAGCTTTTGCCCTTACTGTTCAGATCGTTTCAGTGTTCCTGGTTATAGCAGTCAAATCCTACTCACCTTACTCACACAAGTCTCAGGGAATCAGATTACTTGTGAGTCGATCATGTGAGTACTTGTATGAGTGAGGCAACAAGGATTTGGCTCCAGTTTTTGAGAGGGTTATCATTCGGTCCGAGGAAACAGCGCTGGGCTGAAATATGGTATATCGAATACAAAGACCTCATGTTGAAAGCAGTTTGTTTATTCTTTACAAATATTAATATAATATTTTCAGAACTCCCGAAAATAATCCCTCCAGTACATTAGTTGGGAAATGAGAGCAGGTTGGATGAAATTCACCGCCTGGGGAGAGCTAGCTCAAGGTCTATACACCACTTAAGTCCTATTTTATTCTCTGCACAAGGATGAATTTCACTAAGAGAGCTTGAGACTCCTGGCATGGCAGTCTGCAACCTTTCATCAGACTATAGTTAATAAAATAGGAAAGAAAAGGAAGGAAATCATCCCCAGTTTTAGCTGTAGTCCAAAAAAATAGAAGATTCTCAGAGACCTTTTAACTAAAAATACCTCTGACTTTGAAAATCAAATTTGGTAAACAACTTGTCTAGAGCAAGTTTTCATTGATTTTGATATGTTTGAAACAAATAGAAGCCCTAGGATTCTGTCTGAGTATTAACTATTTGCATACACATTTTCAGTGTATATTTCAATATACATTCCAATTCTCATATACATACATATGCAAACAGAGCTAAAAGATTTATTATTATTTATTCAAAATGTTTGATAAATATGCTTTCATACAATAGACAACTAGGATCCACTGCACAATCATTTTCCTATTTAAATAAGTCCCTCTGAATACTTTTAAGAGAGTCTCTCTCTCTCTCCATTTTTTGATTTACAATGGTGACAAGAGCTAATTCCATTCCTGTCATGATATTTTAAAATGGGAATATTATTTTTAGGCAACCATGCAGTGTTATCTCTCATGAACTTACTCACAGGCGGGCTGTGAGTATTCTCATGAAAAGTCAAACACTACAAAGTCAGACTCTGCAAAGCACTGTGACCCGTAGCATATGTGTGCAGTATTGTGCCCCATGGTGATCTAACAAGTGTGAAAATTACTCATCCTTCCACAATAAATAATAAACTGTGACAACTCTGTCTTGTCGGTGCTCTTTGCACTGAGGCTGTGTGTTTCTTTCTTTTTTCTTTAATAAAAGCTACCTTTTAAAACATACAAACTAACGGGAAATTATTATGGCAATTAAAAAAAATAAAACAAAACCAAAAGCCACCAAATGAAACAACAAGAAAATCCCAAGGGAAAACTCAGGTAGGTTGAAGACTGAGCATCAGCCTTTGACTATCTTTTGGTTTTTTAGGTTTGTGTCAGTCTTATTATCATTTCAATATAATTTCTGATGTCTGCCCCCAATATTAAATTCTAGAGGAGCTTACTACAGATATACTACTCTCTATGCAGAAATCTGATTATGTGCAGTGAAAAAGAAATATTTCATACTTTAGAGTATTGCTAGCGTAAGATACAATTACATAATTTTCAGGGATGTGCCTGTATTGAGGCCTAATCTCAGGTTGATGAATCTAACAGAAGAAGACTTTTTTTAATCAACAGGAAGAAAAAAACCACACACACACACACACACACACACACACACACACACACACACACACACACACACACGTGATTTTCAAGACCATTTCAGAAGGCATGTGATTACTCCTTTCTGACATCATGTCCTTGATTTTGACACTGTTCATGTTCCTTTACCTTATAATACTATCCTTGATTCCTCTATGAGAAAGTTGATTGGCGTGGAAGTGATTGCTTTAAATGTGTTCCTCCCACAATAATTAAAATAAATAAGTGCAAACAGTAAATCTAAAGTTGAAAGCACATTCAGTTGCAGACTACATAATATGAAATCCATCCAGGATACAGACTGTTATGCAGAGGGCCAAATGCTATGTATGTTTTTGAGAAGGAAGGTGTTTTTCATATGGGACTTAATACTTGAAAATGAACTGCAACGAAATAAACCTTAGACCAGAGACAAGCTTGGATAGTTTGGTAATGAGGATGATTTATTTTGATTCTCACTTCTGATTTCTGAGTTGTCACTGCTGTTGTATACTTCATCCATGCAACTTTGCACAACTGGCAGTGCTGAATATAAACCAAAGCCATATGTTTATGTCCTTTTGCCAAACGACTACAGCAAATAGTTCCATTATTCCCTTAGGTAACCAACGTGTGCCAAGGATTTCTATTAGTCTGCTTTACCAAGGCATCAGAGGGCAGAGTCACAGCTTTATGAAATTAAGGGGCAACTGCCAGCTTTGTATTTTTAGCACAAATTTTATAAAATTTATCCTGCATAAAGATTGCTTGATTCAAGCTGAAATGTGATGCTATTTTTTTCACATTTAGGAGCTTTTTAACCTGAAAAATGTTGAATTTGATACCTTCCTTCTATATCTTAGACTACACATGGTGGAAAATATACTAAATATTAAGAAATTGTTTCTTTTAACCACATTGTAAAAAACTGTGAATTACATTGAAGAGAAACCTACTAAGATACCTGGCAAATGGGATAAAGCATGTGCCTCCATCTTATAGAAAGAAGGATTTAAAAAAAAAAATAAAATCAACATGTATTATCAAATCAGATGTTTTATCAACATAAGTCATCTCTTTCAAGTGAAATAAAAATGGTATGTTTTAAAACATATTTTCAGTGATGAAAGGTTTGTGCAGCTTGCCAATTCATAAAGACAGAGTTGGGATCTGAAACTAAAGAGCAGAACTTTTACTTATTTAAAATGTTCAGATACTTGACTATGGCTAAACATTGTTATCCTTGAGTCTTGCACACTGGTATATTTTAAATACTAGCCAAAATAAACACATCTGCAATAGAAATAGCAATGCTACAAATAGATCACATATTTTCCTGAGCTTAATACAGAAACATACTTTGACTGAAGTTCATTTTCATGAATGAATTCTCCCACCTTTGCCTGCTTCCAGGTGAAATTCTGTGCAGATTCCAAATGACCAAATCCGTCACTCTGACCAAGATACCTTTTCTGATTTAACAAACTATCCTGAAATTCATTCTCTGAAAGAAAGAATGCAGATACACTACATAAAACACAGATGAAGTGGGACTGATTTACATCAAATGGGGAAAATATCCAGGTGCAACACTTTCTAGCATAGTATTGTCAAGTTACATTGTAAACACACAAAAAGGTTTAATGCTGCTATTAAAAGGGACAAAATAAAAGTCAACTCTTTTTTTTTAAACTACCTTTGGTTACAGTGTTAATGCACTCATTCAAAGCTTAAGAATTTGACCTTCAGCAAGAAAAGTTTCCCATTTTACTATATTTAAAAATACAAATCCATGCATTTTCATCACAGAAGCATAATGTCTTTTCAGATATTTCTTATAACTCCTTGTTAAGCAAAACAAAGTTTTGGTACCTGGTGTGGAATGGGATGTATTCGCAACTACTGCAAGCTTTAGTTGTAAGTTTGCTGAGTGTTAGTTAATTATTTAAAAGTGCTAATATTTTAAAATATTTGCAGTATGCCAGTGTTTCCTATATAAATGAACTGAACGAAAGGAAGGAAGTTTCCCTGATCCTGATTTTACAGACTTTCTCTGAGCAAATTCCCACTGAAATCAAGGGGAGCTCTGAGTGAAGATGAGCTGCAGGAGCAGGGGTATGTGGATGTACAATACTGCAAGCCTTATATTCAAAAGTGCTGAAAAATCTACAGCTCCTGAAGACTTTAGTGAGAGTTTAGAGTACTGGGCCTATGGAAATCAAGCCCTTTGTGTTCAGTTATTTGCATACAGTCTATCACTGCCCCGTCTACCCCTGGTGACAAGAATGACGTCATTTCAGTTTAGAAGCACTTGACACTTCAGAGTTCCCTTTGAAATACTGTACAGTGTATTTAATCAATACATGCATGATTAGTGCATACAGCACAGCCTGATGGCAAAATGTATCCTCCAATGTTTGAAACTTCAAACTCAAACTTTGTCTATTCAGTTGACAAAGTTTGATGAAGCCTTGTCAATACAATTTGAAAAACTGGAATGCTGTTTCAGGGTGACTGGGATTTATTTAACAGCTAATTTATGTCTGACTCTCAGTAGATCAAGTCTTGCCTTAAAATCCTATCAATTGCTTTAATTAAAACGGATAAAACTTTATCAAGTAGCAAAACAGACAATAAAATAACATAGCGGGAGAGGGGGGAATGACAAGTAGCACAGCAGCTAAAAGGATTTTAAGCTATTATACCCAATAAATTGTTGGAGAAGGTGTTGTTTACCCTCAGAAGCCTTTTTTCATTATTTTAGTTCAACAGAAGTTTAAAAAACACAAGAGTTTTAAACCTTCCCACCTGCCTTTTTCTCTTTGTTTGCAACACACTAACCTAAAACAAAAAGATCCCTGAAAACAGACATATGCTGGTGAACAAAGCTCTTTCTAAAGCCTGAAACTTAGCAGCTTTTTGTCTAAAATCCTATCATGTTATGTATTTATTAGCAATACATTTTCCATTTATTTTCTCAAAGATTGCCAATAAAGACCTAAATCACATAAGGGAGTAGCTGTAAACCCTCTGAGTTCCCTAATGTCAAACTCATTAGCATCCGAATAACCACACAGCAGCACATCATCTGCACAATTGCAATTTTTTACTACTTTTAATAGCGTTTCTCAAAGGGCTCATTTTCAACTTTCTTCAGTGGTTAGTTGGTTCTCAGGGGAAAAGGAGCTTCCTGACGCTCACAGCTTCCACTCAACAACCAGGCCGTTTGCTGTCAGATGCATCAGCCCTCTGCCCTAACCCCATCTGCTGTCTCTCTCATCCTGAGGGACTGAGAGTTAAGACAGCACAGCTGAGATCCTCTTGGCAAAGTGCACAAAGGGCACAAAAATATATAACTTTTCACATTTACTTTTACATAATAACTACCTATATTTAAAAAAAATATAGAAAAGGACTTTGTGGGAAAAGTTCATGCAACAGTGCAATTTTCTATTTGATTCCTATCTGCCTTGTGTTATAGATCATCATCTATCTTTATAAACTAGAGATTATTAAAGTAGGATAACAAGAAGACTACAAAACGCACAACAAAACTCTCATAAGTTTTAATTACAAATATAACTTTGTCAATAAACAGGGTGACCAGATGTCCAGTTTTTAAAGGGACAGTCCCATTTTGGGGGACTTTTTCTTATATAGGTGCCTATTACCCCCCATCCCCTGTCCCATTTTTTCACAGTCACCCTACCAATAAATAGTTTTAGATGTGCTGGACCTCTGTTTGTTTCAGATAACGAGGGATTAACCACCTTACAGCTGATTCCTGGGTAAACACACACTTCTGGAGAAGATATGATATTTATTTAAAACTGTATATATTGTAATGCAGCTGTCACATTATCAACAAGGTATGTCAGATTACATTGTGTCACAGGATGTGACATACCTAATGCAACGTGATGTGTGTGTCACCTGTGTCACCAGTCCAAAGAACCACTTATATTTCAAATACAATACAAATAGGTAGGATCAGATATTGCAGGTAGCAAATTATTTCTTTTATACAAAGGATGGATTATGATTTACTCCAATACCTAACTATTCAAAAGTAATTTGGTGAACAAAATATTTATTTCACTATAGAAGTGTAATCAATAGCCTTTTTTAATCCACTAGTTCTAAGAAAATTAACTATGGGCCAAATGCTGAGAGACAGTGCAGAGCCCAAGTAAAAGAGCTTTAGGCTGCAGTGCAGGTCTGAAAGATGATATCCTTCACCCCAACCCATTAGGCAATCTCTACAGCTGGCCAGCAGCCTCTATTGTCCATCCATGCTGGAAGAAAGGCAGGAGGCCACAGATATGGATGTGGTTTAATTAAGCTGAACTGTATTCACTTATAGTATCTGGCATATATAATGGAAATGTCCCGTTAATCTGTTGCTCCAGGTTCTTACAGTGGCATCTATCACCATAGTACGCAAGCAACTCCTAATGAAGGGGTCTGGCCCAATCGATCCAGGCTTTGCATGAACCCACTGAACAAAGTCAATGGAGAGCTGAGGAGACTTATCATGAAGATCCCCTCCATAATGTGCACAGGACTGGAGATCTACTCCATGAGGTCCTCACTACTGTCAACACCACTACTACCCATGAAGCTGTCATAGGATTTCTAACTACATATGAGCCTTATATACCAGAAAGGATATATGTCACAATAAAGGACAAATGGACACTGCAAATTCAACTTGAATGGTAAAATCTACATACAAAAAAGATGGAAAGAATATTTAATTTCACTTGTCATTGCTACTGCTCCAAGCTGAAGCAAGTCACCCTGAATCTTTGCTACTAGTCTTTTTGTTTATAGCCACTTCCAATGCAAAGCATAACATTGACTCCAAAGTCCAAACCTAATAAGATCCATGATTCATACCATAATGCTGAAATCACAGCTTGGACTCTGATCCTGAAATCTGATCCCTCGGCCTCTGCAGTGTCTCACTGATCTCAACGGGACAGTGTACATGGGTAAGGATCCAGTCCCCTGGATCAGATCACAAGATCACGCCCTTCATCATTTCTAAAAATGTTGCTGAAAATGTAGATGATTTGACTATAAAATGTGAGTTTGTTTTCTCTGTCAGAATAGGCAATGTAATACACAAACTGTAAGATATCAGGAAGGAAAATATTCCCTCTGAACAACAAGATTAGTTTGCTACTGATGAATTTGATTTTCTTTCATTTACTGCACCCCTAGATGATCAACTGTAATGATGAAAGTATTAAACAAATTGTCATTTAGAGCAGTTTGTGAACATTCAACCCAGAATAAAAAAAATACAAAAGGAAACAAAGCCCACCACGTTTATCAGTGCAATTTAAAAATCATTATTCATATGTACAGTAAGTGGCAATGGTTTCTCTTTGCACAAGTAACACAACATATTCTAAGAAATTTAAAGATCTATAAATACCTCAACCGTAAACTTGAAGAGACAAGATGCAACAGAAAACCAAATTCTAATCCATTTGATTTATTCTGATTTAGGCCCTGGTACTGCAAAGGCTTAAGCATGCGTGGAACTTTACACAGGGCAGTAATCTCATTATCTTCAATATTATGCACACACTTCATGTCCTTGTTCAGCAAGATGCAGAACCATGTATCTAACGTTAAACACATGTGTAGGGCTGGTGGTTTCAATGGGACTACTCATGCACATCAGTGTTGGCAGGATTGGGACTTTAGATTGGAATGTCCTTGGGGCAGAGAATTTGTCTTTATCCTAGTTGTATTAAATGACCAGCGCACTTTTGCGCTACATAAGTAAAAATCCATTCTAATTACATTGGTGCTTTATTTCCAAACATCAGGCTTAACTTTGTTTTACCTATTACTGCATTGTGATGAACATGAGGTCATTTTGCCTGTGCTGGAAAGCCTTATAACACCAGCAGTTGTCCTTTCAATACCTGTAAAAATATACCCTCAGCCCTCCTTCTCTCTCTCTTTTAAACACTGCAGTAATTCCAATGCCATGTGCAAGATCATATTTCGCCTTGCAGAAGGGTTTAACTTTCACCTGATTTAAGCAACAAAATATCCCTCAAAGATGCCTGAGGCCTCACTGTAATTAACATAACTGCATTTAGATGTTATTCATGACTGATAATTCCAACACCTTGTGCAAAAAAAAAAAAAAAGGTTGCATGCTGTAAACATTATAAACATATTCAAATAAGCTTAACACAATCTGCCATGCTTATTTCTGCCTAGATCATGGACCAGTGAAATGGTTAATGCAAATGGATTTATAATTTGCTTTGGGGGGCCAGTTTCTTCTCCTTATTTATTAGCCCAGCTGATGGGGCAGATTTGATGAGGCACTTCTGGAATAATTGAGTCATCACACAAAGAAGGCTGCTAGCATTCAGAGTGGTTTTATCAGCAGCAAGCAGGCCTGATTACTGACAATTACACTCTGATCCGGTGATGGAGGAGAAAGAGCCAACGAGTGGGAAATGTCCGTGTTTCTATCCAGGAATAATTTCTACATTCATTTTACATGCTAAGTGTTTCCTATCTCTGCATAATAAACTGTAAACAGGAATAGATGGCACAATGTCCCTTAATATTTCCTGGTAATGAAGACACAAATGTACAGTGAGTGCTGATAAATATAGATGAAACATAAGCTATTCTCTGAGTCTGTATTGTTACCTTTAAAATAAATTTATTTTGGAGGTAAAAGCATAATCATAGCTAATGCAAAAAAATGACAGAAGATTGAAGCTGTCCTTGTAACTACACAGAAACTTTGTAAAAGTCCTGTTAATCACTGCTGCTTTAGAGGTTCACAAGCTGAAGGTGATGCACAGGAAAGTACATCATTTTGTTTCTCAACAGTCAACTATGTAAGAACTCTTTTGGTTAGACACAGTAAAGGAGAGCAACAACAGTGACCTCCATTAACACTTCAGAGAGAGCACATCTCAATGCTAAACTGACAAACAATGACGCTGGCACTAGAAGACATCTTCACTATGATAAATTCCCAATTCCCTCCCATCAGGCCTTTAAGAAGAGAGTGTTTATAATGAATAATAAAGTTAGACCTTAGATTGCATGAGTTGTTATGTTTAGCAATGTATTACTATCTTTAGGATGATTTTTTTTTACCAGTAAGATGGGGTTTATTAAAAAATTTTTAAAGCAGAGCCTTAGAAAAATCTGTTTCCTCCGTGACTCAGAACACAGGGGCAAAAGCACAAAGTCAAGAGTTGAAATGTGATTTTGTATTTGTTGATGGGCAACTATGGATTTCAGTTGGAAAATGTTTATACCTTAATCTATCCAGTATTTTTTCTTTTTTAGAGTTGGTCAGGTATGAAACACTGAATAATAAACTTCTGCGTGCTTGTTTATTCTTTTTCCTCTTTTTAAGCTACTTCATAACTTCAAAAGGACTAAAAGTTATTCTCTGGTCTCCTGTGGTAACTATGGTAACTATTTTCATTAAACTAAGCACTTAACTTCAAGGCTTGTGTTATGATGATATGCATTATTTTGAGTAAAACTACACCATAACAACCTTATGATTTCAGAGCACTTTTTATACAAAGTTCAAAGAGCACACATTCTGTCACATAGGGGTGCTTTTATTTTAAAACGTATTTACTCTTTTAAGTCTATGCAATTTTTCCTACATAGAGGACTCGATGCTGCAAGGTGCTGAGTGTGAGGAGCTGCGGCAATTGATTTCAGCAGGAGTTGACAGTGCTCAGCACATCAAAAGGGGGTGCTTAGCAGTCGCAGAACTGAGCCCAAAGTGAAAAGCCTGGCTTATACAAAAAACTATAGTCAGTTACATTTGATTCTTATGTTTTCAGTTACATAGCAGCAGCATTCATACAACTCAGGAAATAATTGGGTAGCACTATTCACTAGCCCTGCTACTTAGGGTCCAGTGCTGAAGTTCTTGCATATGTAAAATTCATATTAAATTCGATGGTACTCAGTTGACTCCCAGGGGAATTTTGTGTAGCATTGAGCTGTTAAAGATGTTCTAGAGCAGATTAGACTCATCACTTCTCAAATATTTAAGGTTTTAATCTCTGTTACTACTTTTATTGCCTGTGGTTTCTGGCTGTCCTAACCAAATTTTGGGGGAGTAACTTTACAGCTAGAATTAGTATAAAGAAACTCCTTATACAGTATAAGGAACTGCAGCTAATTAACTTATTTAATTATTGTCTTTTGTTCATTTTCAGACATGGAGCCAATGGTACAATGAATCTAAAATACAAGTTATTATTTAGAAAGAGACAAACACCACTCAGTGTTCAGATGCATTCATCTTCTTCAGTGGCCTCTCTCTTCATTAGGCATGACAGACGCATTCTAAGGAGTGGGGAAACTCACACAAAAGGAAGAAGTGTGCCATCCTTCAACATGCAAATCACACATGTTCATTAACTTCAGGAGTGTCATGTGAAGTACAGTCTGTCACCACCTAAGAGACTTCAATGACCCTAACTACTAAAGACAATTAGACTTGCTTTCACTGTTGCACTACCCTTAGGTTCCCGGGACCATGGTGAGCAACAGAGAAAAAACTTGAAAAACAGAGCAAGAAAGACTATTCCTATGTGACAATTGAACAGGGCTTTACTTGCCTGATACCAAAGCATTTAAAAGATTTATCAGGTTGGATTCCCTTATGTGGCCAAGATGTCTTCAGCACAGGCCCAGAGTGTGTGTGTCTGAAAGTCTTTGTGGTTTTGCCCAGCAACCTATATGTTTAAGGGTCCATTCTAGTAACCAGGGATCGTTGGTGTGCAGCAACATTCTGACTATTCTCTCCTTTTCCTGGGCTATGCCAGGAGCCAGGAGAAGGTTGGTTTAAAACCACTACAGCAGCTTTATGCCTCCTTGGGATTGTCCTTTCCCTCAGGAGGCTGGATAATATTGACCCTTTGGTGCTACAAGAACAGTGCAAAAATCTGTACCAGGACCAAGGTTCTGTCACATCATATACAAGAGAGGCACCTTGAAGTGGATGGGGCTTCAGGAAAATGTCATCCCTGCCTCTGACACTAGTGTATTTTGCGACCTTGGTCAAGTCATTTAACCTTCCACTAAAAATAAGAACAATGATGCTTATCCTACTTTGTAAAGTGCATTTTGCAGCTATGGATGAAGCATGTTATAAAAAGTGCTAAGTATTATTATCATCATTCATTTAGTTTACCAGCACTTTAATACTCCAGCTTCCTCTGAGACTCATGCTGCTACCTAACTAGTATATTATTTAGGTTCCCCCCCCCCCCTCAAATGGTTTTTCTTTCTCTTCAAACTTTTCTCAAGAAAAAATGTGAAAAACAATATTTCCAAGAAGAATGGCGACTAAGGAACAAATGATGTATGGCAAGGTAATTTGAAAGATGTGGCTGGTCCTTTATCTGCCATATTTTTCACAAAATCAGGAGATTGTTTCACTATCCATATACCCGGACACGTGTCCTGTAAAAGTCAGTTGTGTTAATGGCTTAAATGCTTTAATATTCGGTGTAAATCATTCTCTCAGCAAATATACTTAGTCCTTTTTGATTTGGATGCTTTTTCTCTCATTGATGAAAACATAACCACAATTATGTGCAGTTTTTTTGTAAGTGTGAATTCACATACTGTATAGACACAGTAAACACTAAATAGCATTTAAAGGAAACAACTTCTAAAGGGAGAAGTTTTGGCTGATACGAGTGTGACAGACACAGAGTAAGAAAAGATCTAAACACACTTCTAAAGTTAACCTTGATACTGAATGTAAAAAAAAGGGTGCTTTAGAAACCTACCTACTGTAACTATTATATCCTATTAGTAAATTAATAATGCTCCAACAGTCATTCTGTTATGGAAAATTCAGGTCATCTCCACAGAATATGACTATCTAGGAGATCAAATATATGTATCAAATGTTATTTTGTTTGTGTTATCAATAATTGGGATTCTATATGGTTTACATTCAGATTCACTGGTGAAATCCTGAGTTCACAGAGGTGAATGATAAAACGTCCATTGACTTCAGTAGTTCATATTCTTATTGTTTATTTTCTGACAGCACTCACATTGTGCTAGGTGCCAGCCACCAGCCACATGTGTATATGAAAACAGAACTCCTGCCTTGAAGAGTTTAGAATTTAAGATGGTTATAAACTCCTGAAATGTCATAAACACACACCCAGATGTGGTACTTTTGAAAATGTCCATAGCACGCTTATGATTTTAGTTGATAGTTCTATTACTTTTGATAAGGCCTGAATCCTGAGTCATGAGTCTGAATATGTTACCATAGGCTGTCCTGTCCTTTGGATCCCACATGAAATCAAGGGCTCTGTCTCCTCTGTTGGCACTCCAAATCCCAAAGTATTAGCAGAAAAGTGTAGGAGCTTCTGGCTTTTTTATGCAGGGAATATTCCCTTTTATTTAACCTTTACTTACTCATTCTAACAAAAGGGAAATTTCTTTTTGGGCTGTCTGCATTGTCATTGATCAGCAACATTTTCTAACACAAAAAGAAGTACACACTCAGGGTAGGTCTACACTATGAAGACTATATCAGCATAGCGATGTCATCATAGCTATGCTGGCATAAGCCCATAGTGGTGCAGCCTACAATGATGGAAGGGGGTTTTCTGTCAGCGTAGGAACACCACCTCCCCAAATGATGGTAGCTATAGCGACAGAAGTATTCTCTGTTGACAGAGCTGCATCTATACTGTGGGTTAGGTCAGCACAGGGGTGTGGATTTTTCACACTCTTGACTAATGTAGCTATGTCAGGGCTGGTCTTCACTACCTACCCGGATCAGCGGTAGAAAATCGATCTCTCGGGGATATGTCTATAGCGTCTCATCGGGACATGATAATTGATCCCTGAATTGACACACGTAATCCACCAGCCCAGGTAGTAGTAAGTGCCATCAACGGGGGAGCCGCGGTGGTCAATTTGCCGCCATCCTCACAGCGGGGTCAGATCAGATACGTCAAATTCAGCTATGCTATTCCCGTAGCTGAATTTGTGTATCTGAAATCGATCCTCCCCCGTAGTGTAGACGTAGCCTCAGTCTAACTTTTAAGTCTAGGCCAGGCCTCAGTTAAGTGATAACAACATCCAACAGTGTATCCAAGGCCTGCTTTATGTGAAATAACTATTCTCTACCTTAAATTGTATATGCCATATATTTCTATGTATTGTCTACAGATTTTTGAGACTGTCCTCACAACAATCAAAGAAAGGGAAATATTTATAATTAAAAAAAAACCTCCAACAGCAGCCAAATGGGTGTGTACTGATCTCTGAACATCCTTTTTAAGACTGAAAACCTTTTGTGCATTAGGTACCAGTCTAGGCCCCTTTTGGGGGCCACACCTGAGAGTGAAAGTGAATTATCAATGACCTTTTTTTAAAAAGAATCAGTGGTTTAACACTAATTTCTAATCAGATCCTACAGAAAGGAACAGCTCGCATGGCAGCTGTACTTTTCCCAGGGTTAATTACCTTTCACTGCTCTCTACTAATGAGTCAGCTGTTCCTGTCATCACACAACTACACTGTGTTCATCTGTAGCGCTAGTTGTGGACAAACACAGTAGCTAGAGCTCTGTTTACATATTGGGGATGTTTGTTGTGCTAAGATTTTGCAAAGCAGTTTTTTAAAAAAAAACACACCTGAAACTCCTTTCATTTTCATATCTCTTTTCATGCAAATATCTGTTATTCAGAAGGCACCAATGTTTCTCCCAAGGTCATTGGATTAATCAACAGGCCTGAAAAATCAAGCCACCCAAACTAAGAGACATGCATGGGATTTTTTTTATTACTAATGTAGCACTTTATTTTGAGGAGTCCAAACATCTATATTTATCTGGCATGTCCTCCATGTACTTTGAGTAGGAAAGTTTATTTAAAATATACTGGTGTGTTAAGTGGTAAAACCCTTTGTAAAATATCATTAACTAGCAGCGCAGACAATACTGGATACAATACTATGTTAGGGAAATAGTTTATTTTACGATTGTGACAAAATCTAAGCTTTAAATAATCTTTTCATGATATTTTCAAGCCATTAAAACAACCAGAAACAAGTAAACATGTTTTACCTTGGGGGAATAGGGTCATCTTCTGTATCTGAAACAGAAACTGGGAGATCCAATTTTCTCCTCTTTTAACCTCACTTCTAAGGACCGGATAAGACTATGTAAGGCTCATTAAAATCAGTGAGAGTTTTGCCATTGACTTCAATGGGACCAAGTTTCAACCAATATTTATAAGCTGTCAGTGTCCTTAAAGTACAGTTGAATTCTAAAAAAACGTCTATGTGAAAATGTCTGATTCTATTGGCCTGCTCCGTGTGTAGTTGGATCATATTTGTTGACTTCAGTGACAAAAGTAAGTTTGTACAGCTTTTTATTCTGTTCACACTGGAAACCCAACACAACTATAAAAGAGCTCTGTCTGCTGCATCTTCAACAGAATTGTTAACATACCTTTTGGACCAAATTATTTCCTGTGTTATACTTGTGCAACCCCACTGAAGACAATGAGGGTGACAAGGTGTAACTAGGGTCAGAATATGGCATGCTGGAAATTTATTACTTGTGACAGTGCAGAACAGAAAGATTTTCCAGTTCCAGGGTTTGCAGGGAAGGCATTTAGAAACTAAACAAATTTGATCTGGAAATGTTGAGGCAACAATAAACAGAGACTTCCAGATACCACTTTTAGAGAGTCACTGAGAATAGCAGAACCACACTTTAATTTGATGAGAGCACTCACTGTTGACCAATATGAGACACTCATTTCTCCATTGCTCCCAGAAGCTCAGTGAGTCCAGGCAGTGAAAGACCAGGAAACGTACAGTTAAGGGCATTCAAAATGCATTTGTTTGTTTATCGATTTATTTATTTATTCATGCATTAGAAGAAATTCTCACACACAGTTTTGGATTTTAATGTGAAAATGAAATTCTTAGAAGTTCACTAACCAAGATGAAAGACTCACAGAAACCTCAGATCACTCAGGTTAGCCCAGGGACCTCCTTCCCTACACTATTTCCTTCATCCAACACACTTTCTATTCTGTCTTGCAACCCCAATGGACCCTCACACACTTTCTCCCTCCTTCCAACATATCTTGTATTACCCTTCTTTACCCTTAGGAATCTTCTAAGAGATGAGGTGGCCTTTTCCTCTATCCTGAGCAACTTCAGGCTACACAGGAAAAAAAGGATGGAGTTTTTGGTTCAACTTCCAACCATTCCTGTGGTGCAATATGGTTAACTTGGGACGCAGACTACAGTAAGACTCACTGGTGCCTCTATCTGAAGCAGGAGGACTGTTTCTTCTCCTATCATGAATGGACCAGGGTGCTGGAAGACAGTTTGTTCTTAGGCTGAAGATGTGCCTACCTGCTGGCTCCCACCTTGGAAATGCAAAAGGGAGGAAGCATGCCAGATACTTCCCCTGACGGCTTTGAGGATAAAAACCATGAAGTCACCTTCATGGTTCGAGTAAAAATGTTTTCTTCACTCTTTGCCCTTTAAATATTACCAGTCTAATATTACCATAATATTAATTATGATATTTCTACATTCTAAGGATAAGGAATACCAAAAATCACCATAAAAATGGGGAAAAAATGTTAAGTTTTGAAGGGCACACACTGGCCCATAGTTGCCTTTAAAATGTTCACATTTACCATTTGAAAATGATTAGTTACTATTATAGTATTATTCCCTATACTAAATAAGTAAATATGGGAATACTTATAGTATTATTATTTATAGAATTCCCATTGAGTTGTAGACAAATGCTGCTTACTTTTAAACAGCATTTGAAAATAGTTAGACATTAGTCTAACTTACTCTGGGCATTACATGAAAAGCAACTTGGCTGGTCACGCCAGGAGGAGGACAGGAGGCAATGGATGTGGGTTAATTAGGCTGCCACTTTATTCACATAAAATATCTGGGAGGACCCAACAATAAATTGTTCAGTGCAGGTCATCAGCCTTCCCTTATTCATTTCCACATAATCCCGCACCAGCTTTACTGCTGCCTTCCCCTCACAGGAGGTGAAAGGGAGCTGGAAAAGGAGTGGGGTGATCAGTGCCCCACTGTTCCAAATATAGGAGCCCTCCTGCCCCCCCTTCTTCAGCTCCCTTAAGGGATGCTTGCCTTCAAACCCTTTTCAAATTCATTTTATCTAATAACTATATCCCTTCCATACTGAAAACCTGCACTGGATGTCTGCTATGAGTTGTATATACTAAGTTGTGACATTGTAGCCTAAACCGCCTGCTCTGCCTCACCGAGTCCCAAGCCAGCTGCGGGGAAGGCAAAAATCCCCACCCTGAATCGGCTAATTTGGCAGTGCTGGAGAAATTCCTTCCCACCACACAAAGGGGCAACTAGCATAATGCCCACAGTGGGTCGAGAGGAAACCTGGTCCTTTTGCAAATTTTGTGGGTGGGCAGAGGTGGGTGCTGCCTGCTCGATCCCAGTATGAGAGACTTTTACATGAATGCACAGAATATAAATATCCCCCAGTCTTCTGGTCATCAGGAAGGGCAGTGACGCTCTCCTGACCTAGCCTGACTGCTTCATGCTCTTCTCTTTTTCCCTGCTCCTACTCTGTAAACTTTCCCCCTGTCCTCTCGTCTACCTGTTATAGGGAGAAGGGCCTTTTAAAAGAGGTAAATACCCTTTTCCACTGGCAACCAGACAAGTTCTCTCCACATAGATGCTGCTGTGAGCACATTTTTAATAGCAACCACTGAAAAGATAAATGAGGGAAAGGTCTATTGTGAGGAAAGCGGTCATGAAACTTGTTGGTTTTGTCAAGAAACCACTATATTTTGCTAAGATTCGCTTGTAATTGACTTGGATTTTTACTTTAACATTTATCTTTTGAAAATGATTAGCGTTACTGCAGCACTACAGTATTATTCCCTATAATAAATAAATATAGGGAATATTTGTATTTATTATTATTATTATATAAATAATTCCCATAGTGTTGTAGATAAAAGCTAGTTACTTTTAAACATCAGTTAAAAATAGTTGGGTATTAGTCTAACATTCTTTGGGTACTATATAAAAACAACTTTTTAATGGCAGCCACTGAAAGGAAAAATGAGGGGGAAAGTCTATCATGAGGAAAGTGGTCATGAAACTTGCTGATTTTGTCGGTAAACTAGTATATTTTGCTAAAATTCACTTGTAATTCACTTGGATTTTTACTTTGACAGGGAAGAAGTGAATCTGTTGGTTTGTGTTCACTGAAATTGTACAAACTGGATTTTGCACAGCCACAATTCTGAGCACCTTTTTTAATAACATGTTGGTCTTCATCTTAATCCTCAGACACATCTATGTGTTACAGGAGACACAGAAATCCTAGATGCTTCATAAAATACACCACTATCAAATAAGTATATACATTGCAAGAAGAGGCAAAATGCTAGGGCTGGATTTACTCATGCAGTTGATCTCTGCTTAGAGTAAGAGTCAGGAAAGGGTAATGGAGTACCAGGGGGCTGGTTATGGCTCCCTGATTCTTAGGGCCAATCTGGGTCAGCCATGGACATGATGTGAGTTAGGGCAGGTGAACAGCTGCTCCAAGTTACATCAGTTGCACACAATCTCACAGAGACCACATGGCAGCAGAGGGTCAGCGTGGGGTAGCGGAGCTCTGCTCCATTCTCCTCCTTCTATTGGAGGGGTTCTCAGCTGGACTTTTACAACCAATATCTAGTCCTTTTGCCTTGCCTGAGTGGTGCAAAGTGCCCATATTCTTTCTGAGAAACTGTCCCTATAACTTTAAATACAAATATTCACAGGAAAAATGAAATAATAAAATATTTTAAATATAAGAAATACACTATATAATCCTCAAGATATTAAACATTATATCAGGATAAATACACTCCAAGCATACAAATATATATTTTTAATTCATATAACATTCTCAATGACTGAAGTCTTAGAGTGCAACATCATACATGACTTCTATAATGTCAGACACATAAAAAAAAAAACCCAGCCAAAGAAAATTGTACACCTGCCCCTTCCTCCAATCCACCCCACCTACAACGTAAGAGCTGGAGAAAAGAGATTAAAGTTGCATCATTCCCTGAAGTTCCATGGCTTGATGCTTTCAGACCAAAGGGAGAAATGAATTCCAGATCTGAGGGGTCCTTTCTTGAGAACACCCTGTCCACTGATATTAGATCTGGAGTTTATAAGTTTGAGCAACACATCTGATTTCATGTAGCTTTTTCTACCATGTATCAATATGAATCTGAAACGGTTAATCAGTTGGTAGTTTTCTTTATCTTTTATTATCTAATTACAGGGCAAGGAACATCCTGGGGAAAAAATTCTACTCTCCAAACACAGAACAAAGGCTTAACCCCCATACACTCCAGAGGATACAATAAAGCTTAAGGGCAAAATTCTCCTCTCAGACACTTCCAGGAATACTCAGCTTTGGTATCCTGATCCCTATCCATATTGACGAGAGATGTGCACATATCCAAGTTCAACAATACTATGTGTATGAGAAAGGAGACTTTTGACCCAAGTTTGTAATACATCATCCATGCCTCCCTTGCTCTATGAAATTGCAACAAGAAGTGAGAATCTGTAGGGACAGGAAATAAGGACAAATGTGATGTGTTTATAATAATTATGGGGGTTAAAGTCTTACTAGACTGCACAGGAGACACCAATACCAATAGCTATATTACTGGGTCAACAACTTACAGTTTTTAGGATGTGGATTTTGAGCAGCATTTTAAAATAGGGATAGAAAATCAGTGAGGGAAGGAGATTATTCTCAAGAGCTAATGAAGTAGCAGCATAGACATCTCAGAGAAGAGAGGAGAGGGCGAATAAGAAGGGCTTTCTAGAAGAAGGAGTCACTGGTGTAAACGAAAAGATGAGTTAGATGTGGATGTGGCCTTGAAGAAGAGGACCATGATTTAATACAAATGGGGACCCAGTAAAGGTCTCTTTACTTTGTATATTAGAAAGGGTAGTACAAGATTAACTCCATAGAGCTGCCCAAGGAGAGAGAATACCCAAATGACAAAGCACCAGTACAACACAGTGTTTAAGATTAATCAGGGCAGATGTAAATTCATTTGCAAATTTTCCATGAGATAGTGCCTCTCTATGAACTATAATGCCCTATTTTTAAATCTTGTACTGGACAATATTTTAGAAAAGGAATAAGAGTTTTGCTTATGAGTGTAAGCTTTTTCATGTGAGCTCACTTCTGATGTATGAGAAGTACTTCTCTATTAACCTGAATTACAGCAATTCTACCTTCATGGTTGGCTTGTTCAAGTTTAGATCCACTATTTGTGATGAGCTGAGTGTGTTGATTGTGTGATTATGGAGTGCTGTCTATTTGGGAACACTGACGGAACCAATGACAATCCTACTGTATTTTAAACATTTCTTGCCATCCTTACTAGCACTTGGTTTGTTTTCTTCAGTGTGTTCTGGTTGATGCAAGGTTTCAGAAAATACAAAGAAAAAGAGAGTTCCCATAAAATGTTCTAGCATCCAAAAATGCCTGTGTTGTGTACCACAGACATGCATTTGCTCAATCAAGTTTGGTAACTGTGTATTCAAAGAAGCATTTCCACAATCAATTACACAACTTGTGTTTGCAGAAGTGGGGTTTTGCAATCACACTCAAAGAACCGTTTTCAGTCTCATTCAATTAGTTGGTGGATCTTGCAAAATAATGTCTTGATATTAAAATTCACCATATTCAAAGACAGCTTAAGTAAGTATATGAACAGGGGGAAGGGAGACTTATTTCCTGAGTTTCAACAGATGTCATACTTAATTGGTTGTGAAATAAACCAGAGCTGCTCTCGGCCTGTTTCCCTAGTTTCAGCAGTGAAGACATTTTCAAACATGTGCATTTCCCTCCTGTTTGCCATAATGAGGGTGTGGGGTGAGACTCAAACCTCTAAAAGAAGTAATGCAATATGCATGCTGTATGTAGGCCTTTAGATATACTAAACTAATTAATCAGAAGGGAGGTTTGCATCCTTTGCTCCTGTGAGATATATGGCAATGCAGCAATAAGGAAGACAGTGCAAGTGAGGGACAATTTGCCTGGCTTAGACATCCAGGTTCCTGTAATAATAATGAACAGCCCCTTAGCCCTCCCATCTGCTCCAAGGTTTTCCAACCCACCCTATTGCATCCGTGGCCTGTCAATGTGCTGTTTCACCTCTTCCATAACTGTGGTGCTGTCCTGCGACATTCTGGCAAAATCCAATCATTTCAGTATAATTACAGATCAAGTGTCTCCTAGACACTCCCTTTTCTCTTGTTGAGGTTTCCTGTTGGAAGGAGCCAGGGGGCATGACACCTACCAAGTAAGCCAAATGTCAAGCATGACCCAGAAGGGCTAAACATGCTGAACCCCACAAGAAAAAAAGAAAGCCATGCTTGTTACTGCCAAAATAAAAACAAGAGTTTACAACAGTGCCTGATCACTTGCCTAAGGGTGGCTAATAATAAATATAGGTATGTGTTTCAGAACGGCTGTGGCAAAGTGTTTTAGGCACCTGTTTTATCTATTAGTGAGTGCAGCCCTCAGAATTAAAATGTGCTTTTCATCTGTGTGGTGAAAGGCAAATGTAATGCTAAATATGCAACAGAGGCTGCCCTGTGAAACACAAATATCATCAAGTTCCAAAAAAGTTCTCTACAAAATATATTCAAACAAAAATTTAACAGGTTTTGTTTAAAAAAAATGAAGGCCAAGGTCAATCTGTTTAATTCACTTGTGACAACCAAACTGAACAATATTTGTTCTTCTAGTTTAGACTTGGAACCCAGGTCCCAGCGGTGAGAGGACAGAGCTTTAATCCCTAGAAAAAATTCAAATTCCCAAAGTGCACGATGGAAACCAATATAATCCCTCCTGAAGTCAGAAACAAAACCAGAAAATACTTTCTTTACTATTAAAAACAGCACCAACCTCCATGATCTCTATTCTTTAATTTTTGACAGGTCTGACTTTCGGCAGATGACCTCACTTGTTTGTCCCTACATGTTTTCCAAAATATAAAAGTGAAATAGAGTCCCAAGGGCACTGTACTTGAAAGGTTATGAGAGTTAGAGAATTTTAACCATGCCTGCCAAATCAGCAGATGGCTTGTGATTATAATTATATGCATCAATAAAACGAATAATCTTTACAAAATTTGAATTTCTACTAAAGTAAGGGATTTAGTAAGCAGATGCAACAGAATGCATTTTCTTTAACCCTTTTTGTAGACATTGCTGCCTCTCACACAAATAATGGGAAGAGCCCTCCATAAAATAGCTTGACCACCCACTTTAGTATTATGATTTTATTCCTTTTACCAAGTATTGCTGTTGTTCAGATGGATTCATGTGTTCAGCTTCATTTTGTTCATGGCACTTCTGGCATTTATATATAGGATGATTCCCTCTTAGACCAGTATTTCAAAATGACACTTAGTACTGTAAAATTTTAGAGACACAATGAAAATGTTTTGTACTGAATTCATCCAATATGTTAGAAAAACAAAATACCCATACCAGTAGTTTATATCGCTCGGATACTCCATTCAGTTTAGGATTTCATGGATCTCTATAGTTTGTGTTCTAATTTAGCCAGGCTGATTAAGTTACACTGCTGGGCAGTATAATATTTTCTCCACACTATGGAAAAATTGTTAACCCTTTTTTGTCATGTGAAGTTGTATGATGCATAATAGGGTAAGTTAAAATATATATCATAATCTCAGATTTCACTTACCACAGTTATCTTGCAACTGATTTGTGTAAGAGGATCTGGAATATGTATGTAAAATAGTGACAAAACAACAAAAATAGGAATTCAAACTTAAGTCTGAACTAATGGTAGAAAGTCAAACTACATTAGAATTAAAAACCAAACACAAGGAAGTGAGTTAAATTGACTATTTCTGGATTACATCATAAAACACTATTTAAACACAACATTCTTGTTTGCAAATGCCTTTCAACTTCTGACATAATAAAGGGAGAAAAGTTCACAAGGTTCTTAAGTATAATTTTTTTTTACCTATGAGAGAAAAACACTCTACATCAAGGATATTCTAGTGTCATAAAATCACATAATATATTTTGATTTAGATGTATGTATTTGAATATTTTAAATACAGATTTTTAACTGGCTAAATATGTATTTTGAGAACATACGTTATTTTATTCAATATCATAGTATCTCTGATGCTGAGAGTCCAAAACGGTATTTTGACGCTTTTTAAAAAGTGGATTTTTGACTTGAGGGATGACAGAGCCATTACTCTGTATCATGTAAATCCTTCTTAGCATAAGGATTATTGACCTGATAGTCCATAACGGTGCCTTTGGAGCCATTACCATTTTGTTGTGCCAATCCAGCTGCTGTACATGTGCCCCGATGGGGGGGGGTCTATTTACCTTTTGATAGATGCGGGGTTTACATAGGTGACTCTTACTATCACTAATGAAAGTTACCAGTGGAAACTCCTTGCAAATTAGGAAGAAAGTAGAACCTTAGATCTTCACAATATCTGACATTTTGAAAAAGTTTTAAAAAACTTGTTTTCTCCAGGTATAGGACGACAAATAAGTGGCTCAAAATCAAAACTCCTTGGTGGAGGGGAATGCTTATGTAGGTATATAAACATCAAAAATTGCCTAACAGATGTTCTCAAGATCTATTAAACAAATTAATAATGCCCTGATGCTCCAAACTCTTACACAAATGCTTAATTTTATTCCACTAAGCAGCCCCATTGACCACTTGCATGTATAAAGTTAAGAATGCGCATAAATGCTTGCAAGAAAAGGGCCTTCATAAGTAGTTACCCGCTTGAGAATTAGCAAGCCAAGTTATGATCACAGAGCAAGTTTTACAGAAAGATTATCAATCCATGTACTGTACGAGGTTTGTAATTTAAAATGCTGGCAAAAAGTTAACTTTAGAAAGACACATACACTTTCATGAGCAAGAATGAGAGACTTATTAACAGAGCAATTGAGATCAATTTTGCTTCAAAGATGATTTATTTAGGTGCTAAAGAAAGTTAAGAGGGGGAAAAACCCTCAACATTAAATAAGCAGGATCTTTGGTCTGAAATGATTCAAGATTATTAAAATTCAACAGCACTGCCTGTGCCTATACAAAGTTTACAATAATCTACAACTATACGCATATGAACTATATGCACATGGAATGAGATTCTGATCTCAGTTACATAGGTATAAATCCAAAGTTAATCAGCTGATGTAAATGCAGTTATTTCTGATCTACACCAATGTAACCACAATCAGACTTTGGCCCAGAAACTGCAATCAGATCTTGGTCTATTAGGACATAAAGTTTACTATGCATGTTATTTGATACATTTTATGTCATAATACAGCTTGATGTGATGGGTCTAAGCCTCAGAGAAGATTCTCTGTAATTGACCTTGGAGAGGCTCAGCTAATCAGGAATATGAGGTGTTTTGGAATTATTAGCTTCAAGAATTAAAGTCACAGAAAGACTTAAGTTAGAGGAGTCAAATCAAATATGTACGGTCATACAGCATCTCAAATCCATACATAAAACTCCAAGTGATGTAAATTGGAGTTGCACATGGGGATCTAGGACAGTGTATAGGCCAAAACTTATGGTATCTTATTAGCATTTAAAAACTCATATATTACGTAAGAATATGGGGACCAGGTGGCCAACTTCAACTGGTGTATAAGAAACAACTTTTGCGTATCTACCACCCTAGATACAGAAAAAAACACCTGAAAACTTAGGGAAAAAGAAATGGAACCACGGGAAGCTATTAATATTTTAAAATGGTATAGCTTAGACTGTCTTATTAATGTATTATTATCTTCATAGTAATATAGCTATACTGTATGCATTGCTTTTGTGAACTCACCAGGCCACACACTTGTATTTTGTAAGGATAATTTCCATAAAGGCCCGCTGAACTTGCTCAGAATCTGTGGAGGCGACAGTACTGAATACTCTTTACCCTTGTTGACACAGGTATAAAAATAGCCTGATGATCACATGATAGGGCTATGTTCTCTTTTAAAGCTGGTAATGCTGCACCTGAACTTGAAGAACTCAAACACCATCAGGCACAATGAGTTATACGCTTAATATCAATTAGCAAAGTTCAAAGTAGAACTGCATCAGAACCCTTTAGCTTACCAATTCTCTGCTGACATAACAATTACTAGCTAGCTACACATTATAACACTTAGCTTAGAAAGCAAGCTTCTTGTCTGACTACTGCATTTTCCATGTTTTCTGGGATAACATATGGAACACATGTTGCTGAGAAACAAACACCTACTAGCATATGGTTTAAAAAAATTAAACAGAATTATACTGACTTAAGCTTGTTCACACCCCTCCTTACTCACCTCCCCAAATTTTCTAAGTAGAAGATACAGAAAGATGCGAAAGCTAGATTTGGATAGTTGACATCAACTACAACTTAACATGCAATGATTCTTAACGTACTATAAATATTGTATAATTGTATGTGATCTTTGTACATGCAGATTACATATATGTATAAATAGTAATGTCATATTTTTGTCTTAGTTTATGGTAGCTATGATAATATTACTATTCTTCCAGAGAAGAATGTCTCTGGATAAGTGTTATGTCTTAGTGAGCTGACTTCTGTGAAGTAGAAAGAGTTTTAACTAAATGAACAGATTACTCTGACATGCCTTTATAACATTCATTGACAACTGTTTCCCCAAATGTAATAACTTTCAAAATTAAAAATAAAATCCACTGTAGTACTGGATGACTTCTAATTATGTTAACTGTTTGCAAAGGAGGGAATGTTAGTAAATGGCATTTTTCAACATATTTGAGTATTTTAGAATAAAATGTTACTTAATTCACACAAGCATCTTGTAATAATATATTGCTATCTTGACCTTATATATGCCCAGAGCATACAAAGTCTAAAGTAGACAGAAATCATTTTAACAATGCACACAAAATTTTCTGGCAACTTTCTGTTGCCATTTTCCAGGAATATAAAGAGTCCTGGGCTATTAAGCCTAAACATTGATAGTACAGATTTCATCAAGGGATATACATATTAGCAAATGTTATTATACAGGTTATCATCTAGATTTTCTGCGGTATGTACCAACAAAATGAGTATTTAGCAACAGATCTTCAACTCTTTCTTTAATTTCAGCTTAAGTAAAAAACAAGTACGACACAGACAGCAGCATTTAAATTCTGAGGACTCTCTCTGAAAAAATAAAATATTTAACAGCTTTCTGCCAGTATACATGGTTCTAAATACTGTACCATTTATTGAGGACTGTAAATCTTTGGCCAGTAGATTGGAATATGTATGCATTCAGAGCTACACATTTCTATTACACAGATTTTTACAGAGAGGGAAAAAGAAAGTTCGTGTCTGTAAAGTTGATCAGATCTGAATGTACATTTGGGGTAGTGCTTATAGTGTGGCAGTTATGTCAAAGAATAATTTCTCCCATCACATCCTAACCCACAACATCAAGTTCACTGAACATTCTGTTCCACTTTACTTTTAAAAAACTTTTGTAAGATGACAAAGACAGAGAGAGAGAAACCATCACTGATTTCAGAGACATTTTTCTCCACTTCCTGAAGTGATACATAAAGAAAAAAAAATCCCTTCACTGTGACCTACTTGTCTAGAAACGGACTTTCAACCCCATGGTTAGGCTAAGATTTGCTCTACTTTTTCCCTAGGGCATAATTGTCAGACTGACTTACCGTGTGCCTTTTAGCCTTTGTTCTGCCTCTCACGCTGACATCAGGGAAGCAGTGATGTAGAATAAAGCAGGGGTGGGCTAGGTTAGTCCACTGTTTGTGTCGTTGTGTGGTGTGCAGGGACACTCTGTGATACTCTAGTGAGCTGCTAAGCTTTTTTTGTAGGCTTTGTGTCATTTACTTAACGACCAATCTCATTAGCTGCCAGGGTACAATGGGCTGATGCATTTTCTATGTACATACTCTGCACAGTGACCCTCAAGGTTGCCGAAGGTCTATTTAATCAGTCAAATGCTGAATATATTTGCAGTAAATCACTAAAAAATAAATGGGACCACAGAGATATCTCATGCGGGTTTACTATTTCCTGGGAGTTACTTGCAGGTAGTAAAGTGGCAGCAGATTTAAGCAAAAACCAGGGTAAAAAAGGAAGGGGACACTCACTAAGGTTCACAATGGTGACCTTTAATTTAGAAAACTTTGGGAGTACTGTACTGCTGTCTATGCTTGTTAATTTCTCCATGCAGTTCATGCTTCAGTGTAATCATGTTATCACAGTTAAAGCCCTCTAAATAACAGCAGCAGCCACAAAATATACATCTTTTAGTAGGGGTGTGGGGGGGATTATTTATTTATTTATTGCAGGCAACCTCAGAGCTGGCATCCTTGCATGTCTGCCCTCTCTTCAGTTACAAGGTAAAAACCCTTTTAACTCCTATGAAAAATGAAATGCTGAAAAGCCCTATGAATGACGACAGCTGTCCATAAGTATCAGGGAGAGTTCTATTGTCCAACTTGTCCCTGGATAAAATGAATACTTTACAGCAGAGGCTGTTCAGCTTGGCTAAAGAGTATGGGGAGAAGGGGAGGAGGTCACTGGAGATTTTGCACACTAATTTAATCTGGGAAAAGGACAGGCACTGCATCTCACTTGAACAGACTGGCGGCAATCTGGGCTCCCACAGAACTATCTCCTTTTGCCTGTGCTCTATTTATTCCTTATCTCTGTTTACCAACCGCTAGGTCCCTTTCATTCACACCACGAGGCCGTTCTCCTACTATCAGTCAGCAGCTGACACTGTGGAAGAGCCTCAAAGGCACAAAAAAAAAAAGGGGGGGGGATCAAAACTAAACCAAAGCTGTATAAACAATGCAACAGTAGAAGTAAATGCATAAATCCTAATTCTCACCCCAACCCACAGGGTGCGAATAGAACCTTTATAGTAAATCCAACAAACCCACCACAGTGAGCTATGGGCTACAGAGGAAACAGGAAAAGCCAAACATCATTCATGAAATCATCATCCCAAGCAAACAGGCACTGGAATATATTTTAACTGGGTTTCACATGTAAAGTTTATCCCAGTTATGCATCAAGCAGCAAATAATGAGGGGAACACTTACTGTGTGTCTGGTGAAAGGTGAGGAGGCATCTTGTCAAAGACCAGTTCTTATACTTAAGAGTATAAGAGTTTAGATAACTTTGCAATCCCAGCTTGGATTTAAATTAGAAAAGATCAAGCTTGTTTACAAATTAATTGTGTCCAGCAGATTATAATGGTTCAGACTATTTTATATCTAACATTTGGACTTAAATTTGAAAATATTATTTAAGCATTAATTTAATTCTGCCTTTTGGGCCCTGGATACTTCTCCTTCTTGTGCCACAGTCATTAACAGAAAGGATTCTTCCCCCATCATTACTTCTGTTTAACTTTTAAATATTTATTGGGGAAAGACAGTGAGGGGGAAGGGAGATAGAGGAAGGGAAACAAAGACCATGGTTTTAACTGAGAAAGAAGAGAAGGGGGAAGAAATGTCCTCTAGTGCTTGCTTTGGGGTGACTTCTGATCTCTGAATTTTGATGCTGTTTATCTAATGATAACATTGAATAATAAAGATAACTTGATTTGTGTTATTAAGCAACACATTCCCACTAGGAGAGGAGTTACAAATAAACATAAAACATACTGGTATTTTTTCATGGAATTATTCCAGGCTCTTAAACCTATATTAAACCTACTTTATCTCTGAAACCACAGAATGCTTTACCAAGAAAGAGAACTATGTTTTAATTAACATACTGGAGTTTTTAATATAAATATTCTTTCATAGAATAAAACCAGCAGAGTGTCAACTGCATGGTCAAGATCATTACAAAAACAGGGTAGAAAATATTGCTCATTATCAAAAGATGATCAGCTGAACCAAATTTCAGTTTTGATTTCCACCTATGAGCATTATGAGCAATGAAGTCTTTACTGCTTGGATCCTTTTTTCCAAATGAATTAATGAATTAAATTTATCCTTTCACCAGCTGCTAGGCAGCAGATGGAACCATTTCTGAAGCCTTGTTGAATTCAATCCATAAAACTCATTTCCTAGGATTAGCAGTCCAAAGTTTCTTTTAATGTTTATATACCGCTTGGGATTTTGAATTTCATGATGTTAAACTTTCAATTTAACTATTTTTTTTTCATTTCATATCAAACAAATATGATCGTTTGGATTTCTATAGCTTTGTAACCACATACTGCAGGTCACATAAGGACAAGAATTCATTTCAAGAGTAATCAAGGGTTGTTGTTTGTTTGTTTGTTTTTTAACATTGCACCCTACCATAGGAACCATTTATACTGTAGTCAGAGATTAATTCAGAATTAAAGATTTGTATGATTAAAAAGTTTAAGAACTATTTTAACTTTAGCAAGTTTACATATTTAAAACCACAATAAATCAATAATTCCTTAAGGTTACTGATCTGTAAAAGTGTCTGTACTGTCTTCCATTTATAGACAATACGACAGAAGTCCCTAAAATAGGTTTTTGATATATACTTTTATATATTAGGTTTAACTTTTTCAACAAAAGATTTGTTTGTTTTTGAAATAGCTGTAGTAAACAGTTGTGGCATCTCAGAACACTACAGGAAGTGCAGCATTTTGGTAAAAGTAACTTTAAATATCGGTAATAGATTAAGGTACCATGGACAGCTCCATCTGATGTTGCTTTTCTTTCTTTTTATTTTTTTACTTATATCTGTTACAGATCTCTGCACCAATAATTCAAAGACCAGGGGATTCAAAATGTTATTACATAGTGGAAGGCCTCTATTCGTAGACTTTTAAAAACCTAAATTAGAATTTTGCAAAAGATTCCATTTATTAAGAAATGTTAGAGAAAATAAAAAAAATCTTCTTTCAAAGATGCATTATAGCAAAGTTTCAAAGATTAAAAACTCATGATCTCAGAGTCCCCCTGTCTATTCAACAAAGTAAATAAAACTAAAACAAAAAGTGATTCGCTGTTGTGTACAACAGTGATTTCCGCTAATTTGGCACAAGAAATCTATATTAATCTAATAATGCAGTAAGCCAAGAAGGCCACATAATAATAATTACCATTGAGTAATTGAATATTTAGAAGGAGGAGGAAAAAAAGAAAGACTGGTAATCTTAGCCTGCAGGCATGAAAGTGCTATAATACATGGATAATATTTACAAGTAAATATAACATGCTGTAAACTAGGAAGTTATGAGGCAAAGCCTACATTTAGAAATTCTTCACTCTGAACCTAAATTCTTTGTTAGCAGAAAGATATTATGATTGCCGGAATCAAAGGTTTCATTCTAAATGCTGCAATTTTCTCCAATAATTACAAAAAACCCGCAACCCCCCCATACAAACAAACAAACAAATTAAGCCAAACCAAAGATTACACATCTTGACAATTAACATAACTCATTTCCTTAAGAGAAGTACAATAAAAATATTCAAATGTTCTTTTGCACTTTAAAACATAAATAGCTGCAGAAGTTTACCCC